>NC_090937.1:271789639-272414639 GCF_040938575.1 Ambystoma mexicanum
TACTTGGATATTGTCAATGTTCGGAAGCAAAAGTTATAAGAAGGAGGGAAGACAAGGACGAGCCTTGAGGATGAACAAAAGGGATTCACCCACTTTCCTCGAGTAGAACACAGTACCTTATTCCAACGATGCAGCTGGTGCCCTGGCAGTTGTTCCTGTTGGTTTCCTGCAGACTCACGATTCCTGGAGCTTTGTTGTGAAGGAGGACGTCGGAAGGGGGTCTGCACCACACAGGGATGAAGCCGGCAGGGCGACAACGCAAAGGTGTGCTCCTTGAAAACAGGAGAGGCTCAGCAGGTGGCTATCCAGACCACTACAGCAGTGTGCAGCGATTTCGACCACGGCTGAGATCTCTGGCTGAAGAAGATGAGCTGGTTATCCCCACCAGGCTCAAGGGAAGAAGACTCCGGACTGGATCTTCTCTTAGTCGTCGAAGGGAAGATAGCTCAGGACTGCAGCAGGGCTTCACCGAGACGGGGTAGTTGCAGTAGCCGTCGTTCTCTCCACTTCTCTTCGGTTCCTTGTAGTTCCATAGGCGACTCTGACTTCTAGCCCAAGATACCTGCCTTTTATGCGCAAAACCCCCATTCACACAGCCTGGCTATCAATCACGCAGCAGGGGGGTTGTCCAGCCGGGACAACCACCTCAGCCAATCATGGCAAAGTGCGACTTGGGTTTCCTAGGATACCCTGTGCAGGGGTGACTACACCCCTTCCCCACATTCAGTCTACCTAGACACCCAGGCGCCAAGAGGAGGGCTTCTCTGCAGAAGCCCGCCAAAAGGCGGTGAACAAAGAAGGTGAACCTAGTGTCATGATCACTGCTTCCAAGGAGCCAGGAGCAGCCCAACGTCCTTGGAAGCAGGTCACTAACTCTAATTCCAGGCACCAGCCGGTCCCCACTGGGACCTTTTGGACCTTGTCCTGGCGCCGGTGGCACCAGGCTCATCAAAACCGTCTGGAAGCGCCGGGCTCATAATAGGTGTGAGAGTGCTTGGGTGGACTTACCTGCAGCAGACCATGCTGCTTACTTACCAGCCTCTTAGTAGTCATCTGTGAACAGGAACTACTTTCTTACCTGGGTGGGGCAGCTCCACTCCCTGGATACAGCACTGGAACTCTTCTGGAAACTGGAACTCTTTTCTTACCTAGGCGGGGCCGGGGAAGAAGATGCCTCATCACTCCTATGCTATTTAAACCACACCCGATAGATGAAGCGTGCTTCGCGTTATTCTGCATCTGCAGCAGAACGCTCACCGAGTCTGCTCCGGCCCTTCATCTTCCGATCCTGAACCTGCAAGAATTCAACTTACCATTTTGGAATCCAGCCAACATCAGCATCTGTAAAGAACAGAAACAACAGGTTAGCAAGACGAACTTAACACACAGTGCTTACTTACCTGATTCATCGGCGGCGGCCGCTTCTTCACGCCGCATCTCCACCTGCAAAGACAAAAGCATTGTCATACTCACCGGCACGCTGAAATTCCGGATTTCTTCGCTCCGCATCGTCACCTGTGAAGACAAAGCATCATTAACAACTTGCTGGTATTCCGCGAACGCCGGCGCTGCAATCAACATCTGCAAGACAAAAGAAAGACATTAAACAGGTATTTACTTACGTCCATCACGCTCTTCGCCACAAAACGCCTGCGAATTCTCCGGCGTAACACGAACTAAGCTGCTAGGAAAAAGACAGTTAAAGCGCTTGCCATACTTACGAACTTCTAAGCGCTTCAATTCATTATCCATCTCTGGAACCTGCAATACATAAGGGGAAAAGCATTAAAGACTATAAGGACAAAAGGTGTCCAGAAACTCACCGCTCGTGAAGATAACGACGGCAACATCCTCTGAATTCAAGAGGCCCATGTTACACCAGTGAAGAAACTGGCAACGGCACCCTGCACCAGACGCAGATGGAGAGCCCAGCATTCACCTATATAAGGTGAGCACGTTAACCCGGGGGGGGGGCTCTACGAAAAAGCTGGGAAGCGAGAGAGAGAGAGAGGGACATCCGACAACCCCGACCATTAACCCTCATATTCTTTCGCCTGCAGAAATCTCACTCTTCGAGTCAGCCACACAGTGCGAAGAGGTTCGACCCCAGAAGCCAATCGAGTTCTGCACATCACTTTTCGAGTCACAGACAGCTTCCGGCCCAGGCCCGTGCCTCCGTGGGAATCAGGTGAGCGTTACACCTAGTTTGCTGCGCAAAGTAAAACACAAGAAGGACTTTAACAAAAAGAAATGGCAAATAAACCCAACTGGAGCCAAAAGAAAGACGATTTGGTCGAGTGGGTTTATGTTTGGGGCTAATATAATAGCCAAGAACACTACCACGTTTATCTAATATAATCACGGTTGAGAAGTTAGGGTAGATACCACTGCCACTAGCCAAGTCTAAATGTTCAAAGAGCAAAACAATGCTCAGGGAGGTACAGACAGAAAAAGGGGTACAGATTAGCCCTTTCCAGTACTCCATGTAAGATGGGGTGTACTGGGTCTGTGGTAAAAATTACTATGTAAAGTAAATGGTAACTTTACCTTTCTCTGGGGGACAGTAGTCCGCCCCAGCGAAATGGAGTCAGAGGGAAGTCTAAAAGACAACCCTGGGTTACTACACTAAAGGTGCTGTGTAATCCATATAAGAACAGGGGCACTTGGAGTGGTGTGCTCCAGTTCCCAAGATCACACAATAAGTAACAACACATAGGCCAAAACACATGTAAGAGTGGAAAAAGGATGTACACTCTTACCAGGTGGAAAAAATAAACTCCAGAAATCCAGCAAAGCTGCTGGGGGACTCACTAGGTGAGGGAAATTAGCCCTAGAAGGAGAATTCTCCCTAACAGCTTGCTGCCTTCAGTGCTGAAGTCAGGGTCTCACCTTCTTCCCCTCTAACTTCCAGGGGACCGATGCCCATCCCAGAGGAAGCAGACCTGCCTTGGCCCACCACAAGCAGCCCTCCTTGCTCTGGCTCCCTAGAGACACGGCTCCCTCACCACGCTGCAACCCTCCAGCCACACCGGGTCAGCGTTCTAGCCTCCCGCTCTCCCTTGGTCCAGGTAGCAAGTTGGGCTAGGACTGAGAAGGGATCCCCTGCTGGACTCAGCCACACAGCCTTCCTTCTGCTCTCCCGACTGCTGCTCCCGATTCTGCCAGGAACTCCACCTTTTATACACCTGTGCTTCTTCAACAGCCTGCAGGTGTGAGTTCTGGGCTTTGCTGGCCTGACTTGCCTAACCCTCGTTAGTGGGACATTTGTTGTTTCTAAAGTGAGTTCACCTTACTTGCTCTATGTTGTTCTTTAGGGTAATCATCATTACTCCTAGTCACCTCTTCTTCGTCCTAGTGTTATGTGGAAATGGGGAGGGGCAGTTGTGTTGCTGTTAATACATGGGTGATGCCTTTAGCCTTCTCTTTCTCTCAGCAGGACTACAGTGATGTGTATGATTATAGACAGAGTGGTGTTCCTAATTTCTTTTGATGGGGAATGTCAGGGTAACTGTAATGAACGGGTGGTTATTCCGATTTCCCTAGTCTAAGTGAATTATTTAGGAAAGATAGCCTGGAAGGAGAGGAACGGTTTGGTTTACCTTTGGACTTAGATTTCTTTGTCTTCCTTCCTTTTGAGGGGAAGTCCAGGGATAAGACTGGGTCTGGATGACAATACCCCACAAAAGCCTCTGTGGCTTCACCTTCTTCACTTCTCGTCCCGTTGGGATACCACGCTCTATCCAAGGTACTTTCCTGGGTATAAGCCCGGACTCCCCTACCCAGGGGATCCTCCCACTCTAGTCCACCTCCAGGGTTGGGATCCGAGAGCGCCGGCCCTCCCCTGACCACCTGAATAGAGGAGAGGATTCCTGGGGTCTACATGGGCAAATACCCCTAGTTTTCTCATAAGTCCTTAGAGCTATATTACTTTTAATCAGATAGTCTCTTTATGCACACCTAAAGGATAGATAATTAACCCACACGGAAGCTCCTTAGGTTTAGGGGTGTGGTTTCATGTGTGAACTAGTGGTACAAAGTGCAATGTTAGCGCAGTCCAGATCCTCATCCTTATCCTTACCAAAGCAATGGCAGTGGGGCCCATATTTGTATTTATCAGGCTACTTATGAGTGTTCTGGGTGCCATATGAAAATATGAGGCAAGAGTGTGTTACTCCCTAGTTTTGGAAGAAGAAAATAAAATTATTTTTTTATACCTAGTTCTCATTCCCAACTAGCATATCGTTAGGTGGGCAAACAAAATATTGACATATTTTTTAAAAAAATAGGCCTTTCTTTTTTTAAATCCTTGTAAATCAAAAGCCTTTTTGATACCGGCTGTCATCACACCAGACAGCACAATAGCAGAGCTTCTCTTGGAAGATGTTGCCACTAGTTCTGAAAACATCACCTGTGCCATAAGGGATCACCTGTGCCATAAGGAGTCAGATACAAGTACCTGTTACTCGCTATTTTTCTTTGTTGTTGATACTGAATTTTAGTGAGTAAAATAGGCAAGTATGCCTCTTGCCTGGAGCCCTGTGTGTATCTCTATCTGGACAGCTATAAAGGGACACCCTTCAACATAATTATGCTCTCTGTAAATTGGCATCAATTCTCTTCTTGCAGTGTCTGTGAACATATAGTTTCTCTATGGCCCAATCCCTCATTTGACCATTGTCGGGCACCTGACCAGAAGGATTGCAACCCTGCACAAGGGTAGTTGTGTGCCTGTTCGCTTGCCACTAATTCATTTTTCAGAGGATCCTAGGTCAGATGTCCTGTGTCCAGGTGGTCTTGAATGCTCCTCAAGCTTGGCTATCTCTGCCTTGGCAGGAGATGGATGCAGAATCTTGGTGGATTCCTTTTCCAAAAATGTGATGCTAATTCTTGGCGGATTCCTTTCTCTAAAAATGTGAAACTGAATCTTGTTGGTGGTCTTCCACAGTCAATGTTCAGCGGTGAGTGCTTTTTGATTTTCCATGAATGTAGCCCCTTCTGGATATTGAAGTGGGCTCTCTGTAAGTCTGTCTGGTAAAGACAGTATCCTTGTGGAGGTCAACATGGTGCTATTACCATTACAGGTCTTTTTTCTAGGGATGCAGGGCAGGAGAATTGTTCTTCACCTTCCACACCAGGGAGTGTTAAATAACTCCAAGTCATGGGGACTGCTGGCCCTCTGAGTTATGCAGAGTGTCATTGGAATTGTAAACTTTGCCTCTTCCAAGAGCATGTGGATAGAACACTTAAGTTTACTTCCTCAGCAGAAAGAGCTATAAACGCATTGCTGGAGTTAAATGAGGACTTGGTGTGTATCTTTAGGGAGACCAGGAATAGATGCTTTCCCCTAACAAGAGAATGGGTTTCTACACTTTTACAGCAGTACACTACAGTCACAAGCTCATTCATAAACTGTCGAAGAACTGGATTAATAATCTTGGCGATATTCAAGTGGCTGATATCAGTCCCATCGCCTCTGGGCGCTGTCCCAATAGGATATTGTCTTTAGTTCTGACTTTAAAGGTGTACCCATTGCGGTCTGAGGAGTTGAACACATTTGCTTCCTATGATTTTTCCCTGCCATCAGGTTCTGGGAGATTACTCCTCCACCTGTGGTTATATCATGGAAGGTTTGAGGGCAGCACATCTGAGGGTGCAGATCACAAAACAGTATGTTGTGCCTGATGAAACAGCAATGCTTTGTGAAGTGACATAAACAAAGAGCCCTTTTGTGGGTTCTCACACAGGGGCAGTGTCTATTGTTGTCTGTTTTATTTTGTGCATCACCATCGCTCTGTTTTGCATCAAAGGACCTGTTTGTATAAGTGCACAAAATAAAGATTTGACAATGGCGCATCACAAACATTCCATAATACTGCTGCATAATGTTAGAATGATTCCAAAAATTCAATGAAATTCCGATTGTCCACCTATGATCATTGAAATCATGTATCACAACAAGAGGGGCATTGGAAGAAAGCATGCCCATCTAGACCACAGAGGCATCAAGGGAATGTTGGTCCCGGGAGTGCCCCATTGCCCTAACTGCATGGCTACCTTACGGATATGCATACTATGCTAGTACCGTGCACTGATCAGTCATCTGACTCCAGTTAGAAAAACCAAACATTGCCATATGTTTGCCACACCATTGTTATATTGCTCAAAAACGATAACTGTCATATGTTTGCTACACCATTGATATACTGTTTTTACCTTTAACAATTGTATTGAGTATGTTAGACGTAGCCCCCAGTACGCTGCCTAGAATCAACTCTTTTAGAATGAATGCTATTACTCTACCATAATTATATTAGCATACTAGCTGTCCCCGGCCACGCGTTGCTGTGGCTCAGTCTGGTTACATGGAAAAGAAAAAAAGAGTGCAAAACAACCCCCTTCCTCTTGCCCCTCCCCCCCATAATCCAGGAGTCGGGTACATAGTCTTTCCCCCTCTCAGTGGTGCCAGTGGTGGAGGCAGAGAGTGCAGTTACATTCCCTCCCTCCTTGCTTGTAGTCTGGGTTTTGTGCCCCGCTTATCCCTCTTCATGGGCCAGAGTTTGCATTGTACTACCTTGCCTGCTGGAGGATACACACAGCATGGAATGGTACGTGGCTCAGTTAGTGTTCCTCAGCCCTCTGCCATGAGCATTATAGCTCTTGGCAGTTGCTGCACCCATCAGCCAAATTAATACTTTCTTAAATGAGAGGCGTGCGATCGCCGTGCTCGCAACTGTGCATCCTTAAGTCTGGCTGCACGTCGCTCTGCTGCTTCCTCGGCACGTATTTGAGCGATTCTAAATCAGAAACATTGAAATGGAATCGTAAAATATTTAGTATAGCGTGTGTTGCTTTTACGTCCAACAGATGGCGCTGTTTTCCCCAAAAAACGTAAAATATTTAGTATAGAGTGTGTTGCTTTTACATACAACAGATGGTGCTGTTTTTCCTAAAGACATGTTTTTACCTGTCACAGGTGTGACATCTATGTATAGTAGGTATTTAAAAACACGCGCCTATTCGAATGCAATGCTGTGTCAAAATTTCAAAGCAATCAGTGAAGAACTTTCAGAGATTTAAGATTTTGAACAAACGAACATTTACATTTTTATTTATATAGATGATACAATATTCACCATCATTCATAACTCCCCATTCTCAGCCTCCACTAGACAAGATTGACCTTACTCTAGAGCGTTTAGCAACGTTCAAGAGACAATAGCTGACAAATGTATCTTAGATTGTGAAAGCTAGAAGCTGCTTCACGTGGCATGCTGATAATAGTGATGCTGTCGATAATGACTCCCCAACAACAACACCACCCTTCTAGCAAACCCACTACAGCCTCAGCCTCATGCCCATCGACCGCCTCCATGGTAAGGCCCACCCATACTGCAGATTCCACTTTATGCTCTAGAGGCAACTTCATCCAATTAGGCACTGGTCTTGCGCGCATATACTGCCCTATACACCACCCCCTACCATGTTCCACCCCATTCTTTCCCAACAGACCAGCCTTCGTAACTCTGCCCACCACCATCCCCACTACACCCACTACTTTACCCATCATAGGTGCACAACGCCAAATCAGGTTATCCACCAGCACACATAGCTCCCTTACATGCACAAAGCAGGTATTAGGCACCTGAGGAAAACATGACTCTCCACCCGTACTATGATTAAATATAACACCTCACACCATCCCAACAGTATAAGCATCCAACATGTGACCAACACCCTCAAAAGCACGAACTCTAGCCTACCGAGGCCCGCAAAGGCTAATCGCAAACAACATGGTAGTCACAACCCTACTGCACGCACACCACCAGCACACCCCCCAGCACTCACCGCACAAAAAACCAGAACCAACCTTAACACACCTCCACTAAAAGGTGCTCTGATCAATGTAAGATCATTAGGAGCACATGCCATTGACATACATGATCTTATCCTATAACACAAGCTTGACTTCCTTGTCTTAACGGAAACCTGGTTGCACTCAACATCAGGCACACTACTCACCATAGCCATACCACAAGACTACACAATACACAGAGCTGATAGGCAAGATACCACAGGTGACGGAGTAGCCATCATCTCAAAATCTGCACTCCAGTTCAGAGAATGCAATACCGAAACCTAACCAGGGTATGAACTCCTAGCTTCCAAATTAGCAACTGACCCTAAAACCACCATCAACTTCCTAGTAGTCTATAGAGCCCCCAGCTCTACCAACAGTCCAGACACAGAACTACCGCTCCTCGTCTCCCCCTCTCTTAAGCCGAACACTAAATTAATTCTCCTAGGAGACCTTAATCTAGGGTTTAATGTCACCTCTGACCTCAAGGATACCGCCTTCCACAATGCATTCCTAGAAGTGCAATTTTCCCAAATCCTCAATGCCCCAACCCACTCAAAAGGACGAACCCTTGACTGGATCCTTACACTGAATACCACAATCCTATTAGAAGAGACCATAGAGATCTCATGGACAGATCATCTCCTTATCAGATTTAATATTGTATTATCCAAAGAACCCTCAACTCCTAATACACCATTTGCTCCCATAGTAGCACGTAACACTAAAAATCTCACCAGTGACAACCTATCTCCTGTGCTAGACAATCTACTCTATGCTCACCCCATAAATGACGCCAACCCAGATGCTATCTCCCTACTCTATCACAACTGCCTCAAAACGCCCATAGATGAATTAGCACCTCTCAAACTTAAACGCCCCAAACTTAAACGAAGTAATACGTGGTTCAACGAAAACCTCATAGAATTTAGGAGAAAAAAAGAGCACTTGAACATCTTCACAGGAAAAATGTCACTAATGAATCCAAAATACAGCTTGAGCATATATCTAAAGCTCATAAAGAGGAAGTATTTACGCAGAAAGCCAACTCCCTCAACCTACGCGTCTCTAATGCCACTTCCAACAGCAAAGGGCTATTCTCTATTATTAGAGAATTAGAGACCCCCATTCCCCTGCCCTGTCCAGTTAACGTTAACAAGGAATGGCGTACTACTATACAGGATGCACTAGCATCTAAGCTAAACACTCTCCAAAATAAAATAGTCACATAGAAAACTCTTAGCTCCCACCACTGAACCTATCCTAGCAACACTGACACACACTACCACCAACTCCCCCGAATTTCACTTTAGACCAGTCTACACTGAATCCGTACTCAAAACCATAGCCTCACTCAAACCATCCAATTGCAAAGGCGATAGTTTCCCAGCCAAACTAGTTAAGAAATGCGCACCTACACTAGCACCCATCATCACTAACGTTGTTAATGCCTCCTTTGAATCCAACACCGTCCCAGCCAACATCAAAGAAGCCTGGGTCACCCCACCTCTCAAAAAACCCACATTCACCCCTACCACCCCACCAACTATAGGCCCATCACCACAGTGCCCTTCCTCCTCAAAATAATAGATAAAATCACATACACACAAGTCCAAGCCCACCTCGAAAGCAACCAGCTACTAGGGGAAAGACAATCAGGATTTCGTCCTAGTCATAGCACGGAGACTGCTTTACTGGACCTAAAAAACCAGATGGATGCCATCAGGGATTCAGGTAAACTATGCATCCTACTATTATTAGACCTATCCGCGGCATTTGACTTAGTAGACCACAATAAACTTTGTCTTACGCTTGCCAATAACTTCCACTTCTCTAAAGAGGCCACTGCCTGGATCAAGTCATTCCTCACTGACCGCACATCGAGAGCTGCAATAGGTGATGTTGCTGCAGACCCAATCACACTCCCACTGGGAGTCCCTCAAGGCTCTTGCCTCTCCCCGACACTCTATAACGCATACACAAAACTACTCTTCGCAGAACTTGACGCTATGGGAGTGATATATACTAATTTCACGGATGACACACAAATACTCATCCCCATCTCTGGCAATCTCGAACAGGACACCATCGCTATAAACAAAATTTACTCCATCATCCAGAATTGGATGGCAACAAATAGCCTCTGCCTTAATGGAGAAGAAACAGAGATACTGATAGAAGAATCCCCAGACTAAGTAAACTACATCCACATTACACAGCCATAGTCATCGACGGCACACCAATAAATATCTCCAAACAGGTCAAGACCCTAGGGGTCTATTTAGATTCTAGTCTTACCATGTGTAAACACATTAGTGCGCTTTCATCCTCCAAGGCCAAACTCGTCTCTCTAAGCAGACCCTTTCTCACAGCTCAGAATTGTACCAACCTTGCCAGAGCCCTCATACTGGCAAAAATGGACTATTGCAACATACTCTTAATAGGGACTTAAATAAAAAAAAAACCTGAACAAAATGCAACTAATTCAGAACAAAGCCCTCCGAGCAGCACTAGGTATAAAAAAGAGAGACCATATTTCCCAACATAGGAGAGAAGCCCACTGGCTACCCATACAAGTTAGGATTCTACCCAAAAACACTCACCATAGCACACAAATGCGTAGCAGGCTCAGCACCACGCTACCTTAACCAATGCCTAACCCGCAAAACCTCCTCCAGAACATTGAGATCCAACACTAACACACTCCTTTGCATCCCCCGATTCAAAAATGTGAGAACAGGGAACTCCAGCTTTCAAGTAGCAGCCCCCAGAATTTGGAATTCACTTCCGGCGGCCATCTCCAATGAACCGTCTCTCCCCAAATTCAAGAAATCCCATAAAACCTGGTTATTTAGCAAATTCTAAAAAGCACAATAACCAAAGCCAAATGGATAGACTTTTGTAAGAATGTAAACTTATACCACTGTACCACTACAGCTAAGCCCGATTTTACTCTGAAATGAATTGTACAACTCGCTAAAGAAACAAAACTGTATGCCTACAAGTATGCTAACAAATATGCCAACCTGTATTCACTGTACCCTCACAGCTAAGCCCTGCTTAAGTATTTAACACCATGTAAATGAACTGTATAATTTGCTAAAGAAACAAAAACTGTAAGCTTACTAATATGTTTATCTGTACCAACTAAGTACCAAGTAATCCTGTACCAACTAAGCACCAAGTATTCTTGTAACCTACGCCGTGATACCCGAGGGTTTGGGCGTATAACCAAATAAAATATGTATATGTTTATCTGTACCAACTAAGTACCAAGTAATCCTGTACCAACTAAGCACCAAGCATTCTTGTAACCTACGCCGTGATACCCGAGGGTTTGGGCGTATAACCAAATAAAATAAAATAAATAACTGCGAGAACCAGCAAATATCCCTGAAGCCACACAGGGCAGCTCTCCACCTCCTTTCTGTGACACAAATGTGAAATATTTGTTGCTAGGGATGCTAGCAGTTCTTTGATGGATCTGCATACTTTTCGACAACCAGAAGAGGGAGGGACCCTGGAAGCCCCCTTAATCCCAGTAGATCAGGAAGGTCCATATATTCAATGTCAGGCAGGAGGGAAAGCTGCGGCCTCTCTGGTAGATACAGGGGCTAATATATAAGCTCTGCGAATGGATGCTTTCTCTGATATCCCTATTCCACAAAGACTGTTAAGGCTATATGTACTTCAAACTCTCCTATCATCATCATATGGATTTGATTCGACAATTCGTCATTTGCCAAAAACACATGAAAATCACAACTATAATTAAAAATCAAACACAACAAATTGATAGAGCATGAGTATTAAGTGTACATAAAATGTGCGCAGAGTGTGAGTTAAAAATATGTATGCAGCATTTTCAAAAGCACATTTAGACCAGTGTCTTCGCGAAATACAATACGTTAAAACTATATGGGATTCGAGGGGATTGGGTCCTCCGACGTATTCCATATCTATGTCATGTAATCACCACAGCTGTGCTGCTTCGGAAAATCTTCGGCGTCTGCGTCCTGCGTCGATGACGTCGATACGCCGCCCTCGAGGACCTCCGATGACGGCGGACGTCACTGGATGTTATAAGTAGGACGCACAACGCCCGTAGCCTCAGTTCCGCTTTTTCAGTGAACGTGTTCGCTTCGGAGATCTCGGCGTGCCTCGATTCTTTGGAGTTTCTGTTCTTTCTCGGTTCTCGGCATCTACTGGGTAAGCTTAGATGTACCAACTATTGCACTCCAAATGGAGTTCTTCTGAGTGTGCCCTTTGCAAATGCAGACGCAATTTTGGGATTCTATGTGTCATTTCCCCGTTTTAAAGACCAAACACAAAAAAGAGAGATTTATTTTGGCCGTTTTTGTGTGGCCTTTGAAATGCCGAAATATCACATACTGCCCCATTGGAGAATTCTGCGTATCCCCCACTAGAAACCTGCCTTAAGTCTCCTCCCAGGGGGCCAGGAGAGGGCAGACGCTTTCTGATCCCAATCCTGGGGGTGGTGTATGGAGGTGGTGTACTGCGGGGTGCACCATTGATATTTGTTAAGTGGGGCATCTACTGGGTAAGCTTAGATGTACCAACTATTGCACTCCAAATGGAGTTCTTCTGAGTGTGCCCTTTGCAAATGCAGACGCAATCTTGGGGTTCTATGTGTTATTTCCGCATTTCAAAGGCCAAACACAAAAAAGAGAGATTTATTTTGGCCGTTTTTGTGTGGCCTTTGAAATGCCAAAATATCACATACTGCCCCATTGGAGAATTCTGCGTATCCCCCACTAGAAACCTGCCTTAAGTCTCCTCCCAGGGGGCCAGGAGAGGGCAGACGCTTTCTGATCCCAATCCTGGGGGTGGTGTATGGAGGTGGTGTACTGCGGGGGGAATCACCTGGGTGCAGACCAGGCCCAGGGCCCTGGGGTGATTTCACAGGGTGACACACAGTATTCCTCCTTGGACAAGGATACTCTTGCCACTGGGTTAAAGGAGGAATTGGCTTATTGTCATTTTAAAATATCTTACGTGGTTTTGTGCGTCCAGAAGCACACCTTACTTGCTATTTTTATTCCTGATCGATTTAGGGAATGAAGTGGGGTTCACGTGAGAAAAACAACCTTGGCACTGGGTTGTATGGTCAACTAGAATATCTGCAGATGTCCACACACTTGTGGAACACTCCCGTCCCTTGCACATCTGTTTGTATTGTAAATCAACCAATATTTTTTCTTTCTTTTTCTGTATTCAATAAATAACAAGAATTGTGTTTTTTTAAAAAGATCATATAATAGAGGTTTCTTTATATATAAATATATTTTTAAAAAAGTTAATCACATCGGGATGATTAGGAGAAGTCTTTAATTGGAAATATCGCACATCATGAAAGTCTCTTCCCCCACTTATGTTGCGCTCATATCTCGATGCTGTGTCAGGGTGTCCAAGGTTGGTAAACTGGATGCCAACCAATGAGAAGTTCCCTTGCCACACTGCCTATGATGGATAGTGCCAACCAATTAACTGCCCATGTAATGATGTAGTAGAAATATTATCAATAGTGGGAGGGGTCCAGGAGGAGCCATCCGATAGATAACCACCAATCGAGTGGCTATCCCCTACACAACCCATACAAAGTTTGAGCCATTAACCTACCCCGCTTCCCCGTAGGTTTTGTAAAGTGATAGTGTAATGTGATGTCATTTCTGACGTCATTTTGTAACAACTTGTTTGCAATTGTTGGAAACAGGAGAGCTTTGAGATGAAATGCATGTATACTGTCCCGGCTTGGATTCGTAGTTTGAATAAAGCTGGCTTTTGACATGCTCCTGAGTCTTCCATCATTGAGTATTATTTTGACTAAGTGTTTGATCTATCAGTCTTATCAACAGTTCCTCAAGTTTCCCAAATTGAACAACATGTCTTCAGTTCCAGCAAAAACAAAGTGCACAACTTTCTTTAGATGGAAGGATATTTCTCTGATCCCTCTCCACCACTTGTGTTGTCTCTCCCCACTTGGTTTAGATATTAGATGCCTTGTGCCCTCCTCATATTTGTTCTTCGCTATGCTTATTGGGGCCCCTCTGGCTCCCTTGGTTTTCTCTGTCCCAATAACTCTAAGTTATGTGGGTTATCTGTAACCCCTCTGTTCTCGTTGCTCTCTTAGCTCTTGTGGGTTTCTGTGATCCTTCTGGAGGTTAATTCTATTTAGGTTTCTCTGGCTCCCGTAACCTTTCTCTTTCCCTCAGTCACTATAGGCCTCTGTGACCCTAGTACGGGGTTAGAGCATTCCTTCCTACTTGCTCTTTCCTCTCTCTGCCTACCTCCGATTTGGGCAACCCTTGTACCTTCAGCGTTGCAGGGTCAGCTCCAGTGAGGGTGTCTCTCTTCGGCAGAGGTGGCGTTCTTCACAGCTTGCCGCTCTTCCGGACTGGATGTGAACGGTTTTCTGATTTTTCTCCTCTCAGCGGTCTCGCCATTCTGCTCTCTTGTTGGGAGCGGAGAACTCGCTTCTCCCTCGGTTCCTGGTTTCGTCATCAGTTTGCAGGCACATCAGGCCCTCTGCTTTGTTGCGCCTCCAGGTAAGCTTCATTTTGGTTGGTCTTGGCTTCGCAGGCCCTGCGTGTCTCTGTATCTGGATGGCAGCATCTCCCTTCGGCGTTGGCCTCTCTCCGCGCCACAGCCGGCTCCAATGCAGCTCTGGCCCTTGCTGACTTCCAAGGCTCGCCTCAGCGTATGGTTTCTTCTCCACTCAAGGGTTGTTGGTCCTTTATTCTTGCTCCTGTAACGAGAGGTGCCATATTGTTCACCACAGGTTGTCAAATGGGTGTAAAGTTCAGCATTACCTTGCGCCAAACACCTAGAGGTATTGTCAGTGTTATCCTGAGCCTAATACATAGATGTATTGTCAACATTACCTATTCCCATGTAGGCACATGATATCTTGTGTATAGGGAGTTTCCCATTGGAATGGGAGTCCTTATCCCCTGGAGGGGAGTTACTACCAGTGAGGTTCCACTTTCCCAAACCCTTACACAGGGTTTTGCTTAGCGGGGCTCACCTCCCTTCCCTCAAAGGGGGTGGCCACACCTACGGAAGAAAGGACATAGACCCCAGATTCGTCACACTGCATAGACTACAGAATTGTTTCCATTGGATTTACAAGATTTCATATCATCGCAAGTGGTTCTTATTACATTTTGCACAAAGAGAGGCTTCAGATAAAGCTGTCGTAGATGGGCAAAGCAAGATAAAGTGGTTGAGTGTCTCATTGGAGGAATTACACAGCTTACATGAATCTGTGTGTGCAGCATTCCAATTGCTTCTCAAAGCAGCAACTGGCAAAATTCCCAATCAAAACTCCCAGTTGTCAGCATGTTGGATAGGCAGTAGGATGGAGGGTGCTATGAGTATAGTGTAGGATTGGTTTTGGGGCTAGAGATGGAAGCCAACATCAGGGTAAGGGCAACAGGAGGGGCATGGGTTTCCCTGCAAGGTACATATGGCGACAAGTGCATAGAGGAGTGATGTGCGTGATCCATCCCAAACCCACTAACTGCACAGTCAATTCTGGGAGTCATTCTTGTTACCTTATATTCAATGTTTTAGGGACCTGTTTAAATACAGCAGTGCTGTGCTTTGTGGAATGTAAATTCTTAAAAAAACAGTAAAGCCTGATAGTCAAATATGTTTGTTATAATCTTTTTATCAGTGTATTTACTGTTGTAAAGAGTTCTGAAATATGTTCCGCACAAAGGCATACAATTTCAGGGTTTATGAATTCAATTAATATACTTATGGTGGAGACCTAGGATTACAAGTAAGTATAATTTGCATATGATCTGTCCATTGATGACATATCCAGTTTGAAAGAAAATCCTTGGGTGTTTGAAAAAAGAGCTTGCTCAAAGAAGGGTATATTCAATTTGCTTTTGGCAATATGAACCTGCAGCCCCAGGTATATAAATGTATGTATTCCATTGTCCCCATTTCCAGAAGGCAACATAGGAGTACTTTGTGGCATTGTGCACAGCAAAGAACAAAAAAAGGGCTTGGTCAGTCTACCCACTGTCCTGCCTTTGCCCATGCTTCGGTAAATTCTCTAACACTCTTTTGATCTTTACTCTCCACCTGCAGCCCACACATAACCCACTCAACGTCACCTCCATTAAATGCATGTGTCTCCTCTTAGGGGACTAGATATTTGCATAATACTTCATAGGCTCTCTGTGAGATGACTGCTTTCTTCCTCAGTCGTGAATTATTTTGTATTTTATTGAATTTCTATAGTGCTTTAATCCAAAGCACTTTACAAGAGGAACAGGCAAAATACAACAAGAATTACATAATAAATGAATCAAAACCTGATAACAGTACACATAACAATTTACATTATTGGTAAGGTTAAGCATGAGTGGAGAGGGTAATAGTAGTAGAAGTAAAAGAGGAAGCAAATGGTGATAGGGAGGTGAGTGGAAGAGATAGGAATCAGAGAAGTGCAGAAAGTGAGGTAGGAGGGAGAAGAGCTGAAGGAGAGGGTGAGGGGGTATTCAAGTGAAAGAGGGAGTAGGAGGTGTGGGTAGAGGTAGAAGCAGAAGTAAGAGAGGAAGCAAAAAGTGTTATGGAGGTGAATGGAAGTTATAGGATTTTAGAGAAGTGTGGAACGTAGGGTAGGAGGGAGCAGAGCGGATGGAGAGGGGATGGCGGTTCCAGTGGAAAGGAGCGAGTAGTTGGAAGGAGCGAAAGCGGGAAGGGGCACAAGGTGTTGGAGGAGGAGAGAGTAGGAAAAGATCACAGAGCTGCGAGAAGGAGTATAGATAGTGAGGGCCCGATTCTCAAGTGGGTGCTAATTACCGAAAATGTCCTAAAAAGTGTTACTGACATTTTCGGTAATTAACACCTATTCTGAAGGTGGTGCATTCTTCCGAAGTCGGACTGAATTCGCCACTTTCGGAATATGGGTGCTGGTTGCTAGGAAGGGCTGAAAACTAACCTAGCAACCGGCACTTTCGTAATCTCTCCTTTTGCATGGGTATTCTTGTGGCACTCCTCCAATTTCGGAACTGCCTGAAATTGGCGCCGAAGTACTGTTCCCAGTTGGTGTCGTACAGGAGGAGTGCCACAAGAAGCACATGCACAGGAGTAGTACCGCAAGAAGCACAAGGCTGTTTGGGTGTGCAGATGGTCTTTTTTTGCAGAAGAGCGCATACTGCCATCCATGGTTCTACTATGGATGGCAGTATGCACTCTTCTGCAAACAAAGATAAACAAATGCAGTGCAGGACCCAACTGTCACGATCTGCACACCCAAACAGCACATGCTTTTTTGTTTTCATCTCGGCAGCATTTTCGTTAAATAACGATTCTCTCGTTATTTAACGAAAATGCTGCCGCGATTCTGCAATCCGCCTGTTTCCGTTGGAAACAGGCGGATTCCAGGGAAAGCACTGTCGTGCTTTGCGAAGATGCCCAGGCCAACATGAGAATAGCAGCGGTGCCTGGGCATCAAGAAATGGCGCTGTGATTCGTACTATTTAGCACGCTCACTGCGCCATGATGAGAATCGGGCCCAGTGACAAGGGAGGATTGGTGGGGGCTGGGGGCTAGACCATGGAGGGATTTGAAGACTCCTGCTGCTTCCACCCTAATGTTCCTGCCTGCTTGTTTCTGCCACATGGTGGCAATTTTTTAAAGCATACATTTCTTGCTGGTTTCTGTACACTGAAGCTTCCATAATCTTTAATGCAAGGGTCTGTATCACTTGGTACATACATTTCGCAGGTTTCACGGTTTATGCCAGTACTTTAAAGAAACAGGTTTATCAAACTGAAGTTGTTGGTGGCTTTATCAAATCTATGCTAGTGATGCCAGAGATAGTCAGGAAATAAAACCTTGTTGTTTTCATCTAAATGTAGGAATACGGTTTTGGAATTTTTAACATACCTTTTCTGTTTTCTTTCTGAAACAGATTTGCAGGGTGAATTATGGAGTGACTGAAATGAAGATGCTTGTGCCCGGGGGAGACAAAATTGCTGTGAAGAAGGACAACCGGTGAGGCTTATGTTGCAAGGTCCACTATGGATACTAAATAACAAAACTCCCATCTGACTTTAAATAGTGGATTAGGGCTAAATAAAAAGTAATATTTATCTTAGTGTTGACAGTTGAAATCTAATGAGATTTCATCAATTCCTTCCATTGATTCGGTCCAACAAATCAAGCAAGAGGAGTGGGGGTCTTGAATGCTGTCCATTTCTACACAGCTAGGCTGAACACATGTAATTTAAATCAGGATTTTATTACAACTGACAAAGGACCCTACACGTGTTCATCAAACAGTCTTAAGTAATGGCAGGTTTCCTAGGGATTTTTTAGCCCTTCCACCAGTCTGTTGCAGGTTTAACCAGGGTCCTCTTACACTGTGTTGGTTTCGGTGGCGTATCCTCGCTGCTTCTTTTTTCACCTCCTAACACTTCTCTAACCTCGGCCTTCACACCTTATGCAGTCTCTACCACCACTTTCCAGCTATTTGCGACCTTTGCCTTAGAATTACTACCACCTGTGTCTAGAGCAGGGTCTTTTTATAAGGTGCTGATCCCTCCTTTGAGGCTTGCTCTTGGTAAGGGTTTACATCTGGTCCGTGGTATTCAGTGGGGTTGGTAATTCAGGTGGACCATTTAAGGTATATCTGCATGCGATATAGCATTCTGGGGGCGGACCGAGCCATGTCTGCCACCTTGGATTTGGTTCTTTCCCTTGTTGTCTGAGTTGGAGATCCCAGTGTGGTTAGTGTGACTCTGGGGTTCTCTTTGTTCATGGTGAGTGTTAGTACAAGGCAAGGTTTCCAGGTTTTGTGGAACAGAAGCTTATGTAACTATACCCCAGAGCCACTCTGCAAAACCTGCATGGACTGCAGTGGCGGTCCAGGCAGATGCCCAATTTTCTTGAGCGGCTCCACCTGGGACAAGAAACTACCTCAGAACTCCAAAGGATATATCGGTTGGGCACCGAAGACCTGTGTCTCCTTTTTGAGTAGGTCTTGGCTAGTTTAAGACAGCATGTTGCCCTAAAGAGACCATGCTACTTAACTAGGGGAATCCATGCATGTGAACTTGTTCCTCATGCATCCACCAGGTTTTAGGGTGAGGCATCGTTATTGGCCCCCCAGTAAAGGGTAGGTGGTGATCCTTGCCGCCAGATGATGTTGGAGCCCAAGGGAGAGTGGTCACGGGATCCTCTCAGTACTACCTAGGGCGCCTCATCCACTGTGTTGGAGGGAAGGTGGGGCACCTGGCTTGCGTGTTCATGTATAAATAGTAGAAGTACAGTAGAAGTCCAATGGCCACATGGGCGGGATGTAATCCCCCTGTATTGTACCCTTAGTTGAAGAAACCATCTAAAAACCTTCCACAAACTGATGAGCACAGGAACAGCCCTCTGGCAGCATCTGATTGGACGTGAGCACGGCAGCTGATAGTTCGGGAGAGAGCGTGCAAGTGCGATCTGCTTGGTGGTATCTGGGAGACGCGCTTGACAACCAAAATGGCACCAGAACCTGAATCAGCTTGATTCTTGCCACAGTGTAATGCAAACGGAACACATTAGCAGCAGCTGAAGTCCGCGCGGGAGAACCGCTCCACCAGGTAGGAGTGGCCACTGCGAGTTTCTTGACTCCTATGAGAGTAGTGAATAGTGAGCTGTTTGACAATGGGATAGGGAGCTAAATTGGGGATTGCTGAAGATAGAGGGGGCAGAAGAGAGGCAGAAAGCAGAGGCCAGGAGTTGGAGCGAGAAGGTAAAGGAAAGGTGCAGAAGGAGAGAGGATGTTGCAGGGAGAGCAAGAGGAAGGAGGAGAGTGCAATCCAAGAGAGGGGTGGAGGAACATTATAGAGGAGACTTCAAGGGAGAGGTTGTTGAAGGTAAGTAGAAAGAGGAGGATTGAAGAGAGCCACACAGTGCATGTTTGTCGAAATAGCACAGAGGAAGTGGAAAGGTGACAGTGAAAGGTTTTGGAAAGTACAAATTGAAAGGTCAGTGAAAGAAATGGCAGGAGGGTGGTAGAAACATCAAAAGAGAGGTTGGAGAGGCCTCTGTAAAGAGGAATTCGTGAAAACAGCAGAAATTTGTTTGAAAAAGGACATGTCATGAAACAAAAGGAGGCAAGCCTTGCACCTAAGCAGGGAAAGCCCTAGAGGTACCAGCATGGAGTGAAGCGGCAAAGAGGTACAGAAGGAGATTCAGATTAGAGAAGATAGGAGGATCAGGATAAGCACAAGATCGATGCAGCCATAGGGATTAGAAGCAAGGCCAGGTTCTTGGGAAATGGAGGTGGCGATAAGGCGGAGGTTAAGCGCAAGGACAAGGACAGATTACCAACCTCCTGGTCGATGCCATGGGGTTTTTGCCAGCAACTACCGTTTCCCGCTTCTACATTTGTTCAGGCCTAGAGTGGGGGAGAATGTGGGCCTGGGAGAGCACAGGGCCGATACACAGAGGACTGGAACTCTGAGCTGAGGAGTTAAGAAAGAAGTGAGGGGAACACTTAAAACCCCCAGGACTGTTAACAGCTGTTAACTGACCATCTACCCAAGGAAGGGAACTTGGACTGGTATTGACCAATTGAGGTTCACATTGTTGAACCAGGAGTAGTCATCCCTCTGCTAAAGCTTGCACTTTCTTAGTTTGAACCAACTCTGGAATACACTGTATCAAATCTTGCTTTAACAATACTTCTCCATGTCTACCTTGTATTGAAACTACTGAGCTTCGGGACACCTGCTTATGTATTTAGCCCTTCCGGTTAAGTAGAGTATGTCTTGATCCATTTTGGCCATACATTCAATGGATTGCATTCTCCCTCAGATTCCTCATCCGATAGATATCCATTCTAGCGTCAGCTGCTCTGAAGCTTTTTATACAGGGGGCGTAGTACAACTCTACTGTCAATCCTCTCTTGAATTCACCATGCCTCTCATCGATTATGGATGTGATGTCGGCTGACGTACATATAACACGTCACTACTCCCCCATACCTCAGTTCCTTTTTCCCGCATGCTCAGTCTGCTGCTATTCAGAACGAGTCTCATGAAAGAAATTCAAAATTTGACAAGATTGTTCTATTCAATCGATTTTGTCAATGTGTCGGCTCCTAAGGCGCCTGGGTTCAAGCATTGTCAGGACTGTAATTCCAAGATGTCGGTCACCGGCCCACACGGCATCTGCGTCTGGTGCCTCGGTAAATATCATGTTGTCAAGGATTGAGGTTCTTAATGAATTCCAAATAGTTGAGGGAGCAATCGGCGAACTAGCACTCGGGCGGCCCTCGTCGAAATCTCCTGCTCGTTCCACTGCCGGTTGTCATGACAGGTAACCGTGAGCCCCACACTCAAGAAAGCGGACAGGCATCGGAAGAAGACCAAGAAAAGGTTGCATTCTCGAAGCAATTCACTGTCCTAGTTTTTCCATAAGAAAAATCAACGCCACTGACGCAGGCACAACTCCAATTCATCGGAAGAACGCAGCAAGACCTGCCCGAAGCCGGGCGCGTTGAAAGTGGAGTGGGAGGCTTTCAAGGAGCAGATGTTCCAAATGTTTAAAATGGCCGCAGCTGGTACATCACCAGTGTCGATGCTACTGCCGCCCAAGCACCAGTTGCGCCTGGTGTTTCCCACGCCAAGGTGACCAGGTCCGGTCCGATGCCCTCATGCTCGACCCTGACTGCAGCAAAACCGGTCTTAGCACCGTTAGAGCTGGGAACGTTGACAGCCGATTATCTTTTGTCCCCGACTCGCGCTCGATATTCTTCAACACTGTGCAGTCAATTTTCAATGATGAGGGGGACCAGGTGCATTTTGGCTTTGGCCCTGATTTCTTTACCGACCAGGCTGATTTGGTTGCTCTTACTGAGGGGCTCCATGATGAAAGTGGGTTGGACAAATCTGATCACCTCAAATTGCAGCAACCTGCTCACATGGATACCCTAATGCTCAATACTGAAGAGCGGTTGAGATGGTGGTTGAGGCTTTAGGCTTGGGCTCTCCTGCAAAGCACTTATCGGCCTATGACCTCCCGAACATACTGGACAAAGGTCCTCAAACGGAAAAAGCATTACCCTTTAATGCTGCCATTGCAGATCCCTTTGCTACACTGTGGTTGAGGCCTTGCTCCACTCCAGCTGTGGATTCGTAGTTTACTAAAAAAGTATAAATCAGTGAGGGGGATCTTGCCTTTCCTTTCTTAACAACCAACGCAAGAAGGTTTAGTGGTACAAGCCGCTACAGTGAGCTCCAGACTGGCCACTTCTACCTCTAATTTCCCCACGGATAAGGAATCTAAGAAAACATATGCTGTAGTCAAGAAAATCTTCGCCTCCGGCAGTATCGCCCTAAAAGCTGTGAATGCATCCTGTGCATTTGTCAAATACTCCCACGGGCTGTGGAGGCTTATAGAAGAGGCAGCAGAACACATCCCTGCTGGCCAGACAAAGGATGATTTTCTACAACTAGTTTGAGATGGCAAAGAGGTAACTTGCTAGAACTGCATTTGAGCTGGACACTGCAGATTGCGTGGACCGGGCAATGGGATTGTCTACTATGCTGAGAAGGTCAGCCTATCTGCATAGTTCGGGGTTCTCGCCAAATGTCCAGGCTAAGCTACTGGACATAGCTTTTGACGGCGAGCACCTGTTCTGCCCAAAGACTGATAAGTCCTTGGAGAATTTCAAGGACTCAAAAATAGCTTCCAAATCTCTGGGTCTCGCTGTGCAGCAACCTCAAAAGCAATCGTTCGGGTTCTCTTCGAGAGGAAGAGGCTATAGATGGTACATTCTGTTTGGAAAGAGGGCACAAGCCAGGTCAGGGTAGAGGCATTTCTTGTGTCCCAGGCAGGGCTGGGGGCTCTCTAGGGGCCAGCAGACAGTGTGTTAGGGAGAATTCTCTGTTTAGGCTGAATTTCCTAACCTAGTGAGTCCCCCAGCAGCTTTGCTGGATTTTTGGGGTTTATTTTTTTCTCCTGCCAAGAGTGAGACTCTTTTACCCTCACTCTTGGGCATGATTTGAGTGTGTTTCTTTGAATCTAGATGTGTTTAATGGGCTATGGGGTCTTTTACTCCATAGGGCTTCATGTGTTTTTGTAATGTGTGTTACACAGCACCCTCAGTGTAGTGACACAGGGGTGTCATAGTGACCCCCCAGTATAGACTCCATACACTGGAACTGACTACTGTCTCCCAAGGCATGTAAAGTCACCATCGACTTTACTAGTCTTAAATTCTGAACAGAACCAGTACAAACCATCATATTGTGGACGTACTGGCTGGGGATATTCAATTGCCCATGGGTCTGTTAGTCGAGGGGGCACGTCTCTGTCCCCCCTGATCGAGTTTTGGCTGGTGGCAGTGGATACTACTTTTTATATTCAACCGCGAATATTTTCCTATGGGATTTCCCATTGTTTTAGGCAACTACCTTTATTTAATTATTTACGGTAGCCTCGAACATACTGCCGGTTTATTTAATTAATATTAATTCTCCGGTTGGTATTTTTTGCCAAAACTTGATTCTAAAATGGCGTTTGTGTTCTCTTCTGTGAATCCAACCCAAGTCGAGCCCTTTTTTCCACTTTTTGGCGGGCTTCTCCACAGAAGCCCTCCAAAGTGGTGCCACTCTGTCTGGGGGTACTTAGGAGGGGTGGAGGGAAATTTAGGCACCCTGGACTGAGTTGCCTAGGCAACTCAAGTTGCACTCCATCCTGATTGGCCCAAATGGTGAGCCGGCAGGCTCACCACTTAGCATGTTTGATTGACAGCTATGCTGAGTGAATGGGAGTTTGCTGCATAAAAGCAGGGCTTTGGGGACTGGAACTTCAGATGTCACCACAGGACCTAAGAATCCGACGAGGGAGAAGCTGAGCCGACCTGCCACGACACCACCACCGGTGGAGCCCTGCTGGACTGCCTCACCACTTTTCCCAACGACAGAGGGGATCTCCCGCCGGAGAGTCTTTTTCCTTTGACTGGTGGGGATAACCAGTTTCACCGTCTTTTTGCCTTCCCGACGTACCTCGTGGCCGCCTTGCCCTTGCCAAGCACCCCGGCAACCGGGATACCACGTTTTACCACGACCGCGAAACAAAGGTACCACCTTTAACCAGAAAACGCTGCGGCTGGTTTCTGCCCTGGTAGTGCAACGACCTTCATCTTACCTCCAAGTTGAGATCTTCTCATCCCCTGGACGACGACGTAACTTGCACCTACTACCAGGAACAACTGCCACCGCTGAAGGATCCTTCCCACTTAAGGTACTGTGTCCCGCCTGGCTTCCCTTGCTACCGACTGTACGGGGTAGACTTAGCCCCCGGTTTTCGAACCTGGGTTAGCCTGGGACACCCTGGCTAAACTTTCCTAAGCCTCTCTAAACTCTTTTTGAACCCTCTGCAAGACTTTCTAAGCCTAGTGTAACTGTGTGATCTTGGGCGCATTTGTGCTCTGCTCTCTCTAAGAGTGGGCCCAGCCTTTGGACTTTGGCTCACCAGTGACTTTTGCTCTTCTGCCTTGCTAATAGTGTTCCTGAATCTTAGAGTGGTGTACCTTTCCATATTCTGTCTTTTTCCCTCCCTTTCTCACAAACTTATTGGAGTGCAATCTAGTTAAGCGCTCACCTCTGTATGAAAATAAGTGGTGTTTTACTGTGACTTATCTGATAAGGAGAAAGGGGTGTATATATTACAATATTAACTGTGTTTAGAATATTTTACAATAAGAGTGCTGGAGTGTTTCAAACTGTGTGTTTTTAAATAAATAATTATATACTTTGATACCAAAGCTCTGGTCAGTGTTTGCTTGTATTATTGTATCTGAGTGCCTATTGTGTATACTTTGCATACTGCCTAACTCTTCTTGAGGGAAGTCTGACTGCTCAGCCACAGCTACCAGATAAATCTGGGTAGTGCAGACTGCTACGAAGTGGGTTTACTGCCAACACCTGGAGTCTTAAATCTTTTGCAGTGTTCCCTAAGGGAACTGCACAGGTTTCTGCCTAACACAGTGGCAGCTGCGGAGGGGGCGTCGTCGCCCGCTAAGCCGCTTTGAGTTCGCTCCTCATGTGTTTCTCCAGTTGGAGGGAGATTTTCCGAGCACTTGCCTCAGTAGAAGGGGGTAACCTCTGATGCTCGGGCATTGCAGCCCATCAAATGGAGGTGCTGTCTACCATTCTTAAGAAAACCACCGAACAGACCACCCTCCGTCCCCCTCAACAGCAACCAGAACAGGAACTCCAGGAAGAACTACAAGCCCTGTTATGTAAAGGTGCCGTGGAAGAGGTGCCTTCCGAGCAGAGATGATCGGGCTGGTATTCCCGTTATTTATTGGTGCCCAAGAAAGGAGGAGAACTCTTACCCATTTTGGACCTTAGAGCCTTAAACAAGTTCATGAAGAAAGACAAGTTCAAGATGGTGACATTGAAAGAAATTCTCCAGGCTCTACAGTCTCAGGACTGGTTGGTGTCTCTGGATCTTCAGGATGCTTATTTTTATGTGCCTTTACATCGGAAGCAGAGGCGTTTCCTGAGATTCATCATCGGGGACACGCATTACCAATTCAAGGTGCTCCCCTTTCATCGACCCTCTGCGCCCAGCTGATGGCAGTGGTGGCGGCGTACTACTGGAGAGCTGGTGTTAATGTATTCCCAAACCTGGACGACTGGCTGATCCGAGGGAAGTCTCTGCAGCAGGTTGCGACTCAGCTCGAGGAAACCTGCTTAGTGCTTAATGAGTTGGGCTTCTCCCTAAACTTTCAGAAGTCCCATGTTACATCAACGCAGAAGCTCCAGTTCTTCGGGGCAGTCCTGGACGCACAGTGGGGAAGGCTTTCCGCCCCCCCCCCCCCGAAGAGTCACAAGTGTCAGGCAAATGGTTGTGCTCTTCCAGAACTATGACAGCCTACCAGCACTTGGTTCCTCCTCCTCTTAGGTCTCATGGCTTCCTGCACCAGAAAAATGCGAGAGGCCAGACTGCGCATGCAGTCTCTGCAGTGGCTATTGAGGGATCAATGGTCCCAGTACTTCAATATCATGAAGGACATTCTCAAAGTGTCGAAGTGAGTGGGCCAGCAGAGGAAACATGAGGACGAGGGAACCCTTTTGGCCTCCGTGGCCCCAGGCGCAGGTGGTCACAGATGCGTCATTGAAGGGTTGGGATGCTCACTGTGGGGACCTGAAGGTGAGCGGCCTTTGGTCACCAATGGAATGCCAGTGGCATATCAACAGGCAGGAATTGAGGGCGATAAGGTAAGCCCTGATGTCCTTTTTGCCCTCCCTCAAGAGGAAGCACGTCCTTGTTCTGACGGACAACACAGTGGCCATGCATTTTAAACAAACAGGGGGGTTTGGTATCTGCCCCTATGCAAGGAGGCACTGCAACTATGGTTCTGTTTGCTAGAGAACCAGATCTCTGCTTCATTTGGCCATCTAGCGGGAACAGAGAACTGGCTGGAGGATCCTCTGAACAGGCAGAGCACTGTCTCATACAAGTGGGAGTTGTTCCAGGAAGTTCTTGAGGAGATCTTCGCTCAGTGAGGTACCCTCACAGTAGATCAGTTTGCAATGAGGTTCAACAAGTATTGCAGACCTCCACTATGCTTTCCCTCCGATACCTGTCATCCCGTGGCTTATCGGAAGGTTGAGATTTCGAGCCACCATGATCTTGATCACACCGGATTGGGCGAGAAGAACATCATACTCAGAACTCCTGGACTTGGCCATCTACCCACCTCTGGTTGCCCCGACGGCCGGACCTCCTATCGCAGTAGGAAGGTCGGATGCTCCACCTGAACCCAGAACCCCTACACCTACATGCGCGGCTCTTGGAATGAGATATGGTGACTGGGATCTCTCAGAAGAGGTACTTGAAGTGCTACTTGCTGCATGCAGATATCTACCAGATTTCTGCACTTGTGCAGATGGGTAAGATTCGAGGCGTGATGCAGGGTAGATTCTATCGCTTGTCCCACCACCACAGTGATGGTGTTCCTTCTATCGCTAGCCTCCTCAGGTCTTCAGGTTGGTACAGTCAAAGGCTACTTGGCGGCTTTGTCAGTTTTTAAGTGATCTCTGGATCAAGGATCCTTCTTCATTGTCCCAGTTAAGACTCAATTCCTGAAAGGCCTTGTAAATAGGGTTCCGCCTACCCTGTTTGTGGTTCCAAATTGGGGCCTAAACTTGATTCTTACATTCTTGCTGGCGGCTCCGTTTGAGCCTATGCACTCATGTCTTGTCAGACTTCTAACTCTGAAAACAGCTTTCCTGATGGCAGTCACATCAGGTAGACATGTAAGTGAGCTGCAGGCCTTATCCTGCAAGCCTCATTTCCTCCAGTTCTTTCAAGAGAAAGCTTTACTCCAGGTACGGCCTAGATTCCTACCTAGAGTGGTCTCTGAATTCCACGTGACCCAGAGCATTGATTTGCCAGAGTTGTATCCTCCTCTGCATCCTTCTAAAGATGTGGAGCGGTTGCACAGTTTAGATCCTAACAGGGCTTTTATGTAGCTATGACAGTGGAATTCAGGCATAATGACTGACTTTTTGTGGCTTTCTCTTTGTCCAGGAAAGGTCAGGCTGTGTCAAAACTGACAATGGCCCTCATTACGACCCTGGCGGAAAGCGACTGACCGGAGCGCCACAGCGTAAATAGCGTTTCCGCCATTGCACGAAGGAGCAAAGTGCGGCCCATTCCGACCCATCGGGCACGAGCACCACGCCACGGCGGAAGTGCAAAGTCCGCGATGGCGGAAATGACCCCAAAACGGCCCACACCGCCGCCGTACGGCGCCCTAGGTGCAATACCGCCACCCCTCTCAGCGGTCACCGCAGTGTGCGCCTACCGGAAAGTACGGTGACCGGAAATATACGGAAACGGAAGTTAAAACATGGGCCCGGAACGGGAAACATCCCGGCGTACACCTATAAAAACACTAAAACGACACAACCACTAAAATCACTACCCTGAAACACACCCCAACCCGTCAACCACCCTAGCGAAACCAAGAAAAATGGGAAAAGTAGCGAAGAAAGCGTGCGACCGCAAGCGGCAGGTCCACTTCTCCCGTGAGGAACTCACCGTGCTAACAGAGACCCTCCAGGAGAATGCTGCCGTCGTCTTCTGCACGCAAATGACCAGGACGGCACTTGCAAACAAGAAGGCCATATGGGCTCTGGTGGCACAGCGGGTAAGTGCGGTGGGGACCGCACCCCGCACCCCACAGCAATGCCGCAAGCGATGGGACGACCTGCGGATACGCGTCCGCAGCATACTCTCTGCCAACCGCAACATTGCCACAGCCACCGGGGGAGGTCCTGAATCACCCATCAAGTTGACCCCCTGGGAAGAAATCTGTGCCTCCACCATCGGAATGGAGAGCATAGAGGGAGTCGGAGGGATGGAGAAAGGAGTGCAGACATCCGAAGATTCAGGTAGGTGGGCCAGATAAAACAATGCCAAATCCACACAGTCCATCCATGTGAAGTACCATGCGTCCACATAGTGCAACAGAAACACATGTCCAGGAGAACGTCCACACACATCGGCCTGATAGCGCACGTTAAAACCCACAATAAATACATAAATAATTAAAAACCCCTAATACACGCACTACACGTGCAGCAGGCACACCCTAACTGCAGGCTGCCAAACAACTGCACCCTCACTCCACACACAAATCAAAGCACCTCCAAGGCCCCGACCCAAATCACCCTCAGGTACCACCCCAAAGCATGTGATACAATGCCATTCCAATTCCCACAGACCCATCAATAACCCTCGCCCTCCTTTACTCCACCACAGGGTCCGATCCAAACGACGAGCTACAGGACACCCCTACCAGCACACCTGCAAAGAGGGCCAAGACCAACGGCCAGAGACCCTCCACCTCAGCTGCACGCATCAAGACACGGCAGCAGCACAAATCAGGTGGCAGCACAGAGGAGGGAACATCAACAGGCACCCCAGCAGCCAGCATGCCCACAACACCACCACCACAGGTCCCCCCAATGGATGCCACAGAAGGCACTGCCTCTGGTGGCAGCAGCACCATAGGTGACACCCCATTGATGGCAGCATGCTCCGACACAGAAAACGGGGATGCCGAAGTCAGATCCATCCATGACCTGTCCCAATCCCCCTGTCTGTCCCATCCCGTACAACATGAGGATACCACGCAGGGGCACCCACAAGACGACGACTGGCCATCCCCCACAAGCCCTGTGGCAAGGCAACATGAGGACAACAGCCCCTCTGTGACACCCCCGCAAATGGCCATGGCCCAGCAGAGGCAACAGTCCCTCGACCAGTTGATCGAACAACAGCAGCAACTGGCCACACTCCTCAAGGACCATGCCGATGAATGTGGGGGCACTAAGGCAGACATAGAAACATCAACTGAGACACTTAGGGCAGAAATGGAGAGAGGTACAGAGACGCTAAGGGCACAAATTGAGAGAAGCACCGAGAGCCTGAGGGGGGAACTGCATGCGACGTCCAAAGACGTATGTGCCGAACTTGCCGCAGTGCGCCGTGTGCTCACTGAGCTCTCGCAAACCCTTAGGGACATGCATGGACGTGAGCAGGCAGACACATCATCCGTTGCAAGTTCCGTCCAGGGCAGCCCCCAACGTAGATCTGGAAGGAACCTGCGCTCCACAGGCAGGGGTGCCCCTGATACCCGCAGAGGGGGCTTGCAATAGCGACAGCCCACTGACAATGAGCATCTTTGGACACTGGTGTTCGGGGGGGAGGTAGGAGGGTGGAGGGGGTGTGTTGGGCTCACTTGGGTGGCGGGTCGATAGGGTGTTCAACATGACATCACATATGCCATAAAAAGTGCACGATAAACCAATGAGATGTGTGGACATTGATCTTTGTGTACTAGGCCATCATAGGCGTAGAGTCCATATTGTGCATGTCCCAGACACACGCAGTGCCACGAGTCCCGTGTCCATGTATCAGCCACCAGGCGTGAGTGCTAGAAGCATACATCAATGAGATGCTGACGAATGTCACGGGCCTCCGGTGCCTCGCAGACTCCATGAGGTGCTGCCACATCCCCACCCTCATCATGACCATCATCAGGTGCTTGCAGTTCTGCGTCAGGGGGCATGGGCACATTTCTACGTACGCACATGTTGTGGAGCATGACACATGCCATGACCATCTTTGCAACCTTCTCATGGCGGTACAGGAGTGCCCCGCCAGACCTGCTGAGGCAGCGGAAACGGCCCTTCAGTAGGCCGAATGCCTGTTCTATGACTACACGGGTACGTGAGTGGGCATGGTTGTAGTCCTCCTCATGCTGGTCCCGTGGGTTCCGGACTGGTGTGAGGAGCCATCTCTTCAGTGGATATCCAGCATCACCTGTATGTGGACGAGAAACGTATGATGTGGAATGCCATTGATACGTACGCACACCCCCCCCCTTCCTGCCAGGTCATTGCCAATTCACATACCCCACATCATCATGCATGTAATGAGACTCACCGAGTAGCCAGGATCTGTTCCCTGCGTGTCGCTCCATGTAGCGTGGTATTGTAGAGTTCCTCAAGACCATAGAATCATGGGTTGATCCAGGGAATCGGGCACAACAATGTGTAATGATCCTGTTGGAGTCACACACCATTTGTACATTCAGGGAATGAAATTGTTTTCGGTTGCGGTACTGGGCCTCCATGGCATGTGGGACGACCAATTCAACATGGGTGCAGTCGATGGCACCAATGCAACCCGGTATGCCGGCAAGTGCATGGAATCCCACTTTTGTGTTGGTAATTTCCTGCTCCGAGCGTGGTAGAGAGATGTAGTCGTCTGCGTGCTGCAGGAGGGCATCGAGCACTTGCAATAGTGTCCGTGAGAACAGTGGCTGAGAAATGCCATGCAACTGTCCGACTGTGTGCTGGTAGGTGCCTGTGGCCAGGAAGTGTAGTACAGACACCACCTTCAGTAGGGGTGGGATGGCGGTTGGGCTATCTATCATGCTGACAAGGTCAGCCTGTGTCATGTCCACAATGGCGGCTATGGTGTCCCGGTCCAGACGGTAGAGGGTGTGGATCTGCTCATCAGTGAGGTTGAACGGATGTGCTCGGAGGCGTGGTATTGCGGGCTGCCTGCGTGGTGGTAGTGGCTGTGCTGGTGGGCCTTGCTGGCCCTGCCTTGGCCTCCTCCTCCTCCTGCGTCTCCTCCGTGCGGCTGGTTGTAGTTGGTGTTCGTCTTCTTCTTGGAGTCGGAGCACTTGCAGTGCTATCAGGTCCCCCAGGGCCAACATCGCGAGTCCTGCCGGTAGCATTTCGGTGTGGTTGTGGGAGGAGACTGGCTGTGCAATTTATGTGTTTCCAGGCTGTATGGCCTCCACCTGTGGTGATTAATTCCACCTGTGCAAACTGCTCTCCCCTTTGGCCGAGCACGTCCCGCGCACAACGCTGCAATTCGGGGAATGGTATCTTGCTATTGCAATCATGTATTTGTACCCGATGGCCGTGTAAGATTGGTTGATATGTTCATTCTGCTGTGGTCCCATTGTTTCCCATACTATCTGTGCAGTCGCGAACAGACTTGTGAAGGGTCAGTGGAACGTAGTACTCGAGTAACGGTGGGCCCTCATGCATCACTGTACCGAGTTGCAACGACGGGCGGGGCGTCCCATTTGTGGGTGAAGGCAGTTGCCATTTTCACACACAGCCGCACTCGATGGAATAATTAGTGATTTCAAACGGCCACAGATGCCTTTTCGACGTGATGTTGCAAATGAGGAATTCGAAGGGCGGCGCTTTCGGTTTCCAGCTAGCGGCGAGGAGATGCCCACAGGTCTGACTGCAAATGTAACGTTCTATTGTTCAATGTCCTTGAGACAGGGCCCATGGCGAGGGAGCAATGATTGATATGAATAGTTTGGGATGCGCAATAGCTACGTGGGCGATGAGGCCGGCCGTTCCCAAATACATGTTACTTCACAACACTGGAATTACGGGCTGGGGCACTGTGGATTTAGCAGGCTGCATAACGCACAGACTCAATGGATGTTTCTAATGTTATGTGAGTAATTATTCAGGCGTTTTGATCCCGGGATGAGGGAATGATGAATGGATGCATGGGCAGGTGATTTGATACAGAGTTTGCCATGTACAGGGCTTCTTGGGATCTATCCGCCTCCCCTACGCTATGTGATGCAGGGCTGCCATAGTGGGACCATCGTCTATCTGGCCTTGTTGAGCCCTCCCTGTCTCGACGCGCCCTCAGACACTTGTGTCCATGCACGTTAACATTCCCATCTGATGGATTCTGTTTTGACAGACGCATGCACAGGTACACTCGTTTGTGATGGTGTTTGCACCTCGATATAGATGGTTATGAGTCGCAAGTGGTTTTGGGGTGGTGATGATCCTTTTGAGTGGGCTAGCATGCATATGGCTGTGGATTTCGTGTGATCATTGAAGTGAGTTGTTCGAATGTAGTTCTGATGGCCATTCTGTTCTTGTTCTTTTCTTTTGGTTGACAGGTATCTCCTCCCCTTTTGCCACTGCCATCTGTATGCCACTCCTGCAGATGGATTTTACTCCCGACACCTGCTGCTTCGTGTTAATCAGTGGAGCAGCATTACGATCTTATGGGACGATCGCCAATGGCCCACATGCCCTTACGCAGTACTGGTGGCTCGGAGCAACATTTCGGCCTTTCAGCTGGACTAGTGCCTCCCCATTGGGTCGGCCCTGCGGTTCTGTGCGCTTCCATGTTGCCTTTTCGTACGTGAATGTGGCTCTGTGTACCATGGGGGAACAGGGCGACACACAGGTAGTGGCTGGTCATTTCTTGCGGATGCAGCCCACAATGGTGATTAGTGTTTTGGAGTTCATGGCCTGATGGCTGTATGGGCTTGGTGACTTTGATGTGCATTAAATTTCTATTCTGATTTGGCCCGTGTAGCGTTTTTCTTTGCAAGTGATGTGGCATATGCCTATTTGGGGGGCGATGTATTGTGAGGAGATCTGCATTGGGTTCCAGCTTCGGGGTTTAGTTGCGTGGTACTGTGCTGGGCGCGTTTGCCTACGAAGCCCAGTGAGGTCAGGGATGGGGGCTGCCAATATGACTGTTTGAATGTTGTCATGCTCAGGGGCGGGGGATTGGGTTTTGTGTAACAGATGCCGGTCAGCCAGGTGGACTGGTGGAATGATGTGATTTTCGGAATATTGCTGGTCACAGGTGCCTGTGTTTGCGTGCGTTTCTTGGTGGGGGACTGTGGTCATGTCCATTGGGATGGCTTCTGTATTCGTGCCATCTGTGCCCTGCAGCTCCCATTGGCCCCTCTTGTGTTTCTTTTGTTCGTTGCCATGCATGGGTGACTTGTACATTTCAATGGTTGCATTGTGACTTCATTGCACCTACGGGGAGTTGTACTTTGTGGGCAGGGAGCAGTGTACAGGCACTCAGTGGGGCCGTTTACGGTTGATTCGCGATGCCGTACTTCTCGCCATGGCGGAATGGTACATTACGCCATGCCTGATGGCGTTAGGTACATGTCCGCTAGGGTCGGAATTGGCGTACCCTTGCGCCATGGTGGTGTTTGCGGTTTGGCATGGCGCGCGCGCGCGTGCTTGGTGCAGTTAGCGTTGGCGTTCACTACGGTGTCGCTAATGGCTTCGTACTTTGCGGTGACGGGTCATAGTCGCACCGAGCGCTATTCGATGGCGGTATTGCATTTCCGCCATCGTTTTCCCCTTTCCGCCAGGGTCGTAATGAGGGCCAATCTCTCGTGGATAACTCGCTGCATTGCAGAGTGTTATCAGAGAACAGGTAAAGATCTGCCACTAGGCATCGGGGCACATTCCACCAGGGGTATGACAGCTTCATCTGCTTTGCAGAGGGGTGTACCGGTAAAAGAAATATGTCAACCAGCAACATGGTCATCGCTCCAACACATTTACCAAGCATTACTGCCTGGATGTAGCACGTGGTTCAGATGCTTGATTCAACAGAGCGGTTTTCAGAGCTTCCTTGTCTACGGGCTTTCATCCCACTTCTGCACTCTTTACTGATTTGGGGAGGGTATCTGATGCGGAATGTGCAGGAGAATGCAATCCACTGAAGGAGAAGTTACTTACCAGTAATGTTCTTTCTATGGATTCGTCACTCGTAGATTACTCATCACCCTACCATCCGTCCCCGCTACAAAAGTGGTCTGCAGTCTGTATATGGTTGTGCTTGTCTAATGGGGTGAGGTTATAAATTGTGATGTGTTAGGCACAGTTTGAGGCCTTTCTGTATTAGTGCTCATAGATAGTGACTTTGAGTGCAATGCTGTTCCTCATTTAAAAAAAGAAAAGGGTTTGTTTGGCTGTTTGTCTGAATCTTTGGATTACTTGTCCGTGTCTAGTGAGCTCTGGGGGAAAAAAGGTGAGTGAGGTACGGTGGCATAGTGACGTGGTATATGTACGGCGGTCGACATCATGCCTGGAGTTGACGAGTGGCATTGTTGAGTCAAGAGAGGATCAACGGCCGATTCGTACTATGCCCCCTGTCAAAAAGGTTTCTGAGCAGCAGATGCTAGAACCGATATCTATCGGATGAAGAATCTGCGGGAGAAGAATCAATAGAAAGAACATTACTGGTAAGTAATTTCTCCATCCAGCACTTTTACAGCAACAAGAGGAAAAATGTTTGTGAAGCACAGTGCTTTGGTGAGCAGGTGGTACAGCGATAGAATGAGGTAGAGGAAATGAAGAGGAGGAGAGGAGAGCAAAAAGCCTAAGAATAGAGATCGAACTGCACTTGCTCCCGCTGCAAGCCTGTAACTTCTAATTCTGCTGCATCATCTACAGGGCTGACAACCTGACGTTCCTATGCTACCTCACTGAGAAACATAGCATCTCTGGAGGCCTATGATCCAGCAGAAGTAAGGAAATGTACAGACTTGAATTTTGCCGGTGCCCGAAGGAGAAAACCAGAAGACAGGTCTTCTCTGTCTACGCTGCAAGACTCTGGAACCTCCTCCCCATCAACATCCGACCCACTCCCTCGCTTCTACAGTTCAGGAAGGAGCGAAAAGACCCTCCTCTTCAAGGAATGGCTCTTCCCTAACACCTAGGTACATACACCATCCACTCCCCACCATACCTGAGACTGAGTGAACTGATTGCCACTGATCCCCCCCCCCCACGCCTCCCTGGTCACTTGTAGACCCTATTGCAGCAAATTGCCCTCCTTCCCATGCTGTTAAATCCCCACTCCCTTGTTCCCCTCCTCAGCTGGTCCAGGCACCATACCAGTGACAAGGGGAAAGAAGCCTATACATTCCAGGACCCAACACAAGTTTGAGTCTGATACCGGACCTCTGTTCAGAGACTCTAGCAGTATAGGCATTAAAAACTCTTTAAACATCAACGACTAAAAGCATTTGTGATAGGGACGGATCATATAATATATACAGGAAGAAAGTATCATTTGGCTTCAGAGGTTACTCAGTGGAGCTAGAATGTAACATTCAGTGACTGACTTAAGAAGAGAGATTTGGAGCAATGTGTAATGTCTGACATATAGCATGAAATATCCTCCTTAAAAGGACTGCTGAATTTGCCCTTTTCAGGCTCAAGCAGAGTTATCATCATCATTGTTTTTTGGTTCTTTTTTCAAACCTACATCTTTACAAGAACACAGAGCTCAACGTGAATGCTATAAGTAAAAACTTATAAACAATTGCACATTTAAACAGCAAACATTATTGAAATATAAACTTGATATAATATGTTCATCTTGAATTAAACATGTATATTTTTGTGATCCCATCTACAAAAAAAGCTTGCAGGAATTGTCAAATTCTTAACTAAATGAGCATGTAGATACTTATAGGTCACCATAGAATGGAGGAAATCACATTTTCTTGAGGCTGGTGTAGGGATGTTATATTTGATCTTTTTGTAATATGGGATGGATAGTCTGTGTACATTGGTGGTGTGTTGTATCACCAAATCACAAGGGGAGAGCACAGCTAATTTCCATTCCTTGCCTTCTTAGCTTTAAATATTCTACTTTTGATTTGTCTGAATCTAGTATCCTTTTTATAACTGTAGCCTTTTTATAATCAAGACATTTCTCGTGGCCATATTCCATCTTCTTGTACAGACAAAAGGCTTCCGCTGTCTTTAGATGTCTAGAATTCAAGTATAACTTCACAATTTAGGACTGCCTAATACATTTCCAAAATCTTTTTCTTTTCTCTGTATTTGAACGACTCAAGAGTCTGCTGCACACTATTGATCAATGGTATCTGCAACCCTTTCACAAGGCGAACTCTAAGAAAGGGCTAGTCCATGCTGACATCCACAACCTTACCGGTCCTAATGACTTTTCAAAATCTGCTGGAATTAGGCTGGTTTCAAGTTCTGTACAGGGCTTGTATCCCCTAATGCCTGCTGTTATAGTGCCGCTAGTTGTGTCTCTTTAAAGATTCAGTACTATATCTGGGTTACATGCTTTCAACCATCTTTGACGATATAAAATGTTCCTGCCATATTGGGCTTCCCTTACCACAAACTTCGACCGTGCATTTTCAAATACAAATTTCCATCATAAGTCAAGCTCAGGTAATCGTATCATGTGGCCTCTTCTAATTTTGCAGCTTTCATGAAAATAGCTCTATTACTAGGCTTTTTGGGGCCCATTCACACAACTGTGTAATTTTTCTATATTGGTTGCAAGTTTCCTAAACTTTGTGAAGGCTTCATAAATGGAGTCTGAGTTTTACATGACTACTGGGGTTCATCCCTTTGGCATGGTGTAATCTGAACAGGGGTGCACCACTATGGTACTAGGGGCACATCAGCAACTGCTTCTATCAAACCTTTCCCTTTTGTAGATATATAAAGAGAATAAAATCAGGACAAGTATGCAACCCTGTTTTAACTGTTTGGACAAGGCAAAAGGCATTTGTGAGCTCCCTCCACTCCCGTATCTGACTCAAGTATTCAAATTAAAATGTGACTTCATTATTATACTTAATAGCTCTTTGTAAAGAGCACATTCCAGAAGAGTCTCCCATAATATGAATCTGTCCCCTGAATCAAATGTTGTGGGCAGATCCATAAATGCTAGCCAACATATCCCTACCTACCCTTTCCTTGCATACTTTTCTGTCAATAGCTCCAAGTTGAAATACTATTTGGTTTTTCTCATTTTGTGCCTTAAACCACACTAGCTGTCTGTTTGACAACACATAGTTATCCTAAAACCGAACTGATCAATATGAGCTTTCTCAGTGCTTTGATAGTAAAATCAATCAGTTATTGGCCTGTAACGTGAGTTGTAAGCATTTTATGTTGGCTCATTGGCAAGAGTGCTTAGTCATGGCTTGGTTTCTGATTCTATTTTACTGTTTATATCCTCAAAGCTCAAAACAGTTTTACATTTTTTCCTACTCTTCGACTTGGGCCCTGAGGTATTGGCAACAGTGATAAAAGCTAACCTGCACATCTGGATCATCACGTTGGGCGGAATGGATTGCAGCGTAAGGATATAGGTGGATGGCATTGATGACCTGATCCTTGCCCCTTTTGGTTCAAGGCATTCCATTTCTGCAGTTATTAGGCTCATCACATCTTTTGGGCAGCTCTTTGTCTACAAAATGAAATGGACAGAGACTGTACAAAAACTTTTTCCAACGTTTCCAACTCAGCCATCTTCTGATCAAAGGCTTCGTGAAAAACATGCCTAAGTTTCACGAAATGAACATGAAGTTACTGAGGTGCCATTATCAAATGCCACTGAGCTCACCTAAAAGAATTTGGTGTCAGTCAAAAAAGGCAGCTTTATGTACCTCAACATAGCATGGTAACAAATAATTGTCATATCGTGTCAGAGTGCTATTGGAGTCGTGACAATGACCATGCGACCCCAAAGTGGATAAAAGCTAAATGCTGTTACCCAGTGTACCACTGCAATAAGTGCTAGGGCAAACAGAGACTGATGATGGCACCAATATTAGACACCGTTTAAATAGCCAGATCCTCTTTCATAACTCTTTCTAAATAAGGGCAAGTTAACTGTGGTCCACTGTATGTGGCTAGACACTTGCTTTACTCTGATATTATGAGTGGGGGAATTCTTTTAGAGCCTCAATGTGCTGTAAGGGATCAACATTAAGACTCAGACACAGTGGCATCATGGTGATTATTTAAGACTTGTATTGATCAAATTAAAGAGAGGGTTGGAGAAATCCTACCTATCACTTACTCTAGGAGGGGTTTCCCTGCCTCAAGAAAACCGAGGGGGGGATCCATGTCAGAATGTCCAAAACAACAAATTCTAAGTCCTGTCCAAAAACCTAACCTGCCCCTCACAAACTAAACTCAATACTATGTGAAGCTGATCACCTACAGCTCCTTGCCAAAGTTCCCACATAAAGTTCCAAAGTGTAAAAGAAACCAACAAAGTTCTACCAGTTAAAGGGGTTCTTCCTGTACCCTGGATTTCTTTGCTTTCAATGTTTTTCACTTTCACATTACCATACTCCACAATCTCAAGGGGGTGGCAGGGGTGACTATCCCCCAGAGTTTCTTCCAGTTTACACAGTTCATCAACTCAAGATATACCATTTCTCTCTTGTTCTCCTTTTGGGTTATACCATTCCACAACCTAAAGGGGTATGACCCCTCCCTTGAGATTTTCACAGTTCCATAATTCAAAGGCTCAAGGAGTATGCCTCTCCCCCTGAGCTTTCTTGACTTTCCCACAGTTTACAGACTTCACAGTTTCACAATTCACAGGCTTTCGAGGGGTATGCCTCTTGCCCTGAGCTTTATTGACTTTACCACATTTCATAGACTTCACCTGCAAAAGGGGAGGGAGACTCCCTTCTCCTAGATTGCACACATTTGGGGAACTGCGTCCCCCTTTTCCAAGTTCAGCAATCTTGATTGGGTGTGGGTCCCAGATTCACTGTATGCCTGTTTTACTCTCCTGGCAGGACTTTCTTAATTGGTTCAGTATTTTGGTGTGGTTCCGAGACGTGCACTTCTCATCAGTAATCACCTTCTCTTTTATATAGTTCCAAGATTCTGTTATTATACTTTTCATAAATTGGGTCAGCGACCCCTCTTCATTCATTTTAGTCTCTTTGCTCAGTCACCCCGGTGTCCCAGCTCCCTTGTTTGGGCTTCCAGGTTCATCAAAGGTATGCAAACATCCACCATGAAGTGCCCCGGTGTCCCAACAGGACTCTCTGGGCTCACCAGTTTCCGTCGGCTGCTTCAGCGTCCTTCACATCTCATAGCGGCTGTTAGGCAGAATCCTGTGCAGTGCCCTTAGGGACCGCTACACACAATTAAGACTACAGATGGCAATAAAAGTTTTACCTTTGGTACAAGCCTGTACTACTATGTCAGAGTGGTAGCAGTGGCGGAGCGGCCAGGCCTATCTCAAGAGTATATGAGCAGTAGCAGAGATTACACAAAGGGACCACAATTACTGTGACTCAAGCAAACACTGACTCAAGGTTTTAGGTAAACAATAAAAGAACATTTATTTTTAAACCATTTGTTACAAACACAGCACTTCTATTGAACTTAAATAAAAACCGCACGTTAAATATACTACAACTAACCAATTCACTTTGTACAGTAAGTCTCAAGGTAAGTACCCTGTGTTTGAATGAACCGGTGTTAAGAACAAAACACGTTACCGGGAATACGATTACGATCACTTTTTGACAGTTCGGTGTACTAAATAAACGCGTATCCGTGACATGAAATGCTACCGGGGCAAAAACACACTTAGCACCTGAGATACCCAGGGGGAGTTGGAGGCAAAAATCACAGGCAATATTTTGGTTAGGCAGGCAGAATCAAGAAACACTCAGGGACAGGAGTTCAAAAGTCAAAGGGCCGGAGCCAGGGTCGAAAGATACCGGGGCCTGTTACCGAAGATCACACAGTCAGACAGTTCACGATTCAACGTAGCCAAAAGTACTTCGATATTGTCAATGTTCTGAAGCAAAAGTTATAAGAAGGAGGGAAGACAAGGGCCAGCCTTGGAAATGAAGAAAAGGGATTCACCCAGTTTCCTCAAGTAGAACACAGTACCTTGTTCCAATGGTGCAGCTGGTGCCCTGGCAGTTGTTCCAGTTGGTTTCCCGCAGACCCACGATTCCTGGAGCTTCATTGTGAAGGAGGATGTCTGAAGGCGGTCTGCACCGCACAGGGATGAAGCCGGCAGCAGCGACCAGGAATAAAAGGTGCACTCCTTAAAAACAGGAGAGTCTCTTCAGGTGGCTATCCGGACCACTACAGCAGCGTGCAGCGATTTCCACCAAGGAAGAGGATCCTCTGGCTGTGGAAGATGAGCTGGTTATCCCCACCAAGCTCAAGGGAAGAAGACTCCGGACTGGATCTTCTCTGAGTCGTTGAAGGGAAGATAGCCCAGGACTGCAGCAGGGCTTCACCAGGACAGGGTAGTTGCAGCAGCTGTCGTTCTCTCCGCTTCCCTTCGGTTCCTTGTAGTTCCAGTGGCGACTCTCTGACTTCTAGCCCAAGAGACCTGCCTTGTATGCGAAAAAACCCCATTCACACAGCCTGGCTGTCAATCACCCAGCAGGGGGGTTGTCCAGCCCGGACAACTACCCTGGCCAATCATGACAAAGTGCGACTTGGATTTCCTAGGATACCCTGTGCAGGGGGTGACTACACCCCTCCCTCACATTCAGCCCACCTAGACACCCAGGCGCCTTGAGGAGGGCTTCTGAGCAGAAGCCCGCAAAAAGACAGTGAACAAAGAAGGCAAACCTAGTTTGCCGCGCAAAGTAAGACACAAGAAGGACTGCCTTTAAGAAAAAGAAATGGGGGGAATAAACCCAACCGGAGCCAAAAGAAAGACGATTTGGTCAAGCGGGTTTATGTTCGAGGCTAATATAATAGCTAAGTACAGTACCACGTTTATCTAATATAATCGCGGTAGAAAAGTTAGGATAGATACCACTGCCACCAGCCAAGTCTAAATGTTAAAAATGCTCTAGGAGGTACAGATAAAAAGGGATACAAATTAACCCTTTCCAGTACTCCATGGAAGATGGGGTGTACTGGATCTGTGGTAGATTGACTAAGTAAAGTTAATGGCAACTTTACCCTTTTCTGGGAGATGGTAGTCGCCTCAGAAATGCAGTCGAGGGCAGTCTCAAAGACAACCCTGTGCCACGGCACTGAAGGTGCTGTGTGACACACAAAAAGAAGGGGGCTACTGAAGTGGTGTACTTCAAAGTCCACAATCACAAAAACAGGTAGAAACACATAGCAAAACACAGGTAAGAGTGGGGAAAAAGCTCTCACTCTTACCAAGTGGAAAACAATAAACTCCAGAAGTCCAGCAAAGCTGCTGGGGGACTCACTAGGTGATGGAAATTAGCCATAAATGAGAATTCTCCCTAATAGTGGCTTGCTTGCGGGCTAGGCGGATGTCCTATCTGCTCTCGGGTTTACGCTTTGCCTCCTCCTTCATCTGACAGCTCCTGCTGTCAGTGGCACAAGCGAGGCGAACCTTCCGCTTCCAGACATTCCCAGACGGCACCTCCAGCAGATTCTCCGCTCTGCACTGAGCCTGCTCTCCTTCGGTGTCCCGACCAATGTTGGGAGAAGTGAATCTCCCCTTCTCTTCAGGTGTGGTGTTTTTAAATGTTCCGGCACCTGTTAACCTTTTCTACCAACTAGAGCGCTGTGTTTCCTTTCAGGTTTTAGTGATCTTCGTTACGCCAGTCGTCTTCCTTGTTTCTGTTATCAAGCAAAGGGGAATGAAAATACAGTTAGTGATTGGTCATGACTGGAGGAGGTTCTACACCCACACTACAGTATGTCATACTGGAATAGGGAGGCAAGTGGGTATTGCTAGAGGCGAAAGAAACAGGGAAATGCCTTCCTTGACCTATTGAGTCTACTGCGCCTCCTCAAGGGTTGTCTTCCCTCATGTGCTCCCCCCACAGGTAGCCACCCCCAGGGTCAGAGTCAGGGAGCTTTTGCCTTTCCCTGGCCACCTGAGAGGAGATTCCCCCAGTGAAGTAGTGACGACCTTGCTAGATTTGTCACAGTGCTCTTTGATTAATACTTTTAATCAGGTCATTTTGGTCAGAAAACCACATGGTCATGTGTCAGGAACTTAAAGCAAATAATAAATTGCTAAGATCTGAACAAGAGAACTATCAAAGACTGAATATCACGTTACGAGATGTTATGGCACAGAAATTATAAGACACCATTTCTATTGAATCTCTTTTAAAAAATTAATTGAAGTGCATTGAAAGTTGTTGACTGCAACACACTGCAAACACCAAAGATTGTCAGGAGGGACTTCAGTTTGCATTTCCTGTTGATGAATGTAGCTCCGTCCTGTACAGTTTGCATTGCCTATAGATGATTGGAGCTCCTTCCTGTCCAGCTGGAACTCATTCATCCAAGACTTTAATTTGAATTATGTACACCTTCAGATTTTTATAAAGTTATGCTGGACACTAGGTAAAATTTACAAGGTTGACCCATCCTCCTGAAAATGTGAGCAGAGGCTGGATATGTTCAAGTCCTCATGGATTGCCTTGTTGCTGATATTTGGCTACATGTTCTCACTAGGAATGAATTGACTGCAGGTTGCAAGTTTTAAATGAACCCCACTTAATACGAATTGAGTAGATCCGAATATGGCTTGTAAAACGATGTGAACAGGGATGATATCGGCCTTTACCAGCTACTCATTCTAAGGTACTGGAAATCTGACAGCAAGTTCTGCATCATCAGCATAGGGGATGCCCACTTTAGTGTAGTCTCGCTATACAAAGTGCATGAAGTTTTCATTTCTTGGGTTGTGGTGGACAAGCTGTTTTAGTTACATGCATTTTTCGTCTCCACAACTGCTGCTGAATGGTGGTCCTGTGCTGACTATTCAATATACATTTTAAAAAAGAAACACATTGAGGGTCTTGGGTGCTAGCAGCATTCAGTCAGTTCATTTAATTTAATTAATTTGACTTTTAGTTAGTGTACAGATTAGTGATGGTGAAATGATATTGAGAGACGAGCAAAAGCAAAACTGGTCTGAGCTTGTGACTCTGCTTCTGGAGACAAGTTCAATTCTTGTTGGTGGGTTATAAATTAAAAACACAAACATGTATGCTAGTCTTGCTTGGAAAGCAGTGATTATAACCAAGTAAAATGTATGTTGGTGTTTTTGTTCAATCTTGCGTAACTTTGAGGCTGCTTCCAAATTCAACAAAATGGACATTCCAAAGGTCAATGCCAGATCACCAGTTGATCCCATTTAGTGATAGCCTGATGGGCCAATGGTTACATCTCCAGAAGCCTGTGGGAGAGAGTGTTGGCAAGCCTTCTCATTGGTGGGGCCCAGTACTACAGCAATTGCCAGCTTCAGTCAACTCATGAGCTAGAGAAGGAAGTGACGCAAAACTCCACCTTTGTGTTTACGGCCTTAAAAACTGAGAGCCATTAGCAGCAGTCAAATAGCTATATAGAAAGTTAGCAGAAAGAAGCCTCGTCGGGCCTCTCCTGCCATGTCCTGCAACTCGCCATTTCTGGTCAGACTTTCTGTCTAAGAAGCATGAGTTACCTCAGTAAGACTTCCCACAAGTCTTGCTCCTGCACTGCTGGGTGCAAAGGGAGTGCTAGGACTCTGGTAGGTTCCAGTCAAGCTACACAGATATTTTAGCTGCTTGGGATACACAAATGAGGGTACAACTCAGCCTGTGAGGGATGTGAGTGCAATTCTCTGAACATGTAAACCAATTAAATGTATATGTGAAGGAGTAACATTCTTCGAAAGGTTAAGTATTATTTTACGAAACTGAGTCTCAGTGATGCTAATGGATACACTCCCAGTTTGACAATCCCAGCATACTCCCAGCTTGACATTACCAATTTGCACAATTCCATCCAGTATATTCCAAGTTTCACTATCCCATTGTATTTGACAACCACAGTAAACCTCAGTTTGATAAATTCAGTAAGCATCCAGCCTGACAAACCCCTTGTACTAATACATTGAAAACCTCAGTATTTTCTCAGTTTGAATAATTTTGAACATACCAGCATTAGATATTTAGCACGACTACTCCAGTATACTCCCTCCAGTTTGTGCAATCTGGTTTTATTGCACAACCCTAGTACATTTCCATTTTGTGGACATTTCATTATATTTCTAATTGTACATATAGTTTGCAGGATCCCAGTGTATATGTATCAACTCTGGACAGTTCCAGTGTACAGCCAGTTTGACAATCATGGCACATACATAGTTTGCAAATCAAACTGTACTCTGTTTTATGGCCCCAGTGTGCTTTTTCTTTGCACCAGCCAGTATATTGGAAATAAAACAAGTAGAGTATTTCCCAGTGTTTTCAGTATCCCAGTATACACATTTCCAGTATATTCCCAGTTTACCATTATGCAATAGCAAGTTGCAAACTCCCAATTCATCCGACATAAAATGTAATATTATGTTTGTTTAGCACACTCCATACTCTTGCGTCCCGTCCCCTTTCCTCCATACTGCATGGGCGTCCCTTCCAACGGATGGGAGACAGAACCTTTTTCACCAAAAAAAAAACCTTCTTTAAATTTAGATGGGCTAGGGGGTGCGGCCCTGGGAGCATACGCTCCCCTGACTTTTCCACGGGAACGGGCTGATTTCACCAGCGCTTCTGGGTTTGGCTTCGGCCATGTAATACCACGCGCTCTTCCCTGAATTCTTCTTCTATCTTTTTGTTTTCTCTTTGTCATTCAGGTACTCGGTCCTCCGGCGTCACGCTCCTCTCCGGCGCATGTAGACTTCAGCGGGCTTCAGCAGGTGTCCAGCCTGCGAGGGTCTCTTCCCTACGTCTGCCCCCACGCTCTTTGCCTTCGCTGCCTTGGCCCTGACCACGGCTGGCAAGGTTGTACTACGTGTGATGCACTGGCTCCATGCGCACTGAAAAACAGGCTAGCTAGGTAGAGGGAGCTCTTCGATAAAGATCGCCTCCAGAAGACTTGAAAACATTTGTCAAGCAGAGATCGAGGCCCAAAGGGGGGGCTGCTATTTTCCATTGCAACCCGTAAGGGCGACTCCATCCCAAGGAAACGGCCAAGCTGGAGGTACCTCTCGGGTTCTAATAACAGCACACGCACTGAGGCTAGTCCAGCTACCGGCCGAGGGGTCGTCAGATCCTTGCGGAATCAGTGCTGAGGGACTACAAGGTTCTTTTACCGGGTGTTCACCCAAGGGGCAACGTCATAGTACCGTCTCAATGTCCGAGGGGGCGCCTGTATGCAGCACTACTGGCGACAATGCCGTGGGCAACACATCTTCCAGGCCAAGACCTGAGGTGCAGGGTAGGTCTCATGCTCCACCACCAAGAGTCTTGGAGGAGGCCGGGCTCAGGAAGCCATGCGCCACGACTTCGGCACGCAGCTCGACAAAGTGGCCACCGCGCCAGAAAACATGGGCGCTCGTCCGATGCCACTCCTAGGAACAGAGCAGGCGGGTGAACGAGTTTCAAGGTGGGACTGGTGTCAACCAGTTAAGTGGCCTACAGTTTATCCATCAGCAGCACAGGGCATGTTTCCCCTGCTACCTAGACAGTGTGCTCCGGCCCCAGCATCCCCCAGCCACTCCGTCAACATCCCCTGCCACCGCTTCTGCCTCTGAAGACAGGTTCTTCGAAAAGTTCCTGGCGCTGATGCGAACCCCCCAGATGGGGGCCATCCTACAGGATGCAGTCAGGGACTTGCTCCCCCCGGTCAACCCACCGGCGCCCATAGTCATTCCTCCCATGTCTCCGGCACCACAGGCCCCAGCGCAGCCCCCGCTGCGCCTGCCAGCTCCTTAGATTCCAGCTACCCTGCCTCCCACAGCTCAGGCGGTCTCCACGCCGTCGTCAGCAAAGGCCTTCCACGACAGGCTTGCAGGTTTGGCAGAATATCTGGGTCTTCCTCAACCTGAGGTAGAGCAGCCCGAGGAGGGGGTCTTGCCAAAAGTCTTCACCCTAAGACCCCCTACCAAGACGGGTATCCCGATGCAGAAGGACGTAGTGGCTTTGGCCAAGAAGGGGTGGCTCAAGCCTCACTCGGCCCAACCTGTCAATTGCCACCTCGATGCCAAGTATAGACATATGGAAGGGGATACACTATTGTTATCAACGCACCCCCAGCCGCATTCTTCAGTGATCGCTGCAGCGTCACTGTACTCTAAGTCTCAGTCGTCCTCGGCCACCTCGTCCTCGGCACTGCTAGGCAAGGAGGAGAAGATCTCAGAGGCATACGGGAAGAATCTGTACTCCAATGCCTCCCTGCACCTGCGTCAGGCCAACGCGGATGCCATGCTGGCAGCCAACAACCAGAGGTTGTGACTGGAAATAGCTGACTTCCTTCCGGAACTTCCGGTGCAGAGCCAGGCCTGCTTCAAGGCGGGTCTAGGAGAATCCAGGCTGGTAGCGCAGGACATCATGGAGTCAAACATGGCCCATATCAATACCTCTTGATGGGCCATCTGCATGGCCACAGACATGAGAAGCACGGCCTGGCTTTGGGCTACTAAGTTTAACCCTGACATCCAGGATCGCATATTGGACCTTCTGTTAGAGGGTAGTGACCTCTTCCATTCTACCACTGACCAGGAATTAGATAAAAAAGAACAGCTCGCAAAATACAAAGTCTTTATCCTGACAAAGGCCACACCCAAGTCGTACACCCAGTCGCATCAACGCCCCGACAAAGGGCGGGCGTTTGGTGGGTTCCTGGGATTCCAGGAACAGAGGTCAAGACAACCTGACCGCTAGCCGAGTCAGCACCGGCGCAAGCAACAAAAAGGGGGGGAGCAAGGGCTTCTTCCAGCCCCCCTCCTCAGCAGCAGCCTCAGACAGTAAAAAGGCATGACGCGTCCCTTCAAGTCCATTTGTCTCCAGCGGGTGGCAGGCTTGCCTCTCACGTGCATTTCTTGCCCCAGAACTTTGCAGACTCCTTGGATCCTCTCGGTAGTATCCAGGGCGTACCGCCTACCGATACCTCCCTCTCCTCCCCTCCACTCCCACAGATTGGGACGGCAATTCTGGTGGCAGAGATCCGTTCGCTTGTTGAGAACCGAGCAGTGGAAGAAGTACCAGCCTCCCAGAGAGGATTAGGCTTCTATACCAGGATTTTCGCCATTCAAAAGAACAAGGCTGGCCTGAGAGTTGTGTTGGACCTATCCACCCTCAACCTCTCCCTCCTTCTTCAGAGATTCAAGATGGTTACGCCAGCACTCATTGCGGAGACACTAGACTAGGGAGACTGGATGTGCTCCCTGGATCTAAAGGACGCCTACCTACACGATTTGGTAGCCTCATTGCTCCTTCCTACGCTTCAGGATCATGGGCTGTCATTTCCAGTACAAGGTGCTAGCCTTTGGCCTCAACTCAGCCCCCAGGGTATTTACCAGACTCATGAATGCAGTGGTGCCCATCCCAGGGACACCATGTCTACCTGTACCTAGACGACTGGCTCGTCAGGGCGAGATCCCCAAAGGGGGTTAGCCACCCTTCCTCCATGCTTATGAACACACTCCACAACCTGGGGTTTACTATCAACCTCAAGAAGTCTCAGCTACAGCCCACGCAGAGCATCACCTTCCTGGGCCTCATCTGGGATACGAGCTCCAAGAAGGTATTTCCCTCAGAGGACAAGATTACGGCCCTCAAGTGGGCCACTACGCACTTGCATACCAGAGCAGTGACCTCGACTTGGTGGTACCAACACCTATTGGGTATCATGGCAGTGGTCCTTCTGGCCGTGACACACACGAGGCTCAGGATGAGGAGATTACAGCTGCACTTCGCAGCCTCATTGAATCAGGAGAAGGGCTGCCAAACAGAGCTGGTCAGCATACCTCCTTCTCTCCTTTCGGACCTCATGTGGTGGTCCTAGGACTGCAACCTGCCAACGGGAAAGTCCTTCCGGCAGCCGTCCCCGCAGGTCACCATCACTACAGACTCCTCCTTTGAGGGCTGGGGAGCTACTTTGGACAGCCACAGCGTCCACAGAGTCTGGACCCGGCAGGAGTCGCATATCAACTGGCTGCAGCTCAGGGCCATTTGGCTAGCCCTCAGGGCCTTCCTTAAGCTCATTGCAGGCAGGACCATCCTTATCCAGACCGACAGCTCCACCAACATGTACTACGTCAACAAGCAGGGGGGGTAACAGGTCCCCTCCACTGTGCAGCCTAGCGGTCAGCATGTGGGAATGGGCCCTGGAAAATAATCTCTACCTCACGGCCGTCCACCTTCCGAGGGAAGGCCAACTTGGAAGCGGACAGGTTCAGCAGGCTGGGAGCAGACAATTACTAATGGCAATTGAACGACCAGGTGCTGCAGGTGGTCTTCAACACATGGGGCCATCCTCGGTGGATCTGTTCGCCTCCTGGAAGAACAGGAAGTGCCATCAATTTGCGTCTTGTCAGGGGCTGAGCCCCGGCTCCCTGGGAGACGCATTGAAGATTCAATGGGAAGGCATGACAGCATATGCCTTTCCTCCCACACCCCTGATCCCCATGGTACTCCGCAAGATGAAGGAAGCTTGTCACCTCAGCATCATCTTGATAGCTCCTTGGTGGCCAGCGAGACCGTGGTTCTCTGAACTGCTCAGCCTCACAGACAGACCACTCATTCACTTTCCGCTGGGTCCAGCACTTCTCCTGTCCCAGCAGGGGGGCAGGGTCCACCACCCAGCACCTCAGAAGTCAACCCTTGCAGCGTGGTTCCTGAGCAGATCACCCTCAAGAACCTGAGCCTGTCACAGGCTAACCTGGAGATCATTCAGGGGGCGCCAAGAGCAAGGCTACCAGGAGCCAATATAAAAGCAAATGCAGCAGGTTCTGTCACTGGGCAGACTCTAATGCCCTTTATGTGTACGCTGGACGATGTGCTCTTCTTCTCGGCGTACCTTGCACGTTCAGGTGGACACATGTTGCACTTACCTGGCAGTCATAGGGGCCTACAGAAATTTGGAGGAGGAGGTCTTCTCCTCCTCCAACCCGATTGGCAAGAAACATCTGGCGGCATTGTCCAGGCACCCCGTGTGGGACCTCAATGTGGTGGTGGGCGCTTTGGCGCACAAACCATTTGAGCCACCAGCGTCCGCAGACATCAGGCTGGTCACCATTAAGACTGCTTTGTTGGTGTTACTTACCTCTGCTGGCAGAGTCAGCGAGATCCAGACTATGGTGGCCTCAGAACCGTACACCACTTTTCACAGGGATAAGGTGGTCCTGCAGACTCGCACGGCGTTCCTACCTAAGGTACCCTCTGCCTTGGGGGGCGTGGCTTGGACGCCATGTGAAAGGACGTGCCTGAACGGGAGCTCCCGCTTATCCGAACATTATCCGGCTGAATCCGCGCAACGGCCGCTACGATGTGGCATAGACGGTGATGACTGTAAATGCGAGGCTTGGCTGCACATGTGGGTGCATTCTCATACGGGATTGTGCAGCGCTTGTGTACTCAGGAGCCGCGTGAAGTTTTAGGGCCGGAGCTTCGCCGGCAGACAAAATGGCTGCCGTCGCTTGATGTTGGGACAAAGGATCGGGGACCGGGATTCTGGAGGCGATTCCCTCAGTTCACGTTCAGCGCGATCCAGCGAGAGCAAGCCTGACTGGAGGTAGCCGAAACTGTGTGGCGACGGGGGGACATAGTGCCCCCAGGCCTGGGGCCTAAGCGAGATCGAAGGGACGCTCCTGATCGAAGATATGTCGAGCAAGCTCCTGAGGGCGAAGAATAAACAGCCCACGCTCGACGAATTTGCCAAGACATCGCCTGGCACCGAGGGGACCAGGAGCAAAGAGAAGGCCCAGCCCAAGGAGATGGCCGCAGGAGGAACGAACCAGGAGGTCCTGGCAGCGATCGCTGATCTGAAGGCGACATGGGAGACCAAACTCCAACTTGCGGTGGCCGAACTGAAAACTGCGATGGAACTTCAGGTCGGGGCGGTACAGGAGGATGTGAACCTCCTGAGGCAAGATGTGCGAACCCTGGCCGAGCGCACAGAGTCCCTGGAGAAGGAGATGGGCCCGACTGTGGCGGAATGCACCGCGCACAAACGAGAGATCCATGCCCTGGTGCAGAGGGTAGGCAACCTGGAAAGCAGGGCTGAAGAGGCAGAAGGTCGGGCCCGCAGAAACAACATCCGGATTGTGGGCCTACCGGAGGGAGCTGAGGGCCAGAATCCCACAGATTTTATTGAGACTTTGCTGCTGCAGGAGATCACCGGAGGTGCCCTAACGCAGGGATTTGCAGTGGAGAGGGCACATAGGGCCCTGATCAGAAGGCCACCGCCGGGTAATCCGCCCAGGCCCGTGATCGCCAAGATCCTCAACTACAAAGACCGGGAGAAGATTCTGGAACATTTTCGTAAAGGGGGCACCATACGGCGAGGGGAGGCAACCATCACTGCTTACCCCGACTACACTCTACAAGTGCAGCGCAGTCGGATGAACTTTGGGGCGGTCAAAAGGCGCCTGCGGACGGCCGGTTTCAAGTATATGTTACTCTACCCAGCCAAACTTAAGGTCTTCTTCAAGGCTAAGACGCTGTTTTTCGACACCCCTGAGGAGGCCATGGAATGGCTCGATGCGCAGAACTGCCCTCAGGAGCCTGATGAGCAGATGGCGGACGGAGCAGGGAGAGTTAAGTGAAACAGTGGGCCCGGCGGACTTTGAACATTTGGACTGGAATATAGTCTTTGCCACTTTGTGATGGGGATGCACTTTTTAACTGTTTCGAACATGGTCCGCGAGCGCGGATATAAATGTGTAGGGGGTATCCGAGGGCCGTTTTATTCGTACCCCAGTGTGTGGTTAGGTTAGTCACTGTGTGGGGTGTGACACCCTGTCGGGTTCTCTACACGGGCTTCCGAAGAGAACCGAACACGGGGATGCCTGAGATCCAGGGATGGAGCTGGGCAGTTGGTTGGGTTAGGGGGGTGGGGGGTGTTAGTTGTTATGTGAGCCTGGGGAAGAAACTGAGAAGGGATGTAGTCGGGACTGGGGGGAGGCGATCAGACCAGAGGGGGAAGTGGGAGCTACGGATAAATCATGGGAGACCTTAAGGTATTGACATGGAATGTTAGAGGGTTGAATAGCTACCTGAAGCGTAATAAGGTCATGTTGTATTTGAAGAGGCAGAGGATAGACGTGGCCTTGTTACAGGAGACGCATTTGACACGGGATAAACTTGAAATGGTGCGGAGAAAATGGAGGGGGACAGTGGTTGGATCCACATTCTCTGCGTATGCCAGGGGTGTGCTGGTTTGGGTTGCACCACATGTCCCGTTCAAGCTCTTGGGGGAGGTTGTGGAGTCGGACGGGCGGCTGGCCATGGTTCGGGGGCTTGTGGAAGGTAGAGTTGTCTGTATCATAAACACTTATGCGCCCAACCAGGACACAGCGACTTACTTTAAGACACTGTGCGCGAGACTCGGTGAAGGGATGGGGAGCACAGTAATCTGGGGTGGAGACTTTAATTGTGTGCTTAACCCCAGGGAGGACAGGTCGGATGACAAAATGGTTAGGCCCAGCCCAGCGGCCAAAGTGTTGCAGTCGCTGCTAACGGATCTAGGCCTGGTAGACGTGTGGAGAGCGAGACACCCGGGTGGGAGGCAGTATTCGCACTATTCGGCTCCGCACCAACTGCACACGAGGCTCGACTACTTTTTTGCCACTCCAGACATTCTTACGGAGTGTGAACAGATTGACTACAGGGCGAGGGTCCTCTCGGACCACTCGCCCCTAATCATGCATTGGCGGCTGCGCCCCCCACGTGCACGGATTCCAACATGGCGCCTTCGGGCGGAAGCGCTACGGGATCCGGTATTCAAGGAGGACATGAGGGAGGAGATAGCCGCGTACTTTGAGTCGAACACAGGGAGTGTCAAGTCGGCTGGTACTTTGTGGGAGGCTTTTAAGGTGGTGATGAGGGGAGTTGCTATCGCGAAGTCCAAGGGATTAATGGGCGGAATCCTGACCGACCTGCGAGAGGCCGAGATCGAGCTGGAAAAAGAATTGGAGAAGGGTGGGACCGATATGGAAGTAGTTACTGAGCTGCAGCAGCGGTGCTCTGGGCATTGGGACAGACTTTGTAATCTGAATTATACGAAGTACATTGAGAGGTTGCATGCGGGTGGGGACAAGACAGGCAGGCTCCTCGCTTGGCTATATAAGAGCGAAACCCCTAGGGCTCCGATCCGATCGGTCATCACCGAAGGGGGTGCGGAGATCGATACGCAAGAAGGGGTAAATGGGGCATTCGCAGAATACTACCAAACATTGTATGAAGATCGGGAAGGGGGGAGCCGAGAGGAGATAGATGAAGTACTCGGGGATATAGGCCTGCCCAGAATCAGCGATGAAGAGCGAGAGGAGATGGATGCTCCGATCACTCTGGAAGAGCTCAGAGAGATAGTGCGACAGCTGCCCACTTGCAAGGCCCCGGGGGCGGACGGGTTCCCCAGCGAGTTTTATAAGGCGTATGGGGAGGAGGTACTCCCACCCATGCTGGACATGTTTAATGAGGCGTTTGAGCTGGGACAGCTACCAGAATCACTCAGGGAAGCGGTCATAGTGCCACTCCCCAAGCACAATACACCGGGACACGGTTGCGGCTCCTATCGACCCTTGTCGATGCTGAACCAGGACAGCAAGATCCTAACAGCTGTCTTGGCGGCTAGAATGAGGAGAGTGATAGGCAAGCTGATTCACCCTGACCAGACGGGCTATGTCCCGGACAGGAACATTACCCACAACCATAGACGCCTACACAGAGTGGTCGAATGGGGATGTAGCAAAGACGGCGAAATGGCGATAGTGGCGCTGGATGCGGTCAAGGCATTCGACTCTGTTCGTTGGCCGTGGCTGTTGGCGGCACTGGATCACTTCGGAATGGGGCCAGGGTACAGGAGGTGGGCCGAATTATTATATAGCGCGCCTCTAGCCAGAGTTTGTACGGGGGCAGTAGTGTCGGATAGGTGGCAGTTAGGTAGAGGCACCAGGCAGGGATGTCCTTGGTCCCCAATGTTGTACATCCTGGCCCTTGAGCCCTTGGCAATTTACCTCCGGCAACAGTATGACCCGGTGGGCATAGAGGTGGGGGGGGAGAGCCATCTGATATCCCTGTATGCCGACGATATGCTGTTGTACCTCCAATACCCTGAAGAGAACTTGCAATATGTCTTGGAGGTGATGGAGAGGTTTGCTTGGCTTTCTGGCATAGCGGTCAACCCTCGGAAATCCACTCTGTTCCCGCTGGGCGGCTATGTGGGGATACCGACTGAGAGGTTGCCAGTATTGCGAATCCCATGGGCGACAAGCACCTTTCGGTACCTTGGCATAGACGTATACCACACGACCGGGGAGGAACACAGGCACAATACTGAATTGGCAGTGGGGAGGATCGAGAAGTGCATGAGGTTTTGGGAGAAACTACCCTTAGCGATGATGGGCCGGGGCGCTATGCTTAAGATGGTCGTGCTACCTAGGCTGTTGCATTATTTCAATAACATTCCATACATGATACCCAAGGGGTTTTTTGCTAGACTACATAGGGTATGTAGAGATTTCTTATGGCAGGGCACGCGTAACAGGGTCGCATTGTGGAAATTGCAGAAGGCTTATGAGAAAGGCGGCGTGAGGCTGCCGAACTTTGAGGCCTACTACGTGGCAGCGCAGCTGCAGTACGTGGCCAAGTGGCTTTCGGACGACGAAACCCCGGAACATAGACTGTTGGGAAAGGACTGCTTCCCCTTCTACCTGCGAGAGATTATTTGGGTATCCAGCACATGGATGAGGGGGCGTCCTAAGATGCTAGCGTTGGGCAGGAACATGTGGCGAAGAGCCTGCCGGATGATGGGGGATCCCCTGCCGTGCATGCCGCAGCTGCCGCTGGTGGCCTTGGCAAGGGAAGACGGGCAGCTTAGGGCCATCCTGCGAACATACTGGGAGTCAGTGGGGCTGGTCACTTTGGGTGACATTTGGCAGGATGGGGCCTTGGCGGAGTTCGCAGATCTAGAGGCGGGGGCGGGGCTGCATGCGGGGCAATACATGACGTTCCACAGAGTGGTCAGGGAGGTCCGGAGCACTTGGCCCGAGACCGTATTGGCTGACGAGCCGGATGCGACGCTGGAGATTATGTATGACGCATCCGAGGGCGGGCATGAGGTCTCCAGGCTGTACGAGATGCTGATGGCAAAGGTTGGGAAGGATTTGGGGTACCTGAGGTTGGAATGGGAAACAGAGATGGGGGCCCCGATGGCGGATGGGCAGTGGGAGCGCGCCCTGGGGTACCACAAAAAAGTATCGAGGAATGCCAGGTTTAAACAGATACAACTATATATCACGCATAGGGCATACATGACCCCCCTGAGAATTTCCAGATTTCGAGACGCTGGGCGCCAGGCGTGTCCCAAGTGTAACACAGAGAACGCTGATATGATTCACATGTTCTGGGCCTGCCCTGTGATTGCAACCTACTGGAGTGAAGTGGCGCAGAAGCTGGCAGGGAGGGGCATTGTACTTAAGACAGATTCGGCCTGGGCCTGTTTGCTTGGAGGGTACCCCAGGGCGCGCAAGCTTCGGCACGTGGAGAAGCTTAAAGATTTGGCTTATGTACTTGCCAAACGCAGAATAGCCATGGGATGGAAGAATTGTCAGAGGCCGCGGGTGGAGGTATGGTGGCGTGACCTCCAGAAATGGGCTGCCGCCGAGACGACAGCATGGTGGGAGGCCAGCAGGGCGGGAGGGGAGGAAGAGGTGAGCTCCCTCACGGCATGGAGGGTGCTATTGGCTGAACTGTTTAGTACGGGGTCGACCTCGGCTGGATCTGAGAGCGACGGAACCCCACCACACGGAACGGACAATGATGGTGGACACCCTACAGGCTCATAGGGGGGAGGGAAGGGGATTGTTAAGTTAATTCTGTTCTGTTTTTTCTTTCTTTTCTTTTTCATATCTGTTGTTTGGCCTTTGTTGTGGCTTGATGTGTTCTATTTATGTTCTGTTGCACTGTGTGGTCGTTATAAAATAAAATACATTTTTAAAAAAAAAAAGGTACCCTCTGCCTTCCATATAAACAAGGAAATAGTCTTACCTGCGATCTTCGCTGACCCCAAGGACGAGGCTCAGAGAGTCTTGCACTTTCTGGATGTCAGACGCGCTCTGCAATTCTATCTGGACAGGACCAAGGGCTTCCGCAAGTCAGACGCACTTTTTGTCACCTTTTGAAGGCTCCAGACCCGGTTATCAGGCATCAAAGGCTTCTACTGCACGGTGGATGGTTGCGGCCATCAAAGAGGCCTATGAGGGGCAGCACAAGCCACTGCCAGGCAACATGCACGCTTACTTGGTCGGAGCCAAGGCCACAGCCATCACCTTCCAACAGCAGGTTCCGTGGTAAGTCATAAGCAGGGCGGCTACCTGGGACACCCCTTTGGCTTTCTGTAAGCACTACTGTTTGGACACCAACTCTAGATCAGACGTGCAGCCTTTGGACAGGCGGTTCTAAGGAACTTATTTACTTAGGAAGGGTCTCCTCTCCACCCTGGGTGCTACATTCAGTTGTAATCGTCCATGCAGTATGGAGGAAAGGGGACGGGACGTAAGAGTAATTATGAGTTACTCACTGTAGTGACTAATGTATTCTTAGTCCTTAGTCCCCTTTCCTCCATACGTCCCACCATCCTCCCCCCCTAATAATACTGGTGTCATTAGGCAATGTTAAATATTGTCGACGCGTCAATGGGGACTGAGGAGTGGCGCCGGGGGCGGAGTCAGGGTAGCGCATGCTCCCAGGGCTGCACCCCCGTGCATTTTAATTTAAATTTAAAGGGGAAGGTTTTTTTCTGGTGAAAAAGGTTCTGTATTCCGTCCCTTGGAGGGGACACCCATGCATTATGGAGGAAAGGGGACTAAGAGTACGTTAGACACTACGGTGAGTAGCTCATCATTTATATTCCCGATTTGTACCAATCATTTGTATTGCCAGGTTTCACAATCTCAGTATACTTCCAGTTTGAAAACCTCAATATACTGCACTGAACAATCCAATCTTACCCTCCAATATCATGGAGAACTGTCCGCTGTTGGAGAAACCCTACGAGCAAAGATCAAACTGAAAAGACAAAAGGCATATCTCTACACCGCATAAAATATAATGGCAAGGATTGTGATGTTGTTTGGGGCGCCATCGCACTGAGACATGGCTGGCTTTCCAAATGAGCAATAAGTAGCATTAATAGATGAGGCATTTTCTAACGCTGCAGTACATGTAATGTCATAGGAGAAAAACGCTTTCAAAATCTATTTAGGTGCATTGAATGCAGCAGTCCGACTTGGCCATCAACACCTGCCAAAATTAATGCACAGGAAAATATAATGGTTACTAATCTTGAAAATCTAATGAATGATACAGCTTTTAAAGATCTATTTTTTAATTAAGCGATAGGGACTTGTAGCTTCCTTTATGGCCATACTTTCTTGCTGCTCTTCTCCTATCATAACCTGTTCTTCATGTTACAGGCAAGAATTTGTAGCCGCCTATGTGAATTATGTCTTCAACCTGTCAGTGCATGAGTCATTTGGTGCTTTCTCAAGTGGCTTCTTGAAGGTGTGTGGAGGGAAAGTGCTAGAACTCTTTCAGCCTTCGGAACTGAGGGCCATGGTTGTGGGGAACAGCAACTACAACTGGCAGGAACTGGAGGAGGTAAGAATATAACCCATGCCTGATATTGTTTCCACTAGAGATTAGCTGTGAGTGTGCCTGAGAGAACTGTTATTTGCGACACGATTATGGATACACTCTAGTGAGTCAGTATGAGAACACCATTGATTGTTGGCCAAGATGGTTAATCAGTAATTTTGTCTTCAGTTTCTCCTTTTCTATGGACAACTTCTAAGCTGCGAGTTTTTTTTACAATTTTTTTTGTTTGGCACCTTTTAAAGTAATGCATATTTTACGATGTAAATGACTGGTATCAGTGGACGAAGTGGGTGGGAGCGGCGCTCCTCTAATTTTTTAAGTAAAATTTTACTTTGAAAACAAACCGTTCCGGAATGGTTTTGTTTTCAAATAAAAGTATAGGAAGCAGTTTAAACTTGCACTGCACTGAACGTTCCCTTAAACAGCAGGCGCATTTGTTTTGGTGTTTGTATTGTGCGCGGGAGTGGGCGTGGCGATGGGGTTTGTGGGGAGGGGGAAAGACCTGCAGGGAACATAGTTCCACTGCTTCTTTTCATGCACTTCGATCACTGACTGGTATGAACAAAGACCTTACTGCGCTTTGCTGACTTGCCAACAAATGGGACTTGCCAAGTTGTGAAACCTCTGGAGCAAAACGCCTCCACTAATGTCAGCAGTATGATGGAACATGCAAATTTGTAATCACTGAACCCCTTCTGTGCTAATTTTGAAATAAAGTATCACTATTTTTATTCACTCCCTGCTGCAGAAGCTGGCTCGACAATGTTAGGCTCTTACCGCCATTAACTGATATACTCATGTTACTAATTTATGGTCGATAATAAACCTTGGTAACTCTACTCTGAATAGAGAAAAAGATTGCATTTAATGCAACTTAGGAACTTTTTCACTTAACTCTGTTCTTATGAAACTTTTACTTCCAGTTTGCATCCTGAGTATTTATCCTAATTATCACAAACAGTTTTTTTTCCCATCAAAATGTGCCTATAGATTTCTTTGCTGGAATTCGGTGCGAGTGTAACAAGATACATTCAGCTCCCATGGTATCCTTAAGGGTGCCAATTTCTTTCATTGTCCAGGTTAATGGAGATTTTTCAGAAATCCTCTGATGAGGTGTTGAAGAAGTCCAACCCAGTGGTGTCAAAAGAGTGCCATTAAGTTAATCTCCGTAGTGTTGCAGAGCAGTAAGGCTTTGCTTCTGGGAGGGGAACAGGCTGGAACCGAAGTACAATTAGACCCAGATATATACACATAATATGCTATAAACGTATATGCATATTTCTGAGGCTTGTGAATATGTGTAGATGTGCATGCTTTGCATAGACTACCATCTAGTGGTTTGTCTGGATTGGTGCAATTTGTTTACTTTCAAAGTAAAAAGGGCATCAGCATGGGAATTCCAGTCACATTCGCACTATACTTATCCTACATGTACAGGTACCCATGTTTTCTCATGCTTCAATATCCTCAGATTGTGTTTTCTTTTGCCGTCCGTTATCTAATCCTAATAAGAATTGTGATGAATCCCCAGATGTCGTCACTTCTCCCCTAGGGGGAGCACCTTCCCATGACGCCATGCGCCATGGAGGTGAGGCCACTACCTGATAGTCCCTCTGGGGGTGGTACTCAGCGGGTTGATCTCTTGGGGAGGAAAACCCCCAATGGACTATTGATGACCTAGGGAGAACATGGTATCCCCATAACCCACCTTACGCTGACACACCTTCCAACCCCCATCACACCAACATTATCCCTAACATACTGGGACGAGGAAGAGTTTAGGCTCCACAAAGGAAGAGTATCCCATAAGTAATGAGATGGAGAGGAGCGGAGCCCTGCAGATGGCCCCGCAGATGCAAAGTGAGCATTCTAGTTACATCAGAGGAAGTACGAATCAACCTGTCAATAAAAGCGAAGATGGACAACCAGTGTTGTCAATTCGGCGCTCGAGGAGCCACGGTCAGGGGAGCGGAGCATCGAGAGGTGGAAACGCTGCAGACTGTGATGTGCGGGAAGTGGACATGGCGTCCTGTGCAGGTCTCAAGTCAGAAGACCTACCTAAAGGCTGGCAAAGTACAAGTTCGAGTACACAAACGAGGTGTACTGCATGGTCTTGGAGAGATCCGACGAAAGCAAGGGACCAGAACCGGCAGACCCATCCCAGCGTCCCAGAGAGCCACAGAACCCCTGAGAAGCAAGCAGTAAAAAAGAGATGCCCATCCCAAGCAAGACTTTTGCGAACCAGAGTGAAAGGTACGCGAGTTACTGGAAAGGGGTTAAGAACCCCAGAGGGCTGTGGCTACCACGAGTTTGGGACAGAGTTGAAGTCTCCCTGCGGGGGCCAGCAAGAGAACCCATTGGACTGTGAGACCAGTGGGGGTAACCATGAGAAGGGAATTCTTGAAAAGGAGTTAGCAGGGGGGCCCTAAACTGAAATTGCAGATTAAGGAGGGAGACAGAGGACGTCTTCCTCATCCTGGTTGACAAGAGGACAAGTGGGAGCAGCAAAAAAGGGGCATAGACCCATACAAACAATAATACATAAAATACCTGAGACCAGGACTATACTTGGCAGTTTTGTGAACCAGGCTGGTTCAAGCCAGAGGAAGAGAGATATACCCCCTGGAACTGTGTACTGTGCGATCAAGACTCAGAAGGGCCTGGGGAAGGGAGTCATTCCCCCAACGTCTGTGAAGTGTGACAAAAGCCTAAGAAGCACCTTTTTTAATTTATTTGTGTTTTAGCACAGAAACGATTAAACACAATTTTGACTTTTTTTTTTAAATGTTTATTTCTGAACAAGGCAGGGTAATAACAATACAAATTTTTATCAATACCTGTTATGCATCACAGTAAAAAAACATGTATTTTCACTCTCCCCACCCTCCTTGAGTTTGTCGGCTGTCTCAAGGGTCTCCCTCTTTATTCCTGTTCCTGTGGGATATCTCCGTTCTCCAGGACCCTCCTGGCCAGCTAGGGTTTGTAAATCAGGGCTGGGAAGTCTCGAACAAATTCAAGAACAGGGTTCCAAACGTTCCGGAAGCGGTGAAGGAGCCCCGCTCTAGCTGCTGTCACCTTTTCTGTGATTAGCACACCCCACAGTTTCACTCACCAGAGGGGCAGGAGCAGACACTCTGCGGACTTCCATGTGCGGGCCACCACAATTCTACCCGCCAGTAGGCATTGGGGCAGCAGTTTGGCTTTGGGGCCTGGTCTTGGGTAGGTCCCGGGAACCGGGACGCCCAGGAGAATGGGTTTGGGGTCCAAGGGGAGCCTCGTTTACGTGATTTCAGCGATGGCTGCTAAGCACTGACAATACAACAACCACACAGAGACGTAGAGCCATTTAACGACGTGATGACCAGGCTCTTAAGAACACATTCTGGACAATCCTTTGACAAAAAATCAAACACGTCTACCTGTTATCCCTTCATGTACTCACCAGGTCATATCAACCTAGTACTTTTAGCAAATAGGTACTAAGTCACCACAAAACACCATAACTGCAAAAAAATATATCAATCACAATTTTATTTCATATAAATCACAATTCATCGTATTAATAAAAACAAATTAAAAATAGAAAACATTCCTAAAAGCCTTTTACAATAATTCTCATAAAAAACAATTACCATACATAAGACAACCTGTGTTGTGCTCAACCCTGTGACATCCTGCCTATACAAAGCTAAATCATGTACAGTACAATAAAGGACATCATCCTACCTCAAACAAAATGGTCAGTAGCTCACGGGTTCCCTTTAACTAAGGAATACCACATGTAAAGTATACCATCTACTCCATACAATCCTACCCCATTCAGTGCTACCCTGGGCTGAGTACCAACTCAATTTACAATATTTTTCATGTATTGTCATTAACTCACAATACCCTTAATTGCCCAACATGTTTCGTTCTCCACAATTTAGTTTGTCACAATGCTTCAGAACTTCATCAGGGGGACCATCTGTACCCTTAAACCATCTCACTACCTCTATGGTTGGTTCAACACTATTAAACTCCTCACGCTAAGTGATGTTCAAACAATACAGTAAAAAATATGCCACACAATTCTTGACCTGGAGAAACAAAAAGAAGGGGAAAATAACAAGAAACAACAGTCAGTAATAAACACTTTGCTGTTGTTCTACCTAGTCGGTACCTAAGTTTACCAAACTAAGGCTTACCGTGTCGTATTTCCACACAGTTGCTAGACAACGGTTGTTAAAGGGGAGGGTCCCAACAACTTTGTCGGACCACTCAATGCCTGAAAAACACAAAAACAGAAAAAAACTCAAACGATGTTCAATCTAAACATGGGGCTCCTCATCATCAAATCTTGATACACTTGGTATATTAGTTGTTCTTCCTACTCCGAGGTTGTATTCTGTTTCAACTACAACCAAATCTTCGCCTCATACTCATCCTGTGTATACACAACTGATTGCACTGTCTGTACTCACAACTGAACTCGTGTAGAACTCTGTTACTCTTTATTTCGATACATCTTTAAGTATCTGCCATATCTACTAATAGGGCACACTGTATTGTCTTAATTTCTATAATAGCATACTAACACTCCACATCACCATTACCTCTTCTTGACGGAGGTTTTGTTATCTTTGTTGTTCGCTCACCTGCCTCGGGATCAGACTCTCCTGTCACCGTGTTCGAGTAATACTGCCTCCAGACACCAAAATGGTGCTTCAAATCGGCCGCATCTAACTTATCACATCGGGGATTCCTGTAGTTCAAAGTACACCATCGGCCCCACCGTTAAACATAATGGCGCGTATCAGCTTCCATGCCCAATCACCTATTGCCTCATTGTTATCAAAGCACACAGGCCTTCACTTACCGACGTACTGGTCGATGTTATTCCCGTCTATCTCCTGCAGAACCGTGGCTCACACTAACGATGCCCGTGGAGTGTTCTATACATCCGTATGCATCACATCACGTGAACGCTTCTCGTGTCACGTGTGGCACATCACGTCTAGTCTTCCTTGGAACATGAACTCCTTCCTGTACTGGAAACGAATGACTCACACCAGTCTTCTCGACCGTGACGTGGATTCTCATCTCCCTGCCTTGCGGTAAAAGCCTGTGCTTTCGCTAAAATTAATTCTGTATCTTCTGTGATCACTAATTCGTGGGCAGTTATCTAGCCATCATCGTATTGTCGATTACTCATTCGACTCGATACTCAAGCCTGAGAAAACTGAAATGTGGGTTGTGATTACAACACTTCATCACACCGGATCTTTCTACTAGATGTCATCGGTGGTAGTCACTCCCGTTATGATCCACTGTCAAAAGGGTACCCAGTGTCTCATGAAATATAACGCCTTCAGTCTGTGAGTGCGTGTGTACAGATCTCACCAACCCAGTACTATCTACCAATTAGTATCTGTATTGGTGTATACCACCATTGTATCATATGTACCTGTGTCATGTTAATAGTCGACACACAGTCAGCACTGACTCCAGAAGCTTTGGACTTTTGGACAAGTCCACCACATGTGGAAGAAGGATCCTATCTGACCACATTGTCTCCAGCAGGCTAGGTCAAGAGTACGGTTCATATGGTGGAGTCTTAGAGGGGGATAGTACCAACGCAGTAGGATTTTGTATGCGCATTCTCTATTCGTGACGCAGGCGGATGACGATTGTGCGCGGATCCAAATGTCCACCCAAGATTGGTCCTCTATAGGGTGGCCCAGGTCTACTTCCTATTGTGCCATGGATCGGGATTTCGAGATAAGAAAGTCCTTCTGGAGGTGCTTGTAGAGCACGGATATCCTGCCCCGGATTGGTAGTTCCTTGAGAGTTAGTTCTATAGCTGTGGGAAGGCGAGTTGCTGCTTCCCGTGTCTGTGGGTGGGAGCACCAGTGGCGTAGTTGGAAGTATGTAAATCAGTCCTTTTCCTGCAGTTGGAAGATTTCCTTGCATCGTTCATAGGTATGGGGTTGTCCTCCTTCAAAGAGCTGCCCCACAGTCTCCAGTCTTCCTGCAATCCAGTTTTTTAAGTTTGGGGGGGCTGTGCCGGGAGAGAAGGCTGGGTTCAGGAATACCGGGGATGAGGGACTGAGTCCTCTTGGGATCTTCTTTAGTTTTAGGGTTCTGTCCCAGACAGAGATGGTGTGTTTAGTAGCTAACAGTAGTCCTTGCCATTGCCTCCTTGTCGATGGAGGAATGTGGGGGAGAAAGCGTAGGGGGCGGGCTAAGCGTGATTGTTCCAGGTCCACCCATCTGGGACGATTTGTAATTGTTTGCCACGCTTGGATGCATGCCAATTGGGCTGCCATTTGGTATTTCTGTAGGTCTGGGACCCCTAAACCGCCAAGCTTTACGTTTCCCAGCATCCTGTCTTTAGGAATCCTGGCTTTTTTCCCTTTCCAAATAAATTGTAGCATCTTTCTCTGGAGGTTTCGGAGTGCTGAAGTTGGGATCGCCACCGGGAGGGTGGAGCATGTGTATAGAAATCTCGGGAGCAGGTTCATTTTACACGCAGTAATCCGTCCCATTAAGGAAATGTCTTGGGTCGCCCAGCGTTTCAGGTCAGTTTCCAGTTCTTTGAAGAGTGGGTGGAAGTTTGCGTGATAAATGTCTGTTGTGTTGGCCGTGACCTGGACCCCTAAATATTTAATAGCCTTCGTCTTCCATTGAATAGGGCACATTGGGATCAACTCTTCTCGCTCTCTTGAGGATATCCCTATCCCAAGTACTGCTGACTTGTTGAAGTTGATGGTGGATCCTGTGACCCTTCCATAGCTGTTTATTTCTACTAAGGCATGTGTCAGGGAGGAGCGGGGCTCTGTGATGGTTAGCAGGACATCGTCCGCGTAGAAAGCTAGTTTGTGGTGTGAGGAACCAGCTTGGAAGCCCTTGATCAAAGTGTTCTGCCTAATCCGTTGGGCAAATGGCTCCATGATCAGAGCGAATAGGAGTGGGGACAGTGGACATCGCTGTCTGGTTCCACAGGACAGCGTGATAGGAGCAGAGAGGTTGCCATTGATTCTGATTAAGGTTTTGGGTGATTTATAGTTGGCCAGGACCATGGTGCGAAATTCCGGCCCAAATCCGAATGCCTCCATGGTGTGCCTCATGAAGGTCCAATCCACCTTGTCAAACGCTTTGGTCGCGTCCAGTGCCATGAGTAGCAATCCCTGTGGGTCTCAGGAGGCCACGTCCACCAAGTTCAAAGCTCTGCAAATGTTGTTGGCTGGAGACCGGTTCTTCAAAAAGCCGCTCTGGTCGGGTTGGATTATGTCTGGTAGGATGTGGGATAGGCGTGTCGCCAGGATCTTGGAATAGATGTTGGCATCGATGTTAAGTAGGGCGATAGGTCTGTATGAGGCTGGATTTCTTGGGTGCCCTCCGGGCTTAGGTAGGAGGACTGTAATTGATTCCTGCATGGAGGGGGTTATAACACCAGTGTCCCTGAAGGAATTAAATAGTTGCGCCAATGGCGCGAGTAGCTGAGGCTTGAAGACTTTATAAAATCTGGTTGAGTAGCCATCAGGGCCGGGGCCCCGGGATTTGAGGGATATTATGGCCTCCTCTACCTCCTCAACGGAGTTTGGGGTTTCCAAGGTGTCTCGGTTTCAGTCTGGCAGTTGGGGAAGTGCTGCTTTTCATAGGTATTCCGTTTGTTCTTCCAGGTCTCGTGGCGGGGTGATCATTACCTGTGCCAGATGATCAGCTGCTAGGCGTCGTTTGTCCTGCTCAGCGTACTGCATTCTGCCCTGTGAATCTCGCAGTCCAATGATCGTGTTGTTTCGTTTCGCTTTAGCGAGTTTGGCTACCAGTATTCGCTTTATTGTTTTGAGCGTAGTAGAATTGCTTGGCTTTCGCCAGTTGATGTGCCGTGTGTTCGGCGTAATGGGCTTCGATCCTTTTCTGTGCCGTGCGAATGGCTTGTATGTTCTTGGGGACCATCCTTTTTCTTTATGGATCTTCTCCGTCTTCCGGAGGTCATCCTCGAGGGCCTGGCGGATCTGTCGCCTTCTCTTGAGAAAGGCTCCTCCCTGAGCTATGAGTTCCCCGCGTATGACCGCTTTCATGGCGTCCCAGGTGTTGGCGGGGGAGGTGTCCTCAGTGGGGTTTTCTTTAGAGAAGTTCTTAATTGTCGTTGCAATTGAGTCTCTGAGTGGTATCTCGTTAAGGATTGGATCGTAGAGCGTCCATCTACGTTGCACAGTGGGAGTGGGATGATTCATGTGCTCTGATTTCCAGGGTCACTGGGCCGTGGTCAGACAGGATCCTTGGGCCTATGGTTACATCATTGGCAAATGTCCATTCTGGAACATTTCCTATAGACGTAGGAGTAGAAAGAAAAATCTCTTTCTGAGGGGTGGAGTACTCTCCACAAGTCCACCACCTCCAGAGTTCTGAATAGCTGTAAGAGTGCCAGTGCTGAGGTGAAGTCTCCGGATGAAGGCGGATGGGATTCGTCTTTTGTGGGGTCCGGGACTCCGTTAAAGTCACCGCCGATGATAAGTTGACCCTCTAGGAAGGGGGAGAGGGTGGCGCTCAGTCTCGTAGAAAGCAGCTTGGCCTGTATTTGGGGCGTATATTGATACAAAGTCAGCTGGCAAGAGGTGCGTTTCCAATAGCATGGCTACCGCTGCATTTTCGTCTTGGAGCTTTTGCAGGATTGATTTGCCTTTGGCCGGAGAATTTAGTCCTTTAACGTTCAGAGAGACAAACCTCAGGGTGGGGTGTCTTTGAGTTAGGGGTGAGGATGTTGATGCGTTCGGTGGGGGGGGAGTGAGGTGAAGATGAATCAGCCAGCATTTCGAAGGTTTTTTAGCCGCACCTGTACCTGCCATTGCAATTTTCGCTCAGGCCTCCAACCGGAGGACCGAGATTTAACTAGGGGGTGGGCCGGTTTTGTGGGACCGGCACCAACCCTGGCCAACGTTGCCAAGTAACTGTGTGCAGCCAACATGGCTAGAATTAAGGGTTGAATATTCCAAGGACTCAGGTGTATTGTACCTCGGAAATGGGCATAGGCCGTGGGGTAGGGCCCGCTGCTCCAGTTGTTGAAAGTCCTTTTTTATGGCCGCAAGTGACGTGACTCCTTCGGGTAAGCTGCAGGTAGGTCCAGAAATATGGAGGAGGCAAGCTCCATCGGGCCGGACAGGGGTCGGGCCCATGGCTCCAGCAACCAGGGTCCAGACTCATGCTGCTTAGAGTTTTAGTTTTTCAGGAGGTCGGTTGCGTTTCCGCATTCGGCTATTTCTTTCTTATGAACCTCGGGACCTTCGTCCAGGAGTTCTGCTGGTTTTTTGGAGACGTTGTGAGGTCCGTTTTGGTGACGTTTTCAGAGGCTAGAGGAGACTGGGCTTTAGGGGAGGCTAAGTTCATGATCTTCTTGGCATCCTCCAGGTGGCTAATCCTCCTCTGGGTGCCCTTGTAAGAGAACTGTAGGGCGGTGGGGAAGAGCCATCTGTAACGGATCTGCTGGTCCTGCAGAAAGGCCGCTAGGGGTCAGAGAGCACGTCTTCTCTGGAGGGTAAGGACCGAGAGGTCTTGATAGATCTGAAGGGGGGAGCCCTGGAAGGTTATTTAGTCACGGGTGCGACTAATTGCAGAGATGGCTTCTTTTGTGGTGAAGAAATGTACTCTGATGATAACATCTGGAGGGGCGTCCGATTCTACTCTGCGACTGTTAGGGAGAATTCTCATTCCATGGCTAATTTCCCTTACCTATAGAGTCCCCCAGCAGCTTTGCTGGATTTGCAGGGTTTGTTTTTTTCTCCTGCTAAGTGTGAGACTCTTTTTTCCCACTCTTAGGCATATTTGCTATGTGTGTTCTAGGATATTTTTTGTGTTTAATGTCTATTGGGTTTATCTCACCCTCATAGAAACCATCTTTATCCACATGTGTTACTGTCACACCGCCCCCCGCACAAAAGACACGCCCCTCTATGTCCTCCTCTCAAGCAGCACTCAAATCCACACATTCCAACAGAGGTACCTTACTGCCTCAACAGGTTCCACACTGTAGGGCACGACATGGCACGCTTGACAAAACTGGAGTTTATCGCCCTTCACGTTTGTGGCAAGTTAATTGGAGGCTCCTTCATCACAAACAATCACACTGTTCACGGAGGACTGTCCGACACAACACAACACGGCACGGATCACGTGACTAGTTGCCTAGCAATACTGCAACGCTTTGGTAACTTGCGTCACGTGACCGTTGTCACGTGTTTCCCTACGTCGGATAAAAGGAGTCCAGTTACTGACAGCCTTGCTTCACAGCTGTTCTTTTGGGATCACGTGTCGCTCGCGCTTCGTTCTGGACTTTAATCACTTTGGACCACGGCTTTTGTACTACGGATTATTCTTCGTCTAAACCCTGTCAACTTTAGAACTTTGGATATATTTGGCTGCCGAACTGTTTTCCCATAACGGACTGCCTCGTGTCTTGCCCTTACTTGCCTTGGAACTTGGATCATCTGTTGCCGACCTCCACGCTGCTCTACGGACTGCCTTGTGTCTAGCCCTTATTTGTTTTGGACCTCGATCCTGCCTTAGGTGGTTGCCTGCCAGGACTTTATCAAGCTTCACCCGGACCTGTTGTCCTTAGAACCTCCCTGGGTCCACGCTCCAACACTTACAGGTATTTCAGTGGTTCGGGTGTTTATACTCAGATACTGCATTCTGTAACATTACATAACCATATACCTTCCCTTACAGCGCTCCAGGGGTTCTTCCGGTTGTTCCTGCGTCCTGACTCCACGGACTACCATCTTTGGCCCTAACATTCATTCTGACAGGTATTACTGTGGATGTCAGTTTGATATTTGGGGACAGAGGGATAGCCCATACTCTGCACGACCATCAACTGTGTAACAGACTGTGAAGCCTATTTTTGGTCGTCCAGAGCATGAATCCCTCCACCGGGGACCCAGTGACCGCTTTGATACAGGCAGTGGCGTCCCTCAGGACCGACATGGCCGCCGCCACGACCGCCATACATAACCGGCTTGATGCCCTACAAAGCACACGTTACCCATTGCCCCCAGATGCCGAATTTGGGGATACTGTCCCCCCGAATCAGCCATCCCCGGTTCCAGCCCCTACACCCACTCCTGTGTTACTCCCAAACCCTGTTCCTCTTGCCGCTCCAGAACGATTCCAGGGGGATCCTCGGAAATACCGTACTTTCATTAACCAATGTAAGCTTCATTTTTTGTGCAGACCCTTGGCTTTTCCCGATTCAGTCACAAAGGCCGCATTTCTTCTATCACATTTATCTGGGGTGGCGGCTACATGGGCAAATCCAATGTTGGAAAACAATCATCCCGCCTTGTATGATTTTGATCTTCTCATAGCGGAAATGGCCAAAGTCTTCGATACACGCCATAAGGTTCAATCAAGGGATCTGGAACTCCTAGACCTAACACAGGGTAAACTATCACTGATAGAATACATCGCTCGGTATAACCAACTTGCCGCTGAGACTTCTTGGCCTGAGGAGAAAAAGGCAATTGTGTTCTACCGTGGCTTGTGCAACACCATGAAGGATGCGCTTTCAGTGGTTCCTGCTCTTCCCTCGGTGTTTTCGGATCTAGTGGATCTTGCTTTACAGATCGACGCAAGGAGATCCGAGAGAAGGACAGAAACAACGTTCACTAGCCAGTCCGGTCCAGCCTCCTCTACCACTTCCGAACCCATGCAGATAGGTGGTATCCGAAGCCCGATAACATCAACCGAACGAGAACGCCGGAGAACGGATAATGCCTGTTTCTATTGCGGGTTGAACGGACACTATGTAAGGGAATGCCCCCGGCGTCCTAAGAACAAAACCCCGGGTTTTCAGAGGGCTCGCCCATGATTCAGGGGGCACCGGCGAGCCTATCCACAAATCCCTCTGAACCCGCCTTTGGCCCCGTCAGACCGATAGTAGTCCATGCCCTTATGAAACCCACTAGGGAGGTCACACATGTGGTTCATATTGTAATTGATTCTGGGGCTACCGGATGTTATATCGATATAGACTTGGCCCATCGTCTCAACCTACCCCTGGTCAGAAAAGAACATCCAGAACCCGTACATGCGGTTGATGGCACATCTTTGTCTTCCGGTCCCATCCAGTTCCAGACCGCTCCCTTGGAAGTATTGATCCAGAGTACCCATAGGGAAGTCATGTCATTTGACCTTATCTCTACACCCCAATTCGGCATTATAGTGGGTATACCTTGGTTACGGCAACACAACCCGTTGATTAATTGGGGAACGGGACAAGTCATGTTCGAATCTGAAGTGTGTCAGCAATTCTGTCTTGTGGAAAATGAGTCGCTCTCCTCTCCTGCCACAATCCTTGGTGCCCTGGCAACTACTCACATTGATGACATTACACCAGACACTAGGCATTCGCATACCGTGGGGGCCATCCTGGCTAACATTCCCGCCGAATATCATGATTTCCACATGGTTTTTGATAAAGCCACTGCGGAAGGTCTACCCCCACACAGACCATACGATTGTCCGATTGATCTGGTTCCAGACGCTCCTATACCCAGGGGTAGGATCTACTCGTTGTCACACCCAGAGGAACAGGCCCTCAAAGTATACATCCGGCAGGCTTTACATTTAGGGCACATCCGTCCATCATGTTCCCCGGCTGCCAGCCCAATATTTTTCGTGCCAAAAAAGGAAGGCGACTTGCGGCCATGTGTAGACTATAGGAGGTTGAATGCCATTACTATTAAAAACAGGTACCCTCTACCGCTCATCTCCACCCTACTGGACAGGCTGACAAGGGCTACGGTTTTTACCAAACTGGACCTAAGAGGGGCATACAACCTGATCCGTATGAGGCCTGGGGACGAGTGGAAGACGGCCTTCTGCTCCAAGCAGGGACTTTATGAGTATACCGTAATGCCCTTTGGGCTTTGTAACGCTCCCGCTACTTTCCAACGATTTATCAACGACGTATTCTCTGACATTCTGGATACGTTCGTGGTGGTATATCTGGACGATATCTTGGTTTTTTCATCCTCGTTGGAGGAACACGTCTGTCATGTCAGAGAGGTTCTTTCTCGCCTCAAGGCGAACGCTCTTTTCGCCAAGCCTGAGAAATGTACTTTCCATTCAAAAGAAGTGGAGTTCCTAGGTTTTTTCATCTCCCCCGGGGGTTTATCCATGAATCAGTCTAAGGTCCGTGCTGTTATGGAATGGCCGACACCGGTTAACATCAAACAACTCCAGTCTTTTCTTGGTTTCGCTAATTTTTACCGACGGTTCATCGCAGGCTTTTCTTCCATTGTTTCTCCTCTGACCGCTTTGACCAGTCCTCAGGTTCCTTACATATGGAACCCTACACATCAAAAGGCATTCGAGGCTCTTAAGTCCAGGTTTGCTTCTGCCCCTGTCCTGCAACACCCCGACTCCGACCTACCCTACGTTCTGGAGGCAGATGCCTCATCATTTGCTCTAGGCGCTGTATTGTCCCAGCCGTGTCCAACCACGGGTAGTTTGCATCCAGTGGCCTATCATTCTCGAAAATTCTCGGCAGCCGAAACTCATTACACGGTAACCGAGAAAGAGTTGCTGGCCATCAAGGACGCCCTCCAGACCTGGCGACACCATCTTTTGGGGGCCAAGCATCAAACAGTGGTCTACACTGTCTACAAGATCTGGCTTCCTTGAAATGCAGCAACAGCCGGCAAGTACGTTGGCACTTGTTCTTTGCTGCCTTCGACTTTGTTGTGAAACACCGACCAGGCACCTGCGAATCCCTGGTTGTCGCAAATTGTTGCCTCGCTTTGTGGGTCCCTATCGGATCATGAAAATCCTGAATCCCGTGGCCCTGCGATTGTCCGTTCCAAAAGCTTGGCGGATCCATCCGGTCTTCCATGTATCCCTCCTCAAGCCTTACCTTGCTTCCACTCGTGTCCTTGCTCCCCCCGCCCCTGTATCTGTGTCCTCCCAGGACGTGTTTGAGGTTAGTGCCATCCTTGGATCGCGTTTCCATAGGGGTCGCCTCCAGTACCTAGTGGACTGGCTGGGTTATGGCCCCGAGGACCGCTCTTGGGTTCATTCCCGTGATGTCCAGGCACCGCTTTTGGTGTCGCAGTTTCATAGGGATAACCCGGCAAGCCCACGTGGTCGTGGGCCTTTGAGGGGGGATTCTGTCACACCGCCCCCCGCACAAAAGACAAGCCCCTCTATGTCCTCCTCTCAAGCAGCACTCAAATCCACACATTCCAACAGAGGTACCTTACTGCCTCAACAGGTTCCACACTGTAGGGCACGACATGGCACGCTTGACAAAACTGGAGTTTATCGCCCTTCACGTTTGTGGCAAGTTAATTGGAGGCTCCTTCATCACAAACAATCACACTGTTCACGGAGGACTGTCCGACACAACACGGCACGGATCACGTGACTAGTTGCCTAGCAATACTGCAACGCTTTGGTAACTTGCGTCACGTGACCGTTGTCACGTGTTTCCCTACGTCGGATAAAAGGAGTCCAGTTACTGACAGCCTTGCTTCACAGCTGTTCTTTTGGGATCACGTGTCGCTCGCGCTTCGTTCTGGACTTTAATCACTTTGGACCACGGCTTTTGTACTACGGATTATTCTTCGTCTAAACCCTGTCAACTTTAGAACTTTGGATATATTTGGCTGCCGAACTGTTTTCCCATAACGGACTGCCTCGTGTCTTGCCCTTACTTGCCTTGGAACTTGGATCATCTGTTGCCGACCTCCACGCTGCTCTACGGACTGCCTTGTGTCTAGCCCTTATTTGTTTTGGACCTCGGTCCTGCCTTAGGTGGTTGCCTGCCAGGACTTTATCAAGCTTCACCCGGACCTGTTGTCCTTAGAACCTCCCTGGGTCCACGCTCCAACACTTACAGGTATTTCAGTGGTTCGGGTGTTTATACTCAGATACTGCATTCTGTAACATTACATAACCATATACCTTCCCTTACAGCGCTCCAGGGGTTCTTCCGGTTGTTCCTGCGTCCTGACTCCACGGACTACCATCTTTGGCCCTAACATTCATTCTGACAGGTATTACTGTGGATGTCAGTTTGATATTTGGGGACAGAGGGATAGCCCATACTCTGCACGACCATCAACTGTGTAACAGTTACACAGCACCCTCCATGCAGTGACACAGGTGTGTCGTAGCGACCCCCAAACATAGACTCCATACCCTGGCACTGACTACTGTCTCACAGGGCATCTAAAGTCCCCATTGACTTTACTAGTCAATCTTTGTGAACAAAACCAGTACAACCCATCTTACTATGGAGGTACAGGCAAGGGTTAATAGTTTTTCCCTTATGTTCGTTTTCGAGAGGGTACCGTACAGTCCCTATCTCAAAAGTTTCTGGCTGGTGGCAGTGGTTACTACCAAAAATATTCGACAGCAAATATTTCCCTATGGGATTTTCCCATTGTTCGAGGCTACCACATTTACTGACAGCCTCTAACATACCATCGGTTTATTCTTATATTAACTTTACTCCGGTAGGTTTTATTTGCCAGAACTTTTATATAAATTCTTTCTCTGTCTTTAGCTAAGATCCTAACCCAGGTCGTGGATCCTTTGTACATCCTTTTGGCGGGCTTCTGCCCAGAAGCCCTCCTTTCGGCACCACTGAGTCTGGGGTGGAACCACTGTGTGAGAGGGGGAGTAGGACCAGTGGACAGGGTTGCCTCAGCAACCCATGTCGCACTCTGCCCTGATAGGCTGGAGGGTCTTCCGCCAGGATGACAACTAGGCTGTATGAATGGGGATCTTTTTGCATAAAAGCAGGGTCCTGAGGACTGGAAGAGCAAGACGTGCCACTGGAACTAAGAAGCCGAAGAGGAGAGAAGCCAAAGACATCTGCACCAACTGAACCACCGGTGAAGCCCTGCTGCAGCGTCTCACCACTTTTCTCCACACAACGAGAGAAGATCTTCACCTGCAAGAGCCTTCTTCCCTTGAGCTGGTGGGGCCAACCAGTTTGCCAATCGCCTTCCTGGACCTGCATTGGTCGAATCGCCAGTGCCCTGCACTCGGAGACCGGATAGCCAGGCACCCGTCCACCCGGACCGCGATTTAAAGGAGCGGACCTTTTATTCTTTTGGCAGCACCGCGGCTGGTTTTGTCCCTGGGCAGTGCAGTAACTCGAACCTTCCTCCATGACGAGAGTCTCTCTTACTCTGCTGGATCTCCCGAACTGCAGGAACTGCCAGGAACAACCGCCACTGCAGGAGCCTCTTCTACATTTTAAGGTACTTTGTTCCGCCAGGCCTCCCTTTTCATTTGGGAGCGCTAAAGGTCTTTTAAAACCTTTACCTACCTGTTGGGTTGGCCGCCCCGATCATCTAACATTGTCTTTTACCTTCTGCATCCACCTTTTCGAATCGTTTAACAAAGACTTGACTGCAGCTACGAGAACATTTTGCTCCTGGGCTCTTTGCCCTGTACCACTGACTCTGGCACAGGCCTATTGACTCTGGCTGAATCTGTTATAACTGCCTTCTCTAGATTGCTTCTCAACTAGAACTGTGTTGGTGCACCTAACTCTTATAACCCCCTTTTCCTTCCCACTTTAAAAACTTGTGAAGTGCCATTTTGTTCAGTTTTCACCTAAGTATTATACATGCCAAAGTACTGCCTTGCCTAAACGTGTTCACAAACTTATTGGGAAGTGTTGCTAGGCTGCCTAAGAGTATATTCCTGTATAACTTGTTCTTTCCCTCCCTTGTGAGAAATTGCTAGAGTGCCATTTGTGTTTGGTTTTCACTGTGCCGTTTTGCACAGTTTTCACTCCTGCTCAAACTTGATTACAATTTGACCAGTGAGTTGTGTATACTTTTCTTGGCCGATTTTAACTTGCTTTAATAACTGTGATTTATGTGTTGAACTAGAAGTTTGTAAAATAAATATATATATTCTTTTTAATACAAAGCTTTGGTCAGTGTTTCCTTGTACCATAGTGCTGTAGCCCTATTGTGTAAACCCTGAATTCTGCTCATCTCCCTCTTGAGATAAGTCTGACTGCTTAACCACAGCTACCAACTAAATCTTTGTGGTACGGACAGATACAAAAGGGGATTTATTGCTCATACCTGTAGTCTTAATCTTCTGTAGTGCTCCCTAACGGAACTGCACAGGATTCTGCCTAACAGCGACGAGGGCGCATCCTGTGTGTGCGTTCTAGGAGGAGTTGTGACTTCTCTAGATGTGGGAGGAGAGATTGAAAAGTCGCCCACATACTCCACCAAATTTTTGTCTGGGACTGAGGCCGGAACCCCTCGGATTCGTAGGTTATTACGTCAGGCCCTATTTTCCAAGTCCTCTTGTTTGAACTCTAGAATTTCACATTTATCTTGGAGGAGTCTGATTGAGCGCTGGACTTCCACCAGGGTGGATGCTTGATCCTGGGTCCGGTCCTCGACCTCTCCTAATCTCTGTTCGGCCTCCGTCACTCTTTGATCAGTATTTTCCAGCTTGGTGGTAAGTTCAGACATACAAGATCTGAATTCAGACTTGATGTCCGCCATGAATACCCGGATGTCGTTTTTAGTTGCAAGAGACCCCTTGTCATCTAAAGCCTCTTGTAGGGAGGAGGCAGGGGGATCCTGTTTCCTGGATCTTTCGGATGACATCAGCATTGTAGCAATGTCTGGATTCTTGCCAGATTTTGATTGTTTGGCCATCGTGTTTTTCTGGGCAGAGGGAGGGGCCCTATGCCTCTAGGTGGGCTGGTAGGGTAGTTTCAGTGTCACGCAGGGCTCTCAGAATGAGTTGCAGATATGGGCGCTAGAGTTACTTGTGGGGTGGGGGGGTTCTCTGTTCCTCCGGGAGGTTGGTGAAGATAGGAGGATCTCAAGGCGTGGGTCGGGGCACCCCAGGAGCTGTCCAGGCGATGTGATGTCGATGGCAACTGGGTCTCCACTCTTTTATTGCCACTGATTACGTGTTCCGGAAGGGGGTATTAGGCCTCTTGATGGGGGTCAGACTAGGTCCAATTGCGGTGTGTGGGGGTCGCCAGGTTCTCGGGGCAAGGCTTGTGTAGGTTCGGTGAGTGTGAGTGGAAGAAGGGCTCCGGCCCTCTCCCACGTGATCTCCCAGCTGTCCCCTGTGAAGCCCAGATACAAAGGGGCTCTCACTGTCTACCAGGGTTGGTAGGGTGATGGGGCCCGAGGATTTGGGGGGTGGGGGGTTTGCGCTGCCTGCGATGGAAGGCCCCCACCGCTTGTTGAAAAAGATACCAGAAAGATTTGGGCTGCCTTACCCTCTGTAGCTTGTGAGGCTTGTGTCTCTCCTGGAGCTATGATAACAGCCAGCCTGGGCTCCTGGATCCAGGGGGGTGCTGCGGTCTGATTTTATGGAGAACCGCAGTGGTGGGTTGGTGGTCGGGGTTTTAGGAGAATGTCCACACTCTTTGATGTTGCTGCCTGGGTGTTTTCTCTGCGCCGGAATGCGCGAGTGTGTCTTACCAGGATCTCTGCTATAATGCTGAATTTTGTTAGGGAGCAGGCAGAGCCGTGGATGCAGAGCGAGGGCGCCCCCCGGTCCCTCCTTCAGGTACGGGCTCAATGCGGGCTCAGAGCCGCCTGCTAGGCGGGATTCCCGCTGCCGTGTGTGGGGGCCCTCCGGTGGGGTGGGACCGCTGGGGGGGTCTAATATGTGTGGATGCCCCTCCTCTGCTCATCCCGCTACCGGCCACTCTCAGGCTCCAGAGTGCGTTAGCAGGGTCTCCGCTCCGTTGCCGCAGGCCCAATGCATTCCGTTCGGTCAGCGGGAGAGTTATGTAGACAGAGCAAGGGCACCTCCCGGCCCCTCCTCCAGATATGGGCTCAGTGCGATCCGGGCTCAGTGCAGCCTGCCAGGCGGGATGTCCGCCGCCGTGTATGGGGGCCCTCTGGTGGCGGGGGACCTCCGAGGGGACTGAGAGTGGGTTCCCCTCCTCCACCCATCCCGTCCCCAGCTACTCTCGAGCTCCAATGTTCCGTCTGCCATTTTGGAACCTCCGAGCGGCGGGATAAGAGGCAGCTGGAGGTTTCTGCCTGCGCCTCACCGGATTACGGGTTGGTGTCACTCGAGGGTCAGATATCATGTGCCCCTAGGTCTCATGCAGCCTCGTTGGGGTTTGTTTTGTCTGGAAAAGCATTACGGCCGCATTTAGTTAGTGAAGCAGCGGGCATCCCACGGAGGCCATCAGAGGAGCGTCCGCATAGTCGGCGCTCCAGGCCACGTCCCCCCACCCCCACAGTTTTGACTTTTAACACATCTTAATCGTAAAAAAGAAAACATTCAAAGTTAAATATCTTGCGACAAAGTAAGACAAACAACATCAAATCCAATAGAAACAATTCATACAATAGGGAAAAAAAACGATTCATGAATATAAAACACATATCATATTGCAAATACAAACTGCAAAGAATACCAAAAAGTGAAATCTGCTCAAAAACAACTGTTTCACTCAAACCTAGAAAAATATCTCAAAAGCTTAAAGCATGCTAAAAGGAGGAGACAGTATGTCCCACCAAAGTAGAAAACCCATACATAACTTAGTTGGACAAGTAATATAGACTCCAGCAAGTACACGGAGTTAATAGAGAGATTATCCCTGCAATGAAAAACGTTCCAGACAGCGAGGGGAAGAGGGTCCAGTTGATTTCGAGTCCTCAATGGACTAAGTTTCCCTGCTCCCCCCCAGATTCAGTTCCTTCAAAAGAATAACAACTTCCGCAGTCAGAAAGATTTCCTTCCTCGAGGCCACTCTCTCCCAAAGCTCATCAGAGTTCAACCACCATACATTGTGCACAAATCTCTGAAATCTTGCCACTCTCAAGTTGCAGTTACTAGGACATTCCGACAATAGATGTTTAAGCGACTGCTGTTCTTTCTCATCACATTTATCGCATATGTCGGTAGTATATTTCTTTTTGTCCCTGATTGACATGATTTCTAAGGTTGGGAGCAGATTTAACCTAAATATCAGAAATTCTGATCTTGAAACTGGATCTGGCGATTTATTTAAATAATGGGGCAACACTGACCTTCCTTTGTCAATTAGTGTAAATGATGCTGAGATTTTCACACCCCTCATTTTGCCAATCGTCCGTATCCAATCCATACGTTTCATACGTTCTTTTACTTTACATGGATTTTGGATGAGGATATCGACTGTACAGTCTGAATTAGCCAATATTTCGCAACACTTAGATCTTAGCTTAGTTAAGACCATGTTGTCAGCTCTTTGCATTAATAGAGCTACATCCTCATAGAGGGAACCCTTTGGTGGTTCTAGGATCAACTTAAACAAGGCAATCCATTTCCACTCCATCCAGGCCATCAGGCAAGTAAGATCCAATTCATATCTTAAGCATACAATGGGCACGCAACTAGGCAAATTTAATGATCTTTTCCAAAGCTTTGCCTCTGTTTTGTCCCACTCTGTCAAAAGATAAAGGATTTGATTCTAAACCGAAAAGGATGATAGGAACCACCTTTCCTATATAAAACCTCAATAACGGCAGAATAGAAAATTTGCAAAATTTCGGGCAAATCCTTTTCATTTGCGATCCCAGGTTAATAACCTTGATGTCAATAGTTGAGAGAAGATGATTTTTAGACGGGAAAGCTTTAATTTTAGCATCCAGATAGGACAACTCCTTAACTATCTCAATAGGCCGCTTGTCCAAATCCCAAGTATAGGACTTAGTTACCTTCTTTGGATGTCTAAAAATCAATATCTTTGATTTATTTTCATTGATTTTTAGGTCATTCTTTTGTGCAGACAGGAGACATTGCAATCCGACTTGAGAGTGGTCTAATACCACAACATCATCGGCGTACGCCAACTAATTTATTTTAGAATTACCAATTTTTTGAGTAATTAAACCAATCTCCTGCAGCCATTGAGATAAATCAGACATAAAGAAAAGGAAGGGTGCAATCAATCATCCTTGGCGCACTTCTCTTTGATCTTGATGGGACCCGACAATGATGCTGATCATGAAATTCTGACTCTCATTGTCGAGTTCTGATTGAGTTCCATCAGGATAGATAATACATTTTGCGGGACACCCCAACTGTTCAGTTTCTTCCAAAGAAGATTTCTGTTGATGGTGTCAAACACCTGAGAAAGGTCTATCCTTGCTCCAAAAAGGGGAGTACCTCCCTTAAAAAATGATTCTGCACTACTACAGCTTAGGACCAAACAGTTTAGCGATGTGGACAGCCCTCTCCTAAAAGCTGTTTGTTGTTTCGGTATAATGCCTTTCGATTTTTTTTCCCCAAATCTCCAACTCACCTAATATCAAACCCACAAACATTTTACTGTCAGCATCTAACAATGAAATGGGACGATAATTCGATGCTGCCAGCCGGTCCCCCCTTTTGTAAATCGGAATAACAGTGGACAATCTCCATGACTCCGGCAATGTTTTCGTCCGAATTATCATATCCAAAAGGTTTTTTAACACCCTCGCCCATATGGGCGGATTCATTTTTAAGATTGTATTGCTAAGACCGTTTGGACCTGCCGCCCTACAGGAGGATGATTTCTTTATCAGGTTTTCAATGTCCTCACTGGAGAAGGCTAGTGACCACTTACAGGTAACTTTTGTTATGGGTACCACCATTTCTGAGGGTTCATACACCTTGGAGAAATGGGCAATCCATGTCGGCTCCTGTAAAATGGTTTCCAGACAAGTGTCAGTCTTCGGCTCCACCTCCCCCTTCTCCTCACCTGAATCTTCTGATACTGAGTCCTTTACCGCAGCCCGGGTTCGGGGACGTTCCTTCTTCTTGGTTGAGATAAGATCCTTAGGTGTTCTAACCTTCTTATCATGCAAATAAGGTCTGGCCCCTCCAGAGGCCACCTTGGCAGTGATGGAAACCTGCCGTGGGGGGCTCCCAGTGGGCCAGCCTCGGTTCCCAAGGGAAAAAGCCAGAACGGCAGAAAAAACCCTTGAATGAAGATCTGCAGGCGAGGTGAGGAGCGGTTCCTAAGGTAAGGTATAAGGCAGGTTCTCCCAGGCTGAAATGATGAAGGTGCAGGAATAATGACCGAGAAACGAGGGCTTACTCTAAAGTCTGGACACTGTAGAAAACCTGGAGTGCCAAATGCCTCGGACACAAGAACAGAGAGGAGCTGCGAGCGGTATAAGGTTCAGGAAGGTAAAAGCGAGTAGTAGAGTGCGAAAGGTTTCGCGAGGGGAGAAAAGGTTAACTAGAAGGCAAAGAGAGGAGCGGAGCCAAAAAGGGATCGCGAGCGGAGAAAAGGTAACAGGAAGGCAGAGCAAGGAGCAGAGTGCGAGAGGTTTCGCAAGCGGAGAAAAAGTAAACAGGAAGGTAAAGCAAGGAGCGGAGCGCGAAAGGGATCGCGAGCGGAGAAATCGTACCCGGAAGGCAGAGCGAGGAGTGGAGCGCGAAAGGGATCGCGAGTAGGAAATGCAGAACACAGATATAGAAGTCGGGTACTGAAACTACGTAGGCAAGTAGAAAAAAAAGCGTACGAAGAGAAAACTTCGAGAAATAAATGCTAACAGAGCTAAACACAGAGCGGACAGAAGGGGAGAGGGACACAGGAGAAAATACAAGCTCTCGCAGAAAACGTGAGCGAGAAGGGAAAAACTCGAGAAGAAAGTTACGAGCAACTCGGAGCGCTGAGAGTAGTGTAGGCAATACACAGATACAACGCGCTGAGCTGGGGGCGGAGCCTAGACTTATAGTGGAGGCAGCCATGATGGGTGAGGACTAGAGCGTCCATCGATCCCACAGCTTCCGCCCTCGATTCCTGACAACAAGAGTTAGAAAAATTATTCATGGATCCAACCATTGTCCAGAAATTTCTGGAATTTCTCATACCAAGTGCACTTAACAATTTTTCACCGCCCTGCTGGATAATCATGTGTCAATGCGACAGAATCCAGTTTTAGTTATTGTTTAGGCATCTCAATTCATCTTTGTACTCATAAATATCCTTTGCCACTTTTTTTAGTAGAGCCCTTTGTTGTCGTTTATACCTCTTCTTGTCTAGGATTAGTGGATCATTCACCCTACTACAGTGAAGCCAAGAGCGATCAGGGGAAAAAAGCCATAGCACCTGGTGTTGTGCACTGTGAAACCAAAAAACACCATGTTAAAGGGGCCATACCCCCTGGACATTGGAACATTTGAACTTTTGAGTTTGAACTGAGAACTTTACAGCACCTTGTGTTATATCGTGAAAAAGAACTGGGACCTGGTGAAGGGAGGCGTTCTCACAGGCGCAGTTCCCTCCTGCCAACCGTCAACTTGGTGCAGCACTCTACGGGTACCGGTGGCGATTTAGAAGGGGGAGGTGATTTGGTGCGCGCTGGCTTAGCGGTGTGAGGCCTTTCACTGAGGGCTGGCTGCGGCAGAGAAGTGGAGTACTGGGCTGTGCCATCATAGAGCCATGATGGTCATTTAAAATACTTAAGGCACCACTTCAACAAGTTGGGGAAGATGAGACTCTTCGTGTCTACACCAACGTGACTGTTGTAACTGAAGGAGATATAAGCGGGTCACACAGCCCCGTGTGAGATAGGCCGCAGTGGATGCGCTGACTGAGAGACCCTGTTGTTGGAGAGTGCCCTGGTGCCTCTCTGTGGTGTGTCTGCACAGTCTGGATCTCAGGGGCATTTAAACTCAGCCACTCAGCTGGGCGCCTGTGTCTTGCCCCTAGCATGCACTGAAGGGCCTGAGCTGAATCACTCTGGAGTATTGCCAGTGAGGAACTGGAAAGCAGGGAGCACTTGAGGTGTGCATTGTGAATGTCTGTGAAGTGCTGCATGAGTAGAGTGTGGAGCAATACTTGATGCTTTGATGGTTTTGGGTGCATCCATTGAAGGCTCTATTTGTATCTGGGTTTGGCGCTGCAAGTGCAGGTGCATTATCACAGGAATAAAAAGACTGGCCACCAACGAGCATGTGCTGGTGGCTATCTATGTGTGGGACTTTGATCATCCAGCCAGAAGAGCCTATCCACATAAGAATCTGTACATTCAGGAAATTTGGATTAAGGCCTGACTATTCCCTAAAGGGCACTGTCTGCTCCCATCTATCGGCATCTGTCTGCTGCTAGGCCGCCTGGTGAGTTTGTCATGCTCTGTGTACTTCTTTGTCTCTCTCCCCTCTTTCTTTCCATTCTCTTGCTCTCTCCCTCCATCCATGGTGCTCTCAATCTCACCTATTTACTTCAACTGCTATCACCTATCCTACCTCCCTCTCGAAGCTTGGAAGGAAACATTTAAAAAAAGATCTCCTGGTCTCCATTCCAGGACTGCCCATTGCCGACACCTACGTCAGCGCTTCTTCCAGGCAGACTGTCACTGACATCCTCTTTGTCACTCCCTCCCCGGACCTATGGATGCCACATATGATCCCTGTCCTCTCTCCTTTCTCCTCGTCTCCCATTAATGCAGGCACCAGATGGGAAGTACTTTTGACAGGATTCTCATCCTCTAGGTGCATCATTAATGTCTATCATAATGACACTGCTGTGGCCCAGGGCTCTCAGCCCAACCTTCCTTCCTTCCTTCCCATATGGCTAGATCAGGGTTCCAGGTGGACACCTGCCAGACTTACTTAGCAGCCATTGGTTCTTACAGGAACTCGGACGCGGCTACCTTCTCTTCCTCCAATCCTGGGATCTTAACGTGGTGCTCAGTGTTGTGAGAAACCTGAGGGTATTCTCTGAGTAAGACCTCGATAGTCCCTTATTAGGATGGCCAGGACACGGCCATCGCTGTTGGAGCCAGTTCCTGGGGGTGGACCAGTAGGGGTGGATCACCTGCATAGGGGAACCCGGGGCTATGCTAGGGGGAATACCCCAGGTGAGATGCGGTAGTGTGCCAGAGAAGGGCAAGATATCTCAGGCTTTCATTGGCTGCATTGCATCTGCTTCCCTTCCTCTTGTTAGATCTCTCTGGCCCAGATCCAACAACCCCTCCGCACGAAATCAATTCTCTAAGGTCCCAAACCCGGTTACACCTAAAAAGCATAACTTGCATAACTTGCAGAATTCTTGTTTCACTGGTCTCCATTAGAATACTCCCTATCCTTCTTCTTTCCTTTCCTCTGATTATCATTTTCTGCATTCCCAAACTGATCAGACAAAACACTACGATTCCCACAATCCCCTTTCTTCATGTCATGACCCCCAGCTATTCCAACTTACCCTGCAAACCCTACCCATCCTGTCCCTCTGATTGTCATTGTCCAAAATGCCAACCTGCTATGATAGAACAGTACTGTTCCTACAATCCCCTATATTCTGTTCTTCATCCCGGTCATTTTCGTCCATTACACAAACCTTCCTCATCACGTCCCGTAGGATACCCTGACACTTCAACCCTTTTCCTCTCAAACATGAACACCTTCCCATCACACAAAACGGACTGATGTTAAACCTGTGTACCTGACCTGTCCCAACCCGTGGGTCAGGCAAAGTTAAGCAATTGACCCAAATCTCACACACCTGACAGCGCTTCCTTTTCCCCACAGGGATTAAAGGTGGAGCAGGAGAGTGCAGTACTGGCAAGGCGAGTACAGCAGACAGCACAATGAGACGGCTACCACAGTGCAGTTCAAAAGAAGAAAGAGGGCAGCAAGAATCGAGAGGGTGTCAAGGAGAGAAGTGACCTTGCCCTTCTCGTCCCAGACCCACGGAACCTTCAAGGAAGAGAGCCTAAGGCTGCGAACAATGGCACAAGTGTCCTGTAGCAGATGTCAACAGTACATAGGGCAATCGTATGCCGATGAGCAGGAGCGAGGGAAGCTCCCACCCCCGTGGTACTGGCCTTGACTCCAGAGAATCCAAAAGCCAAACGGTTCATCACAGCCGGTGAGTCGAGGGGAGAACCGATAAGAACCGGGCTGTGATGAAGAATCACAAAGTGACAAGTTTTGAACCAAAGCTGATGAACTTTGAATGAATTGTTAAAAGTGTGAAGGGGAGACCAGCTGCAGAGGGAAAGCAGCACCTCATGGGTGCTAACTCGAGAGACTCTGGTGGAGCCCCGTATAAGAGAAACTACAAGAACCAGAAGGCCGTAGGAAGGCCCGCGAAATAGGTCAAAGTGGTCATACGCCAGGGTCAAGCAAAATCCCTGTACAATCGAAAGACTTTGAATCCTGCAAACATTGAACAGTGTAAAAAGGAGAACATTAAAAGTAAAAGGGGGTCAACACCCAGAAGAGAGGGGACCTAAGGGTGAGCCACTATCACCCGGATCGAGAGCCACAGTAAACCCGGTGAGGGATGGCTAAGAATCGAGAGGAATCGGTGCCCAGCAGAGGGGAATTCAAGGGTGAAAAGTTGTTACCCCAAGATTAAGGAAACTGAAAGCAACAGCCAGAGCCTGTACTGTGCTTCAAGCTCCCATCTTACCCCGTGTTGAAAACGTGGGGCAGGGAGGCCCAGGCTACCACATCCTGACATATTATTTGAGAACACTTCTTTCTTTTCTTGAGAACTATCCCACACCCCTTTTTGTATTAGTTGTGAGGCTTTGGCAATAGGTTTCTTAGTATAGGCTTTTTGATTCGACACAACACCACTAGGACTGCCTTATTTTTCATTTGATCATCAACGCTTGTTCCCATCTTAGATTTAGGTTTAGATTAGGCGTTTTTCCAACCTCCATACACCATTCATTGTTCAAGAAACACTCTTGAACTGTGATCTCTTTTGTCTGTCTTACTTGTTGTCACCATGATTTTCTCACAGTGCCCTGTTCTTACACATCATGGTGACAACAATAAGACACATACAAGTGACCACAGTTCAAGGGCGTTTCTTGAACTTTAAAAGGGTTTGAAACCTTTCGAATGGATTGTGTGCTCCAACGTATTCCACATCTTTGACATGTAATGTCCACAACTGTGCTGCTTTGGACATTTTTCGGCACAGGGCATCCTGCGTCAACGGCATCGGGTTGATGTCCCTCAAAGGCCTCCGTCGAGGGTGACGTCATCGGATGTTATAAGTAGCACGCACTGCGCACGTAGCCTTGGTTCAGTGTTTGCTTCGAGAACTCGGTGCACCTTGTGTTATCTACTTCCATAATGTCTTCTTCTTCTACCCCGCCGACCCCGTGGTCTGGCCATGAAAAAATGCCGGAACTGTAAGTCCAAGATGTCCATCACCGACCTGCACCGTATCTGCTTGTGGTGTCTGGGCGAGAGCCACGACACGGACGACTGCTCGAAGTGCCAGTCTTTGACTGCCAAGGCCTTGCGGGAGCATAAGGAGAAATTGCAGGTAGGTTGGGTATCCAAACCCCGTAAATCGAAAAAGACTACTGGTCTTTCCACTGACGACTCGAGGGGTGACTCTCCCTGTCAGAGGGAGTCCAGGGGATCTCGGTCCCGGAGTGGTTCCCGCCACTCGTCCTCAACGAGGCACTCCCGGAAGCGGCATCACTGTTCGCCTTCCTCGTTGGATGATGGCTTAACGAAGAAAATGGCTTGTCCCACAAAATCCCCAACTCCGAAGGAATGGGAGGCATTCAGGGAGAAAATGCTGGAGATTGTTCAATCTCAGGGCACTGTTCCGTCTATGCCTTCGGTTGAAGTCAGCAGGGAACGGTCTCGGTCTGAAGCTCGCGCGCTCTTGGGCCTGGGCAGTTGGCGCGATAAACATCGGGAACCGTTGAGTTCTCGTTCAGACAAGGCTGCGGTAGATCGCCAGAAACGTGCCAGATCCAGGTTGCGGTCTTTGTCCCCAACAAAACCGTTGAAGTCTGTGAAGGTGTCGAGACCGTCGGCGCTGTGTCCGTCGAGTGCGGCTGTCAGGGTTTTGCCTTCGGCGCCCTTATCGACGTCGACGTGGAAGCCGTCAACGCCATCGGGGCCTAAGGGCCAGAATTTGCCATTGGAGGGCCCTGTGGCTGTGGATCCTCTCAGAAAGGCTGTGTCTAAGACTGTGAAGCCTATTCTTGAATCCAGGTCTGCTCCTGTACCTAGGAAGGAGTTCTTTCATTCTCCACAGAACATATATGAGGATGAGGAGAAGTCTGATGTGGAGTTGGAGCCTTTTGATGTTCCTGGTGAAACACCTGAAGCTCCTGACATTGTCTTTTCTGAGGACAGTCAGGTGGAGGATCTGCGTCAGTCTTTACATGATGCCAGTGGCCTTGACACATCTCCTGAGATGGAATTGGGTAGGCCAGAGCCTGGAGCTCATGCTGAATCCTCCTATAGGAGGTTGATGTCGAGAGTTACGGAATACCTAGGGTGGCCCGGCCCTCCGGTTGTATTCGATCAGGATGACCTGACTGACATTTTAGATCAGGGTCCGTCCACTGACCCAGTGTTGCCTTTTCACATGGCGTTACAGAAAAGGATGGCTGCTACTTGGAACACCCCAGAGTCTCTTCCGGCGGTCAACAAGTCGTTGACTAAGAAATACCGGCCATCACGTAGCGACCCCAGCTCCTATCCACGCATCCCATTCCTGAGAGTTTGGTGGTTCAGGCGGCCACGGCCACCTCGAGGCAGGCGGCATACCCTACCATCCCTCCTAATAGGGACGACAAGTGCTTCGATGGATGGGCACACAAGGTATTTTTGGCTGGGTTTATTGCTATTGTGCAGGATGGCAAGGATGCCATGTGTGAATCCCTTCAGTCTGGGTTGGACACGGCTGATAGTGTCAGCCAGTCCATGGCTGCAAGCACCGTGATATGCAGGTTTCCGTGGTTGCGGAAGTCGGGGTTTGCACCGGATATGAAGGCCCGTCTTCTCAACATGCCCTTTGACGGTTCTTATTTGTTTGGCAGCAGAGCTGACGAGAGCCTTGAGAGGATGCAGACCTCCAAAGCAGCTGCTAAATCTTCGGGCGCAGCTGTGTGTCAACCTCTGCCTTTTCGTCCTAATGGACAGCAGTGGAGGGGTGATTCCTTTCGTTACTACTACTCTTTTGGTAGAGCGAGAGGATCAGCCGTAAAGTTCTTTGTGGTGGATGAGGAAGAGGTGCCAAAGCCGCTCAAGCAGCTGCCTCTTTGCCTTCAGGCACTACCGCAGCCGCTCCAAAACCGCTATGAGGCCAGGTCTCATTAGTCGCCGGTTGGGGGCAGACTGTCTCAGCATCTCCAAGAGTGGCGAGCCATTACTTCAGATGCATGGGTTCTGGAAACAATAGCCCACAGCTACTGCCTACCCCCCCCCTAAATCGGTCTCATGACAATCCACCGGGGAAGCTCTCTTTGAAGATTCCGGATCCACTCCTTGTGCAGGAAATCTTGACACTGCTGGAGAAAGGCACTAAAGAAATAGTGCCTGTGACGCAGAGGACAAAGGCTGGTATTCCCCATATTTTTTGATTCCCAAGAAAGACGGAGGACTGAGACCCATCTTGGACTTACGTTGCTTGAAGAAGTTCCTCAGGAAGGACAAGTTCAAGATGGTCACTCTTTCTCAGGTCCTTCAGGCCCTTCGACTTCAGGATTGGTTGGTGTCACTGGACCTACAGGATGCTTATTTTCACTTGCCGATCCATCCAATGCACAGAAAATACCCGAGGTTTGCGGTTGGCAACTCGCACTTTCAGTTTCAGGTCCTGCCATTCGGGTTGACCTCTGCCCAGAGGGTCTTCACCAAGCTCATGGGGTAGGTGGCAGCGTATCTCAGGAGAGGGGGTGTTCACGTCTACCCCTACCTGGACGATTGGCTGCTCCAAGCGCGTTCTCCCGAACAAGGCTTGGATCATCTCAGCCTCACCTGCCACTCCCTTCACAAGCTGGGCTTCTCCCTCAATTTCAAGAAGTCGCATATGACACCTTCCCAACAGCTCCAGTACATCAGGGCTGTATTGGACACATCCTTGGGGAAGTGCTTGCCACCCAAGGTGAGGGCTCATCACATTGACCAGATGGTCAACAAATTTCAACATGCCCAGAGTCTCCCGGCTTTGGAATTCTTAAGGTTGCTCGGCCTCATGGCATCCTGCATTTTCCTGATGACAGAGGCCAGACTGAGGATGAGATCCCTTCAATGGGCTCTCAGGACGCAGTGGTCGCAATTCTCAGGCAAAATGTCGGATCTCCTTCAGATTCTGCTCACGGTCACACAGGATCTTCTGTGGTGGGCCAGCAAAGGGAATCCGATGAAGGGAGAGCCTTTTTGGCAACCGTGGCAGGAGGTGATGGTAGTGACGGATGCTTCCATCACAGGATGGGAGCTCACGCCAACGAGCTGACCACCAGCGGTCGTTGGTCTCCGTCGGAGTCCAAACTCCACATAACTCCACATAAATCTTTTTGGAGCTGAGGACCATCAGGCTAGCCCTGAAGGCTTTTCTGCTGTTTGTGTGAGGGCAGAGTGTCCTGATCATGACAGACAACACAGTGGCCATGCAATACCTCAAAAAGGGAGGTGTAGGGTCGCTCCAGCTGTGCAGTGAGGCGATGCAGCTCTGGTTCTGGGCGATACAGCAAGTAATCTCACAGTTAATCTGCCGGAGAGGAGAATGCGGTGGTGGACACTCTGAGCAGGCAGAGTGCGGTCTCCCACGAGTGGGAGTTAGCTCAGGAAGTCCTTCAGGAGATCTTCGCCCTTTGGGGAACCCCTTAAGTGGAACTGTTCGCGACCGTTGCCAACCGAAAGTGCGAGACATATTGCGCAAGGGAATTTCCCCCGAGAGGAGCTTTAGGGGACACGTTCGTTGTGGATTGGTCATTCCCACTTCTGTAAACGTTTCCTCCGTTCCCCGTCATTCCTCCGGTTCTAACGAGGTTGCGGAGGTTCGGGTCACACATGATCCTAATTGCTCCGGATTGGGCCAGGAGAGCATGGTACCCGGGCCTTCTAGCAATGTCCATCTGTCCTCCACGCCGTCTTCCCCACAGAGAGGATCTGCTCTCTCGCGCAAGGGGGATTGCGTTCTCCATCCAGAGGTCAAGACTCTCAACCTTCACGCATGGTTTCTGAAAGGTTGAGATAAAAGGATTGGGACCTCTCGGATGACGTGATGGAGGTGTTGCTTTCGGCCAGGCGTCCGACAACCAAATCCCTGTACCATTGCTGTTGGCGTAATTTTGCAACTAGTGCTGAGGACACAATGTCGATCCTTTTCAGTGTTCCATTGCGATGGTTCTTGGCTATCTATTTTCAAGCGCTCGTCTGAAGAATTCTTATTTTAGGATTCCTTTGATTACCCAGTTTCTAAAAGGGCTCACAAATGTGTTCCCGCCGTCCCCTTTGTAGGTGCCGGTTTGGGATCTGAATTTGGTCTTGAAATTCTTGATGGGTGCTCCGTTTGAACCTTTGCACACTTGTCCTTTGAGACTGTTGACCTTCAAGATGGTTTTCTTGATTGCAGTTTTATCTGCTCGCAGAGTGAGCGAGTTGCAGGCACTTTCATCTAAGCCACCCTTTACTTTGTTCCACAAGGATAGGGTTGTACTGAGGGTACGTCCGTCCGTCCGTCCGTCTGTCCTTCCTACCTAGGGTAGTGTCTGAGTTTCATTTGAGCCAGAAGGTGGTACTCCCGGCTTTCTATCCTCCTCCTCATCCTGGTAAGGAAGAGGAGAGACTCCATAGGTTGGATCCTAGGAGAGCTTTGAGGTTTTATATTTCTAGGTTGTCCATGGTCAGAGTGGACGACCATCTTTTTGTGGGGTACACTGGACAACGAATGGGTTGCATCCACAGCCCTGCAATAGGGAGTTCCTGTTAAGAACATCTGTGATGCTGCAACGTGGTCTTCCATCCACACCTTCGTCAAGCATTACTCCCTGGATACTTTCCATGGTCAAGATATGGCCTTTGGTAAAGCAGTGCTTTATTCTGCCATCTGATTGGAGGAGGGAGAAGAGTTTAGATATACCCAATCACTGATACTGCTTTGGGAGTCTGTCAAAGATGTGAAATACGTGGGAGGACACAATCCATTCAAAGAACAAGTTATTTACCAACTGGTAACTTTCTTTCGACTGGATGTTCCTCCAACGTATTCCTCATCGCCCTCCCAGCCTGCCCCTCTGAAGAATTTCCTATGCTATTGCAGCTTGCATTCCCACAAGGCTATGTGCAGTCAAGGAGGCATTGTGTGCGGTTTTGTCGCATGTTGTGGAGGGAAAAAACATGAACTAAGGCTACAGGCGCCGTGCGTGCTACTTATAACATCCGATAATGTCACCCTCGACCGAGGCCTTTGAGGGACATCGACCCGATGCCATCGATGCAGGACGCCCTCTGCTGAAAAATATCTGAAGCAGCGCAACTGTGGACATTACATGTCAAAGATGTGGAATATGTTGGCGGAACATCCAGTCGAAAGAACGTTACCAGTTGGTAACTAAATTGTTCATCTAATCCAAAAGCTACAAATGGTAGCAAGCTACGACCATCAAATAATAATACAGTCCTCGTAGTGTCTTGTCAAAATAAAAGTGCCTATACTAATAAAGCTTTTGCTAATCCCTACCTCTAAATACAAATAGTGTGGGAAATAATGTTACGAAAAGGAAAGAAGTGTTCACAAAATGGTATGTCAGGATGTTCAAGCCGTTGGCTCCCTTCCCCACGTTTTCAGCACGGTACAAGGCGATACACTTAAGCTTAGCACAGTCCCTGACTTCTCTAGCACGAGGATACTGTTCAATTATTAGCATCAGAGCCTTCCATGCCAAAGTCTCTTGTCCTTGCAAAGTCTCTTCATTCAGATGGCCTGAAGCGGCAACCAAACAATAGTTCTCTTCCTTTTTCAGATTATCACAAGTACTCAAGTTCTCAGGCAATTTGCTATTCACCTCGAATCCCCTCAGCCAGGCTCAGATCCTTTCACCACAATGTTTGTACATTATTTATGCATCTAATGCCTTGTAGGGTATTCTTTCTCGAGTAACTCACGGTTCACCCCGTATCCCCCACGGTCGGGCTCAGACCTCAGATCCCCTCAGTCAAGCTCAGATTCCTTTTAACACAATGTTCATAACTTTAAACAAACTTGCTTTAGCCAGAAGATTTTAGCTGATCTCCCTTTGCCGGGCTCGGACCAACTTTCTATACGATTTCATCAACTATCGAAAACTTTCAAACGTGCATGGGGTTTTGCTTGACCCATTGCAGGACCACTTTTATATCACTCTTCACATTTGCCACCTTTCAACTGGATACCTAACAGAGGTTTTTGAATGAGCGCCCACGTGGTGCCGGACCACTCTGCTTACAGTATCCTATTTTGGCTTCAAAGTTCAATCACCCATCCGCTGATTAATTGTGTTTGCGTTGCTTGCCACATACACTTCATACACTGTTCTCTTCAGTTCTCATTATACAATGTTGCTGCTTGCAACCCTGGCTTCAACACAGACCGGTCTGGTATCAGTCCCCCCAACTCACCAGCTGTACTGACTTCACTGGCGCTGCTTTGTTGTAGGAGACAAGGACAGTACCACGGCAGCAAACGATTGTCCCCGCCTTGGCGATCAACGCGGGAGAGCCCTGGGTATGTTCGACACACATTGCAGTGTTTTTCAGCCTCGATTCCTGGTCTTACATTTCCTATTCTCGAAGGTTCCTGAAAGTAACAGCCTTTCGTTGAAAAGGTCAAGGGCATTTCTCTCCTCGCAATCCTCTTCTGTTTTGCCGTTTTTTGCCTTGTATTAAACTGCCACCTTGGAACCGCTGCTTCCTCGTGTGCTTTGCCTTGCTCAGAGTGTGCTTTCATTCTCCGCCTTTTATCCATGTGGGGAAGTGTGATGGAAGTCAGGTGTGTGTAACGGTCAGGGATTGCCTGACCCTGCCTGACCAGTATATTGGGACATGGCAGATATATGGCTCGGGTGTTATTCCATTTTCTCTCACAGTGAGATGTCTGTGACAAAGTGTTCGTGTTGGGAATGTGGGATGGAGGGGCTGAGTTCCTAAGTATCCTACCTGGTAGGATGGGGTGAAGGTGTTACAGGGAAGGGGATACCGCATCTCACCATCCATTGTCCCACTTCCACTTTCCTGAGGACCCCTCACCACTGGTCCACCCCTAGGAACTGGATCCAAAGTGATGGCCATGTTCTGGCCACCTGGATGACAGATCCCTGGGGAGTAGCGGGTGAGACACCTTCAGGTTTCTCACACCTGGTGCACAAACCTTTTGAACCCTTTGCCACGATGGACATCAAGCTGGTCGCTCTAAAGACAGCACCCTCAGTTGGACTCACTTCCGCTTGCAGAGTCAGCGAGATACAGGCATTAGTGGCTTCGGAGCCCTAGGCTATGTTTCATTGAGACAAGGTTGTGCTCTGCACGCACCCGAAGTTCCTCCCGAGGGTGGTCTCATCTTTCACATTAACGAGGAGATGGTGCTCCCCACGTTCTTTCCAGACACCAAGGAAGATGCTGAAAGTGCTCTTCACTTCCTAGATGTCAGGAGAGCATTACAATTCTATCTAGACAGAACAATGGCATTCTGCCAAACGGATGCTTTGTTTGTCACGTTCGGCGGCTCAAAGCCAGGTCAGCACGTGTCCAAAGCTTCTATAGCTAGGTGAATGACTACAGAGATCCAGGAGGCATACAAGGTGCAGCGTAGGGATCCGCCAAAGCATATGCATGCTCGTCATTAGGGTTGCTTTTCAGCGCCACGTGCCCTGGCAGGTGATTAGCAGGGCACCGACATGGGTCTCCCCATCAGCCTTTGGCAAACATTACTGCCTGAATACCAGTGCCAAGTCTGAGGCATTATTTGGCCAAGCAGTCCTTTCATAATCTTTTTGCTTCGAGTGGCAAACTCTCCTCCCCAGGGCGGTTGGATCAGTGGTAGTCACCCATACAGGATAGAGGAAAGGGGACTGGATGTAGGAGCAATTAAGTGTTACTCACCGGATTGACTAACGTACTCCTAGTCGACAGTACCCTCCACCATCCTTCCCCCTAATAAGAGCAGCCAGGTTGTTCAACATAATAAAGCCGACGTGTCAAAGGGGATTTAGGTGTAGTGCCAGTGGGCGGGGTTAACAAATTTAAAGGGGAAAAAAGGTGAAAAAGGGTTCTGTTCCTGTCCCTCGCGAGCAACGCCCATACAGTATGGAGGAAAGGAGACTGGACTAGGAGTACGTTAATCACCCTTGTGAGTAACATTACATTTTTTGTCTTGTGGCACCTTGAAACACCATTTGTTGTATAGGTGCTTTACAAATACCCAATAAATAAATAAAATTGGAACTATAATCCAGTGTCCAGAAGAAGGGAGTCATTCTTCTGGACCAAGACGATCCAGTATCTCTTTAGGTTAGTTGCTAGTATGAGGGATAGACACGACGGTGGACTCTTTCATTTACCTGGGCATTCTGACAGATTCCTTAGTTCTTTAGTGGAAGCAAGGAAACCCCTCTTAGAGTTAGCGAGAGATAGGTTTCTTCTTTATTTTTTAACAAAATAAGTCTGTGCCTACAAACATGGCACCTGTGTGTCAGTCTTCTCCTTCTACACCCTTACAGTACGGAAAGACATTTTTGACTGTGCACTTTTTGACGTTACCATCATTACCAATCATCAACTCAATGTCCGAACATTGCAACGCTGTGCAGCTTTATTTTTCCTGACCGATACCAACCAAGGAAACGTCAACCTGCCTCCAGGTTGCTCCCTTTGAAAGACACAAATAAATTGCGTAACAAAGGACCTCACAGAGAAAAGGTGCTCATTGTGTAAACAATTTAAACCAAGGATGCCTAGGGAACTAGGCCTATGCTATGCAGGTCAAGTTTGAGGAGGCTTGGGCCTCTACCTCCAAAAAGGTTCTCGGGGAGAACAAACCCAGACAGGATGTACTAGGCCTATATACTTTTAGGAAGGAGGGAGGAAAAAGTGTTAAAGAACTAGGAAACCGGCCCAATAGGTCCAACAGATGGTCATAAAATCAAACAGTTCAATAGTGGGCCTAGAAGTCTCAGTTCACCCAATAGAACCATTGAAAAAGATGTAACCACAATGAGCTACAGGAATACCATCATCTGCAATGTAAAAGAGTGAACTGTAGTGGTTTATTATACTATAATCAATATATAATTTTTAAGCTTTTATTTATAAGACAGTACTACATCAAGCGGCACAAAGTGCCTGGCAATAAAAGCATTAAAAAGTGTACATGCGTTGGCATCTTGAAAGGAACATGACAATTAGCAACAATCAAAGTGGCACATTGACATAGATGGGAAACACATGAACCAATAATAAGCTCACTCAGAGTCAACTCCTCCACTAGGACCATCAGAGCCGGTGTCTGCCAAGTTAAGTCTGAACGGTTTCTTGGGCTGACATGTGGATGCTACAATGAGAACATATCCCTCCTCACATTTATTAATATACACCAATTCACACAACCACTCCTTACTGCTGGGAGGACATTTAGACATCCAATGTTTAAGTATAGACCTCTTTGCCACCACACGTGCAATATTAAAGAAGCGACGAGTAACCACTGAGACTTTTCTTATGTCCCCCAACAGGTATTAAGCGGCGAAAGGGGTGGTGAAATATCAAGCATAGCATCAGTCGATGCTGAAACCTTACCCAAAAATTCCAAGATCGAGGGACACGCCCAATACATACGAAAGGAGTAAGTCTGCCACACTTCACACAGTCGCCACTCTTGTCCGGGGAAAATTTGGCCAGTCTGGCTGGAGTACAGTGTAGATGGTGCAACACTTTAAATTATATCAGCTGAAGACCAGCATTGAGGGAGACTGTTTTGATTAACTCACATCATCTACTCCATTTCTGATCCGCCAATGGTAGGTCCAAATCTCTTTTCCAAACAGCAAAAACAGCCCTCACTGTGTTTCTCGATGGAAGGTGGGTCTGAAGCATGCTATATAATCTGGACACACCTAGCTGTGTCCAGTCTACAGGCAAAGTGGTGCTGATGCAATCATGAATCACTGGCTCAACAGGAAAGGTGGGCCAATAGTATTTAAGTACACATAGGGGGCCAGCCCCCAATTTACAAGAGAAGTCCTCTAGGGACACAAATCGACCCTTCTGAAACATATCCCCCATAATTCAATCACTGTTGTGTCCAAAGACCTTCTGATCTCTCCCTATCAAACGTGGTGGAAATGCCTGGGAAATTGCACAGAGGGACTGTCCTGTTTATAAGGTATCTTGATCTCCAGTTTACTGAATATTCTTGACCAAACATTAACTGTGGTTCTAACAGGGTCAAAGGTGCAGTAGTCAATATACCTATCACTGAATATTACTGACGTAAAGTCACTGGACGGTGCACCATAGCGCTCCAATGGTAGATGTGCCACCGTAGACTCATCAGTAACCAGTGTCCAGCAAAGTAGGCCCGAGCGGCTAGATAATAAAGCTCAAAGTCCATGTCTGCAAGATCTCCTCGCTCATACGGCTCAGATAGTTTTCCCAGCTGATCCTAGCTGCCCCTTCGCCCCAAATAAACACTGTTGCTAGTGCCGGAAGCCTAGTGAAGAAGTCCCGCTACGGCCATATGGGGACATTACAGAAAGAATTAAGCAACTGTGGGAGCACCACCATCTTAAGTCACCAGATCCGCCCGTACATCGAAATCGGGAGCCCTGCCCCAGGTTTCAGCTTCATGGCCAGCTGTTGTAAGTATATTTCTGTTAGGTAGAATCCTGTGCAGTGCCCTTAGGGATCACTACACACAATTAAGGCCACAAGTGGTAATACAAGTTCACCTTTGGTACAAGCCTGTACTACTATGTTAAAGTGGTATCAGTAGCGGAGCAGCCAGGCTTATCTCAAGAGTATATGAGCAGTAGCAGAGATTACACAAAGGGACCACAATTACTTTGACTCAAGCAAACACTGACTCAAGGTTTCAGGTAAAAAATATAAGTACATTAATTTTTAAACCATTTGTTATAAACACAACACGTCTATTAATTCAAAGCCACACGTAAAATACACTACAACCAACCAATTCACTTGGTACAGTATAACTCAAGGTAAGTACGCTATGTTTTAACGGACCGGTGTTGTGAAACAAAAGACGTTACTGGGAATACATATGCGATCACTTTTTGACAGTAATGACAGTTTGGTCTTACTAAAGATACGCGTATCCGCGACAAGAAATGTTACCCAGAGAGTTGGGGGCAAAAATCATAGGCAATACTTTTGTCTGGGCAGACAGAATCAGAGAACACTAGTTGACAGGAATTCAAGAGTTAATAGGCCGGAGCCAGTGTCAAGTGGAACCGGGTTCCTGTTGTCGAGGATCACACAGTTGGACAGTTCAAGATTCAACGTTGCCAGGAGTACTTAGATATTGTCACAGAGGAAGCAAGAGTTCTAAGAAGGAGGGAAGATAAGGCCAAGCCTTGTAGGAGGAGAAAAGGGATTCACTCTAGCTCCTCGAAGCAGACCACAGTACCTTATTCAAGGAAGAAGCTGGTGCCACGGCAGTTGTTCCTGGTAGTTTCCCGCAGACCCACGGTTCCTGGAGCTTCGGCAAGAAGAAGGACGTCTGGAGGGGTCTGCACTACGCAGGGATGAAGCCAGCAGCAGCGACGGTGAAGAAAAGGTGTGCTCCTTAAAAAACAGGAGAGGCTCGTCAGATAGCTATCCGGTCCACTACAGCAGTGTGCAGCGATTTCGACCAAGAAGAGGATCCTCTGGCTTTGGAAGATGAGCTGGTTGACCCCACCAAGCTCAAGGGAAGAAGACTCCGGACTGGATCTTCTCTGGTCGTCGAAGGGTAGATAGCTCAGGACTGCAGCAGGGCTTCACCGGGACAGGATAGTTGCAGCAGCCGTCTTCTTCTCCGCTTCTCTTTGGTTCCTTGTAGTTCTAGTGGCGACTCCAACTTCCAGCCCAAGAGTCCTGCCTTTTATGCGAAAATCCCCCATTCACTCAGCCTGGCTGTCAATCACGCAGCAGAGGGGTTGTCCAGCCCGGACAACCACCTCAGCCAATCATGGCAAAGTGCGACTAGGGTTTCCTAGGATACCCTGTGCAGGGGGTGACAACACCCCTCCCTCACATTAAGCCCACCTAGACACCCAGGCGCCCAGAAGCCTGCCAAAAGACGGCGAACAAAGAAGGCAAACCTGGTTTGCCGCGCAAAGTAAAACACAAGAAGGACCTTAACAAAAAGAAATGGCGAATAAACCTGACCGGAGCCAAAAGAAAAAGTATTTGGTCAAGCAGGTTTATGTCCGAGGCTAATATAATAGCCTAAAACAATACCACGTTTATATAGTATAAAAGCGGTAGAAAAGTTAGAGTAGATACCACTGCCACCAGCCAAGTCTAAATGTTAAAAGAGCAAAACAAGGCTCTAGGAGGTACAGATAAAAAGGGCTAAGAAGTAACCCTTTCCAATACTCCATGTAAGATGGGGTGTACTGGATCTGTGGTAAAATGACTATGTAAAGTTAATGGCAACTTTACCCTTTTTTATAGGGGACAGTAGTCAACCCCAGAAGTGGAGTCGGTGGGAAGTCTAAAAGACAGCCATGTGTCACTGCACTGAAGGTGCTGTGTAACACACAAAAGAAGGGGGCTTCAGAGGTGGTGTACTCCAGAGCCCACAATCACAAAAACAGATGAAATACACATGGCAAAACATGGGTAAGAGTGGGGGGAAAGCTCACACTCTTACCAAATGAAAAAAAATAACTCCAGAAATCCAGCAAAGCTGCAGAGGGACTCACTAGGTGAGGGAAATTAGCCATTGAATGAGAATTCTCCCTAACAATTTCATGGTTGTCTATAAGAAGCCACGTCTTGAGAGGGTCTGTGGGGTTTCAATAATAGTTATAATAACCTCCCGCATGGAAAGGGGGAGTGCTTCCCCCTCGCGAGAGTTACTTCCCACACTTCTAACAATCTGAATGCTAGTTCCTAATGGAATTGTTTATAAAGCTCTATCCTCAACCCATCAGCCCCCGGTGCCTTCCTGGTGGCCAGTGGCTTCACTGCTGCCACTATCTCCTCCGTCGTTAAAGGCTAATCAAGAAGCTGGCCTGCCTCTGGAGACAATGTAGGTAGCTCAATGCCAGCCAGCAAGTGGGTAAGATCGTTGTCCGTTACAGTGTCGCAGTTAGTTTATAGAGTGGAGTATAAATTGGAAAATGCGTTGTTTTCGCTTTCTCGCACCACCATCGTACTGTCTTGCCCCTGTATGCTTGTACTATGACAGGAATAAAGGGAGGTCGATTCCGTCTCCGTATTGTCAGAGACAGTATGGACGTTCCAGGGTACAAAGTACACACACGCGCTCACAGACGCCAAAACATAAAACCCCTTTTAGGGAGAAAGGAACATCTTACAGACCCTGGCCAATACAAAAGTACACCTCTTTCTCTTCCCGGTGGAGGTTGCCATGGAAATTGAGTGTGAGACGCCGATGCATCCGACGTCAGACGCATGTTACGATCATGTGACCGTAACTTCATAAAACTCCTCCTCTCCCGACACTCATTGCTTCTGATTAGTTGCAAACTGTTTTCTTCTTGCTGTCAAGTTGCCTACTTTGTGATTATTGCCAGTGTGAAAGTCTAGTAAGAGACTTATTCCCTGCCATCTCCGTACCCACCATTTTCCCCTTCCTCTTCTGTGCCTTGTTCCCACTACCTGTGTGTCTATTCCCGCTTCAGACCTACCTCTTCGTCGCCCTCCCTGATCCCTGTTCTCACCTGGACTGATTAGTGGATTGCCTTTGCCTCACGATTTCAACGCTGTTTGCTTCCTGCACGTTGCCGACCCGGACTCCTTAACGGATTGCCTTTTGCCTCCCGATTGTCCTTCTCTCGTACTGTGATCCGGAAACTTCCAGACCACTAAACGACCACGGACCCATATCAACGCAAGTGCTCTTCTGCATAAGACTGTGGGTACCCCCTCCTCGCCTTTCTTCGGTGCGGACTAGAGACTGCCATTTGTACCCTGGGAAGAAAGGGGGAGCGTCCTCGTTTCGTCGGGTGTACTTGTGGGACTTCCTCTCCCTAGGCGTTCGCGTGCCGTCGGGAATAGTCCCAGACCTGTTGTACCTTACAGTCTTATTTTGGAGCACCTGTCCTGCCTCTATTTGGTCTCCTGAACCAAATATGGTAAGAAGTGTCTGTCCTGTTTTGCTTTTCCTTCATGCTTTGGCCACTTGTGAGTATTTAGAAGTTTTTCCATTGTGTTTCCTCTTGTGCTTAGAATCAGAGTTCCAGGGCTCCCAATCTGTGATACTGTTTTCAAGCTTCTTCCCTTGGGGTCTTTGAGTATCTACATTAAGGTATTCGATCTATTTGGTTGTTACATTTTCTGCTTAGGAAAGAAGTAAGATTGGTGTTAACCAATCTTTTCCTTTCCGATTTAGGGAGTCTTCTGCCATGCGTTTAGGTCCATTTGTTACACATTACCAACGTTGATCATGGTGGCAGAGCAGGAGAATAGGAAGAACGGCTCATAATGTAATCATGCAGACTCCCAAAGCGACGGTTCTTCATGTGGAAGACAACGGTCTAGTTGTTTCAAGTACATCTGACATACCCGTACCTGTTCATGTGACTCCTGATAAGGAAGGAAGTGTTGCTAGCATACGCGTCGCTACTGCCTTTACTGACGCTCCGTAAGTTCGCCTCTAGGATTTCCCCCTTCTGAAACTCCAGACTCTCATTACCTTCTTATATCTAACTTCTGCCCTCTCTCTGCATCTCATACCCAAAGGCATATACCCTGGCCGTATTCCACATTCACCATTAGTTTTGTGTCGGGAGTTCCGCCCTTGTCAGTGAGTGCAACTAAACTCTACTTCCCTTCCACGTTTCTCTCTCCCGCCGTACCTCACGCTTTCCTCTCCATTTCTGTTTGCTTTAGCACGACAGCTCTAACAAACCTGAACAGACTCCTTGGACTTCCGGACATCTCTGAGAATATCCGCACCTCGTTAAGGACCCCATTCTAAATTCCTTGTACGTCACATCTCCAATACTCAGTGTTCTTCTGTCCTCGCAGTCATTCTTGCTGGCACTTACCTGTTCTGTCTTGTTTCCTTGGTAAGGTCTTTGATTCTCTTCGCGTTCCAGCTCGTCTAGAGGGACCCGTCCAGGCTTCTACCGTCCAGTCCGAAGAGCAACAGCCACTCAGGTTTTTTCTCCCCAGGAGGGTTTCCCTGGGGGTCTTGCCTTCCTCCTCACTGGTATTCTTTACACGGAGAGAGGGATCAAGACTCCCACGGGGGATTTTCCAATTTCTGCCAGTTGTCTCCGTTGCAGACCGCGGTCTGCCCAGGTTAGTGATATTTACATCGATAATTCAATATCAATTGACACATATTTCAAAAAAGGTAGCAGGTGCTCCTCTCCAGAAAGAACATGGCATGATAACCTGTTCTGAGATGAGAAATATCCATTTGCATATCAGTCTTTGTCCCGCCCATATGGGCAGTCCAGCACCGAAATGCTATGGCAATTCCTCTCTGAACAAGAGTACCAAAAGCAACCCCAAACTCTCATCTCAGAACAGGTTATCATGCCATGTTCTTTCTAGAGAGGAGCGCCTGCTACCTTTTTTGAAATATTTGCAAGGGGCTTGGGGTTGGTCACCCTGAGTTACCTGGAGGCAACCAGACGTGGACTCCCTGCTCACTGTGCTCAGAGAGACAAAGCTTCACCTCACTGATGAGGCCCAACAAGACTGAAACACATGTATGGGGTTGCTTTTGGTACTCTTGTTCAGAGAGGAATTGCCATTTTCGTTGCTGGACTGCCCATGTGGGCGGGACAAAGACTGATATGCAAATTGATATTTCCCATCTGTGAAAGGTACAGTGAGCAAAAAGTGTGTGCTGCAAACTCTCATCTCAGAACAGGTTATCATGCCATGTTCTTTCTGGAGATGAGCGCCTGCTACCTTTTTTGAAATATCAATTGACAGATAGCGACGCCATTAGGTATCGGCTTACCAGGGTGGACGGCGATCAGCTATGGAGCAACAGATGCAACAACTCATGGCTGCAATGCAATCCATGTCGTTAGAAATACAGACCCTAAAACAAGATAATTCACAATTAAAACAGCAGATAGGTCGAGCCTTTTCTGAAACTCCACCATCAACATTTCACACTGAAAAGTTTGACGGAAACCCGCTCAAGTTGAAAGAGTTTCTAGACAGCTGTACTATTCAGTTCACATTTAAACCCAGAGTCTTTCACACAGAGAAAGTTAAGGTGGGATTTGTGATTTCCCATTTATCGGGTCCAGCATTAGCATGGGCTACCCCTTTGGTTACCTCGGGAAATGTCATCCTTTGTTCCTACCCCGCCTTTACTAATAGCTTGAGGACCATGTTTGGTCGAAAAGAAATTTTGTTCTCCATACAAGAAAGGTTACTCGATTTGAAACAGGGATCAAAAGACCTCATTTCATATATCACGCTCTTTAAACAATTGTCCTCTGAGACCGGATGGCCAGATGATGGTCTTATCACTTTATTTCGGCGAGGACTGTCAGAAGAGCTCAAGGACGAGGTCTCGAAGATTCCTAGACCAGCAATTTTGGCCGAGATGATTTCTATTACCATGCAGATAGACTATCGGTTACAAGAACGCCATTATGAGAGGAAGAAGGGTAAGCGCCCTCGAGCCCATTCTGAGTTTCTTCCCGGAAACACAAAGCCAGTCTCTACTGAAGAGCCCATGCAAATTGGGACTATGAAGGGTCCTTTATCCAACACAGAAAGGGAGAGGAGAAAGACCTTAGGACTGTGTATGTATTGTGGTTCCTCAGTACAAAGACCTTAGGACTGTGTATGTATTGTGGTTCCTCAGTACACATTCTAAGAGACTGCCCCTTAGTACCACCTCGTAGAAACCAATCTCAGGTTCCGGGAAACACCAAACCCCTACCGTAGGGGGGACCACGGTAGGAGTCTTTAGACAGGGTTCCCCTACTAGAAATGAATCTCTCTCAGACATTGGGTTTGTTGATCAACCTATGGTAGTGATATCTTTGACAATAACCCTCGTGAATACTATCCTAAAAAACGTCCCTGCACTTATTGATTGCGGAGTGGCTGGGAATTTTTTGGACGATGAATGGGCAACCAAGAAAGGGGTTCCTAGAGTAACCAAACCACTAGCCACTCCGATTCAAGGAGTTGATGGGACTCCTTTGAGTTCCGGTCCCATCTGGGAACAAACCATTGTTAGGGAGAATTCTCTGTTTAGGCTGAATTTCCCAACCTAGTGAGTCCCCCAGCAGCTTTGCTGGATTTCTGGAGTTTGTTTTTTTCTCTCCTGCAGAGAGTGAGACTCTTTTTCCCACTCTTGGACATGATTTATGGTGTTCCTTTGACTGTTAATGTGTTTTCTGGGCTATGGGGTCCTTTACTCCATAGGGTCTCATGTGTTTTTACTATGTGTGTTACACAGCACCCTCCTTGCAGTGACACAGGGGTGTAATAGTGACACCCCACCATAGACTCCATACCCTGGGACTGACCACTATCTCCCAGGGCATGTAAAGTCACCATTGGCTTTACTAGTCCCAAATTATGAACAGAAACCAGTACAAACCATCATATTGTGGACGTACTGGTCGGGGCAATTCGATTGCCCCGGGGTCTGTTAGTCGAGGGGGCACGTCTCCGTCCCCCCTGATCGAGTTTTGGCTGGTGGCAGTGGATACTACTTTTTATATTCGACCGTGAATATATCCCTATGGGATTTTCCCATTGTTCGAGGCTACCAACTTTAATTATTTAATTCTCATAGCCTCGAACATACCGCTGGTTTTATTTCTTTAATATTAATTCGCCAGTTGGTATTTTTTGCCAGGACTCGATTCTAAAATGGCGTTTGTGTTCTCTTCTGTGACTCCAACCCAAGTCTAGCCCTTTGTTCCACTTTTGGCGGGCTTCTCCACAGAAGCCTCCAAAAGTGGTGCCACTCTGTCTGAGTACCACAGGGGGTGCGGGAGGGGGTTTAGGCACCCTGGACTGAGTTACCTTGGTAACTCAAGTCGCACTCTTGTGTGATTGGCCCAAGTGGTGAGCCGGCCGGCTCACCACTTAGCATGTTTGATTGACAGCTAGGCTGAGTGAATGGGGGTGTGCTGCATAAAAGCAGTGCTTTTGGGACTGGAACTTCAGAAGTCGCCACAGGACCTGAGAATCCGATGAGGGAGAAGCTGAGCCGACCTGCTACGACGACAACACCGGTGGAGCCCTGCGGAACCGAGTCACCACTTCCCGACGACAGAGAAGATCTCCCTGCTGGAGAGTCTTCTTCCCCTGACTGGTGGGCACAACCAGTTTACCTTCTTTTCCTCGCATCCCAGGACGTCTTGTGGTCGAATTGCCTGTGCCAAGCACCCCGGCAACCGGATAGCCACTTACCACTGGACCGCGAACAAAAGGACCGCTCCTTTTAACTGAGAACTCCGCGGCTGGTTTCTTCCCTGGCAATGCAACAGACTCCTGTCTTCCTCCCCGACGAGATCCTCTCTTCCCCCGGATGCAGCACAGACTTGCATCCACTGCCGGGAACAACTGCCCCCGCTAAAGTATTCTCACCACTTTAAGGTACCATGTCCGCCAGGCCTCCCTTTCTAAAGATTGCTACAAGGTAATAATAATCCCTTAACCTTCTGGACTGGGATGGCCGCCTTGACCATCTAACTGGTCCCTTTCTTTTGGTCCAACTCTTTCTGAACCTTTTCGAGACTTCTGTGCACTTTTCAACCGTGTGACCTTGGACACATTTCATTCTGATCCGCTTAAAGTGGATCCGGCTTTCTGAACTCTAACTTCACGGTTTGACTCTGCCTTCCTCTCTTGCTGTGTTCTCTTGAAAGTGTTGGGATCTGTTTCAATTTATGCTCTGCCTTTCTCTCCCTTTTTAACCGAATTATTAGAGTGCCATCTGCGTTAAGCGCTCACCGCTGTCTGAAAATAAGTGGGGCTTTACTTAAGACTTGTCTAATATTCTTTTAAGGGAGTGTATATCTTTTAGTGACCGTGTTTTTGAACTGCTTACAATTAGTGCCTGTGTGTTTTACTAGATGTGATTTTAAATAAATAATTATATCTCTTTTACACCAAGCTCTGTTCAGTGTTTGCTTGTTCTACTGTGTTCTTTTGACCTATTGTGAATATTCTGTATACTGCCTAACTCTTCTTGAGGGAAGTCTGACTGCTCAGCCACAGCTACCAGGTAAATCTGGGTGGTACAGACTGCTACCAATTGGCTTTACTGCCAACCACCTGTAGTCTTAAATCTTTTGCAGTGGTCCCAGAGGGAACTGCACAGGTTTCTGCCTAACACTGGTGTACAGCGGTGGGGTTTGTATTGAGTATACACTTTAGAGTGCTTTTTGAACACTTTAGGACAACTAACCACAAAACCTAGCACTAAAAAAAGCTGATTTTCTAACTATGTCTGCTATGGAGAGTTATACCCTAGAATCATTGTCTGTCAAAACTGCTGATTGCTTAAAAGTATTGTGTAGACATAAGAATCTCTCTGAGAAGGGCAAGAAAATGGAACTTATAGAAAGATTGTTAGAAAACCAAAGTCTGGGTGGAACAGAGGAATCTACCCCCCCCCCCAGCACATGTAGAAAACAGTGATAGTATTGATCTGAATCAAAGTCTTGATAATGAGTCAGAAGAGGAAAGTGAACCTAATGCAGTTAGCCACTCTGAGCCTCTGTCTGCCTTACCTACTGTACCTACTGGGCCTATACCTGGTTCTACATGTAACCCTGCTTATTTTGAACTTGAAAAAATGAAGCTTGAATTAGAGTACAGACGTTTTATTGCTCAATCTGAAAGAAACCAAGAGCTAGAGTTCAGAAGAATGAATGCCCAGGCTGAGCAGAAGCAAGCTGAGTTAAAACTCAGAGAAATAGAGCTAAATCACAAACTAGAAATGAAAAAGTTGTCTGTGGAAAATGCTTCTCTCTCCACTGGTTCCTCTAGGAGTTCCAGTCCCAAAAGACCCTGGATGCCTAAAGAATTAGTGGGTATGTATGAACCTAAGTTGGATGTGTTGGATTGGTTAAAAATGTTTGAGTATAATCATGGGCTCCAGGACATCACAGGGAATGAGTTACTTCCCTGGTTGTTCTCTAGGCTTCCACCTGTTGCGACTGATGTGTAATGGAGTTGGGGGAGGTGGATATGAAGGATTATGAATGTGTGAAACTAGCTTTGGTAGCTAGATTTGGGAAGACCCCTTCCCAGTACCTTAAGAGGTTTAGGACCCTCAAAAAGCATGATGGTACCCCTTGGGCTACCCGGGTGAGTAAAAGTTTGAAAAACGTAGAGGGCTGGATTAAGGGTTACAGAGTTAACACTTATGAGGGAATGAAGAATCTTGTAATGTTGGAGTCAATTTATGATGCCTGCCCTCCTGAGCTCAGACAGCACTTGGCTGATTCAAGGGAATTGTATTCCAGGAAGCTAGCTACAGCTGCTGACTTGTGGGTTGCCAACAGGGCCACTCACAAGGATTCTGGGGCTACTCAGAAAAAGGATGAGGGAAAACAGCCAAAAAAGGACTCCAAAAATAATTCTAATAATTCCAATTCCAAAGAGGGCCCCAAACCAAACCAAAAGGGTAAGCCACAAGGGAAACCAAATCAGGCTAGTGTACCATCTGGTGCCAAACCAGAAGGCGGTCCGAACAAGCCACCATTCCAGAAAACATTTGGTAAATGCTTTGTTTGTGGCACTACTGACCATGTGAAAGGTGATCCCAGATGTAAGGGTAAACCTTCAGGGGTCCGGCTTGTCTCCTTAGCCTTCGCTCCAGAGGAGGAAGTACAAATGGCAAGTGGAAACTTTCTATTACTGGCTGATGAACCCATTGGAGTCTCAGCCAGGGTTTCTTTAGTGTCTCTGGGCTTGTGGGAACAACAGAACTTAGATGTCTATAATTCTATCCCAGGTAATACTAAAGAGTATTATAAGGACAGTGTCCAGGTGAATGGTCAGGAGACTCCTGCCATAAAGGGACACTGGGGCCAGCATAACTGTGGTGGACAAATTGTTTTTTCAGGCTGAAGATGTTGCTAAGGCACCCAAACGCCTCACCAAGTTAGCTGGAGGGCCTGTGCAGATGCTTCCCCAATTACCAGTTCTCATCCAGTGTAATGTCATGACTGTGAAGATACCTGTCACCATACAAAGTGAGGTGCCAGGAAGGGTTCTGCTCGGTAATGTCTTAAAAACTCTTGGAGTAGTGTCACATACCCCCAGACCTCCTAGTAAAATGTTGCAGGAGCTCACCAGACCTGCAAGGAAGAGAACCATGAGAGGTACTCCCAAGGAGATGATGAAGAAAGAGATTACTCCTGCTCCACTGGAGATGTCAGCTGCTGTCTCTAAGAAACTAGAAGAAAAAGGGAAACCTAAAACTTCTAAAAAGAACCTCACAGCCAACACTCCAGTGCAGCCAACAAGGACTTCCCCGAGGTTGTCCAATGTTACACCAGTAACTCCCCCTCCAGATGAGGCTGAGAGGGAGGTACAACCCTGTGTGGTTGAACTAGACTCTGAAGAAGAGCTAGTGGAAGGCCCGGAACTCATTGGAGATCTGGATCCTGTTGACCATCCTGAGCTGCAGTCTTTACTGGCAGAAGGTGGACCCAACAGGGCAGACTTCAGTAAGGGACAGAGAGAATGTCCAACTCTGGAAGGTCTTCGCCACCAGGCAGATGCTCAGGCTGAAGGGCAAGAGCCTGGGAAATATAGGTTACACTGGGAAGATGGCCTCTTCTACAGTGAACCAACGGAGTCTGTACCTGGGGACAACAAACGACTTGTAGTACCCCAAGAGAACAGACCACAGTTCTTGCAGTTAGCCCATGAGATTCCTTTGGCTGGTCACTTCAGTTTCAAGAAGACTAAGGAAAGGCTCTAACTCTACTTTTATTGGCCAACGATGGGGGCTGAAGTAGATAAGTACTGCAGGAGCTGCCACACCTGCCAGACTTTTGGTAAGGTTGGCTCCAAGAATGTGGCACCTTTAGTGCCTCTCCCTGTAGTGGGAGTCCTATTTGAGAGAGTAGGGATTGACATTGTTGGTCCCCTTGATCCTCCAACCTCCTCAGGCAACAGGTTTATACTTGTTGTAGACCATGCTACTAAATACCCTGAGGCAATTCCTATGAGGACTGCTACAGCTCCGGCTGTGGCTAAGGCCCTCCTTGGTATCTTTACCAGGGTTGGGTTTCCTAAGGAAGTAATCTCTGACAGGGGGTCGAATTTTATGTCCCACTACATGAAAGCCATGTGGAAAACCTGCGGAGTTATTTACAAGTTCTCAACCGCATACCACCCTCAGCCAAATGGGCTGGTTGAAAGGTTCAACAGAACCATGAAGAGCATGATAGGTGCTTTAGAGGACCCCCTTAAAAGAAAGTGGGACCTTCTACTGCCATGCCTTCTCTTTGCTTATAGAGAAGTCCCTCAGGAGGGAGTAGGTTATTCTCCCTTTGAACTTCTTTATGGTCATCCGGTCAGAGGTCCATTGGCCCTGATCAAGGAGGGGTTGGAGAGTGCTCCTTCCCCCAAGCCAGTCAGAGTGACTGACTATGTGATAGGTCTCCGAAGGAGAATGTCACAAATGATGGCAGAAGCAAGTGATAACTTGAAAGCTGGACAAGCACTGGTCAAGCACTGGCATGACCAAAAGGCTAACATGGTTGAGTTTACTCAGGACCAGCTAGTTCTCGTTATGATTCCAACAAGGCAGAGGGCCTTGCAAGACAAATGGATGGGACCCTTCAAGGTTGTGGGTAAACTTGGAGAGGTCAACTATCTGGTGGACTTGGGCAATCCCAAGGAGGCTCCAACAGTCTTCCACACCAACAGACTAAAAGCGTATGTCTCCAGACCTGATGTAGGAGCTTTGCTTCTAGCATCATCAGAGGAAGAAGAAGAGAGTGAAGCTCTTCCTGATCTCCTCAGAGGCTTACCCTTAGACGAAAAGATTGAAGGAGTAAATCTCTCTTCAAACCTGACACCTGAGCAACAGGAAGAGTGCAAATCTATGTTAAATCAGTTTGCCTCCCTGTTCTCACTTTCACCAGGCTTGACCCCTTGGGGACAGCATGACATACTCACTGGTGACTGTCTGCCAGTCAAAAGCAGAGGATATCGAATGTCAGAGAAAGTAAGAACCCACATCAAAGGTGAGGTCAGCAAGATGCTTGATCTCGGGGTAATAGAGCCCTCTACTAGTCCATGGTCTAGCCCAGTTGTGTTAGTACCAAAGGCAGGATCTAAGGAACTTAGATTCTGTGTGGATTACAGAGCTCTTAATGCAGTCACTAAGACTGATGCCCACCCTTTGCCAAGGACAGATGAGTTGGTGGATAGACTTGGTGCAGTCAAGTTCCTCAGCACATTTGACTTGACGTCAGGCTATTGGCAAATTGCCCTGACAGACCATGCCAAGGAGAAAAATGTATTTTCTACACCAGGTGGCTTATACCGATTTAAGGTTATGCCTTTTGGATTGAAAAATGCACCTGCTACATTTCAAAGGATGGTAAACCAGGTTCTGAATGGGATGGCAGTGTTCAGCAAATCCTGGGAAGAACATGTCGACCACCCGAGATATGTTTTGCAGGCTCTTGGAAAGGCCAATCTGACCATAAAGGCAAGTAGATGCCAGATTGGACAGAGTAAAGTGGTCTACCTTGGTCATGAGGTAGGAGGTGGAGAAATAAGGCCTTTGCCCAGTAAGATTGAAGCTGTGCAAAATTGGACAACACCTACTACTCAGACCCAGGTGAGAGCCTTCTTAGGCCTCACTGGGTATTATAGGAATTTCATTGAGAACTATGGGTCCATAGCTTCTCCACTGAATGTCATCTCCTCTCCTAAATTCCCTTAAAAGCTTAGGTGGAATGAGGAATGCAAACAGGCCTTTGAAACCCTGAAAAAGGCTCTTTGCCAAGCCCCAGTACTCAGAGCTCCTGACTACCACCAAACTTTCATTGTGCAAACAGATGCGTCAAATGTAGGAATAGGTGCAGTCCTCAGTCAACTGGATGGGAATGGTAGCGAGCACCCCATTTGCTTCATCAGTAGAAAACTGAAGGATCCTGAAATAAGGTGGGCAACCATTGAACAAGAGTGTTTTGCTATTGTGTGGGCTCTGAAGAAGTTTAGGCCATACTTGTATGGTTCTACTTTTGTCATTCAGACTGACCACCAACCCTTGAGATGGTTAATGCAAATGAAAGGGGAAAACCCAAAACTATTGAGATGGTCAATCTGCCTGCAAGGGTTTGATTTCACCATTGAGCACAGGTCAGGGTGTCACCACCAAAATGCTGATGGTCTCTCTAGGATGTATGTCATCGACTAGAGGTATGAGATTCATCTAGGAGTGGATTAAATCCTCCTGTCCCTTAGTCTGGGGGAGGCGAGTGTTAGGGAGAATTCTCTGTTTAGGCTGAATTTCCCAACCTAGTGAGTCCCCCAGCAGCTTTGCTGGATTTATGGAGTTTGATTTTTTCTCTCCTGCCAAGAGTGAGACTCTTTTTCCCACTCTTGGATATGATTTATGGTGTTCCTTTGACTGTTAATGTGTTTTCTGGGCTATGGGGTCCTTTTCTCCATAGGGTCTCATGTGTTTTTACTATGTGTGTTACACAGCACCCTCCGTGCAGTGACACAGGGGTGTCATAGTGACACCCCACCATAGACTCCATACCCTGGGACTGACTACTGTCTCCCAGGGCATGTAAAGTCACCATTGGCTTTACTAGCCCCAAATTATGAACAGAAACCAGTACAAACCATCATATTGTGGACGTACTGGTCGGGGCAATTCGATTGCCCCGGGGTCTGTTAGTCGAGGGGGCACGTCTCCGTCCCCCCTGATCGAGTTTTGGCTGGTGGCAGTGGATACTACTTTTTTTATTCGATCACGAATATATCCCTATGGGATTTTCCCATTGTTCGAGGCTACCAACTTTAATTATTTAATTCTCATAGCCTCGAACATACCACCGGTTTATTTATTTAATATTAATTCACCGGTTGGTATTTTTTGCCAGGACTCGATTCTAAAATGGCGTTTGTGTTCTCTTCTGTGACTCCAACCCAAGTCGAGCCCTTTGTTCCACTTTTGGCGGGCTTCTCCACAGAAGCCTCCAAAAGTGGTGCCACTCTGTCTGGGTCCCAGAGGGGGTCCGGGAGGGGGTTTAGGCACCCTGGACTGAGTTACCTTGGTAACTCAAGTCGCACTCTTGTGTGATTGGCCCAAGTGGTGAGCTGGCCGGACCTGAGAATCCGACGAGGGAGAAGCTGAGCCGAACTGCTACGATGACACCACCGGTGGAGCCCTGCGGATCCGACTCATCACTTCCCGACGACAGAGAAGATCTCCCTGCTGGAGAGTCTTCTTCCCCTGACTGGTGGGCACAACCAGTTTACCTTCTTTTCCTCGCATCCCAGGATGTCTTGTGGTCGAAATGCCCGTGCCAAGCACCCCGGCAACCGGATAGCCACTTACCACTGGACCGCGAACAAAAGAACCGCTCCTTTTAACTGAGAACTCCGCGGCTGGTTTCTTCCCTGGCAGTGCAACGTACTCCTGTCTTCCTCCCCGGCGAGATCCTCTCTTCCCCCGGCCGAAGCACCGACTTGCATCCGCTGCCAGGAACAACTGCCCCCGCTGGAGTATTCTCACCACTTTAAGGTACCGTGTCCGCCAGGCCTTCCTTTCTAAAGATTGCTACAAGGTAATAAGAATCCCTTAACCTTCTGGACTGGGTTGGCCGCCTTGACCCTTCCTTTTGGACCAACTCTTTCCGAACCTTTTAGAGACTTCTGTGCACTTTTCAACCGTGTGACCTTGGACACATTTCGTTCTGATCCTCTTAAATTGGATCTGGCTTTCTGAACTCTAACTTCACGGTTTGACTCTGCCTTCCTCCCTTGCTGTGTTCTCTTGAAAGTGTTGGGATCTGTTTCAATTTATGCTCTGCGTTTCTCTCCCTTTTTAACCAAATTATTAGAGTGCCATCTGCGTTAAGCGCTCACCGCTGTCTGAAAATTAGTGGGGCTTTACTTAAGACTTGTCTAATATTCTTTTAAGGGAGTGTATATCTTTTAGTGACCGTGTTTTTGAACTGCTTACAATTAGTGCCTGTGTGTTTTATTAGATGTGATTTTAAATAAATAATTATATCTCTTTTACACCAAGCTCTGGTCAGTGTTTGCTTGTTCTACTGTGTTCTTTTGGCCTATTGTGAATACTCTGTATACTGCCTAACTCTTCTTGAGGGAAGTCTGACTGCTCAGCCACAGCTACCAAGTGAATCTGTGTGGTACAGACTGCTACCAAGTGGGTTTACTGCCAAACACCTGTAGTCTTAAATCTTTTGCAGTGGTCCCAGAAAGGTTTCTGCCTAACAACCGTACCTTTAAACTGTTCGGTGATTACTCACCAAGAAACCATGGAATTCAATCTCATCAGAACGGCCCATTTTCCAGTTATCTTGGGTCTCCCGTGGTTAAGATTACATAATCCCTTCATCAACTGGTCAGCCGGTACTCTCTTTTTAGGTTCCGAGTACTGTGTCTCTCATTGTTTGTCCCACTCTTCGGTAGGAGTACATATCCCGTCGGAGATAGAAAGATGTCAGAAAATTCCGTCTTATTAGTCACATCAGATGGATTCCTGATTGCCATCAACAATACCTATCAGTTTTCTCTACTCCCAGATTTCCGACTCTTTCACCACATCGCAGAGACGACTGCCATATTGATCTACTGCCCGATCAACCAATTCCATTTGGTCGCATGTATGTACTATCCCACAAAGAAAAGGCCGCTTTGAAGGAGTACCTTCAACAAAACATCCAAAACGGACAAATTTCTGAATCCAATTTTCCTGCCGGAGCTTCATTATTCTTCATTCAAAAAAAAGATTCAGAAGAATTACGACCGTGTATAGATTACTGCGGTCTGAACAGTATCACTATTCCAGACAAGTATCCCATGCCAGTGATTCCAGACATCTTGGAGGCAGTTCAAGGGGCCTCATTCTATACTAAGCTGGACCTCAGAGGAGCCTATCATCTCATCAGAATTACTCCCGGAGATGAATGGAAAACGGATTTCCGTAGTCCTTTTGGACACTACCAATATCATCTTATGCCCTTCGGCCTGGTCAACGCACCGGCAATCTTTCAAAGATTAACGGACCATCTATTTTCGGATATTCTTCTTCACTTTGTAGTAATATATCTCAATGATATTTTGATTTTCTCCAAGGACAAAGAAGAACATATCCGTCATGTCAATTTGGTGTTGGCTCGCCTTCAAGAAAACCAACTATATTGCAAGGCGGAAAAATGCGAATTTCATCAAAGACAAGTAACATATTTAGGATTTGTCCTGTCTCCTCAAGGGATTTCAATGGATCCTAGAAAGTTATCATCAGTGTTGGATTGGCCTCCACAAACGTCCATAAAAGAAATCCAGAGATTTCTGGGTTTCACAAATTTCTATCGCAAATTCATCCCCAGTTTTTCTGAAACAGTTCAACCTATCACTAGGCTGCTAAAAAAGGGGGTCTCCTTCGATTGGGATGAAGAGGCGCAGAAAGCCTTTGAAAGGCTAAAAAGCCTTTTTACTTCAGCAGAGATATTGGCAACCCCAGATCAAAATCGACCTTTTGCGGTGGAGACGGACGCTTCCCACCAAGCGCTGGGGGCGGTTTTACTCCAAAAGAACGACCAAGGAGACGAGAAACCAGTAGCTTATCTATCCAAGACATTTAGTCCTTCGGAAAAGAATGATTCTGTCCTTGAAAAGGAGTTACTGGCTATTAAAAGAGCATTTGAAGAGTGGAGATATTTGTTATTGGGAACAAGATACCCGGTCGAGGTACACACGGATCACCAGAATCTCAAGGTTCTGCAGCAAGCCTATACAACTAATAGCAGACAAGCGTGATGGGCACTTTTTTTTGCCATTTAGGATAGAGTTTACTTACCTCCCGGGGAATCGAAACCTCCGTGCAGATGCTCTTTCACGCAAAGATTTCTCCCCTTACCAATTCACCCCAGAACCCTTATTCGCTTAAGCCAAATTTGTTGCTATAACTGACTTTCTTCAAGATCTGAAACGGGCAACGTCACAGAATAGACAGACTTGTGAAGAACTAGCGGGCCATCACCCGCTTAAGTTGACTCAAGGCTGTTACTTTCACAAGGCTCAAGTCTTTGTTCCCTCCGTCTCTTTACAAAAAGAGGTGCTCCAAATGTGCCACGACTCCAGAGCTGCCGGACATCGAGGGTTTCGAAACACCTTGGAACTGATCTCTCGACATTTCTGGTGGCCTACAGTAAGAACTGATGTCCGCGATTATGTTTCCGCCTGTGTAGTGTGTCAACAGTCCAAGACTCCTCGAGTTCCACCCTACGGCTTAGTATCCCGTATGCCTATCCCGGATCAACCATGGAAGTATATTTATACTGATTTTATTGTTGATCTACCAATCTCATCTCAACATACCACTATTATGGTAACTATAGACTATCTTACTAAATTGGCTCACTTTACTCCTCTTACCAAGATTCCCGGTGCAGAACAGATGGCAAAGGTGTTTTTAGCAGAAATCTTCTCCCGACATGGTCTTCCGGACAAGATTGTTTCTGATAGAGGTCCCCAATATACCTCTAAATTCTGGAGATATTTGTGTCATGAATTGGGAATAAAGAGATCCCTCAGTTCCGGATATCACCCACAGACCGATGGTCAGACAGAACGTTTAAATCAGCTTTGGAAGGGTATCTTCGGTGCTTCGTGTCCGCAGCCCAAGATGACTGGTTGGGATTACTTCCACTGGCGGAATTTGCATACAACAATGCGTATCATTCCGCCTTGAACTCTACCCCTTTCTACTGCTCATATGGGTATCATCCATCCTTTTTACCCTCCATCTCTCCTCCTTCATCGCATTGTCCGGGAGTTGACCGCATTTTTTGTGACATCCAAGAAGGTCATCGACTGGCCCGTCAATCTTTGAAAGCAGCCCAGGATCGAGCCAAATGATATGCGGATCGTCATCGCAGAAAGATACCTTCACTTCAGAAGGGAGAAATGGTTTGGTTAGCTTCCCGTTTTCTCCCCAAACATTTGGTTCCTTCCAAACTGTCGCCTTGGTTTTTCGGTCCCTTTAAGATCCTCTCCCTAGTAGGATCATCAGCGGTTCGGTTAGAACTGCCTTGTTCCTGGTCTCAAATTCACTGAGTTTTTCATGTTTCCCAGATCAAGTTATCTATTCCGGACCGTTTTGCTCGGACACCTAATACTCACCCTCCACCAGTGAACACTGAGACAGGTCCGGAATATGAGGTAGCCAACATCTGTGACTCAAGATACAGACGAGGTCGCCTTCAGTTTCTTATTGACTGGAAAGGATACTCACTTTCAGAAAGGACATGGGAAGCTGCTTTGGGAGTTCATGCCCCAAAATTGGTGAGAAAGTTCTATCACTTTCATCCCGGAAAGCCGGGTTCACCTCCCCTGAGGAAGAGTCATACTGTTACACATTATCAACGTTGGTCATGGTGGCAGAGCATCAGAATAGGAAGAACGGCTCATAATGTAATCATGCAGACTCCCAAAGCGACGGTTCTTCATGTGGAAGACAACGGTCTAGTTGTTTAGTTGTTTCACGTACATCTGACGTACCCGTACCTGTTCACGTGACTCCTGAGGATTTCCACCTTCTGAAACTCCAGACTCTCATTACCTTCTTATATCTAACTTCTGCCCTCTCTCTGCTTCTCATACCCACAGGCATATACCCTGGCCGTATTCCACATTCACCATTAGTTTCGTGTCGGGAGTTCCACCCTTGTCAGTGAGCGCAACTAAACTCTACTTCCCTTCCAGCTCTCTCTCTTCTGCCGTACCTCACACTTTCCTCTCCATTTCTGTTCGCTTTAGCACGACAGCTCTAACAAACCTGAACAGACTCCTTGGACTTCCAGACATCTCCGAGAATATCTGCACCCCGTTAAGGACCCCATTCTAAATTCTTTGTACGTCACATCTCCAATACTCCGTGCTCTTCTTTCCTCGCAGTCATTCTTGCTGGCACTTACCTGTTCTGTCTTGTTTCCTTGGTAAGGTCTTCGATTCTCTTCGCGTTCCAGCTCGTCTAGAGGGACCCGTCCAGGCTTCTTCCGTCCAGTCCGAAGAGCAACAGCCACTCCCTGGGGGTCTTGCCTTCCTCCTCACTGGTATTCTTTACAGGGAGAGAGGGATCAAGACTCCCACGGGGGATTTTCCAATTTCTGCCAGTTGCCTCCGTTGCGGACCGCGGTCTGCCCAGGTTAGTGATATTTACATTGATAATTCAATATCAATTGACACCATTCTTCCAAACAATCAATCCCTGGTGTTGGTTTAATTGTAGTCACACACAGGGTTATATTGTAGGGTAGAATTCATCGGCTACACTACGAGGGCAAGCCCGCACAGGCGATCCTGGCATACTAGGCTTTCGAAAGGTTTCTGCCATAGATAGCAGCCTGCCTGCCTTATCCGCCTCACCCTATCGCCTAATTCTGATAGGAGTAGCAATGTGTAGGACCTCCCGATCAGCAAGGGCCTGGAATTCCACCAGCTTTTCCCAGATCCCACCCAATACAGAATTGCTCTGTGTCCTGCCATGCTCGTTCTCTAGTTCTGTTAGCCTTTTCTCGACCTCGTTTAGTTCCCGCTTGATATTTCTGAGTGCACCTGTCATCTTGGATAGAAGCACCCCTCTCATCTATACTTTAAATATCTCCCACAGCGTGGACCGCAACTGCACCCATCCCTCATTGACAGTAATTCAGCAATGTCACTGTGCAGTAACACTACAATACTGGAATCCTTCAACACAGCCGGGGCCATTCTCCAGAGAGGATGGTGCCTGGGAAGGTTTACCAACAAAAAGGACAATACTACAGTGGAATGGTCAGATAATGTACATGGGTACATGCTATATTCCTGCATCATCGACAACACCTCAGGAGTGAGTAACCAAAAATCTATGCGTGACCCAGAGTCGTGGACTGACGACTAGAAGGTGTATTCCCTCCCATGTGGGTGCAACTCCCGCAAGATTTAAGGGGAAAGTACAACATCAGTTGGTACAGTGTCTGGGCCGCCCTGGTGAACACCCGAGGGGTACTCAATGATCTGTCCAGCTGATTATCAAGAATCGTATTGAAGTCCCCTCCCCAGATTATCCACGCTCCATCAGCAGTAGCCAGTGTATCAGAGATCTGTTGGTAAAACTCGGGGTCGTCGACATTTGGAACATAAGTATTAACCAATATGACCAGGCTGCCTATCTGTGCACCCCAGACTATAACGTACTCGCATAGCAGATCCACACTGCTCCTGGAAACTCAGAACCCCAACAAATGATGGATACGTGTAAGGACGTCCTTCGACTGCGAGGAGTAATCAGTGTAAAACCTCAAGGAGCCCCAGCTACGTGTAGAGGTCTCGTACAAACTCCCAAGAGCATGCATCTCCTGAAGCATAAGGATTTTTGGCTCATGTCTTTTGACATACGACAGAATCTTTCTGGCCTTAACAGGGTTATTCAGTCCACATACTACATTCCATGTTAGTAAAGTAATCGGGACCCCTCCCCCAGCCATCCTATCACCTGCCATATGCACCTACTTGCACCAAAGCACTCAGCACATCCAACAGTAACCAATGTGCAGCCGCCATCCACATGAACGTCAAACATTTTAACTTTTGAGCCCCTTCTTAAACACGGACCCCCCACACCCACACCCTCACCATCCACCCCTACTTGACAGTGTACACTGTGAGGAACTCATGGTGACAACAGTAAGACAGACACAAATGATCACACTTCAAGTTTGTTTATTTAACTCTATGCAGGGTGGAAAAACGCCTAATCTAAACCTAAATCTAAGATGGGAACAAGCGTTGACCATCAAAAGAAAAATAAGGCAGTCCTTGTGGTGTCGTGTCAAATAATAAAGGCCTATTCTAAGAAAAATCTATTGCCAAACCGCACACCTAATACAAAAAGGATGTGGGATCGTTTTAAGAAAATAAAGAAGTGTTCGTAAATAATATGTCAGGATGCGGTAGCTTGGAACTCCCTTCCCCACGTTTGAAGCATGGGTAAGATAGGAGCTTGCAGCGCAGCACACACTCAAGCTTTCCCAACACGAGTTAACAGTTCCAATGGCAGCAATCGGGACCATCAATGGCCAAGTCTCGTTTCTTCTTGAAAGTCTCTTGCCTTCGAGGGCCTGAATTATTCACAAAACAAACCAACACAAAGCTCTTTTTGCAGTTCACGTTGGGTGAAGGTTTCACCCTGGGGTCCCCCTCTTCTGGGGCTGAGCCTTCAAAAACAGTTGCTCTTCTTAATGGGTTTTGGGTAATGAGTTCCCCCCTGAATCTCCCTCCGTCGGGCTCGGACCTGTCTCGACTGCTGGCCTCCCTCCGCCGGGTTCCTTATGGCTTTCAACAAGTCTTCCTACTATGGTTCTCCCAAAAGTCTGTTCAACAGTTCGCTGTGAACCTCCCTTTCTCTGGTTCACTTGATCAGCGTGATAAAGACTCACCCCTGGTAGTGTACTTCTGTCTTATAGTATCTCTTGGTTTCTCCCTCCGTCGGGCTCGGATTCCAAAACAACGCTCTGTGTACCATTGAGATCTGCTGCAAGACACTTGTGCTATTGTCTGCGCTCTTAAATTCTCCTCCACGAAGGTTCTGCTGGTCTGGGACGAAAAAGGGCAAGGTCACTTCTCTCCTCGCCACCCTTGCGCTTCCCGCTGCCTTTCTCCTTCTCTTGAACTGCCGCCCTTAGATAGCCATCTCGTCGTCCTGTCTGCCATGCTCGTAGTGTGCTCCCTTGCTCCCTTTTATCCTTGTGGGGAAAAGGAAAGGTCGTCACATGTGCATGATCATTGGCTCTTAATGTACAAGGCGCTTCGTTATACAGCCTTCTACAATTGATTGTCACGCTTGTCCCCCCTCTGGAACATTCGATTCACTAGCAGCACTAGCAGGGGCTGGTCGGTGGACTTGACCGTACCTCCCCACCCAAACATCTCTCATCGCTCATGCCTTCTGCCATTCAGATTGTCTTTGAACTTGGCCTTGTAGTCGCTTTTCTTCTCTGGGAATATAATGGAGTGTCAGCATTTTCTTATCAAGATTCATGTTTGCGTGCCCACTTCTATTTACATCCTGAACTCACGTGACAGGAGACTGTGAATCGGCCCATTTTATAGCATTTAATTGTCTCAAATAAAGAAACTTGGCACTCATTGTCTTCTCTCTTTGCAACTTAACGAGGGATGCGTTGGTGTCTCACATTCACTGTTCTTCAAGGACTGATAACCAGTTTTGGGTGCCTTAGCCTTTGGCACCAGGCCAAACAGCCTTCCTTTGGTCCATTTTCGAGCCTTGGCTTATTTCTTTGCTGCAACACACACTCAGCTATCAATCCTCCTTTCTCCACGGTTAAGCTTACTAAAATCGTGACATCAAATATCCAGATTCTATATACATATTTCTGAGGCTTGTGGAATCTGCTTAGATCACATGCTATGCATAGGCCGACATCTAGTGGAAGCTGCAGAATATTAGTTGTTTTCAAAACTCAAAAAGGGACATCGACAGGGTGTGCCAGTAATATTATCCCTAGTGTGATGTCCACTGTACCCATGGTCCTTCACGCGTCGAGGTCCCTCAGATTGTTTTTTTTCCACCATCGTGAGCAGACACTTATTGCAGAGTTCAATTTTGGCTAATGCCATTTTCTAATGGAAAATTAAAAATAGGTTAATCTTTCTGTCCTTTTCCTTCCGACTTCGACAAACTTATCGACGCGGTGTAAAAGACAGCCGTCAGATGAATTCAAGATTCGACTCACCCTTTCGGCCTTGGAAGGCCACACCGGGCCTAGGCCCTTACTGTAGGGTCAGTGGGGGGAGATCATTGAAGAATGTATTTTCCCACCCATTCTCTTTCTCGACTGGCTGCCTTTCCTAAACATGTATAGAACACCATTTAAATTCTGCCCCACGTGCAATACAAAATTCCCGTGCCTAGACAGAGTGTGTTACTTGTGTCTTCACAGCGACCACGACAAGGGGCATTGTCAAGCCTGCAAGCTCTTCAAGCCTAAGACTCTTAAAGACCGAAGAACCAAGCACTGGGCTCAGCACGCAATGCAGGCAATGGCCGCCATTGACGTGGAGGGAGCTTCCGGGGATGGCAGCGTCACCGTCTTTTCGGACGGCGAGGGCGACCGGGAACAGCAAAGTTCCCAAGTGCAGGTCGGCAACCCCAAGAGACTGTCATGACCCATCGGACACGCGCCTCCTGGTCCCTGTCATGCCAGGGCTTGCACTCTGGTGTACTACCAACATGGCCGCAAACACTGAATGCTGCCTACCAGTCTTCACGTTCATTGCAGCACGCTCGATAAAATAGCCACACCCCCGCGCTTCCGCACGTCTCAACGCTACTGTTAGCTGTGGCTAGACGTGTGCTCCGTAGTTCGCCTTCATGGAACTTTGTTGCTTTCCTGGTTCCCGGACCCTTGCTCCATTCTATCCCTTCTCCCAACCTTCTCCCGGAATCCGTGCACCCGCCTCCGAGTGCTTCTTCCCCTTATTTTTTCCTGGATTTCCTGGAGTTTACTATCGATCCCGGACAAGAAGTTGAACGAACACTGGAAGCCGAAGACGGCCGAGCGGGCTTGTACAAGAACAGAACCATAAGGAAGAAAACTTCTACAACGGAACGGAATCCATCAAGCAGCGAAAACAGGTGAGAAAGGGGGAAACCTGTGACAGAGACAGGCCGGCGGCTCTGTTACGGAGACGACATCCAGCGGCAACAGCACTTCCACTGCCCCTGCCACTAAACGCACATCCTGAGGCGATGAGCCGATTTCGTCGATAAAACGCCCAAGTACGACGTCAAGGGTGAGGTCTATTGAATCCCTGTCCTCTGGGCACTCGAGGTCCCGATCGCCCATGACAGGCCTCGTAAATCGAAAGACGCGTCGCTAAAACTCCATCGACCGAACGTCGGCAGAGGTCCGTCCCACTACCGAGAGTCGACATCATACGTCAAAATTGGCTATAGGGCCGAAAAAGACTGGTCTGTCACACCTAGTCAAAAAACCTGTCCCTGAGAGCCTGCTAAAGTCTACTCACTCCAAGAAACACTCTTCCAAGAGTGCTAACCATAAAGATAAGTCTCATAAGGACAAATTGTCAAGTTCTATCATTGGTTCAATTGGTTTCACGCCACTCCCCCAAGTGCCCCCTATGCCCGCCTGCTCACCTGCAGTCTCCTCGTCCGGCTGGAGTCCAAATCTCCTTATCCTTAATGCCTCCTCTCTGGAATGCAGATGAGGTCTGCCTTGAGAGGAAGCCACCCTGCCCCTCTAACTCGGGGCCAAGGGGGCTCCCGTACCGGGGCAGACCGGTGAAGGGGAAAAAGCCGAAAGGCACAAAAAAACCCTTCCTTGTTGGTTTGTCGACAGGATACCAGGCAGGATACCAGACAGGACTGCGATGAATGAATAGTCCAGCGTAAGAGTGGTGACTATAACAGGGAGTGTTAGAAGAGGGCTCACGGGAGCCCAACCAAGCAGAGAAGGATGGGAAAAATGCACGAGCCGGGAGAACGCGAAAAAGACAGGAGATAAGGGAAGAGAGAGAGAGCCAGGGAGGTAAGGGAGATAACGGAGAGCCAGGTGGAACCGAAGAACCACAGGAGGGAGAGGAAGAAAAGGGGAAAGAGCGGCGGGCCGCGGAGGAAAGAACTGAAGCGTATCAACCCGGAAGCCTAACGCGATTAGGTTGCAACGCGCGGGCTTCCGGGTTGGCGTTCGTAATAAGGGATGTCACTGATTGGAAGGCGAAAAAGCTGGACCGCTGCTGAAGAACGCGCGGCGGCGTGATGGCCATAATCAATGGCGGCTCCAGCGCCAGCGTCTCCACAGCTGCCAGCGACCGCCGTGCTTGACAGTATGTCCCCCTCCAGATCTGAACCCTCCGGGCTTTCCCGGATGTGTCCGGTGAAAGCGCCTGACAAGCTTAGGTGCATGTACATAAGACCTGGGCTCCCAGGAATCCTCTGAACTGGGATAATTTTTCCAAGACACAAGATATTCCAACCTCCCCCCTGCGATATCTGGAATCTAAGATGGCAGATACCTCATATTCTTAAGGCATAGACTTGGAATTGCCCACTAACCCTGTAGTCATCCTAACTGGGGTGCCTGGATCAACTGGGCAGAGAAGAGAGGAGTGAAAGACTGGGTGTACTCGAGACATGGACTTGGGGAGTTGTAATTTGTAAGCCACTGGGTTAATCTTCTTGATTATCTTGTAGGTTCCTATAAAGCGGGGGGTCAGCTTGGTCGAGTGTACCCATCTAGGCAAGAATTTAGTAGATAACCAGACCCGATCACCCTCCTTCCAATCGGGACAGGGTAAGCGAGCTCGATCAGACATATCCTTGTACCTGCGTCTGACCGAAGCTAAACTTCGTTGAGCTGTGGTGTGGGCTGTGGATATTCGATCTAAGGTGGACTCAATGGTGGGTATATTAGTGGGTGAGGAAAAAACGGGGAGAATACTGCGAGGGTGGAACCCGTAAGAACAAAAAAAAAGGGCTGAGTCCCGTTGCCGAGTGCACAGCGTTGTTATATGCAAATTCGGCAGTGGGCAGAAGGCTTACCCAATTGTCCTGGTTCTTATTGCATAGCACCGGAGGTATTGCTCGAGAGAGGCATTGAGGCGCTCGATTTGACCATTGGTCTGTGGATGGAAGCCTGATGACAAAGCCCTCTCTATACCTAACCGCTGACATAAGGCGCCCCAAAATCGAGATGTATACTGACTCCCCCGGTCAGAAATGATCTTATCAGGCAGACCGTGGAGCCTAAAAATGTCCTTAAGGAAAACCTTGGCCATCTCGGTGGCAGACGGTCTCCCCACAGCGCGGAGAAATGGGCCAGCTTGGTGAATGAATCAATCGTAACCATGACACAGGTCGACCCTTGGGATCGGGGTAGGTCTACTATAAAGTCAGTGGAAATTTGGGACCATGGCCGGCTAGGCAAGTCCGGCTGCATAAGCAACCCGTAGGGTTTGTGGGTGGAGTTCTTATTCTGGGCGCAGACCACACACGTCTTACAGTGTTGTTTTACGTCGTGAGGAAGGGAAGGCTAAAAAAAAGAACGAGAGATTAACTCTAATGTACCTCGGACTCCCCTATGTCCGGCGGTAACGTGGTTGTGACCCCATTCTAGAACCTTCAATTGCAAGGACTTAGAGGGGATGTACAATCGCTGCCCCACCAGTAAAAGACCTTCTGACCAACGGAGTTGAGGACGTAAGTCACCAGGTACGGTGGTTGGCAAATTGGGTTGGGTTGCTGTCTTGACCTCTTGAAGAAACGAAGAGACCATCCCCACTATTCTGTTTCGGGGAAACATCGGGTGGCTAAAGGAAGGAGAGTGGTACTGTGAAGACTGACACCTAGATAGGGCGTCCGCTAAGCTGTTTTGGGTGCCTGGAATGTAGGTGATGGTAAAGTCATACTGGCTGAAGAAATGCGCCCAGCGAGCCCGTCTAGAGTTAACACATTCCATATTTCTAAGAATCTTCAAATTCTTATGGTCAGTACATAAAGTAAATGGATGCGCTCCGCCTTGTAGCAGGTGTCTCCACTCTTCACAGGCCACCTTGAGAGCCAAAAGTTCTTTTTCGATTACTGAGTAGTTCTGTTGACTTGTGGAAAGAGTCTTGGAAAGATATGCTACCGGATGTTCCTTGCCATCCTTGAGTTGAAGAAGTACTGCACCTAAGGCGCAAGCGGAGGCATCGGCCTCAACTATAAAGGGCCGGTCCTGATCTGGTTGAGATAGAATAGGAGCGGAACAGAATCTCCTCTTTAGATCAATAAAACCTTGATTGGCTAGTTCCGACCAGTGAAAAGGTTTGGCATCTTTCTTAAGCAGTGAGGTAATGGGCAGTACTAACTGCGAAAAATGTCCGATGAACTTCCTATAGAAGTTGGCTAGACCCAGGAACCGTTGAACATCTTTCAAAGAGGCGAGTGTGGGCCAGTCCAGGATGGCAGATACCTTCCTTGGATCCATGGTGATGCCTTCCGGGGATAAGATGTAACCCAAATATGGAACGGAAGTCATATTGAAAAGGCACTTCTCCAGTTTAACTAATAGATGTAGAGACCGCACACGGTGTAGAACTGTCTGAAGATGCAATGTATGTTCGGAGGAGGACTTAGAAAAAAACAAGATGTCATCTAGGTAAACTATGACACTGAGGTATAATAGATCAGAGAACAGGCGATCCATAAAACGCTGCAATATGGCAGGAGCGTTAACCAAGCCAAATGGCATCACTCGATACTCGAAAAGGCCAAACGGTGTCCGAAAGGCTGTCTTCCATTCGTCCCCATCTCTTATACGGAGAAGGTGGTAAGCACTCCGGAGGTCTAACTTAGAGAAGATGGTAGAACCCTGGACTGCCTCCAGTATGTCAGCTATCAAAGGCATTGGATAGCGGTCACGAACCGTGACCTTGTTCAGACCCCGATAGTCAATCCATGGCCTTAACTCAGGGGAATCCCTCTTAGGTATGAAGAAAAGAGATGCTCCTGCCGGTGATTTGGAGGGACGAATGAGGCCATTGGTCAGATGGGAGTCCAAATAATTGCGAAGCGCCCTTTTCTCCAGAAGAGACAAGGAAAAGATGCGACTAAACGGAACCAGGGCATCTGGCACTAGCTCGATGGCACAGTCTTCCGGCCTATGCGGAGGGAGATCCAAGACAGGGTTGTCTTTAAAAACTTCCTGGAACTTGGTCAATTCTGGGGGAACCCTACAAATTTCATTTACTCTTTCTTGTTGGGGAGTAAGGACTTGTACCAAATCTTCCGAAGCATGAAGTAAACAATTTTGTTTACAGTATGAGGAGGTAAAGGCCATGGTGTTCTGCGCCCAATCAATGAGCGGATTATGTCTCCTCAGCCAGGGAATACCGAGGATCACTGGGAAATGGGCTGCTCGAATTAAGTCGAATTGTATCTGTTCCAGATCTGGAGAATGCGGACCTTCAAGGATATAGTGGAATGGGTGATTGGCCCTGACGAAAGTGGAGAACCATCAACTCCTTCCACCTTCTGGACTTCTTCCTGTTTCAGCAGAGGGAGACCTTGTTTGTGCGCCCACATGGTGTCCATAAATACTCCTGCGGCGCCACAATCCAGCAAAGCCATGGTGGTCAGGACTTCTGTCGGGGTTTCCAACTGGATAGGTACCGCCATAAGGCGGGAGTCCAAGGTGGTTAGATGAGAAGCTACTGTCACAGTGACATAGGGACTTGCGATCTGACCTCGGTTACTCGTCCCCTTTAGTTCTGAGGTCGATCGTTTCCCGAACGTCTAGGCGGGACTTCTGGACAGTTCCGAAGTAAGTGGGTGCCTGATCCGCAATACATGCAGAGGCCAGCTTCCCTCCGACGTCTTCTCTCATCGGGTGTCAAGGGGGATCTAGCGGCTCCAACTTGCATCGGTTCCTCCTTGTTACTGGAGTGAGACAGGGCAGGCATTGAGTAGGCACTTGGTAGAAGGGAGCCAGGGGTTTTCTGCTTCTTCCTTTCCATTTTGCGTTCACTGAGGCGATAGTCAATCTGAGTAACAATGGAGAACAAGTCCGACAGGGTAGTGGGGCGGGCTTTCCTTGCTAGCTCATCCTTTATTTCCTCTTTCAACCCTCGACAGAAAATTGTATACTGGGCCCGTTCTGGCCAACCAGCCTCTGGGCCAAACGTTTAAAGGTGGAGATATATGTCAGTAGGTCACTGGAACCCTGATGCACATCCAAAAGTTCTTCTGCGGCCACATGTGTTATCTCTGGTTGCTCAAACGTCTGGCGCAGTAAGGTCAAAAAGCCCTCATAATCTTGGATGATAGGATTATTGTTGGTCACTAGAGGGGTGGCCCAAGCTAAGGCGTTTCCGATCATATTGGATATCATATACCCCACCTTGGCATGGTCATTAGAGAACAACTGAGGTCTAAAGGCGAAATAAATGGAACAGGCTTCCAAGAATTCCTTAAGGCGCTTCGGGGTGCCGTCGTATTTGCCTGAGGATAAGGCCATGGGAGGTAAGTCGGAATCCCTAGCCTCCCGGGTAGAGACCATCTGCCTCAGGACTGCGTTATCTGCCTTCACGTTCTGCAATTCTACGTTCATGGCCTGAACTGCAGCCACTAGTTCTTGTATTTGTTTAGGGGTGGCCATACTTCCTTTTTGGCGTTGCAAACTGTCAAGTTCTATCCTTGGTTCAATTGGTTTCACGCCACTCCCCCAAGTGCCCCCTATGCCCGCCTGCTCACCTGCAGTCTCCTCGTCCGGCTGGAGTCCAAATCTCCTTATCCTTAATGCCTCCTCTCTGGAATGCAGATGAGGTCTGCCTCGAGAGGAAGCCACCCTGCCCCTCTAACTCGGGGCCAAGGGGGCTCCCGTACCGGGGCAGACCGGTGAAGGGGAAAAAGCCGAAAGGCACAAAAAACCCCTTCCTTGTTGGTTTGTCGACAGGATACCAGGCAGGATACCAGACAGGACTGTGATGAATGAATAGTCCGGCGTAAGAGCGGTGACTATAACAGGGAGTGTTGGAAGAGGGCTCACGGGAGCCCAACCAAGCAGAGAAGGATGGGAAAAATGCATGAGCCGGGAGAACGCGAAAAAGACAGGAGATAAGGGAAGAGAGAGAGAGCCAGGGAGGTAAGGGAGATACCGGAGAGCCAGGTGGAACCGAAGAACCACAGGAGGGAGAGGAAGAAAAGGGGAAAGAGCGACGGGGCCGCGGAGGAAAGAACTGAAGCGTACCAACCCGGAAGCCTAACGCGATTAGGTTGCAACGCGCAGGCTTCCGGGTTGGCGTTCGTAATAAGGGATGTCACTGATTGGAAGGCGAAAAAGCTGGACCGCTGCTGAAGAACGCGCGGCGGCGTGATGGCCATAATCAATGGCGGCTCCAGCGCCAGCGTCTCCACAGCTGCCAGCGACAGCCGTGCGTGACACAAATCTATACCCACTAGGGAAAAACACTCTGCCCCACAAGAGGAGGGTTCTTTGGCTGAAGTACTACAGGACATAGGCCTACCCACACCCGAGGGCCTTCCTAAACCCTTAGGACAAGTCCCTACCCCTCAATACCCTGGTGTCATTCCCAGTTCAGCCCAATGGACTGCGGAAGACATACAGTGTCATGAGAAGAATGACCCTTTTCACCAATTTCTTTGAAAAAAAAACCTCAGGCTTATCAGAACTTTTAGGTTACTCCTCCTACTACCGAGTCTTCAAGCTCCCAGCCTCTGGCTTCTGACTCCCAGCCCCCAGCTAAAAGAGCTCCTCCTCAGTCACTTCCAGTCCAACCAGTACTAGGTGACCTGTATGACGTCCATACAGACACCGAAGGTGATAATGATGACTATCAACAATCTGATCACTATTATGATAGTGATGATGATGATGATGATGATGAAGAGGCAGAGGTGTATACCCTGCCGTCACTAATTCAACATGACTCCCCAGTGGCCGATTCGCCAGACGATAATCAGCCCCTCCATAACAACATGCTAATTAAAGCGGCTGAAAACTTTGGTATTCAGACACAGGAAACGCAACTAGACAAAGACTTTGTGGAGGATATTCTGGAAGACAAGAAGGCTGCCATCCAATTCATCCCAGTTTTACAGTCTGTTCAGAGGACGATCATACCCTCACTGGGGACACCTAACCAGACCAAGGCAGTTAATCCGAGAGTGGAGAAACTTTTCCGCCCAGCGCCATCTGACCCTCTCTATATCAGGGGTCAGCTTAAGCCGGATTTGCTTGTGGTGACAACGAGCCGTAAAAGGGCAGGGACACCACTAGCCTCTTCATAGGCACCACCAGATAAGGAGAGCAAAAAGCTCTATACCATGCGGAGGAAAGTTGTGACCTCCGCAGCTTTGCAGACCAGAGTCGCCAACAATTCAACACTGTTGGAAAGTTATAACTGTCACAAATGGGATGAAATAGCAGCATTCTGCGCCTGAACCTTTAAAATCACAACTAGACCTTGTGGCGGCTGACGGCAATGCAACTTCCAGCTGCATCCTAAAAAATAACCTTGATGCCGCACAAGCACCATGCTTGGCTACGCCAATCCGGCTTTAAGCTTGACGCCCAGGCTATGTTACTTAACATGCCAGGGGAACCTTCATTCTTATTCAGTAAAGCAGTGAAGGACGCCTTGAGGTCCGCCAAAGAGGAATACGACACCTTGAAGTCGCTGGGCCAGTTGACAAATTAACCACCAGGTCAGAGGGGTGGAAACAGTTTTCGCCGTTTTCGTGGCCAAAATTCCTAACGAGGCTCTGGTTACGGACAGGGTCAAAATTCTTCATGGAGCAACAACCAAGTTCAAGCCTCACAAGGCTACCAAAGAGGCCAGCGCAGATCCCGCGGCTGGGCAAGGTCCTCCACATCTAGAGGTGGAGGGACACCTCCCAAGCAATGACAGCCCACTACAGGTCCACTCCCATGCCTCTCCAGTAGGGGGAAGCATTTCACTCTTCACCCACGCATAGGGGGGAATAACCACGGACAAGTGGGTGCTATCGACAGTAGTGGGAGGTTATTGGGTGGAGCTCATCCACAAACCAGCAAACCATCCCCCACGCCAGAGAAAGACGAAGAAAGAAGAACAGCTCATCCTTCTCGAAGAGATCAACGCCCTGCTTCTCAAGGACCCCATAGAGATTGTGCCGTCCAGGAAGGTAAACAAGGGTATTTATTCAACCTACTTCCTTGTGCCAAAAAAAATCTATCTATGCGCCCAGTGTTAGACTTAAGCTCTGCAAACACTTATGTGAAGCCAAAGAAATTCTGCATGACAACGCTACAGGAGGTAATCCCCTGCTAATGTGGGGAGATTCCATGGCAGCGCTGGATATGAAAGATGCCTATTTTCATATTTCAATGTTCCCAGCGCACAGAAAACTGTTTGCGTTTCAATATAGCAAACCATCACTACCAATTCAAGGTGCTACCCTTCAGAATAGCGTCTGCTCCAAAGGTATTCACCAAAGTACTGACGGTGGTGACAGTGCACCTGTGCAGGGAGGCAAACCCAGTGTACCTCTACCTGGACGACTGGCTGATCACAGGGGAATCACCCCATCTTTGCAGATAAAAACACGCAAAGAACCATAAACCTTCTCTTCCAGTTGGCTTTCTCAATAAACGAGAAAAAGTCAAGTCTTGTAACAAACACAACAAAACAGTTCCTATGAGATGTCTTAGACACAAAAGCAGGCTTGGCCTTTCCATCCATGGGAAGAGTTCAAAACATGCTTTGGCAAATACCCCAGTATCAAGCCGGTCACCAGATAAGCGTATGGAAAGCAATGCGTTTACTAGGCATGATGGCGTTGTGCATATACCTGGTCCCACACGCACGTCTGCACATGCGCCCCAAGCAGGAGTGGTTGGCGAAATAGTGGTCTCAGGCAAGCGCTCAGTGAGACGATCTAGTGGTCCTTTCGCCAATACTAGTTCAAAACCTACGCTGGTGGACAAAGGAAAATCTGTTAAAGGGAAAACTCTTCCACGATCCGGTGGCGCAAGCAATCGTTACAACAGATGCATCACTCTCCGGGTTGGATGCTCATTACCTTCACCACACACAGCACATGGTCTGTGGACTCACATCACGGCACAGAACTACATCAACCTGTTGGAATTACTAGCAGTATTCAAAGCTCTTCAAGCATTCGAAGCGCAGCTGACAAACCAGAAAGCTCAGATCTTAACAGACAGCACCACTGCAATGTTCTATATAAACAAACAAGGGGGCACACAATCTCCAAATGTGGCCTAGCTGGCACAGAAAATATGGAGGTGGGCACTCAAAAGGGGGATGTTCCTATTATCCCAACACGTTCCAGTGGTACTCAACACGCTGGTAGACTCTCTGAGCAGAGATCCCCTACCAGAAGAACACAAGTGGCAACTAGACTCGGGTGTAGTAGAACACATCTTCTCCTAGTGGGGTTACCCCACGCTAGACATGTTTACTGCAGGAGAAAACCAGCAATGCCCAGACTTTGCATCCAGGTTCCCCCAAACAGGCTCCAAGGGGAACGCCCTATGGATGAACTGGTCAGGGAAATGTGCTTACGCTTCCCCCCCCCCCCCGACTCCCTTAATGAGAAAGGTAGTGAACAAGATTCACAGGGAACAAATGACGCTCACCCTAGTTGCTCCTATGTGGGCAAGACAGACTTAGTTTCCACATGTGCGCAAACTGGCGATATGCGTTCCCATCAAACTCCTGTGTCAGACCAACCTATTGACCCAACACAGGGGAAGAACAGTACACCCTCAACCACACTCAATGAATCTGGCAGCTTGGCTCCTGAGGTCATAGAGTTCGGACACCTTAATCTGCCACAACAGTGTATGGATATCCTCAAGGAGGTTCGTAAACCAAACACCAGACACTGTTATTTCGACAAGTGGAGAAGATTTGTAATCTGGTGCCGGTCCAAACAAAACCTGAAGAATGTATTCCATCCCACATTCTAAACTATATGCTCCACTTGTTAGACTCAGAGTTAGTATTCAACTCCATAAAGGTCCACCTGGTGGCTTTATCAGCGTACACCACCTCTCAGAGTAAGGTATCATGGTGGAAAATTCCAGTCATTAAGGCATTCATGGAAGGGGTAAAAAAGACACCACCCTCCAATTTCTAACCCACGCCAGGCTGGGGATATCAATGTTGTGCTCGCTAAGCTCATGAGGCCCCCATTCAAGCCTATGCACAAGTCAAGTCTTAAACACCTGACATACAAGACTGCCTTCTTAGTGGCTATTACTTCCATAAGAAGAGTTAGTGAATTGCAAACTTTGTCAGTGCAGGACCCTTTCTTTATCATTCATAAAGACAAATTGGTTTTATGTACTGATCCCAGGTTCTCTCCTAAATTAATTTCCAAATTCTGCGTGAACCAATCCATTGAGCTACCAGCCTTCTTTATGAATCCAACTAGCTCAGCTGAGTTAAAACCCCACACATTAGATGTAAGGAGGGTGGTAAACAAGACCAGACCGCTAAGGAAAACAGACCAGCTGTTTGTCTCCGTAGCACCAGGCGGAGGAGGAGATCTCATTTCCAAGAATGCCATCTCTAGATAGATAGTCAGATGCATACAACTGTGCTATTCATTATCAAACAAAACACTGCCTTTCACAACAAGAGATCACTACACTAGAAGCACAGGAGCTACCTTGCCTTTATCGCAAATGTCCCCTTAGACACCATTTGCAAAGCAGCTACATGGAGCACAGTACATACCTTCACTCAGCACTTCTGCATTGACACCCATTCCAAAGCAGATACACAGGTGGGACAAGCGGTTCTAAAACATCCGTTTGCTGCCGCTCCTTCTCACAACCCACCGCTTTCTCCTAACACTGCTCGCTAATCTATGCATAGCATGTGATCTAAGCAGATTCCATAAGCCTCAGAAGGGATACATTACTCACTGTAATCGTATTTCTGATGCTTGTATCTGCTTAGATTCACATGCGCCCACCCTTCCTCCCCTGAGAGAAGTTGCATAGATGTTTTATAAGCTTTTCGAATATTTATCTGCTTGGATACACATGTACTCACGATACACTTCATGCAACCTCACGTCAGAAACAAAACAATCTGAGAGACCTCGACGCGTGAAGGACCATGGGTACAGTGGACATCGCACTAGGGATAGTATTACTGGCACGCCCTGTCAACATCCCTTTTTCGAGTTTCGAAAACAACAACTGTAATACTCGGCAGCTTACACTAGATGTTGGCCTATGCATAGCATGTGAATCTAAACAGATACAAGCATCAGAAATACGATTACAGTGAGTAATGTATCCCATATATATTGGTGACACTACCTGCAGTCTATTCACTATGTATAGCCAGCCTTTACAATTAGTCTACTTGTGTTACAGCACCTGTAGAGTTATAAAACGGCTTACATTTTCAGCAGTGCTTCTTAACACGTGCATACTTCAATCTGCACATGGATGTCTTCTCGATTCTTTACTTTGCCATCAGATTCTATAAGGTCTATGCATTCTCTTCTTTGATCATCCTTCTCAGTGCGGTCACGCTCATTTCTTGTGATGTCACCAGCTTCTCCTTTTCACATCTTCACACTTCTTCGGGGATCTCCCTCAGAAGACCGCCATCTCTTCGGGGATACATCACATAGGGTTTTCTCATCGGATACCTTGTCTCAAAGGTTCTTCGTGTAAAAGGCACCATTACTGGCGTTGCACGTGTCGCAATTTACAGTTTCCAACATATAGGCAGAATAGGGGCGGCAAAGGCATTCAGCTGCTCCTCTACACTCCCCTGTCTGGTTGATTTATCGACCACTTCTTCACCAGTCTCCACATCTTGGTATCCTCTCTTGAAAAAGTGCTTCTTCTGAGTCCAGACCTTCACCACTCCCTTCATAGATCCTGCTGATTTTACATGTTCATCAACACTCCAGGTCATGTGGCTGCATTGTCCATTCGGATTACAGTAGATCCATCATCCCACGTACTTCCTGTGATTTCTTGGATGCAGGATCTTCGTTCCTTCATGTGCTAAGATGCTGGCCTCTATATATTTTCTGATTTCTGCATCTGTCAACTCCTTGGGTCCAAACCCTGATTCGACATTGATTATTATCTTCATTCCTACTACCTTCTTTGCGGTCTTCTTACACTGTGTGATTATTATTCTGATCACACAGAATCCAAACATCACCATCACCAATGCTGCTCCCAGGAGCTTGAAGATATTCGACATCCATTGTGGAACCCATGAGAAGATAGACGCGAACCAGCTATCATCTGCAATATCTTCTGTCTCGTCTTCCATTTGATCGTGTAGCTTTGTCAGCAATGTTATGGCCTCTGTTAAGGTCCTATTCTCGTCATCAACAGGAGGTATGAACGTGCAACATGATTCTCCGATTTTGGCGCAAACACCTTCATCCATTGCTGTGATCATGTCAAGGACATATCTGTTCTGGAGGGTCATCAATCTTATGGCCCTCAGTTCTTCCCTGATGGCATTGAATCCCTTTATGGTGGTGTTGATCATCTGCAGGAGCTCCCAGCGAGTGATCTGTAACCACTTCGCATTCGCCATTGTCTGGATTCCTGGCATAAAGATAGTCGTGAAGATCGAGGCAGTCTCATAAGGAATGGCATCCAAGGCTTCTATCGATTTAGCAGAGAAATCATTCTCCATCCTTGTTCGATTAAGGAATTCAAGTGATCTTCTCTTCAGATGGGCATCTGCTTTTGGAAACTTTCCAATGTTCAGGTTGCTTTGAGGAATCACGAACCCTGGAACATGAATAAGCACTATAGAACACATCCCTCCCGAACCTTTGGGCAGCTTCATCTAAGCTCTGGACCCAAAGGGCCAGTAGTGGTCCATTAGAACTACTGTGCCATCCTTCATGCCTGGTATATCAAAAATTTGGCCACACTGATGATTTATTCCAACTTTCCTCATGCCATTGTTTCTGAAACACAGTGCTACACTGGCTAGAGGTACTATCTGCAACAGTCATCCTTTATCACCGACATCCGTCAACAACTTAACAATTGTCAGCCAGTGGTGCTTGCATACATTCTCTGCAGTATCTATAACTGGCTGTTACGCTCACCTGGTCTCTGCGGAGGTGTTGGGGCACGGTTGCAGTCCTCCCGGGGGTGAGGTCGCTCGGGTCCGACTTCGCCCTCTGCGCTTATGTGGTGACTGGTGGTAATAGGATGCTGCTCGGGACTTCTCCTAAGTGGCAAATAGGGAGCGTGAGTATGCCACCTTGTGCGCCTGATTCCCCTTCCAGACCCCTTCTCCCAAACCGTGGTACCCATGGTATGCGCTGTCCCTGGAAAGCTCACCTGTTGTTTAGTTTTGGCAAGCACTCCTGGCAGGGGCGCTTGTATGATCTGGACCGAGTTCCTTCACTGGTCCCTTGCACGTGGTAGTCCAGTCCTGCTGCGACTAAGCCACTATACTTCAGGTAAGTGTTCATGTTCGCCTTTGTTTTTCCTCGTCTTGTATTGCTGTCCGTTCCACTTTTGATATTTGCTCTTTTGCTTTCTTCCCTTGCAGGTGATGTTTCCGGCCCGGCAGAAGCTGCGGAGTTTGAGGCGACAGCTGGAGGAAATGAGGAACGAAGCTGCAGTGGTACAGTAGCTGGTAAGTTGTTAACTAGGGGGCGCACTGGGTTCAAATGCGGTGCAGCCCTAGGACGGATGTTCTAACCGTGTCTTTCTTCTTCTTCACAGGGTCCGAGTTCGTGGATGCGGGGTGCAGTGCTGCGGCGTCGGGATCAAGATCACTGGAGGTCAGGAGATGAGTCTGGAGATGAAGCGATGAAGCACCGGTTTCCTGGAGGTGAGTATGCAGGAGATCGCCTGGTTTCCAAAGTTAAGTAAACTGGTCCAAGCGGCGGTGAGCGTCATGTTGCACGCGAGTGCACAGTAACGCGAAGCACCAGCCTTAAGGATGGAGCAGTTTATATAGCTAAGCTTCTGAAGCCACGCTCACCAGGTTCAGCCTGCCTGCCACACCCGATGAGTCAGCACATGAAGACCAGGCCTAGGGAGCCACACCCGATGAGTCTGCACATGAGGATGTTCTCTGGAATAAAGGCTTTCAGCTCCTGGAAAGTTCTTGTAAAATAAAAGCACTCCTGCACTGAAATAAAGTGTTCCTGCTCACATCTCTATATGAGCCTGGCGCCAAAGGCGCCAGGACTGAGTCCAGTCAGGGCCCCTGTGTTTATAGGTCCCAAAGGGACATAAGTGAGTCAAGTGACCCATTGCTCCCATCACTAGATGGTGTGGTTTTTGTGTTCTGGGGCCTGTGGCCATGACAGCACTCCACCTCAAGGCCCCTCTCAACTGCTTTGTGAAACCTAGGCCTTTCTCCCTCTATTCAGGAATCTCAATTCTAGGTGTGTTTTTCATTTTTTTCCTGTATTAGAGTGTGCATTTGTACGCTCCTAATCCTGAGTGTTGTCATCGTGTCCTATTGTACAACCTGCTTGCCTCTGGCTGTCTTAGTTACGCTCACCTGGTATCCACAGGGACGCCACCCAGCCGGGTTACTCGCTGGTATGCTTCTCTGCTTTGCCCTGATGTGGTCTGTGGGGAAGGTTCTGCCTGAAAATACACTGACCGACTGGGGTAGGTATCCTCCCTCAACCCCTATATGATTTCAGTCCCTCTGGCGCCCTCTCCTCACCTTGTGGTAGAATTAGGCGTGCTCTCCATCCTGCCTTCTTTGCAGAGGCGCGTTGTCTTTTTTGGGCGAGTGCGGTCCAGTTACTTCACTGACGCCGGCCCGTTTGCTATTGTTTAGGTAGGTCTTATTGCTGTTCTTTAGTTTTGTTGCTATCCTGCATGCCTTTCTTTGTTTAAAAATGTCTCTTTTTTTCTCCCTTAGGTATGCAGAGCTTCAGCGCGGCGAACTGGCTGGGTTGAGCCCCGCTGGTAAATGATGGCACATTAAGAGCGCTATGATGGGGTAAGTAAGCGCTATGCGCAGCGCTGCAAAGTCTTGCCTTTGCTAACCTGTGTTTTCCTTCCTTGTAGGTCTTGGTGTTCTTCAGCGCAAGTGGAATGTCCGGAGTGGTGCCAGCCGAGAGGCGACCAGCCAGATAAGCCTTTTGAGCAGTTCTTAATTTGTAAATGTCTCTACTGCTGTCTTTAATGTTGCCTCTATCTTCCTCTTTCAGGTTGTTCTGTCCGGGAGGCGTGCAGATTTGAGGAAGCTGTTCTCAGTAGCTGCGAGTGTTTAAAGATGAAGACTGAAGGTAAGATGCTGCTGCTAATGATGTTCCTTTTGTCTCCTTGCAGGTTCTGCTTCTCCGAGGTTCGAGGGAATAGCTGGACATGGTGAGCGTCACGTTGCAAGCTGCAAAGAAACGGAAACGTGTTGTCTTGCTCGGGTGTGGTTTAAATGGCCCCAACAAAATAGTCCAGGTAAAGTAGTCCCTAGGCTACCACACCAAAACACTAGACCGCATAGCTTGGTTCTTAGGAACCAAGCGTTGTGGATGCCTCCATGTTGGATGACAATACAATAAAGTAGTTCCCAAGCACATTGTCTTTCATGGTGTATGAGCCTGGCGCCATAGGCACCAGGACTGGCCCCATGAGGGCTTTTGAAGAGGATGCCAGGCTCTAGAGGCCCGAGTCCTGACTCCACCTGGCCAATGGGTTTGCCAGAGGGGGTTTTGGGCGAGGGTCGTGACAGTCTTCTGCCTACTCAAGTGTCCTCTCCTGTTTCCCTCTTCAACCTCTCTTCTCTCCCACCTACTCTATGGTGCTCGCCGTCTCTCCTATCTTTTCTAACTGCTTCTCTATTGTCTATCCTGCTCTCCTCACTAAGACTGGTAGGAAGAAGTTTAAAAAGGACATCCTGGTCTCCAACCCAGGCCTCCCTATTGCTGACACCTATACCAGTGCCTCCTCCAAGGAAACTCTCACTGACATCCTCTTTGCCCTTCCTTCGCCAGAACAATGGACCCTTCATATGGTCTCTGCGCTCTCTCCTTTCTCCTCTTCTCCCATTAATGGTGGCACCCGTTGGGACGCCCTCCTGGCCTCCTTCCATTCCTCTAAGGTCATCATTAATGTTTACTTAAATGGAACCGTCTTGGTCCAAGACCCTCAGGCCAACCTTCACCTCTTTGATAGATGCTTCCCGCTCCTCATCAATTTCCTTTCTTCTCCTGCAATCCCCTCAACCCCTTTCCTTGACTACTCTGCGTTCACCTTCCCTCTCTGCCCCCTCTCGGGCTCCCTCTACACCTCTGAAGGGCGTACCTCTGATCTGTACCCCTCCCCGGAAGTCCTTCAAGGTTGGCAACCTTTTCCATATTGCCACTCTAAACTCTCGCTCTGCTGTCAAACACTCCTCTGATATCTGCTGCCTCCTGGAAGAATGTGACCTCGATGTCCTCGGTCCCACCGAGACATAGTTCACGGCCAGCTCTGTCACCAGCTTTGACACGCTCCTACATGACGGCTACAAGATCTGCTCCGCGCCCAGGCCCAACCGCTCTGGGGGGGTGTAGCCCTGATCTTCCCCGAGTGGATTCCTGCCTCTGTCACTCCTATGCAGGCCTACTCCTCCTTTGAATGCCTCGTCTGCAGGCTCTCTCTCTCCCCTAGTCATTCCGTTACTGTGGCTACTATCTATCGGCCACCTGGTCAGATCCCCTCCTTCCATTCTGAGTGGGCGGACCTCTCCTCCTCACTCCTGGCCTCAACCACTCAACTCCTCCTTCTTGGAGACTTCAACATCCACCTGGATGCCTCCTGTCCTCCCTCTGGACTCTTTCACGACCTTTGCGACTCTCTCTCACTCACTATTCTCCCCTCTGGCCCAACTTACTCTGCAGGGCACACTCTGAATGTCCTGATCTCCTCAGACCTTCCCCTCTCCGTCCCTCTCTCCACTCCTCCTCCTGGAGTGATCACTTTCTCCTCTCCCCCCACCTCACCCTCCCTACCTCTCAGGCCAAGCCACTTCCAGCAATGCCACCCACCTTCTCGGTCATCCGACCCATGAAGCGCGTGTCAGTTGAGGCTTTCGCCGCCACCTTCTCACTCCCCCTCCCCCGTTTGGCTGACTCTCACTCTGACAAAGCCCTCTCCATGCTCCACTCTGCTATATCTGATACTCTTGATATCCTTGCCCCTGTCATGAGAATCCGCCTGAAGCCCAAGGCTATGTGCAACTCATGGTATGACTCTGACCTCGTCACCCTAAAACGCAAGTGCAGGGTGGCCGAGAGGAAATGGCATGCTTCATGTACATCCTCTGACAAACTGGCCTGCCGCCTGCTCCAAAGGCAACACCGGCTCTCTGTCCAAACCAAGAAGAGAGCTCATATCCAAGCCCCGCGTCTCTGCGGCATCTAACAACGCGGCTAAACTCTTTAAAATCTGCAAGGAACTGCCAATCCTGCTGCAGTCTCTACCTCTCCTGTCCCTTCCCAGGTCCTCTGCACGGCACTGGCCTCTCACTTCATCTCTAAAACTCAGGACATTCTGTCCTGACTCTCCTCCTATCCCCTCCTTCACTCTATTCCCTGCTCTTCCTCTAGCCCCTCTGCAGCCACCCCTCCTCCCTCCTTCTCTGCCTTTCCCCTGTTCTCTGCCAACAAGGTTTCTAGATATGTCCGATCTATGAAAGTCTCGTCTAAACAGGTTAACCCTGTTCCTCCAAAACTATGAAGGACCACATCGACTCCCTGGCTCCTGCCCTGGCTGATTTCTGCCTATCACTCCTTCGCCACTGGAGTCTTCCATTCCCCCCTGAAGCACTCCCTTGTGCACGCTCTTCTTAAACCCTCTGCCAACCCCTCCTGCCCGGCTATCGCCCAATCTCCATCACTCCCTTCATGGGCAAGATCCTGGAGAAACTGGCCATCTCCCTGCTTAATCTCCACGCTGAAGCTGTTGGTTGTCCTCATGATTATCAGTCTGGCTTCAAAGCTGCCAGAACCACGGAAACTGCTCTCCTGAACATCCGTGAAGACCTGCTCTCCAACCTTGACGCTAACACCCCCTGCGTCCTCATCCTACTTGATCTCTCTTCTGAGTTTGACACAGGCAACCATGCCATCCTGCTCAACCTGCTCCGTGACAAGCTGGGGATCACTGGTCAGGCTCTGGCATGGCTGACTTCTTTCCTCTCTGAGCGACCCTCTCAGGTCCAACTTGGGTCCTTCCTTTCTGCTATCCCTTTCTCTACCTGTGGTGTCCCCCATGGGGCTAACCTCTCTCCCTGGCTGTTCAACCAATACCTGGCACTCCTTGCCCACACGATCTCCGCTCACCGCCCCAACTTTCAGTGCTATGCGGATGACACCCAACTCATTTTCAGGCTATTCTCCGCCACCTCCTCTCCTTCCCTTATCTCTGACTTTCTGTCTGCTATCCAGGATTGGTGTGCCGCCATTGACCTCTGCCTTAATGCCAGTAAGACTGAGATTCTCCTCATCGGCACACCGGCTCCCCCCTTTCCTGCAGCTCTCTGGCCGGCCTCTCTTGGCCCTCTTCCTGCTTCCACCTGCAAGGCAAAAAACCTCTGTGTCATCTTCGACTCCACACTCTCCTTCTCCCCTCACATCTCTGACGCCACTAAGAAGTCACACTACCAGCTGCACCTCCCCAGAGGTAATCTTCCTTTCCTCTCCTTCCCCCAGAAGCTCACTGTCTCTAGAGCTCTGGTGCTCTCTAGGCTGGACTACTGTAACAGCCTATTTATAAATCTGCCTGCTTCTACTCTCCGCCCTCTGCAACTTATCCAGAACAGGACTGCAAGACTTGTCCTTGGCCTCAAGGCCAGGGATCGTATCTCCCCAGGACTGAAATCTCTGCACTGGCTCCCAGTGGCTGCGAGGATTAAGTTCAAAACCCTTTGCATCATCCACAAGGCCTTCTGGGGCCTCAATACATTCAACTCTCTCTCCCTACATATCTTCCTTCTCGAGCTCTCCGCTCATCCGCCTCCAACTCCCTCAGGGTCAGTCGCTTCTCCAAGCAACGAGTTGGTGGTAGACCTCTTTCTTCGGCTGGTGCCTCCCACTGGAGCAGTCTCCCTGAAACTTGAGGAGAACCATCTCCGGTTCCGGAAGCACTCAGAACCTTCCTCTTTGCTTCTGCTTTCTCTCCTCCTCTCCCCTGCTGAATTCCTGACTGAAACTGCACTGGTTACCTGGCCACCCTCTGATCTAGGGCCCAGGTCACCCCTCCCTACCAGTTTCACCAGTTTCATACCTGCACTGCCTCCCTGGCAACCTCTGCACTTGGGGACTGTTGTCTGTATCCCTACAGTACCGCTCCCAGCACTTGACACCTGATGCCTGCACTTTCCCTTGCCACCAGCTGGCCTTATTTTTAATTGTTCTATTTATTCTATGTATCCCATGTACTGCACTGCCCCCCTGTTTGCCCCCCGCACTTTTCCTCCTTCCCCCTTCCCTTGCACTTGCGCGATCTGAATGACACCGGGCCTATTAAGATCGTTGGCTTTGTCTTCCCTCTGTTCCCCCTCCCTTGCCTCATCGCGCCTTGAAACACTTGTGTATAGGCGCGTTATAAATGCCATATCATATCTCATGGGTGGTTTCCCCCCTGGCCCTGGTTTAGTGGGGTTATTGCGGTGGAACTGTAATCGTGGAGCGTGGACATGCTCACTGGGTTCCCAGATCCGATCTTGGTGTCCATAACCTTTCCAGTCTATAAGGTAGTATAACTTGGACGGGGACCATCTTAGAGTCTAGGATCCTTTTAACTTTGTATTCTGGTTCTCCTTCAACTATTTCGGGATCTAGTGGAGTATCGATCCGCGTACCTGTTCTCAATGGTTTTAGGAGGGAGACATGAAACACTGGGTGGATCCGTATGTGGGCCAGTAATTCTAATTTCATGGCCGCAGGGTTGATCACAGCCTTGATAGTGTAGGGTCCCAGATATCTGGGACAGAACGCCTGTGGTCCTTTCAGGGGGGTGTTTTTGGATGCTAACCAAACCTTGTCTCTGACTTGGTAGTTGGGAGCTTCCCTTAGGTGTCGATCCGCAAACTGCTTCTGTTTCTCTTTGGCTCTTGCAAGATGCTCTGCTGCTTCCTTAAAAACCTGGGTGATAGTTTTGTGTAATGTCGTTACAGCAGGCATTTCTAATGATTCGAGTGGGTCGAAAACGGATGTCCGTGGATGTCGACCGTACACTATGTACACTATGTAGAATGGGCTTTTCCCATACTGGTGTGAATGGTGTTGTTATATGTGTATTCTGCTAACCAAAGTATGTCCTTCCAGGTATCCTCGGTTTGTTGCAGCATACACCTTATGTATTGCTCGAGGGTCTGGTTGTCCGTTCGGTCTGGCCGTCAGTTTGGGGGTGATGGCTTGTAGATAAACGATAGGTCGATTTTGGCAATTTTACACCTTTTCCAGAATGCATAGACAAATGGAGTTCCTCTGTCTGATAGCCTTCTCCACAAAGACTCAGAAGGATCACCATAGAAGATTGGTGGCTTGACTGGAAGAGGGTGCCAGGGCTACTGACTCTGCCTCGGTCCGGAGTGATGCCTCTGTCAGGGTTGGCAGACCCGTAGATCGGACTCCCTCTACAAAGAGATCGAGATCACATGAGGACACTTCCCGGGGGAAGAATCCTAAAAGGGGGACATAAGTCGCAGGTTTGACTACCTCCCTCTCGACGATATCAGCAGCTGCCCGATCTATGTTCCTGTCTATGACCGCGTCATATACGATCACGACTATGGTGACTGCTAAACACTCGTCCCACTCATCAGAGACGATGGTTCCGTCGATGACCACAACTACCCCGTCAACGAACCACAGGCGAACATAGTCCTCAACGCCAGTTACTTCGTTCACAAACTGGTCAACAACACTCTCGTCGACTGTCCATCAACAAAAATCTACCACCTTGTTGTTGACCGCTTCGTCCACAACTTCGACGACTACAACAGTAACCAGGATTGCTCTGCCTCCAAGGCCAACATCTGCACCATTGTCATCTACAGCACCACCGTGGACTCCACAAGCACCAGTGCTCGCTTAATTTCCAAGAAGCACGAGTGTGCACAAGGATATGCCCCCACCACCGGTACCTGTTCCTCCAGTACCTGTTCCTCCAGTGGCTGTTTCGCCAGTGGTTGTGCCTACAGTTCGCGTGGGAACGCCATCGGCACCAAGAGACCTGTCTGTGTACATTCTGTCTACTCTACACAATTTGGTCACTGAATTTCAGCAGCGCATGCCTCCTCCAGTCCGGCAAGGGGCACAAGGTTGCCCAAGTAGAAGTCCTCTTCCTGGGCCTTCATGTGAGGCAGTGGCTCCACCTAAAGGACTAACTCCTCATTTGTTTGCTGCCCCCGCAGCTACGCTTAGACAGATACTGGCTAGACACGTATCTCCGGACACGCATACTACTACTGACGAATATGACCACCTTGTACCTCGTACCGGATGATGGGAAGCCTACAGACATACCAGACATGCCTTCCAGAGATTCGCCGCCAGACGAAATTGGCTCGTTCCATGCTCTGCTCACACAAACTGTGAAACCTTTTCACCTTGTTCTAGAGAAACGGAGGGTTCCTTTTTTCAGAGGCGGGAGGCCTCGAGAAAATCTGTACTTGCCGTCCCAATACTTAACGACATCAGACAGGATGGACTGCTGATTACAAAGAATCCTTCCTCAGCACCTGTATATAAAGTTTTTGGATTCTGCTTCAAAATGTCTTCACACTGAGCCAGGCCCCGACTCTGTGGTATCCACATAGTGCCCCTGGACAAGGAAGGCAAGCAGCTAGGTGCTTTTGGAAAGTGGGTAATTACCTTGGCCGCAACCACCATTAAGGCAGCCATTCTCTCCATGTACGACAGGGAGTTTTGGTACAAAATGTGCCACTTCTTGGACTTGCTGCCTGATAACAAACAGGATGAGAGTCTTGCTTTGCTGCATGACACAGAAGCAGCCTCAGATAATGCCATCACCATGGCTCTAGGCATTTCTGACACAGGCTACTGCCAGATGGGCACCACAGCAGTCCTAAGGTGCCAGGCGTGGTTAAAAGCCACAAACCTCCACCCTGAGGTACAGTCAAAGGTTATGGACATGCCTTTTGATGGGGTGGACCTCGTTGTGGGAAAAGGTCGACCAGACACTGTTAGCCATCAAGAAGGACACAGATTCTGCTCAGTCCCTGGGTACACTGCAGCAGAGAAGACAGTCCTTTCAGTCCAGGAAGGGCAGATTCTCTGGGTCCTCCATAGATTATCAGCCTACCTATCATCAACTATCTTGCACCAGTTTGCAGGAGGTGTTTAGAGGAAGGTTGCAGGCACATAGGGCAGAGGTGACCTAGTTCTTCCACCCACATGCAAACCCCGAAACAAGCCTGACCAGCATCAGGTTGTGAGCCCCATCTTCAGCACCCCAGAGGAAGGCCGGCTATCGCAGTTTGTCGAACAATGGCGGATCACCAACACTGCTCCACCAACGAAGGTACACCAGCAAAGGTGCCTGTCCTGTGCCCCTCAGCAGTGTCAAAGCCCCAGAGAGAGGTTGGAGGCTCTCACACTGCAGGAGCAGTGCACGCTCGCTTCCTGCGAGTACGACATACCCAGGTAAGCCCGTGGGCCCTGTGAGCATAGTCGGCTGTTTACAGCTGATCCATCCGCGAATGTGGTGAAATCCGCGTCCAAGTCCAGCTTCACTTACTTTATTTGCTGCATATCCAGCACGCTGTGCATTTGCCCATCCATGCTTTTTGCCCTGCATTTTATCCACTTGGCCAAATCCCTTCCATTGTGCCCCACGAGGAACACCAGACGAAAAGATGGCCGCCGTGTAATTCGCATCGATCACTGCTGCTAGAAGGCAGCCTGCATCCCGCCCCCGATGCCTGATTGGCTTGATGCTCATATTCACCCACCAACCAAACGCCGGCAGGCGGCAGCCGGCTCCACCAACAAAGGTACACCAACAAAGGTGCCTGTCGTGAGCCAGTCTGGAGCTGTATGGGCTCTGGGCTCTACATGTTGCCACCATCCTGGTAAGATCCTGCTATTCCTTTCTAGCATATTGTGATCAGCAGAACATGTTCACACTTTCCCATAATCCCAGACCTACCGCTGCCGGTTACAACCTAGTCGCCACCCCCACCCCACGTGACACTATACCGCGTTGCCCTAAACCTACCTGTATCATATGCACGCGTTTGGATACCTGAAGGAACGTAACCCAACTCCAGGCCTCCTCATGCAATGTATTCTTCCACTGCACCTACAACTACCAGCTATAAGACATTCTAAAGTTGCTAGTACCTGCTGTTGTAACTGCTGCCCATTGTTGAATTTACCACACTTGCTCACCAGTACAACGTTGAATGCCTGAATATTGTCACGCTTGGTGCCCATACGCTAACTTGCAGCCCTGCAAACACCCCTTCACTGTGCCCTTGTCCAGTACTGCTTGGTGTACACTAGTAACCCCAGTCACTATGCCCACCTGTGCGCCTACCTCTTTATGTAGACATATGTGCCTACTCTGAACCACAGTTTTGTACCTTATGTGTTAGCTAGCACATATACTGTGCGTATCATAGCCAATGTTGAATCTGCCTATTTGTGTGCACCCTAGCCAATGTTGAATCTGCCTTTTTGTGTGCACCCCAGCCAATGTTAAATCTGCCTTTTTGTGTGCACCCCAGCCAATGTTGAATCTGCCTATTTGTGTGCACCATAGCCTAACTTAGAAGCCAAGCCAACTACCCCAGTTGTACTCCAACAGCTTCCCACCATGCTAATCTGGCTCACCTTCATCATGTTCCCGTTCTGTGTCATACAAGATAGTGTACCTTGCAGCGGAAACAACTACATAGTCTACAATAATGGCCTAGCCAAACTTGCATGCCTGAGACACTTCCCCATTACCTGCCCTACACCGTTCCTGCCCACTACGTCATCCTTCCCACTTGGCACCTATCAAGCCCACACCACTAACGATAGTGACCATCTAGTTGACACTCTAGCCAACCTTATCATTGACAGATCCACGTGTCCCCATCCTAGACCTATTCACCCATGCCCTGCCACTGGCGCCAGTCCCATCCATAGCCACCCTAACCCTTAACCAAACTCCCCACTACCAATGACCAAGGAAGCATACTCACCACCAACCCCAACCTTACAGACCGCAACAACAGACTAGGCACCAGACTCCCCCTTATGTATAGTAACCCGCTAGCCAAATCCCACACCAAGACCAACAAAAAGAGCACAACCTCTAACAACTCCAAACCACTCCCTCTCCCTCTAAAAGGAGCTCTACTAAATGTCAGATCCCTTGTTGCTCATCCCACAGAGATCACGGACATCATCCTGACTAATAACCTTGACTTCGTCGCCGTAACAGAAACCTGGCTGCATGAGGCAGCGGGACCCTACCTAACCCTAGCTATTCCTGACAACTACCCCATCCTCAGAGCCGACAGACCTAATGCTCAAGGAGGAGGCGTAGCCATCATCTTTAAATCCTCTCTAGACATTAGATCAGCCACCTCTTCCCCACTAAAATCATGTGAACATCATAGTCAAGCTGCAAATATCTCCCAAAAGTACTATCTCTATTCACCTAATATATAGGCCACCAGGTCATCCTGGGTCTTTCGAAGAAGACATCACCTCTCTAATAGCCGAGAATTCCAAACCCTCGGCACAAATTATCATCCTCTGAGACTTCAACCTCGGCTATAATGACCTCCCAGCCTCCTCATTGGCCAATGCACTAGCTGAGCATGGCGTTACACAACTCAGCTCTCAACCTACTCATCTGAAAGGCAAAATTATCGACTGGGTAGCTGTCTTCAACTGTAATATTACCTGTAAGGACTCCCTACCTCTCACTTGGACTGATCACTATCTCCTCTCGCTAGATATCAATATCAATAACCTAGAGCTAAAAAAATCCCTTAATGCACCAGCCTGTCCCACCAGAAATAAGCATAATATTACTGCTGAAGCCTTAATGCCCCTGGTACTTCCTACACTTAACAGACTACCTGTCACAGCTGACTTGAACCTATTGGTCAACACCTATAACGAATCCATGTCCAAGGCCATTGATATTATTGCCCCACTGAAAATGCGCAAAGGAAAACCTAGAACACACTTGAACTCCTGGTACACCCCTGAACTCAAAGTACTGAGGTTAAAAAAAAGAAAACTAGAGACACTGTGGGTGGAAAACGGCACCTTCTACTGAAAACAGAACCAATCTCACTAATACCACAACCCTATACAAAAATGAGATAATACGTACCAAAAAAGGAACCTACAACTCCAGGATAAACCAGGCAGGTTCCAGCACTAGAGAACTTTTCAACATTCTAAAGGAACTAGAAAACCCTAATCCTCCTGCAGATACTTGTACGAAGGACAAACTTTGGTGCACCAGCATCCAGAATGCCCTCGCCAGCAAAATCACAGGACTCCAAACTAAAATAGAGATCAAACGACAACAACTTACCTGCAGCAAGACTACCAGCCCAAGCACGCCACCTCCCATTGACACTAACTCAGGCTTCACATTTAATAAGGTAACTATACCTGAAGTACAAACAATGATAGCCTCCCTGAAACCATCCAATTGTAAAGGGGATAGTTGCCCGGCTCAGATTATAAAAGATGCAGCCAGAGATCTTTCCCCCTTCATCACTAAACTAATAAACTCATCATTCACCTCCAACTCAGTCCCAAGCAATCTGAAACAATCATGGGTTCTCCCACTTCTAAAAAAACAAACTTTAGACCCGTCCATACCCACCAACTACAGACCAATTACCACTGTCCCATTCCTTCTGAAAATCCTAGATAGAGTTGCTTATCTGCAAATTCAAGATTATCTAGAGACTAACCAACTACTATGAATCCGTCAATCTGGCTTTAGACCTCAACATGGAACAGAAACGGCCCTTGTTGACCTCAAAAGTCAGATTGATCAACTTAAAGATAAAGGCAAGGCCGCCATCCTACTCCTTTTAGACCTCTCAGCGGCCTTCGATTTGGTTGACCATAAAATCCTCTGCAACCACCTGTTATCAGCAGCACACTTCTCCCTCTCTGCCATAATGTGGATACAATCCTTCCTTGATAATAGAACCATGCAGGTCTTCTCACCCGTAGCAGCAGCTGACCCCATCCCCATTACATGTGATGTCCCACAAGGCTCTTGTGTCTCCCCCACTTATTTACAAAGCCACTTTTCGACAAACTGGACCATCTGGGTGTCACCTACAATTATGCAGATGACACCCAGATACTCCTTACTCTATCAGGTAGCTACAACTCCGATGTTGGCCGGATCAACTAAGTCTTCACCATCATTCAGGCATGGATGGTCACACATGGCCTCTGTCTGAATGATAAGACTGAACTGCTCCTTGTTGGCTCACCCAACAACCTGTTGAAACTTAGCCCCAACTACAACAATATCATCATCGATGGAAATACCATTCCCATTGTTAAAAGTGTAAAAACACTTGGTTTCTACCTTGATGCCAACACCAACCTCTCTAAACAAATTAACATGACTGCCTCAGCCACTGCCTACACAGGTAAGCTGATCAGGGCCTGCAGACCTTTCTTGTCCTCTAACTGCTGCCTCATGCTGGCCAGGGCTCTCATGCAGTCCACATTGGACTACTGTAACAGTCTTTACCTAGGTGCAAACAAATCCATAATCAACAAATTGCAAGTCCTCCAAAACAACGCTTTACGAGCGGTATTAAACATTCCCAGGCGAGAGTATATTTCTACTATTAGAAAATCGTGCAAGTGGCTCTCCATGCAACAAAAAATGACCTAAAAACCATTTCCCTTGAATAACCAAGTCCCTCCATATCTCACTAATAAATTCACCTGGAAATCTTCGGCCAGAATCACAAGATCTTCCAATACCTTATGCCTGGCTGTGCCCAAATTCACCCTAAAAAGAACCGGCGGAACCAGCTCCCCGGTTCTAGCCTCCCAACTTTGGAATACTCTACCACTGGACATCAAGTTCATCTCCACCTTTCAATTATTCAGAAATCATGTCATTACATGGATACTGAATAAAAACTAACACTACCTCGGCTCAATCTTGTCATCCCACAGACATACCTTAAGCTTTCACTCTCTTTCCCATGTGTTTTGACTGTAGTGATTTGGTCCATAAATGTATATATATTATATAAACTGTATAAATTGTATATATCGCAATATGTATTATATGTATCCTGTAACCATTTACCTAAGCGCCCTCTTACCTCTGGGTCTGGTGCGCTATATAAATAAATAAACAAACAAATGGGTGCTCAATGTCATCCAGCATGGTCGCATGCTGGAATTTCTAGACAAATGCCCCTCCTCCTACAACAAGTCAAGTACCTGCTGGCCATGAAAGCCGTTACATCACACCTCTGGGGATCCAGAGTGTACTCCAGATACTTTCTGGTGAGAAATGTCCGATGGGTGGAGACCCATCCTGGACCCCAGGCATCTCAACAAGTTTCTAAAATCGCAAAAGTTCTGCATGGTCACGCTTCAGCACGTGCCGGAACAACTGGAGCACAGGGATTTCCTCTCGTCCCTGGACTTGGAGGATGTATACTTCCACATACCCATCCATCGGAAGCACAGGCGTTTCCTTTGCTTCGTGGTCAGGGGAAAGACTACCAATTCAAAACCCTGCTGTTCGGACTAAAGTCCGCTCCAAGGGTATTCACCAAGTGTCTACACTTACCCTTACCTGGACTGGCTAATCCTCAAGCAATTTCTTCCACGAGCCTTCCAACTGTATCTAGTCAATCCATCGAAAACCATTCCATCGAAATGCCTTTCCATTGACTACAATTAGATGGTTATTTCGAAATTATTTTTATTAACATTAGGGTTAGATTAAGGGTTAGGGTTAGGGTTAGGGTTGGGGCTAGGGTTAGATTAGGGTTAGGGTTGGGGCTAGGGTTAGATTTAGGGTTAGATTAAGGGGAGGTGGGAGTGGGGCTTGAGGGGGCATGTGGGGGGGTAACCCCCCCATCCCCATATACAAAAAAACATTAAAACGTTACAAGGAGCTGGCCAGTGCCGAAATTTCAGCACTGGACAGCTCCATGTAACATTTTAATGTAGAAAATAAATGCATCGAAATGCTATCTTTTACATTTAAAAGTAAATATTAATTCTATGGAAAAGTTTCGATGGATATGTACTTTTAATGTAAAATATAGCATTTCGATGCAATGACCATAAACCCCTTCCAACACTCCGAATAAACCATCCAAAGCCTGACTTCGCTGGAATTCTCCATAAACTTTCTGAAATCATATATATCGCCATCTCAGAATGCACTGTTCTTTGGCTCACAACTCAACACACTGCAGTGCCTAGTTATCCCCTCGAAGAAGAGGGTCAAGGCTGTACTTCGCAAGATTCAGCAACTGTCCTCCCTCCAACTGACAACAGTTCGATCAATGAAGTTATTATCTCGGGATGATGTCCTCAAGCATCCCTCTAGTACCTCACTGCAGATTGTGTATGAGACCTCTCCAGGAGTTCCTAGATGTCAGGTGGAAACGGGTGTCTGGAACGCTAAGATCTCACTGAATCCAGCGTTTCGCCAGAATCTGCATTGGTGTACTCATTGATAGCGCCTCACGCAAGGCGCCTCCTTTCGCCCACTGGCACATCAGGTCACAGTGATAATGGACACCTCTCTGGCTTGGGAGGCACACCGAGCTGTATTATGGACTCTAAAGTCCTTCCACCCTAACTCCAAGGCAAAGTGGTTTGCATTTTCACGGACAACACCACCACAATGTTCTTCAGAAGGAAGCAGGGAGTAACCCGCTCTCCCGTTCTGTCCTAGGAGGCGCAGACTCTGTGGCACAGGCCATGGTCTTCATTCCCTTTCACCTAGCAGGTATCCATAACACTAACACTAACAGCAGGGAACTGTGATCCTGCCACGAATGGGAACTCCATCAGGATGAAGTTTGATGTCTTTTCTCAAGGTGGGGTCGCCCACAGATCTTGTTCACCACAGCGGTCAACTCGAAGTGCAACCATTTTGCGAGCATGTACCCGCAAGGGAGGAATCTGGAGGACACTTTCTCAATGCCCTGGGAGGGCTGGTTCCTATACGCATTCCCTCCAATCGCTCTTCTTCTACAAGTACTAAATGCACTCAAACAGAGCCAATGCAAGATTATCCTCATTGCTCCGGCATGGCCGCAGCAGATCTGGTATTACAACCTTCTACATCTGTCAGTAACATCTTGCGTCAGACTGCGTCCTCGTCCGGACCAGCTCTCCAGTGAAGAAGGGTCAGTTCTACACCATGACCCAGCGTCCCTGAAGTTGACGGCTTGGCTCCTGCAGCCCTAGGATTTGGACACATTGCATTGCCTTTAGACTGTAGAAGAATTCTGGCAAAGGCTAGAGCTCCGTTCGCTCTCTCCTGCTACAAGCACAAGTGGAAACATTTCACTGTCATTCACAAGGGCTAGACCCTCTTTGAATCAAAGCTAATCAAATACTGCCATATCTTCTATCGTTGGCAAAGGCAGGGCTGGCACACACATCAATAAAGGGCCATCTTGCGGCTATCTCTCGCACAGCAGGCAAGCCTTCCCTATGGACTCATAGGCTGGTTAAGGAGTTCCTCTGGACTGTCCCTCCAGTAAAAACACCAGCTCAATGTGGTACTCTCCAAGCACATGGGCATGCCTTTTGAGCCTCTACATCGAGCCCTTCTAATGTTTCTCTCATGGAAGACTGTTGTTCTGGTGGCTGTTACATCTGCTAGATGGGTTGGGGAGTTGCAAGCTCTCTCCTGCAAACCACCATATTTGACTTTACATCAATCCAGGGTGGTGCTGCGCACTCATCCCTCATTTATGCCAAAAGGTACATCGACCTTTCACCTGAACGAACCGCTGGTCCTACCTGTGTTCTTTGTCTCTTCCACCTCTCTGGCAAAGAGGGCATTGCATTCACTAGACGTTGCCCGTGTGTATACGTTTTATATCGCACACAAAAGACTTTTGCAGAACTAAACAACTTTTTGTAACGTTTTGACCTATTGAACAAGGGAGGGCCCTGTCAAAGGCTTCTATTTCCAGCTGGCTTCTGGCTTGATCTCCTACTGTCATCGGCTGGAAAACAGACCACTGCCAGGTAGACCAAAGGAGCATTCCATCAGAGCTGTTGCTTCTACTAGGGTGTTCCTGTCTGGTGTTCCCCTGCTCGCCGTGGCCACCATGGGTGGAGCTAAGGTGGACCGCTTTCATTGGCTGGGGCAATATCACCCAAAGTGACAGCAGTAGGCTATGCAAGTGGCAAGCAGTTTTTTCTTTGTACTTTAAAGCAAGACTGCTTTATTATTACTGTGGATTCCCAATGTGACGATGGGGAATGTTGAGCATGTGAATCCTTGAAAGATACCAATGTTGCAGAACAGGAGTTGCAGGCAAGTAAGGTATTCCCTCCTTGTTAAAGTCAGAGGTTCCAATCAACACCTCTCACAGCTGTACTATCCAGACGTAGACCTGACCGCCTGCCTTCCAAAAAATGTTTTACATTATTTTATTGTTTCTTTAATAGTGTTCTTGGCGATTGCAGATGTTCGGAGTGCTTGGTCTAAAAACAGATAAATGGTTACATGTAGACAGCTAGTTATGTACTCCACCTGAGAGTATGGTTTCTTAATATGCAGGTGTAATTTATTGCTGCTTGTGCCAAACGTGACTATTTACCAATCTGTTAAACTCTTTAATCTCAGTCCCGTTCCTTGTACCACACTCTGAACTGTATTGTTAGGCCTTCTGCTCTTGACCCTGCTACACTTCCCTCTCTTACTGCATCTGATTTTTCGGAATACTTTTCTGCTAAAATGTCTATCCGTCGCCCTTCTATCTCTGTATTGTCCACCTCCCTATCTTCCTCTGCTTCTTCGCCAACTCTTTTCGCTTATGTCTACGTCCTCCCCTCATAAATTCAGACGTCTCCTCTTTTCTTGTTAAGGCCAATCCTACCTCTGCTTCCTCCTATTCTCTCCCTTCCCCTCTGATCCCTTTTGTCACCCTCTTCTTTTTCCTTTTCTTACAGCCTTCTTAAACTCTTCTCTATCTTTTCTACTTCCTTTAAACATGCCTCCATTCTATCTATTCTGAAGAAACCTTCCCTTGATCCTTCTTTCCCTGCATATTTTCACCTTTCCTTTCTAAGCCTATAGAGTGCATAGTCTACATGCAGTTTTTCCCTCATGTCAATGCTAATTCACTTCTTCCTTCCCACCAATCTGGTTTCCAACCATTCACTCCATTGAGACTGCCCTTCTTGCTGTTTGTAATTCTCTCCTCAATGCTCGCTATTCTAAACCCTCCTTTGTTCTCCTACGCCTGAATTTTTCTGCTGCAATGAACATTGTTGATCACACCATCCTTTCCTCTCTTTATCATCTTGGTTTCCGGTTGATCTGTTATGGAATGGTTCCACTTCTATCTTTCTATATGTACTTTTTCTGCCTCTTGGCTTAGTCAATCCTCCTCTACTTTCTCTCTTACCTATGATGTACCTGAAGACTGTCTGAGGTTCTCCACTCTTTCCCCCGATATTATCCCACTGGCCTGAATTATCTCTTTTGTAGTTTCCTATCATCTTTAATGTAATTTGCAATCTACTCTTTCTAATGGGTTGCGTCTTTCCACATATTCCTCATCTTAAATATATTTGTATCCTGTGTGAAAAACCAGAGGGTGTTTCACTGCCCAGACCCGAGGGATCCCTTGCTCAGGTGACCATGGCACGGCCATTTGGACAAATGTGGGAGTATTACCTGGATGAGGGGTCCTCGGGGAGTGGGTGAGAGACACCAGATGGCGAGACACGGTATCCTCCCTTTCCCAATACCCCTATCTAATCCTATTTTATGGGAAATTCCAACTTCCTAGATCTACCCCCCTCCCCCTTTCCTACACAAACACTGAGCCAAGGAAGAGGAGGTTTAAAGCTGAAAGGATTACCACCCATTCAATGCACTGGACATGTCCCTCTAAGAAAATCAAGCAGGGGCAGGCACTTGACTTTAATCACCTAATACCTATTCACTCTCCCCACATGGTTAAAAGGTGAACCACTGAGACACACTTTGAGCAAGGCGGTTCACGAGAAGGAGCAGTTACTCCGTGGCTATGGCGAACCAGACGAAGGAGAGTGACAAATGGAGGGGTTGAACCGAAGGGGCAGGAAGCCAGAGCCCCGTCCCTACCCAAACTCCCCCACCCAGGCAAGAGATAGTTATTTCCGAAAAGCTGTGTGGATTGCGCATGACAGCCTAGCTGGAAGGGAGCAAGAGTCTTCCAAGTGCTACAAGGTTATTAGCCACCCTCTCGGGTAAACGGCAGAGTTGGGGAGGCGCAGAAGCGGCAGTGGTAACAACCTTGACAACGTGGGGATGAGAATTAATACTGATTTATATTGCCATGTGTTAGGTCACCCTCTAGCCTGGCTAAAAAACAACCGATGATGACTTTGTTTCTGTGATCTGGTTGTACTATGTATCTTTAACTATCACTTGTCACTATAGGTGGTGGTTTTACACAAAATTTCTAAAGCACAAATTTACTTTAACTTTGTACAAATGAAATTGTGTTTTCTCATTCAGTTGCCACTAAAGGATTTGTAAATGCATAAAAACAAACCACATTCGGTAAACTGAATTTTTATGTATATGAAAAATCTATGCAAAAACGCATGACTACAAAATGCATGAACAGCTAAATAAATTAAAGCTGCACCTAGTATCAAACTTTGTCTGTACTATCTATTGATGGGTTGAGTACTACTACATACTAAAGAAATGTAAATGTGTGTTATATGACGGAACAAATTTTGGGTTTACAGTAATTAGTAAGCAGACCACGAAAATACAGTGATCAGGACAACCCCCTTGTGTACTACGTTATATTGACATTCTGACTTTTCGTTTCACCACAGATTTATTTCTTTTTTTAGATACATATCCCTGTGTGAAATTAGTTTGTATTAGAGTGGAGGCAGGCATTAGGTTTTTGTTAGTATAGGCCTTTGTATGTCCAAGACTGACTAGGACTGTTTCTTTATTATGTGATGTTCAAGATTACTCCCATCTTAGTTATAGGGCAAGACACGAGTTCTTTCACCGCCTTTGAATCTAACAATAAAGGTTTTGAAACTTGCAACTCTTGTGTCAGTGTCTACTTGTGATACCATGCCTCCCTTGCATATGGTGTCAGACGTGGGATACAACTCAATTGAAACAAGTTGGGGAAACCTAACATTTCAGAAACTCTGTAACCAAGCCTCAGAATCCACTACTGCCACAAAATAATCTATCAGTTTTGATATATGCAGGAGTAGAGAGGCTACCATCCCTCCCGGAAAAGAGGAATGATTCCCACTGGCTTAGTTCTAATACTCCCCGCTGGTTGTTACATTAGGCTGGCACCAAAATCTAGTTTATCCTGGAATTTTGTCTAGATGTACTTGCATGAGTTTTAGCCCCAGACTTTCAAGGTGATATACAAGTACTCTTGCAAATCATGGAGAAACCCCTTTTGAAATATGCCTTGGGGACAAGATTGCACAGGGAATTCTTGAGAAAGATTTATTTCCCTGTTTTGAGTAAGAGAAGAGAGCCTGAGGAAACTGAGAGAAGTAACTTAGGTTTTGGGGAGGCCGATGAGAAACTTAAAATCGGAGCCAAAGTGGAAGATGAACCCACCATCCTTCCAGACTTGGCCTTTGCCCAACGAAACGGCCTCACTGGACAGGGGGGACACTTAGGACATTCTAAGATTCAAGCTCACATTTGTGGAAAATTCTATTGGACTGGGATAGATGCTGATATGAACAACTTTGTTCAGACATGTGAAATATGTCAAAAGACCAGCTCGCATATTCCTCTATCTGTCCCTTTAAATCCACTACCGATAATTGAAGTTCCCCTCTCCCGAATAGGGATGAATATTATCGGGCCATTCGAAACTTCTAAGTTGGGCAACAAATTTGTTCTTGTGATTGTTGATTACGCCAACAGGTACCCTGAAGCCTTTCCCATGAGAACTGACAACACCCAGCAAATCTTAAAGCATTTGCTACCATTCTTTTCCAGGGTTGGATTCCCCAAAGAAATTATAACTGGCCAGGGGACACATTTTATGACTAAGCCTATGGGTGAAATCAAGCAATTGTTACATATTACAAACTAAAGGACCTTGATTTACCATCCCCAAACCGACTGATTGGTAGAAAAATGTAATAAGACCTTCAAGATGATTCTAAGAAAGTTAATAGACGGGCATGGGAAACAGTGGGACCGCAAGGGCCCTATTTGCGGTGAGAAAGACACCCCGGGCATCTACTGGATTCTCCCCCTTTGAATTATTGTATGGTAGCGAACCAAGAGTTGCCTTAGATATACTCAGGGAAACCTGGGAAAAAAGGGTAGAAGCACCAATACCTCTTTCACATACAGCCACCCGGGTACAAGAACACACAAATCTAGTTATAACTCCAGTTCATACTCATATGGAAAAATCTCAGAAACAGAAGTTTTCCTATGATAAAAAGGTAAATCTTAGATCGTTTTTCAGTGGGTCAGAAAGGTGTGGTTCTTTTTCATACCTCTGAAAATAAAGTGGCTTCAAAATGGCACGGGCCATATGAAATACTAGAGCAAACTGGAACATGTACTTATATAGGGTAGCCCAACCTGATGGAAGACAAAAGACCCACCTCTACCACATAAATCCCCTGAAAAAATTGAAAGAGAACCCTTCTGCCTCTAACTCTTCCATGTCATCCTATTTGGTACCCCAGGAGAGTGATAACCTAGAACTCATTCCCCAAGAACTAACTAAAGACAAACGAAACATTTTGAATGACCTTGTTACCGCTTTCTCCGACGTATTTTATGAAAAACCAAGAGTACATGGAACGTATTATTACACCAGAACCTCAAAAGGGAAAGTGGTTCATCTAAAACCATACAGACTCCCAAAGGCACGAAGGAAAATAGTAATTGAGCAGGTTGAGCATATGATGAAGGCTAATATTATCGAGCCCTCTTCAAGCACATGGTCTTTCCCTATCATGTTGTTAACCAAAGCCCTCCAATCTTTGAGATTTTGCATAGATTGTATGCAAGTCAGCGCCGTCTCCGCCTTTTGCATATCCAATGCCACGCATCGATGACTTGATAGATAAACTGGGAAATGCAATGTTCTTGTCAACTCTAGTTTTAACTAAAGGGTATTTGGCCGGTCCCTGTACATTAACCTAATAAGAAAAAAACAGCCTTCTCAACACCAACAGGGTTATTCAAATTTAAAGTTATCCCTTTTTGTCTGCTTTGAGCCCCAGCGACTTTTCAACGACTTATGGACAGAATACTACAACCTTATTCCGATTTCTGTGGGGCCTACATTGACGATATAGTTATTTACAGTAAAACGTGGGAGAACCACCTTTCCCATCTTTACACTATTATGAGAGCTCTCTGAGAGGCCGGATTGACTGCCAACCCCAGGAAGTGCAAGTTGGCTCAATTGGCTGTAAAATATCTGGGCTTCTTTGTGTGGAATGGTAGTGTACAGCCTCAGCAAGAAAAAGTGATGGCCGTCCTGGATGCCCCCACACCGAAAAGAAACCTTGGAGAATTCCTGGGCTTTGTTGGATATAATCGCAGGTTTATCCCAAAATGTTCAGACAAAACATCACGGTTCACAGATTAATTACGAAATGCAGAACCCCAGAAAATGTGTTGGACCGATGAGGATGATGTTTGTTTTAACAGCCTCCAAACAAACATTGTGTCAGAACCCCATATTGAAAGTGGCAGACTTCTCGAAAGAGTTTGTTTTACAGACTGATGCCTCCCTGACTGGGTTAGGAGCCGTACTAACTCAAATACATCATGGCTTAGAACATCCTATAATATTTACCAGATGTAAACTATTTCCCAAAACTACTCTGTGTTAGAACAAGTAGCCCTTGCCATCAAATGGGTGATCCTCCATCTAATGTACTACTTAGTGGCAAGGAAATGTACCCTTATTACTGATCATTCACCCTTAGTTTGGATAAGTCAGAGGAAAGAATCTAACCCTCGAGTCATGCAATGGTTTATGGACCTGCAACCATACTGTTTAGCTGTGGAACATCAAAAGGGTAAAGACCAAGGGAACGTTGACTTCCTTTGCCGGTTCCCTTGCGAAAGAGATCCATCCACATTGCATAGGGTTAGGGTATGTGAAAAACCAGAGGGTGTTTCACTGCCCAGACCCTGGGGATCCCTTGCTCAGGTGGCCACTGCATGGCCATTGCTTTTGGATCCAGACCCTGAGGGTGGACAAGTGCGGGGAGTGAGGGAGAGACACTAGATGGTGAGATGCGGTATCCCCCATTTCCCAATACCCTTATCTAATCCTATTTTATGGGATATTCCAACTTCCCAGATCCCCCCCCCTTTCTACACAAACACTGAGCCGAGGAAGAGGTCTCAGGCTAAAAGGATTCCCACCAATGCAATACACTGGACATGTCCTTCTAATGAGATCAGGCAGGGTCAGGCACCTGACTTTAATCACACACACTTAATACCTGTTAACTCTCCACACATGGTTAAAAGGTGGAACACTGAGACACACTTTGAGCAAGGTGGTGCACGAGAAGGAGCAGTTCCTGCATGGCTATGGCGAGCCAGGCAAAGGGGAGCGACAAACCGAGGGGTTGAACCAAAGGGGCAGGAAGCCAGAGACCCCCCCCCAACCCTCCAGCAAGAGATCGCTATTTCCGAAAGGCAGTGTGGATTGCGCAGGACAGCCCAGCTGAAAGGGAGAAAGAGTCTTCCAAGTGCTACAATGTTACCAGCCAGTCTCCCCGGTGAACGGCAGAGTTGAGGAGGTGCCGAAGTGGCAGTGGTAACAACATTGACTCCTGCATCCACGGCGCGAAAGACAGAAAGCATTTTAGCACTATTAGTGAGTTGAGGGAAGCAACAAAAGTCTGGTCTGTGTTTAATTGACATGCTTGCAACAGTATCCGAGGGATGAAGGTTGTGGGTTTGAACTCTATGGGGAACACCAGGTCGACTAAAGAGTCCACCACTTCCAGTTTTTGACCTTCCACCCACCAGTGTTCGGCCAATTGCTTTTTTTGTCCTTTGAAAATATCATGACCTTTGTCTTAGAACAGTTAATCTTCAAATAATTTGATTTAGTGTAACTTACAAAGGCATCAATCACTTTCTGCAAACCTCGTGGGGTGAGGTCAAACAAAAGGAAGTCGTCCGCATAGGAAACCCATGTCAAGTGCTGTTTATTCAAACTAGGGGAGGCAAGTGCAGAATTCTGAAGGGTTTCACCAACGTCAGACATATTCAAATAAAGAAGACATGGTGCCAACATGCACCCCTATCTGACTCAGAATGAAGTGTTGATGGGTACTGATGTTTCACCATTTCTGTTTAATGTTACCCTTATTTTGGAGTGTTCCTGCAGGGAAATGATTAGTCTCACAAGAACCATGGATATATTCCAGCTAACCAACTTCTTCCATAAGAGGACCATATTTACAGCGTCAAAAGCTGAACTTAGATCAAAACTTACAATGTGTGATGCATGTACAGTGCCCCTTATGGCCAAACCTTTAACATATTTTATCAGGCCATTGATGTTCGTACTATGCTTTTTTCTAAACTCCACAAGCAATTTTTTAGTGTGGCCTGATTCTATTGCCCATGTATCTAAGTGCTTAAATAGCAATGACGCAAAAACGTTACTCTCCGTATCCAAGACAGAGATGGGTTGGTAATTACATGGGTTGTTTTGGTTCCCCCGCTTATAAATGGGGATTCAAAATGCAGTTTGCCAACTTATTGGCAGAATTTGGTCTTTTAAGATCTGTTGAAAGTAAATAGTCAAAATGGTAGACCAGGATGCTGGATCGTTCTTGAAAAGCATATTCAAAAGTTTATTGGGCCCAGTTTACCTGGAGCTGCTAATGCCTTAATGATTTCAGCTATTTCATCAAAATCAATTGTTAATTTCCAATCGTCTGAGCTTGGGTCCAGAAGTATGAGGGGAGGAGATTCAAGAGTGGAATTATGACACAATTTGGTCTGATAAAGAGACCCACTGCTGTTCCCCAATGGGGTTTAGCTGTAGGTCTGCCTGGTTTCTTCCTGGTTGTTGTTTGACACAGTGACTCCATCATACATTCTGCATCATTATTAAATAGCTGACATTTATGCAATGTACACCATTGGCAATAGTGTTTTCTCTTTTTTTTTTTTTTAGTCGTAGTTGTAGTTTGGCAATGGAATTACTCTTAATTATCCTGATTCTCCCCCTCATTTCCCTCTTTTGCATCCACAATATCCGATCAAATTGGTGGGCATGCTTTTCTGGGACTATCTTCCTTCTGTTTCCAATGTTAAGAAGGAGGTCTGTCAGGAAAGAATCAAAATGATTGACATTAAAAGTAAACATTTTCCAGTCCAGTGTACTGGAAGCCAATATCCTCTTGGCTCTACCATTCACCAGGGCGGCCCTGTGGATGTTCCAAGAGATTCTGTTCAGCCCCTGATTTACAGCTAGTGGGGGAAGATCGACTCCCGCCTTCCCTCTCCAAGGGCCAATCAAACACAGCTGTGATCATCTTGTGGTCACTGAACTCAATAGGTTGAACCCTAAAACTTAACATGTGGAAAAGGGTCTTGTTCACAAAGAAGTAATCTAAAATCGTCTGTTTCAAGATCGCCTGTTTCGGGCCCCATGCCCATGTACTGAGAGACTGTAGATTTCCCTGCACAGAGCCATTCAGTTGGATAAGACCAACAGATTCCAGAGACCCGAGCCATCTTTCTCCATACTTCACCTTTAAGGGGGCCGGACAATGAATAGTCTCAGGGCATGGATCAGATTTAGAGAAACAAAATGAGTTCAAGTCCCCCCACCTAGAACTACCGAGCCCTGCCTACAGTTATCCAACCAGTTTGAGACAAGGTCTACTATCTCCTTCAGAATACATTGAATATTACTCAATTTGTTATGCCAATAAATATTCAGCAATAACAGCTTCTGTTTTTTTCCCCTCTCAGTGTTATTGAAATCTAGGTTGCCAGTAAACATTTCTTTGAAATAACCAGAGAGTCTACGGTCAGTCCAGCGATCTTTTTTTATAAGGGTAACAAGTCTGCCTGACGGCCTCCGCTTTGGGCCTTTAACAGCTGAGGCGAAAAATGTTACAAAGTCATCCACTACCGGTGCATCAATTAACCAAGTTTCCTGGATGATAGTGTATTCATGAAGGATGTTTCCCAAATCTGGATTAGTATGTAAGTGAGTGTGACCACACTATTCCAGGAAAGGACAGTAAGTTTGTTAGTACCTATTCCCATGCCTCAGGTAGTATTGCACATGGTCGACTTCTGGAGCCCAGAGTCCTTCCTTGTGCTCAAATCTTGTTCCAGATGCTTCCCCTCCCCATCTCTGACTTGCATTATTCTGGCCCTTCGTTCCATGTATATGCTCTACGGGATTCTTGCAATTTGTCTCACTGTATGTCATCTATGTGGGCATCACCCCTCCTGCTTACCTCCTTTGAAATGTCAAATCCTAAATGAAGTAGAGTCCATTTTGTTTTGAACCAAATCAGATACAATTTGTGAGGAAAATGTTAATAATACTACGTCTGTTCTTTCTCTAAATGGAAATTCTATTCTATCTATGGGCCTCATTACGAGTCCAGCAGTAACGGAGGCGTTAAAACCGGCTGGTTACCGCCGGACTCGTATTACCATTCCGCCTCTGTGACTCCCGGAAATACCAGGGCATTACGACCCTGGTGTCCCGGGAATTCCGGAGGCGGAATTCGTTAAATCCCCATTCCCATTGAGTCCTATAGAATGGGAATGTGGACGGGGAAACACCGGCACCATCTCGTGATGGTACTGGTGTTTCCACGTCCGCCTGTAGGCAGGCTGTGTTAAACCCGCCAGGTCAGACCTGGCGGGAACATCACCTCCCGCCTGCAGGAGTCGGGATCGGGCGCTCCGGAATTAACAGTGGCGGCGGGTTTACCGCCACTATTATTTCCAGGCTGCCCGACCTGTAATGCGGCCCTATGTCTCTGTATGATATTGTTTTTAGACTGGAAACTTGGGAAAGCAGCCTCAGAATCCCTGTTCGGTTCAATACGAAAGACCTCTTTTCATATGTTGTGCATGTAAGCTTATACAGAGAACACAAGCGGTAGGCAAAGTGGCTCAAAGTTTAAGATAATTTCCTCTATTAGCTTGTTTGGAAGTAGGTAGCTTTGTTGAATAAATCGCTGTGCCTTCTACTTTTTCTCTTCTCTCCTAGCCCCTCGCATACCACCAGTGGGGAGATTGGAGGAGATTGTCTCTCAAACCTTCCCCCTTTCTTAAGCCAATTGATTTTGAGGAATACGTAGACTGTGGGTATTGTAATCTTTGGGGCCCTCCCACACTTGTGTAGTGTATTGCTTTTCCTGGTCCCACATCCCACACACCATTACTGAGGGGTGGGAGGGTGCGGCAAACAATGCTCAATGGATTTTTTGGAGTAGCTTGTAGAATTATCACTGAGGACTACACCCTCACCCACGTTTTGAGGTCTGATTGTGTTGGAAAAAAAGAGATCCTAGTGTGATTGTTTGTCATTTAAAAAAAATATTTGAGCTACTGATTCTTTAGACCGAGACAGATGGAAGGGGCTGAGCTCAAGAAAGTCCCAGCTTGGTTCGATATGTTCGCATGTTTGGTCTCATGATTACTTATCGGCAGCCTCCCTGAGGGAAGAGAAACCGATTTAAAAAAAGGCTTTAGTGATGGTGTTTGAGATTTTCGAGAGATTCCGATTTTTTTATTTATTCTTTTTGCTGACCTTACTCTTAGTTTTGGCTTTTGTGTTACCAACTTTCAGGGATTTATTTTGCAGGACATTTGGAAGTGCTTCTTTGGCCCTCCCTGATTCCACTAAGTAAACCTCATTGGCCGATGGTATAGGTGTCAGAGGGGACCAAAAGCAGAGTGACCTGAGACTTTTCTAAGGATAGTTCCTGCCCTCCCGATGAGGTTTTCTCCCCCACATTTAATACAAAGAGATTTTGGACTTTGCCCCATATTACATCAAGTAGTGTTGCATGAGTTTGAGAGTCTCTGGAGATTTTAAAATAAAGAAAGCAATGAGCTCAAAACCTGATTTCGTTCTGAAAACAGCGGGTCAGTTACCCCAAAAACAGTGGGGTCTAGAGCTTTAATTGCCAAGGATAGCGTCCTTTGCTGTCCTGGAGCGGGGGTGGATTCATAGGATGTAATGGATGAATCAGAGTCTGAATCAGAATCCGGAGCTTCAGGGAAAATTGGCAGAGTATTTAGGAAAAAGTCTTTGTCCGTTCCTTGCTCGTCCGCTTCAGACTCTTCATAGGACATAAGGTCAACACTAGTGGTTGGTTCCAGCTGTTGTATTGATGTTGCGATGTGTTCTCTCATTAATCCTGATGTAGAGGGATTTTGGTGAACCAGTTTATTACACTTCTGCTGTTTAGGGAAGTAAGAGTGTATCAGCTTAGTTGCCTTAAAGTTGGTAATTTGGGGTGTACGCATCGTTGCCTGTTCCCCCTGCACTTGATTGATAGCAACTGGAATGGAATTTACTGTTGGAGGTATAATTTCAATAACGGGAGAGGGAGGAAGAGGTAGATAAATTGCATACTGCAGCGCCGCGGACGCGTCCAGTTCCAGTGACGAAATAAATGCACAACTCCTTAAATCCATGATACAGAAGAAAAGTGACCGCCCTTCAGCGACCTGCGTTTATGCGCTTCGGCACTGGGAGGCAGGAACCACAGACAGAATAACGATTTGCACATTTGCAGACTTTGTATTTCTAGCAGATCCAAATGTGTCTTCTGATCAATCACCAGGGGTTCAAAGGCTCGAAGCCCGCAGTCACCCCGTTAAGCACCTGTTGGAAAGGTGATCAGAAGGGGAGGAAAGCCCTTGAACTCAGCAGGCTAACCGTTACACATAGCAGAATAGCAGGTAGAGATTTATGTCGGCATTCGGTTACTCGCTGTTCAAAGGTCCTGGATCCAGCCGTCCACTGTTGCAGCAAGTTCTGTAAAATAAGCACCTCCTTGCTAGTATTGGGTAAAGACAGACTGCAGCAAAAATGAGGCAACACACTCGCTGCACTTCCAAACAGTCAAAGCTATTGAGATCCAGGAGTGATTCCCGTCACTCTTCATCGTCACGGAGGAAGACTAAAAAACACCACCATAATTTGTTGTCTTTATATTCCTCGCCCGACGAACGCCAGATATGTTTCTCCCCAAAAGAATTCCTTTGCGGCCGAATGGAAACATTTCTGTGAGAAAATGTTGGAGGCGTTTTCGAAAGCGGCCCCTCCTGGTCCCTCAAAAGAGCCAAAAAATTCTATTGCCCCCACAACATCTTCCAAGCTCGGCAGGGAATCAAGTAAGGCTTAGACGAGCACGCCGAAAAGCCTGAGGCTGAACACCTCTGCGATGTCTTGAGTGGCGTTGACAGCTTCTGTGAATTCTTCCTCGAAGGTGTTGAAGTTGAAGGAACCTTCGACGTTGACCTCGGAGACTGCTCCAAGTTTCAAACCCTAATCTAAGACAGATTTCTTCAAATCCTTTTGGTCCATCTTCTCGTCTAGAAGTCTTAGCTTTGTGTTTAAAGGAAGCCAGTGGTCTGGATACCTCTCCTGAGGTTGAATTTGACACACCAGATGTCCACTCTCACCCAAATGCGGCCTATAGGACGGTCATGAACAGGGTGATTAAATATTTGACATTGGGCGTCCTGCAAAGGACATGACTCAAGCTGATCTGACATACATCTTAGATAGAGGCCCTCCTCAGGAGCCTGTGCTGCTCTTCTACACAGCACTTAAAAAAACATTTTGAAACATGGCAAAACCCAGACGCCACTCTGGCTGTTAACAAACATTTGGTGAAGAAGTATAGTCCTTTTTCTGTGGATCCTGATTTCCTCTCTAGGCATCCAACATCAGAGTGCTTGGTCGTACAGACGGCAAGCTCAGCTTCAAAGGCCACAGCTTTTCTGACCATCACTACGGATAGGGACGATAAGCAATATGACGCTCTCACAAAAATTATATTTTCTGCTGGAAACATGGCATTAAAAGCCATTAATGCATCTTGTGCACTAGCAAAATACACCTATACTGTGTGGAATGCAGTTGCCCAAGCCGCAGAAAACATTCCTGAAGGTGAGATACGAGATGGGTTCAATAACCTCATTAATGATGGTAAAGAGGCCTCTTATCAATCCCTTAAATCAGGCCTAGATGCGTCAGACTGCATCGGCAGATGTATGGGCTCTAGCGCAGTAATTAGCAGATTTGCTTGGCTCTGTAAGTCTGGGTTTTCACCTGATTTTCAGTCAAGGCTCCTAGATATGCCCTTTGATGCGTCCAATCTATTTGGCCCAAAGGCTGATGACATCCTAGAGAACCTATAGGCTTCTAAGCCTGCAGCAAAACCTTTGGGGGGAGCCATTTGCTAGCCTCAACAACATCCACCTTTGCAGCCCTTGAGAGGGATTCCCTTTCGCTATTACATCTCCTTTGGCCAAAGGGGAAGTGGTCAGACTACCCAGAAACAAGGACAAAGAAGGTTTACACATGCCCCTAGAGGTGGTGGAGGAAAAACTGCTCAGGCAAGAACCTCCTCATTGCCTTCTGCTACAGCTGCAAAATCTCTCTGAACACTTTACTCACGGTACCCCAAAGTGAGGGCAGGTTGACCCACCATCTTCAAGAATGGCATCTTATTACTTCAAATGCATGGACACTACAGATAGTGGCCAAAAGGTACTGTCTCCCATTTCTGCAAAGACCCCCAGATTGTCCCCTGAGCGAACAATCTCTTCTGGAACAAGATCCGCTCCTCCTACAGGATATTTTTCCCTGTTGGGGGAAGATGCTGTGCAGAAGGTACATATGGTGGAACAAAACCAAGGTTGGTCATTCACCTATTTCCTGGGCCCCAAGAAAGACAGTGGACTGCGACCCATCCTGGACCTGAGGCTTTTGAACAAGTTCCTCAGAAAGGCCAAATTCAAGATGGTCACCCTTCAGCTCCAGGACTGGATGGTGTCACTTGATCTTAAGGATGCTTCTGTTCATGTCCCTATACATCCCTGACACAGGTTCGCCATTGGCAGTTCTCACTATCAAGGGTCTTCACCAAATTGATGGCGGTGGTGGTAGCGAATCTAAGGGGGGGGTTCACATCTTTCCCTACCTAGACGATTGCCTGATCGGAGCTGGTTCCCCTGAATAGGCTCTGGAACATCCCTACAGCTTCTGCCACTCCCTCCACAAACTGGGCTTCTCTCTCAATTTCAAGAAGTTCCAGATGACATCCTCTCAGAAGCTTCAATTTATTATTGGAGTGGTACTGAACTCTTCCACAGGGAAGGCTTTGCCTGCTGAGGTGAGTGCTCAACATATCTTGCAGAAGGTAACAAGATTTCAGAACGCCCAATATCTACCAGCATTTGACGTTCAGAGACTCATGGCATCTTGCATTTTCCTGGCGCCAGAATCCCGCCTAAGGATGAGGCCCCTCCAGTGTGTCTTCAGATCCCAATGGTCACAGTTCTCAGGCCGGACGACAGATCTTCTTCAGGTCTTTAGCAAGGTTGCATAGGATCTCCTGTGGTGGGCCTGCAAGGAGAACCTGATGATAGGGGACCTTTTTGGCAGCCCTGGCCAGCGATTACTGTAGTTATGGATGCGTCGCTCTCAAGATGAGGAGTTCACATGAGCAATCTGACAATGTCCGGACTTTGGTCGCCTGTAGAATCAAGACTACACATAAACCTTTTAGAGCTGAGGGCGATCAGATTGGCGCTGATGGCCTTTTTGATGTTCAGCCAGGGGAAGAATTTCCTGATAATGACGGACAACACAGTGGCCATGCATTACCTCAACAAGAGAAGTGGTGTTGGGTCACTAACGCTGTGCAGGGAGGCAATGCAGCTCTGGTTTTTGGCTCTACAAAACTCTGTTGGCTGTTCACAAAGCCAGGGAAGGGAATACGCCAGCCGAAGCTCTGAGCAGACAGAGCACGATCTCCCACAAGTGGGAGTTGGGTCAGGAAGACTTTCTAGAGGTCTTCGTCCTTTGGGGAACCCCTCAAGTGGATCTATTCACATCCAGTATCAACGGGAAGTGCGACCTGTTCTGCTCCAGGGAATTTCCCCAGAGAGGAACTCTGGGGGCCTCGTTCATAGTGGACTGTGAATTTCCACTCCTGCACCCATTCCCACCAGTCCCTGTCATCCCTCACGTCATCAGGAGGTTGAGGAAGTTTGAAAATCCATTATTCTGATTGGGCCAGGAGGATGTGGTCCCCGGACCTTCTAGACATGTCAATCTGCCCTCCATTCCGTCTTCCCCAGAGAGTGGATCTATTCTCGCAGGAGGGAGGACATCTTCACCTAGGAATCAGAACACTGAACCGGCTAAGATATAAAGATAGGAACCTCCAAGAAGACGTTATGGAGCTGTTGCTTTTGGCCAGAAGACCAGCAACTAAAGCACTATACTGCTGCCTCTGGGACAAGCCTTGCAGCTGGTGTACAGCCAAAGATATAGATCCCTTCTCTTGCAATACATCTGCAGTGCTTTCTTTCTTACTGCACCTAGCCAATCAGGAGCTGCAGATGACTACCATTAAGGGATTACTTGGTGGCGTTATAAATGTTTTAATTCATGGCAGTACAAGGCTCCTGTTTTTAGATGGCTATTGTAATAGAATTCATGAAAGGACTGAGAAATACATTCCCACCTGTGCCTTTTCTGGTTCCGTCTTGGGGTTTGAATTTGGCACTTAAGTTTTTAATCAAAGCGCCTTTTGAACTGCTTATTTCCTGTCCTCTCGCATTCCTAACCTGGAAAACCATCTTTTTAGTAGCCATCACTTCTGCTCGCAGAGTTAGCAAGCTACAAGCCCCTTTGTGCAAACCACCATTTACAGTATTTTCTAAGGAGAAGGTAGTTTTAAGGGTGCGTCCCTCTTTTCTTCCCAAGGTGGTATCTGAATTTGATTTAACACAAAAGATTGCATTACCAGCTTTGTATCACCCTACACACCCTTCTAAGGGTGAAGAGAGGTTACACAGACTTTACCTGAAAAGGGCTTTTGGCTTTTACATTTCAAGAATGTCAGCTATCAGACAGGATGACCAACTAACTATTCATTGGTTACACTGGTCAAAAGTTCGGCCACGCCACAACCAAGCAAACACTATCACAATGGATCATTTTAAGCATTTTGAAGTACTAATCCATTGCTGGGAAGGGTGTGCTTGATAATTTAAGAACCCATTCCACCAGGGAAGTGGCAACTACTTTGGCTCTACAAAGACGTGTGCCAGTGTAGGACATTTGCAAAGCCGCAACAGGGTCCTCCCTCCATATTCTCAAAGCACTATTGCTTAGACAGCTTGTCGGGCAGGAAGAGCAGTTCTGCACAACATTATGCGCTAATAACATTTTTGCAAAAAGCCACTTCTCTCATCTCCATCTCAAAAACTGCGGTGGCAGTCTGTCTAAAATGAGGAATGCGTGACAATCCTGTCTCTTCAGCTCTACAGCAACCAGACGTCTTGTCAATTTCTTACAGCTCAATCCACTAAGCTTCTGCTTTCCTCTATTGCATTTTCCCATCTCTTCTACTGTTCCTCTATTCTTCTCTTCTTGGCCTTCCTGCTTACAGACTTGCCCCTCTGTGCTCAATTTATAATTCTTCCATTTGTCTGCTTATTCGTCTTCCTCGCCATGAATCCATCTACCCTGCTCTAGCGAGACCTAGGTTTAGGGATTTTAAGAGGGGCAAGATGGTCGGCAGATAGTGAAAAAGCCTGGTGAATGCAGTTCAAATCGGGCATTTGATGGCCCAAATAAAGGGCTTACATCTGAGCCAAAATTTCAGCACAAGGAACTATGCACCAGTTAAGCCGAGGAGCAAGGCGTAATCTATGTCTTGGAACAGCAGATTTATTTTCCCAGGAGAAAAGGTATTATAAATTGATCTGTCCAAAAGACATGCAGTGTTGGGTAAACTGTGGAAGGAGCTCAAAATCAAAAACTAAGATGCAACGTATTCCCAAGTTGGTGGGTAGGACCCATCACCGACTGCGGAAAAGCAAAGTCATTCATAGCTGAAATTAATCAACATGCTTGTAGATCAGAGGGGTCATTCGGTTTAAGATTAGACACCAAGTACCCAAAGATTAGAAAACCGAAGCTGGAGATGTGTGAGTTATTCTATGAAGGATTGGCAGAAATCAGTATCAGGACTAGGAGGACGATAAAGAAGCAGGATGTTAATAGGTAAGGTTGGGGACAAAATTAAATGAGAAAGAAGTTGCCTCTATTTTCATATTGTGACTAAAGTGCAGCATAGTGCCAGTAAACATGGATCTGAATATTATAGCAACCCCACCACCCTGGTGGGTAGCAGCATGGTCCAGATGAAGGATATTGAAATTCGAGGGTAGAAGCTTAGCCATAGAAGGGCCAGAGGACTCGCCGAACCAAGCTTCTGTAATGCAAGTCAAATCTGGAAGGTTATTTAAAAGATCATAACAATGAGCTGTGAAAGAGTGCACATTGAGTAAAAAGCATTTTAAAATATGAGACAAAGAAGGTAGGGGGCCAGGCAAGGTTCATTGACCAACATGACACTGGCTGGGAATATTGTGGTGGGGTGGGGGGTGCAAGCTCCAATAACGTGTCCTGTAAAATAGACCACCTTGGATTGGAGCGATTTCAGGTTTAGACCAAGGACTAGTCCCCTGAGATCCGCCCGAAACACAGACGAGTACAGACGGGCTTGACTTTGGCACAACTTCAATGTGCAAGGCCTGTTCCCGCTGCGCTTCCTGGCCTGTGATCTTACTTGTAAGCACATTGTATCGCGGAAGCTAGACCGCTCCCACTTCTCGGTGAGAAAAGACTGCAGAATGTATCTGTGGTGAAAGAAAGGAAAACCCACTCGCCACCAGACACGAGCCTCTTGGATGCAATGTTGCAATGTGGAAGCCAGGCACCTTCCAAATCGATCAGTTCGGCTTTACAAGGAACCAAAATAAATTAACTACACAAATTAAAATAAAATACTAAAATAATCATAACAAAGCATGTCTGCATAAAAATGAAAAGGAGGTGACCAGTCACCTGCCTGACTCGACAAGCAAATCTAAAAGGAAATGAGTAAAATCAATAAAATGAAACAAATCAGCCAGTAACTCAAAATAAGATTTGAAAAAAGGAAATAGACCCTGCAACCGAAGCGGCTGTACCTGATGGAATCCTGGGCAAGGCAACTCTGACCCCTAAGAGCAGTGAGTGCCAGACCTCTCCCACTGCTGCAGTGAGAATATACTGCAGAACATATCTGCGTGGAGGAAAGAAAGGAAAAGCCACTTGTCACCAGGCACGAGACCCTGGGACGCAATGTGGAAGCCAGGCACCTTCAGCTGATCAGTTTGGATGTGCCAGGCTACCTTCCGGTGACGCTTCATTTTACAAGTATTTATTAAATACATTATAAGGATTCTATATGTCAGCTTCTGCACTCGGTGTAATCATGGTTTTCAAATTATAATATCTTTTGGTGCATTTGGACATGAACCCAACTGCAGTCCACACCAAACAACTCCCAAGCTCCCTCTTATATATCCCTCCCCCTCTCTGGATTGGCCACTTACCCTACCAATGGTTTACCTTGCTTTCAAGGTGTGTGACGGGAGGGCTTGGGAGGTTACATAAGGGTTTTAAGCCCCACCCCCTTTTCTACACGGCTTTGCTGTATTAGGGAGTTTCTCTTGATGAGCTGGCTCTTCTTTTCTGGTCTGTGGTTTTTCTTGCGAGGATGTTATGCAGAACAAAGCCAGGTCCTGCCATGGTAACATCCTGGCAGGTAAGGAGATGGTGGGAGGAAGCCTGTCTACACATTCTCTGGCACCCAGGGTTGTTGGGATCGGGCTCCCTCCTTCCCCTGACAGGGCTGGATCAACGGTCCTGTCACACCCAACAGTGCTTACGTCTGAGCAAGTCCTTACCGACTATCGAAGCTTACATTGACAGCAAAAAAAATGTACACAAGCCAGAACCTGTATCCTAGTATCCTGTTTGTATATTTTGAAAATGATGATGCAGTTGTACCCATATTTGAACAGTCCATGTTGAGATGGGTTGTACCTTGCATTATGCCTTGTTATGAAAAAACAAATTGATCTTCACCTGGAACACACATCCCCCTATGGGCACTCTTGCACAACATTCGTGTTGGTAAAATGTTGGTGAAGTATAGCAGAACCTTTGACCGCTTGCTAACTGAAACCTGCAAAGTAGCAGTGTTGAGCTTTGTCCTTTTCATATACATAGATTATCAGGTAGTATAGTCACAGCTCAACCCTCTGTCTAGGTTGGTTCTTTCCTCTGAATCCCACTTCTTTGGATACTACTTGCTGATCATAGTGTCTAGAACAGCATGTTGTTTACATGCAATGATTCTTTTCCAAATAGGCAATATTATGATTAGAATACATCCCCTCCATAACAGTTCTACCCACCCACCACCTCTCTGGCCCTGCAACATTCATCTCTAAATTGTTCCTGCTCCTAAGGAAACCAAAAGATGTAGTAGACGCCAGTGGCTGGGCCGTTTTAAAAATTCTTGGTGCAAGCAGGCTCTTCAATCGAAGTTACATGTGTTCCAGAGTACCTGCCTAAGCAATGTAAAGGGATCCACGTGCGAAAAAATAGTAGGTGATCATTTTTGGGGTGACTCATGCTGGGAAACCAGTGTTAAAGTAACATATATATATATGCATATCCAGATAGTAATAGTCAATATTTGTTTTCACATTTGTTTTCAGTCTGCAATATACAAAGGCGAATACTCGGCTGTGCACCCCACTGTGAGAATGTTCTGGGATACATTTCATAACTTTCCACTGGAACAGAAAAAGAAATTTCTCTGTAAGTATAATATACTGTGTAACGCAATGTGTAGTTTCCCAATTGCCTGACATTTCTCTCGCCTCCTTTAATTCTCTCATTTGGGTTTCGCAAATGTTCTAGCACTTGAAGTTTACTTCCAATGTAGCCAGGCCACTTGCTCTGTCTGCAGTTTATTTCTGCCTTCCTAGGTTCCACATTGCTTGAGATTTCTATGTTGTTTAACTATTTATCTTTTGTTTCACATAACAATTGTATACAAACTGCTATGAACTAAGAATTCTAAAAGGATCCAATTAGACATATTTGCAGTGTCAAAGAAAATGGTACATTTTAGACACAAATGGCTGCATGGTTCATTGATGATTCATCTATATTTTGATTAAATGACTTTTTACAGGTACATGAATATAGTATTTGCGTGTACTAGACAACAAAGCAAATATTAACAGCCATTGTGGTTTATTAGTGAAAAAGCAAATGTAATATGTCGTATACAAATGTATAGCAAATGGAGAAGTTGTAAATCCACTTTCTGGTAGTGAGTCCCGAGTTTACAGTGCAGTATCGTTTTCCTGATAACAATTTTTAAATAAAAATTGGAAGCAGGAAAACATATACAGTATGTAAACTTAATGTGGTTGGCTTCTTCGCTTCTAGTAAATAATATAAAAAAAGCCAAATTAAACTCCCAAAGAGTGTAGCACAAAAGAAAAGGCTAAAAGCGACTGATGGATCTGATAGAGCTGTATGACTATTATGGAAGAGTAATCCGAAAAGAATGGATAGACTTATTACCTTAAAGTGAATCTCTCCTGTTGATGTAATTATTTTCTTTAATAAAACAAATCTTGACAAACCTATCTGATGTGCATGTACAGAGGTTGTTGTTCTCTCATGCCAGATACCATATAAGAAGTTCACTTTTCTTGCTGCTCTTTCGATCACGTTTTTATTTATTCAAACATCTGATATTGTAGTATGTTCATTGATATACTTTAAAATAGTTCTCTGTGGGTCACCCCATATTTTGTTGTTTGAACATTTCAAGATGTTACTCCTTTCATACAAAAGCAATATCTGAAGTCCACCGACTGGTGCTACAGACGATGGGAAATGTAGCGAATAGTTCAGAGTCCTCACTCACTTAAGCCACCACTGTCAAGTTTAAGCTTTCACATCTGTGCTTCAGCCTTGCAGTCTTGGCTAGGTGCCCTCCTTCTGCACTCTGCGTGCCACAGATTTTTCACTGTGTGCCTAGAAATAGGCATGTCCAATCTCATGTCTCACTACAGGCAGATCCACTGCCTAGCATGAGACTGTAGTCTAACAGTCAAACTGCCACCCTGCTTGAGTCTGAAATATTTGAGTGTCTCCCCTTTGGTGGTTGGGGGTTGCTCCCATTGGTGGCAGTACCTAACTGATTTGCATACGACTGGACCTCTATGCAATGGCGCAGAGGGGCTAAAAAATTGTGGTATGGAAGGTTGCCTGGAGCAATGCCATTGGTTCAGATTAATTCAAAATCTTCCACCCATCACTTTTTTGGTTTGAGGTTGGGGGGAGGGGGCTTGACCATCATGTTCCCTGCAACCTATTGATTTCAAAAATCAAAATAAACTTTATTTCGTGTGAAGCCTATAAGAGTGTATCACAAACATATCACATTATGAATACTAAGATCTCTGCTTCAACATACATAAAAACATCAGCAGTCATTTTCAGTATTTATCTCAAAAATATATTTCCATTAATTCATACTCATAGGTCTTTTTTACTAAACATTTTTAGAAGTACAACAGATATGTTCATTATAATTAAATATTTTCTTTGGTAAATTCTGCAACTGGAAAAACATTCAATCTGACTTCCGTATATAATACCCGATACTATCTTTTGTACATTTCATAAGATATGATTCAGGGGCCAGGCTGGATTTAAAAGATAATATCCTGGGAATGTTCCCAACCTAAATGAGTCAATAATCAGGGTCTCCAGGTACAAAGTATCAATCCTGGTTACCCTGATCATTTGTTCCGAAATGAAAATCCCTTTGATTATGAGATGTGACAACCAATTCTATTTAGCAGCATGTCCAGATGCCTGCACCATTTCCACGTTTTACCATTTGAGGACTTGGCCATGTCCCAGAACATCTTGTTATTATGACTTGGGTTATTTGACATATTCATCCTTAGCCAAAAAAAGAAGTTTGCATAGTGCCACGAATATTAACGCTGTAACCCCAGTTTCATTAAGTAATGGGATCTGCATGATACTAGCAGGAATGCTTTAAAAAGAAAAAGTGTTTTCTACTGTGGTCAATAGAGTAGTATCTTCGAGCCCCCAGAGCTCGCTCCTATATAATGCAGCGGGCTGTGCTTTCCCTCCTTTTAGGAAAGTCACATCTGGGTGTTTGCAGTGCGCTTACCCCATAACCCCCTGTCTTCCATCCTTACTGCTCCTGCGTTCCCCTGTGGTGTGCTGCCTTGTTGCCTCCTGTATGTCTCCCTCTGAGTGAACCCCCCCCCCCCCCGAGTTAGGAAAAGAAGCACAGCCCACAGCCGCGCACCATGGGAAGCACCAGTCTTACCTCCTTGCACCCCTTATGTGCTCTCCGTCTCTCCCGTTTTCTCAAACTGCTACTCTATCTCCTATCCTATCCCTCTCACTAAATCTGGAAGGAAAAGGTTCAAGAGGGATATCCTGGTCTCAAACCCAGTCCTCCCTATCGGTGATACCCACATCAGCGCATCCTTCAGACAGACTCCCAACGACATCCTCTTTGTCGTTCCTCTCCAGACCTATGGACTCCAAATATGGTCACTGCACCCTCTCCTTTCTCCGCCTCTCTCATTAATGGTGGCACCCGGTGGGAGGTCCTTGTGGCCCGTTCCAATCCTCCAAGACCATCATCAATGTCTATATAAATGGTACCGTCATTGTCCAGGGCTCTCAGCCCAATCAGTTCCTTCTTGATAGAAGGAGTGGCAGGAGAAGGGAGGAAATTGATGAGACGCGGGAGACTCCTAACACCTCTCACCTCTGCTACCTTCTTCCTCCTCTGCTGCCTCTCTGGCAGCCTCTTCCTCCTCCGCTGTGGCTCCTATACCACCTCCATCTACTGCCTCTGCCCACTCTCAGGCCTTGCTACTGCCTCTGCTGGGTGTACCTCACACATGCACCCCACCTCGGAAGTCTTTCAAATGTGGCAACCTGCTCCACGTAGCTACTCTCAAATCTCGCTCTGCTGTCAAACATTCCTCTGACATCTGCCACCTCCACGAAAACCTTGACCTGGATGTCCTCGCTCTCACCGAGACATGGTTCATGGCCAGCTCAGTTGCGAGTTTTGACACTCTCCTCCCTGAGGGCTACAAGATCCTCTCTAAGCCCAGAACCAACCGGCCCAGAGGTGGAGTGGCCCTGATGTTTCTGGAATGGGTCCCTTCTTCTGTCATTCCTACACAGGCCTACTTCTCCTTTGAATGCCTAATCTGCGGGCCCTCTATCTCCTGGCCTCTCTCTGACTGTGGCCGCCATCCACAGGCTACCTGGCCAGGTCACCCTCTTCCTATCAGAATGGGCTGACCTCTCTTCTTCTTTCCTTACCTCAACTTCTCCTCAGAGACCTCAACACCCATCTCAATGCTTCTAATCCCTCCTCTGGGCTCTTCCTCAACCTATGCAACTCTCTCTCTCCCTTTATATTCTACCCTCTGGTCCAACGCACTCTGCTGGACACACCTTGGATGTTCACATCTCCTCAGACATCCCCCTCTCTAACCCTCTCACCATTCCTCTCTCTTGGACTGTCCGCTTTCTGCTCTCTCACCTGAAACCTCTTGCCCCTCAAGCAAAGCCTTACCCAGCACTGTCACCTTCCTTCTCAGTCATTCGGCCGATGAAGCGAGTGTCAGTGGACGCCTTTGCCTCTACTTTCTCTGCTCCTCCTACTCCTGTGGCTGACTCGCACTCCGACACAGCCTTCTGTAACCTGCATCTTTCTATCTCCAACACTCTGGACATCCTTGCCCCTGTCATGAGAATCCGTCTGAAGCCTACCTCCAAGTGCAACTCTTGGTATGACTCTGACCTTGCCGCCCTGAAACGCAAGTGGCTGAGAAGAAGTGGAGGGCTTCGGGCACATCCTTTGACAAACTGGCCTGCCGCCTGTCCAAAGGCAATAGAGACTCTCTGTCCTGTCTAAGAAGAGGGTCCATATCCAAACCTGCGCCTCTGCGGCATCTAACAACAATCTGCAAGGAGCTGGCCAATCCTACACCAGTCTTCACCTCTCCTGTTCCCTCCAAGGCCCTGTGTACGGCTCTGGCCTCTCATTTCCTTACTAAAACTCAGGACATCCTGTCCTCGCTTTTCTCCTCTCCCTCTCTCAGGCCCCCTTTGTCTGCCTCTCCATCACCTCTTGCTTTTTCCTCCTCGCTCCGGCAACACTTGACATTGTCTCTAGACAAGTACAATCTACGAAAGTTTCATCCATATAGGTGCTCCCCTGCTCCTCCAGAACCATCAAGGACCACATTATGCCAATTTCTCCAATCACTCTTTCGAAACCGGATCTTCCCCCCTCTCTCCTTAGGCGCTCCCTTGTGCACCCCCTCCTAAAAAAGCCCTCTGCGGATCTTACTTGTCCAGCGAACTATTTTCAAATTTCTATCACTCCTTTCCTGGGCAAACTCCTGGAAAAGCTGGCCATCTCCCAGCTTACCCTCCACACTGAATCTGTTGGGTGCCTCCATGACCATCAATCTGGCTTCAGAGCAGCCAGAGGCACAGAAACTGCTCTCCTGAGCACCCATGAAGATCTGCTCTCTAACCTCGACTCCAGCTCTCCCCATGTCCTCATCCTCCTTGAACTTTCCTCTGCTTTCGACAGTCAATCACGCCACCGTGATCATCTGACTCTGTGTGAACCTGGTCATCACGGATCAGGCCCTGGCGTGGCTGTCGTCCTTCTCCTGGACCGTCCTTTCCAGGTCCAACTTGGATCCTGTCTCTCCACCACCTCTCTCTCCACATGTGGCGTCCCCCAGGGTTGTATCCTCTCACCCTGGCTCTTCAATGCCTATCTGGACCCTTTGGCCCACCTGATATCTAGCTTTTTTTCTAACTTTTTGCGTTATGTAGACCACAGCACCTCGGTCTTGTCCCCATTTAATTTCAGCCAGTTACTGCCTATCCACTCACTCACGGCCAACAGGCAGCTCCTAAACTGAGACGCGATGCCCGGCTGGGTAGAATCCCACCGGAAGATGATTTGCATGTCGTCAGTATAGGAGTAACATCTGAAGCCGAAGGAGCGGATGAGCAGAATCAGAGGCTGAATATAGATGTTCAAAAGGGCCGGGGACAAGGCCGAGCCCTGGGGCACCCCACACAACAGAACCACGGCGGCAGAGATGAAGGAGGCCAGTGTCAGTGTCTGAGTACGGTCGGCTAAGAAGGAGGCGAGCCAGGCCAAAACCTGGCCAGAAATGCCAGCCCCCACTAGCCGGTCCGGTAGTACCAGATGGTCCACTCTATCGAACGCGGCCGATAGTTCTAACAAAATAAGGGCACCTGTTCCACCTCCATCAGCCAACAAACGAAGATCGTCATATACCGAGACTAATACACCTTCCGTCAACCGGCTCGGTCAAAACCTGGACTGGAAGGGATCCTGGAAAGAAGAGTGTTCCAAAAAGGAAGTAAGCATGGGGGAAACAAGGGACTCCAGCAATTTCATAAAGAAGGGGATCAAGGAAATAGGCCAAAAATTTGCCAGAGAGGAAGGATCTAACAAAGGCTTTTTCAGGAGCAGAATAACAACAGCTTGTTTAAGCTCAGGTGAAATAGCTCCCCTTAGAAGCGGTTAACGACTCTTGTCAGTCACCCAAGATGAAATATGGGGAGAAATGTCCTTCAAGATTCTCAAAGGGATAGCATCCGAGGGTGAGGCAGATTTGAGTTTGCCAATCACAAGCTCGAGCTCCTGTGGTGTGGTCTATAAAGCTATTATGTCCCTTTAAAAAAGACAAAGTAGCTTAAGTGGTTGTTGCAAATTGACAGGCCCCCAGCAACCATGTACGAACATGATACGGAAGGAGGGGTATGGTTTAGCAAACAACTGGGTAATGTCTGCCAGGTACGGAATGACAAAGACTGCAGGCAGTAAGGGGCCACCACCCTAACAAGATAAGGAGCGGACGCAAGTGATTTTGGTGCTAGGGCAGCATCTGTCAAGTGTGGCCCGGGGCAAGGAGGAGAGCAGTGCTGTCAGGGCAATCTCTGCCCCACCGTAAAAAGCAGAAAAAGGAGGGGGTGGTTTTTTGATGCCCGAGCCCCCTCTGTCGGTGCAGCTCAGGCTTTGAGGATAGTGGCGCTGACAGCACTGGCAGCATGGTTCTCAGTGTGGGGCTCCCATGATAAGAGAGAGCATCACATTGGGAGCAGTGCCGCCAGGGCAGCAAAACCGGGGTAATGGCGAGGCTTCCCTCATTGCCATTTTCCAGGCTAAACTTGGAAATTGGTCAATGGGGCGTTGCTAAAACAAACACTATTTTACCCAAGTTACAAATCGGTGAAAATATATATATAAGGCCTAAATCACAATTCACCCCTCATTATAGACCTTCCAGGGCTTTATAACAGTATTAATTCGCAGTCAGCCAGAAAAATACATTAAAGCCACAAAGATGGATCCATAGTACCCCTTAGCAAGAGCTTCCAAGAACCAATAAACAGTTCAGTAACAGTTACCTTCCTGATTGATTTGATGGAAAAATACACACCTAGTTACTAGTCGCCGTCAGTGTGTCAACTACGTTTAACAGACAAGAAATGAGAGGGATGATTTCAAAAACGTATTTAAAATTACAGGCAAGTACAAAAATTGGTCCAGAGCTCACTGAAACCCTAGGGGATTCAGGCAAAATTTCCAGTGGCAGGTAAATACCCCAGACTTACTTTAAGGAGAGTTCCAGTGTGAGCAGTTCCATAGCAAGTAATTGGAAATGTTAACGGCCCGGTACAACGTCCTTTCATTGCGGGATGCTTTTTCGCTGGGGTTTTTACCGCAATTTCTTTTAACAAAAAAAACGTATATATTTGCCTACCCCCCCTAAAAATTCGAAATGTTGGGTGTGTTGGGTGTGTGTGTTCTAGAATAGCAACAAAATTAAAGGGGATGGAGGTTTTGGGGGGGGCGACCCTTTGTTCGCAGACACATTTATCACAAAACTATTCAGGAAAAAAAAAGATATTTCTTCATAGAAGCATCAAAAGTATCAATTCTGATTGATCAGCTTAACCACATCTCGCTGGGCTCTAAGGGTAAGGAAGTGTAAACAGGCATATAGAAATTGGGTTAAGTATTATAGAATAAATCTGTATAATAAGGACAGCCAGGAGATGTTACGGTTATCAAGTTCAATCCACAGCTGTAATGGCGTTCTATTAATAGTGTTGATGCCTGGCGGCCCTCCTTACCCTTTGCCTTACATAATTATATTTCAGAGGTTCTTTCACAGAATTTGATTTTGAGACTAAAATAAAGAAGGGTAAAAGGTCAAATGCCATGGGCCCTGACGGTTTTATCAAACTTGGAGATGAAAGATAATCCTACTCTTTGGTTGACAGTTCTGTTTAAACTTTTTTCTAATATTGAACTTCAAGGTACACTTCCTAAATCATACAGTGCTTGTTATATTGTGCCTATTTTCCAAAAATGAAAATGCTTAAACCCAGCCAATTAATAGCTGATTGACTATGTATCCAACAATGCAAAGATTTTTGCGTCACTTTTATTGGATGGTCTTAATGATTCGGCACAAACGATTGGGCGTCCAACCAAGCTCCAAACAGGTTTCAGGAAAGGGATTGGAACCTTGGTTAATGTGCTTTTGGTTACATTGCTCCAAAGATAAGGACTCCTAACCAGTCTTCTCTTTACATGCCTATGGTAGATCTCTTGTGTGCCTTTGATTGTGTCGACCGTGCCGAACTTTGGAATAAATTGTAAAATTGGGGTAGCCAAATGGCCTTTTCAAAATGTTAATGTTGTTACATACGGGAACATCAGTGATAGAAGATTAAATAATGAGGGTTTCCTGGGCACTACAGCAGTGACCTTCACAGGTCTGCAACAAGGGTGTGTCTTGGCACCATGTTTATTAAATCTGTGTGTATATATATGTATATGTATATATATATATATATACACATACATATGGGATTTTACAGATTTTTTTTATTTTTATTTTTTACTTCATCCGAATATATTTCTTCCACCAAAGTTAGCCCATACTATATTTCATTTTTTATTTTTGCAGATGCCATCATTCTGTTTGATAAAACTCAAATAGGGTTGTGTCGAGAGCATTGAATTGTTATTTAAAGAATAATAATGTGTGTTTAAATATGTTTAAATCCTCACTTTTAATAACTTCTATTAGGAGGGAGAAACCTAAAATCTCATGTATGGTGGAGGGAACAAAATTAGAAATAGAATAAGCAAGGTAACAACTTTTGACTATTTCGGACAGGTGTTCATGGTCCAGTATAGCTTCCAGGTTAGATATTAAATTGACCCTGCTATATGCATTGAAGCAGAAGGTATATTTTAAATACTGTAAATATTCTCTGCTTCCACTAAGGAAATGTTACGTGGGAAAAATGGTGCCCTCTATTTTATACTGACTCGAGCTATCCACTTTAGATTGGCATAACATTTGCATAATTAATGGAAAATTTTGGAAGAAATTTCTGGGCCTTCCCTATCACTATCCATGGTTTTTATTTGGTATGAGTTGTGCATTGAATCATAGAATCATTGAATCATGGCAATAATATTTTGAGTGGCAAAAATGTAAATTGCAGAGAAGAAGCTTAGACCCCTCTTAAAATCTAGCTCTCATAATTTGTAATAAAATTGCACTAAAGAAAGAAAAGAAAAATGTTTAACCAGGACTTAATTACAAAATATAAGCTGAAATTTTAAAATGGGGTTTTATTTAATGTTATTTAGTTATAAATTATAACTTTTGACGTTGCGCACATATAAAAAAAGAAAACAAAATAAAAAACTTTTCCATCACAACATCATAAATAATACATCAAATAAAATTATTCATCAAAAAGCGCCGTCATAAAATTCCAAAATTCATGGCCAAAAATGTTTAAGATTTCAATTCATTGATCAATCAGTAATTACATGACTAAATTCACGCCCAAATTCCTTGAGGACTAAGTGTGTGGCAGGCTGTGTAATCTTCCCACCTCGGCACTGCAGACAGAGAAGGAATGCGGATCTGGCGCGGGAAAGCAACTATCGCAGGCGGAGCATCTGCCAAAACCTGCTTGAGCCGACATGTGCCGGGACAGGCAAGGCACCGGAGGCCGGTAGGAATAGTGGAAAAAGAAAGAGGGGTGGGAAAGGGGGAAAATGAAAAAGAACTAACTTCTTGGAGCCTGCTGGAAGGTGGTCTGATCCAGTCGGAGCAGAAAAGGGGACTGAGGCTAGGCGCCGGGGGGGAGGTGGGTGGGGGGGGCCTCTGGACTTTAGCTGCTCCTACTCGCACCCATACATTTAAATAGCAAATGCTCTTTTTGGAAAGAAAAAAGGTTCTGGTCCCGTCCCCTAGGAGGGATGCCCATACAGTATGGAGTAAAGGGACGGGACTCAGGATCACAATTCACAGTGACACAATCACATTAGGGCAGAAATGGGTTGCCTGAGAGGCACTATTGGTACTGGGTGCCTTAGGGATGACTCAATACCATATATCTTTTTTTTGTTTGTTTTGTTTTATTGTATTCGATTTAAAAAACCTTTTACAAAAGGAATCATACATTATCATCACAATCGTAAAATAACCAATTATTCAGAATAAATCAAAGTATAAGATAAAACATGCAACAAGTTAAAACATACATCAATTTAAAATCATCGCAAATAGATTAAATCTAATACCGACAATTTTTGACCGAAGGAAAGGGAGGAACAGAACTAGGAATGAAGAGAGAGATAAAAGGGAGACAAGAGCAAAAGGAAACAGAAAAGGAGATCATTAAGCCAGGTACCTGCTGATTCATTAGATGTTATCAACTCCCTTCCTAGAGCAAACATTACTAAGTCTACTCATCCAACCCTTTCCTGTGGGACACTCAAGTCCGTCTACACTATTTGTAACTTCCATATATCTGAACTGCCATATTAGAATACTATCTGGCTTCTTTCCAGCACCTGTACCACTGCTGTTGTAAGTGCCTGAAACTGTCCTGAGACCATACTATCCAAGAACATGTCCGGTAGAAAGTGTACTGATCCAACCCCAAAACTTGCAAAGAGCATACCGTAGATCTTGCAGGCCAGGTTCCTTTACAGTCCATTAACAAGTGCTTATGGGTTTGTTCTTTACGGTTTTTGCATAAATTGCATAAAGCAATAGCATTATCGCCCTGCCCTCTTATGGAGAGAACCTCCCCTGTACGGAATACATTTAGGCAGACCCTGAGGAACTTTTTCCTGATCTTCCAATCTGGAAATTTCATCAAGTATTTTGCCATGTAACCCTGCTTTTTGTCAACCATCATAAATAGATTAGGATAAGCTAAGGCTTGCATATTGTCAATTGTAACTATGCAATCCATTTTATCCCAGGCTTTCTTGACCTTCATTGGGTTCTCAATTAAAGTTTGGAGATTTGTGTCTGCTTTTAGCATCCCTTCTTCTGCCCATGTACTCAGATTTGTTAGCCTTTTCGATTCATTACTTTTAAAATGGGATTTAATATCGCGTATAGCTATCCATCTTTAGCTGTTAAGATAAGACGGAGGAGAGAGATCAATTTCCAACCTGTTTGGGCCAATCAATACCATATATCTTTTATTAGGCATAAAGGGACATAATGGTGGAGCCTTCAGGAGAAGACCGTCTGGCCACCAGAAGAGCCGAAGGAACAAAAAAAGACGGGGAAAAATCAAAAGGTTGTAGAGCCCCAAAAAGTGGCAGCAGAATCCCCAAAATAGGAATTGTGGCGTAACAATGCTTTTATGCAGTCCTATGTCCAAAGGTCAACATCCTTTTGATAGACCGTCCGAAAGGATACTGGTAGATGTTGACCTTCCAAAGGCCAATTTTGTACTTTGTTTCTGAAATAAGTCTTCGGATCGACTTTCGAACTTTGATTCTTTTGTTGACTACCATTTTACTTTCTTCTGCGAGGGATTTCCTTTTACCTCGTTTGCCCTCTCGCTGCCTACCGCTTACCTATCTTTTTCCAAATCCTCAACTGCTTTGCACTAGGTTCCCAGTGTTGAGAACATGACATACATGTTCTTATCACATTTAACATTTAACGTTAATTGCAGTTAGCACTGTGCAAAATAACCGGGTTAAGTGTGCTCTTTTTTTCTCTTTTAACCTTACCGAAATCAGTGGTATATAAATTTTTCCTTTTTGTGTTGACTTTTGTTTATGAAGTAATTTTTCCAGGTTTTTGCACTAGTTGACCCGTAGCATTCTCGTTTCATGTCACCTCAGATTTGGGCGTCGACGTTTGAACCTGCTATCCTTTTATGGTCGTAGTCTGTTACCAATAGTAATGTGGAGGACCTGCCGCCAAAGGCACAATAGGGATGAGCTCGCCACCATGATCTCTGCAGTTGATACATCAAGGTTAGGGCCTCGTACACATCTCCAAAGCCAAACCTCCTTCTCTGTGCCTGAATTGGATATGCCACAAGTTATTTACACTTCGGGGTCTAAGGCTGATGCATGCAGGATCAGATTTAGGACAGCAATATGGTTACTTAGAAGGGTTAAGAAGGACACGAGCACAATTGCTGACTCAAGTTTTTGGAGTCGGTTTCAGCCCTCATTGTGGTCTTGATAACCCTTGGGAGGATAACTTGAGAGGATGTTCGAACTAAACTTGGCTGTTACAAAGGCGAGTGAAAAAAATGTTTTGTCGTCCTGATGTGTGGTTCAGTTTCTGCATGTAAAATACATATGTACCTGGCAGCAGCTGCATATCTAAAAACTATGAATATTACCATGTTGTGTAGATTCTTTGGCAAACATTTAATCCTGAAGTTACATACTCCAGAGTTTTCTTAATTCCCCTCTAAGCTCCTGCACAGTTTTAGAAAAAGCATTCCTTGTTAATAAAAGAAAATGACTGTTCTCTTTTTTTCATGTTTTGTCTCCTTGTCTGTGTGGTGCTAGTGTTTTTAACCGGTAGCGACCGCATCCCCATATATGGCATGTCCAGTTTACGCATCATCATCCAGTCTACACCCTGCGGGGAGCAGTACTTGCCTGTCGCCCACACCTGTTACAACTTGCTGGACCTGCCTCAGTACAGAAGCAGAGAGACGATGAAGGCCAGACTCACCAAGGCCATTGACCACTGCGAGGGCTTCAGCTTGGCCTGAGCAGTCGCCTGTTTACCCTCCACCAATAACGCGCACTTTACCCCCTATGTACAGACTCAGTGTTGTATACATAAAGGATGACTGCATTGATTTTTATTTTTGTAATGTAATGAATCAAAATGTAAAAAAATAATTGTAACAATCCAAATGTATGTTTTCGAATTTTAGCAGTAAAAAAAACAGGAAACCAAATTTTATGCTACTTCTGATGAATCGAACACAGATGCATCTCGGTCTTATTTTGTAGATGCTGCACACATTTTTTTTCATCTGGCTATTTGAATTATGCAAACCCAGATGCATCTTTTTTAAAATAATGCAATTTCTTAATGTGATTTAACCCAACTTGGTGGTTTTTGAAACTAGTACGGTAACTTGTTGAAACACTCTCCTTCTGCCAGGAAGAGTAGCCCTCTTCCTGAGCTCTTATCAGGGAAGCTGCTTTCTCACTTCATTTAAACACATTTCACCACTTTGCAGCCTTTTGCAAATCTCCTGTATTCTCTTTCAGACGCAGACCTCCCCAAACACACGTTTCTGAAGCACAGATCTGTTATTGTTGGCTATGTTTTGCACTTATCCACCAAATGGTGGTGAGATTTTTAATCGTTTTTTAAAATTAGATTTTTAAATAAACCACTGGGAATATCCGAAGTGTTTTTAATCAAATAACCAGACCACTTATCCTAGACATGAACCCCACAATCCTCTTGGTTTGGGAGCCACCGTCCTATTTCTTTGCTCACATAGACATCATCAGAGCTTTCTTTTTTCCTCATACATGGCAAGCATACGTTTCGTGATTATAGCCAAACAGAACAAAGTCATGCCTTAAAGTGTTTTTGGAAGTCAGAGGGCAGTTAAGGAACCTACTCTGTTATCTTAGTAACAAGGTGAGCGCTAGAAGTAGTTTCGTAGCGTGCCACTGTTTTTCCCCAGGAGAGACATGTTTGCTTTTTTGAGCGGATAAAGAGATTCATGACAAAATATACATGTTGAGATGGGTTGTTTGGAGGCCGTAGAGCTTTAACTTGACCATAATTCACAAAAGGTGGTTTCCCTTTCCTGCTGTGCTTTATCTCTAAATTATGCACGTTGCCTGTGTGTCAAGACGGATTCATCTGCAAATCCGGAATTTTGTTTGCTTTAACATGTTCTTTCTGAGGACTTCCTTATTCCTATGAAACACTATGGTTCATGACAACAATAAGGCCTTACTTTCGCTGACCTTCCTAGCTGGTTAAATTGCTGCTCAGAATGCTTTCTTCCAGGGGAGGTTTTGCAACTCAGCCTTGTGTATAGTTTGAAAGGCTAGATTTAACGGGACACTGTTTAACTCTCTTAAGGGGGGTGTCAGAAGGTAGGAGGCCTCCTTGCCTATGGTAGCTTGAAGTAATTAAGTACTTATAAGAAATTCTTAATGCTTTCCTCTGCAGGGCATGGTTCCCAACGCATGGGCCAGCACTCTATAGTCCAGGACATGGACTGCCACATCTTGACAGCATCTTCTTTAATTGTGGGCGCTGCAGGTTGGGTGGAAATTATTTCCACAGTTGTATGGTTAATCACTGGATTGATGAAATTTGACAAGGGGATTTCCTGTTTGCAGTAGTATTTGCTAAATGGGCTTTCAAGGAGGAAAAATAAGCCCTGATTTAGCCAGATGAAGAAAGCTGGTCAATCCAATTTCTTTCTGAAATGTAGTGGCGTCAAAGCCTTTCTTTGGCCACCTCAAGTACTATCTTTTCCGCTTGAAAACATAGACAGGCACATTTTAAATTGTATGGCGTGTTAAATGAAGGAGGGAAAGCCAGGTGTAATGCTTTATCACCTCCATTTAGTGCGCCACTCCATTTGATGCAGTGACAAGGCGGAGGAGGGACGTGGAGCATAGATATGCCCTCCACTGTGTTACCCTCCTCTGTCTCGTCAGTGCCTCCTGTATGCTTGCATGAGATTTCTGTTTTGCACATGGTCAAAGCCAGGCATGTTGCGTAGGAATTCATTACTTCTTCAAGAGACAGACAGGGAGAATAAGAGAGAAAGCAAGTTTGCCTCGTTTTTACTCGTTCCTTCTTGCCTTCCACTCTTGAATATGTAAATTTGCATGAAGGGGGACCCCACAGCACATAAGTGCGAACGTTGGTGGTCCCTGGCATGCAATTTACATTTCATGCAAAAATGAGGGTGACCGTGTTCTGCTGGCTTGCTGCCTAGCCTCTTTGTGGATGTATGTCCCCGGGAAGTTTTAAGTGTGTTTATCGTATGTACTTGGGAGTCAGGCAGTCAAGTTCAATGTTACCGGCTTGTGATACTGCTTTTTGCCTTTCACCCTGGTCAGTACAGTGGCTTGCCCAGAAGCTTCCTTTGTGGCTCTTATGATAGGGATAGAAGGTTAGATGGCATCAGTAGTGCAGCCAACCTGGGGCTATGAGATTCATTATTCTCTTGGATAGCTTCAAATTGATTATAACCTAGTGCAGGAGATACATTGGTAACAATGCGTTCCAAAACATCCCTGACCAGTTGATCAAAAGGGAATTCCCTTTGGATCCTGTCTCTTTGGACATCTGGCGGTGAAGGCTCTAAATTTTGTATTTTTTGCTGTAGTGATTAGGTCCGAGCAGTAGAACACACCCTGTAAACATTGTCGATGAATACCAAAAATAATATGCTCATGGTGTCGGACAAATGTTTTGTAATCCAAGTAGGAAAGTTGCATTTATTGTCCGGTTTCTTGCATGTACCAGATTCTCTTGGTCTGGATTTGGGTCTTCCCTTTTTTGGGTAATACATTGTTGATGTATTGTCCGGTTGTATCCGTGGGGCGTTTGTTGTGATGGATCGAAGAAACGCATCGGGTAAATGTATCACTATTAGCTGCAGCATATTGATGTGGAAAGTCTTCTCTTTACCAGACCAGACACTCTGAGTTGTAGCTGACAGATTTGGGTTCCTTAGCCCTGCACCGAGGCGACAGTCACCTCTGATTGCTGTATTGAGATTGTCTGAAAAGAAACTCTGGTATTTTCACTTATTGGTTCCATGGCATCCTGTCTGCCCAATGGGCAAGACATTTCTTGCAGTTTGAGGCTCTCTGGGTGGATACATGTTAGTCTTTTCCCCGAATGAGGAACTCTGGTGCTGATTGGGTCCATAATAGAACCCAAGTTTTAGTCTTCATGCTGGAACAGGACTAAAGCAACATCCTACATCAAGGAGATTGTACAGTGCTTGGCATAGTCCATTTTCCACCTATGAATTACCATACCTATTGACAGCAGAAAATCTGTGAAGGCCTTCTTTAATACAATGACAGTAACAACAGGTGGTGGTCTACAAATGCCACCTATTTTATCGTCCGCCATATTCCAGGCTTGAACATGTATATTGTCGGCTGTAAATGCTGACTGATTAGAGATGGAATACTGCCTGAAATTTTACTTCCATCCAAGATATGGCAGGAATATTGTCATATAAATATATTACTAATGTATGGTGATTCACTGAAATATCCCTTGTGGTATTTCATTGAGTGGCAGGGCCCTGCTTGCAACTGCCCGCGATAATTCAGCCCAAAAAAACCTCCAAAGTAATGAGGTCCAATGCCTTTAATTTGTATGCAAGTCCCCAAAATGCAAACTTGTGGGAAATGCACTTGTTGATACTTTTGTTTTTTCCATTTAACCCCACATTCTGTTGGTTGTAAAATATGCTAAAATGGCGAGGGTCCTCCTTGCTCTCATGATGGCCTGGTAGTACTAATTTTCTGATGGTTTTTGCTAATTCGGGAAGATACTGACAATGCCCGATTTACTGTACAGCATAAAGGCAGGCGTCCTCCATCCAAATCAGAGTGTGTCCTTAAAACCATAACTCCTGGAGACAGCATTTTTTTGAATTTTTAATTTGTCAGCATGCTATATTGCAAATATTAATGAAGGTAGGAGCATGTTGGCAAGAAATTGAATGCTTTCAGATGGATGCTTTGTGCATTTTGGTGTTAGGGCGGCCTGTTGCTTGAAGGGCCTAAAATGTACACTCCATGTATCAGATTTGAAGTTGCATATTTTTTATTTATTTATTATGTATTAGTTTGTTACAAACCTTTCATAAAACAAACAGTATGTACCAATTCCTTTACATCATAATAAACTCCACTTGTCCTTACATCATTAAAACAATTTTAAAAAACCTCAATCCAGCAAACATCATTGGCAGATTTTCCCCAATTACCAGCACCTTCCACCATTCCTCCATTGTTAAAGTTTTGGATTGTGCAGCGACATCCCCTAGATATTTCATTCTCAGCATGATCAATTCAGCGCATTCTATCGTGGGATGTTTTAAGGACTCAATTATTCCCTCTATTTTACAGTACCTACATGCTGAGGCCGTGTCATTGGATTGCATCCTATTATTTAATATCTCTTTTGTTGGTAAGATGTTAAATCTTAACCTCATAAACAAATCCCGATATTTGGGGCTAGGAAATTTTGTAAGGTACGCTGGGGCTACATTAGCAGGTCTATTGTCCTGATCCAAATTGAGGGCTGTTTTATGTGTTATTCTTTTGGGTTGGTTGGTAATCCAATCTAGTCTCACGATTTGCTTATTTACTTTCCCGGGATTTCTCCTTACGGTATCCCAGGTTAAATCTAGATTGCTCAGATCTTCCTTGCATTGTTCTTTCCAGAAATCCAGAGCACGATCTATCCCCCTTAACTCTCTTTTCTTTAGGATTTCTCAGGGCCAAATTCTATCTGGCTCAGTACATTTCCGATGCAGTGCTAGTATCTTCCATCGGATCATGGAGTTAATGGATTGTAGTCCCAATTCATGTCTAATGAATGAGATCGGGAGACAATTAGGCAACCTAACAATTGCATATTTAGGGGACATAGTAACAAAAGTGAGACATCTCGCGATAGTTCACCGACGGGCACCCTGGTATTTGTTCTTACATTGATTGAAAATAACCTTTCAGCATTTTAGGCACCCAGCTTTTAGGCACCCAGCTCCTTCTTAAAAAAATGTATATAGTGAGATTCTCATTTTATTTGGTAGAGAGGGAAGGGGTCTTCCTGTGGCAGATAAGTTATTGGGTTGCATGCACTTGACGTCACCATGAAAGTTTTGCTTTTACAAAGTTGTGCGTAGGCTAGATCCATCTTTTTGCACTAAGGTTTCCACATCAATCGGTCTATGCTCTAGTTACCACCAGACCACTGTCTACTGACACTGGATTCAAGTAGAGCCTCGTATAAAATGGGCTGTCACAACTACAAAACAGTGTTTGCTCTGCACAGCCAGTTAAAAGGTAAAGTCGAGTGAGTCACTGTGTCATTCCATTCAGATCCTAAAGCTCAATCCATAAAAGGGAAGGCTAATTATTCCATTGGCTTACTGACCTCTGCAGTGGCCACATGGCAATGTATACATACCGTTGGTTAGTAGTATTGCTTGTGACCTGATAATAAACATATTATTCAACTAAGCCATGCAGCACTACAATGCATGTTCAGATGGGTGTCTTTGTCACCTACTCTGTATAATGCTACTTACATATCTGCAGAACATGGGAATCTATAGGAGACACATGCTGCAAAAGAAGTCACTTCTCTCTTACACTAGCTTTGCAAATTTGTATCGAAATAGAACCACATGCACTGGAGGCAAAGATGGCAGACTAGAAATAAAAAGCACATTCTTTTGATGTAGTTGACAGTGGCTTCTAGCAAGAGGATTGTGTCGCTCCTCTCACTGCCCACCTCAGGTTTAATTGCACACACACCCTCTGCTGACATCCACTGGTTATCTTTCCAAAACTTTAAAAAAAACATTCTGGATTGAACCACCATATACCATGAGTATGCAAAGCAATTGAATCGATACCTGATACCAAGCCGGAGAGCCGTTGCTAAAGAGGTCTCACCTTTAACACTGGTTTTGCAGCATTGTACTTAAAATGAACTTGTTTGGCATGGGTCTACAGTATTCTGTAAAGTGTTTCTCCCACACCTATCCGCCCCTTATGAGCAGGCTCCCCTTCTGATTGTAAAATATGGCATGTGCACATACATTTTTGTAAAAGCAGTAAGTCATATATGTGTGCAAATCTCTGTCACATTCATTTTGTAATTCAATTAAATAGGGTGAAAACATCTGATAGTTTACCAGCTGCTTGTTCTTTTGTATTGCAAGAATGTCGGGGTCACACGTTTTGGTTACAGTTAGGAAAAGGTCCAAGACCTTCCCTTAATTAGCATGGTGTTGTGCTGGAAACTCTTAAAGGTGAATGGTGTTACCTGGGGCAGACACCTGTGGCATACTTGGTGGAGTGAATTGTGGGAAATGACAACTCAACATCTGGTGTTGATTCTCTGCGCCTCCATTCTCATATCTGTACTGCTCAGGCCTCGCCTCCCAACCAAATTAATCATGTTTGCCATGAAAGTGAGGAGGTTCTTGTACACTGTGCCCCACAATTTGATTGTTTAAATGATTGTTTAAATGACATTACCTTTGGCAAGAAAAAAAAGTATGCAGCTGTGGCTACTATGTTTGTCCTTATAATCCAAACTATGAATTCCCAAACTATGAATTCATTACAGCTGTTTTTCTAATCTACTCCACTGTAGAAGAACCCTCACACATTCTTACTTTTTACTACTCATTTTAAACATTTTCTCTCTCCCGTTCTTCTTTTCACTCACTAAAATGTGCTTTCCTCTCGAAACAGCTAGCAGAACAATGAAACAAATGGCACAATGTTAACCTAGCCTATGTCTTTCCTAGAGCATGTATTAGTTTGAATTAATCAGAAGTGACAATGTCCCCTTACATTAGTACTTCCCTAAATCCACAATGATCATTTATTTGAAGGCTTGATCCGACTGTCTGTGTTACTCTTGTCTCAGTGTGCAGTACGGCTAATGCTTGCTAGAAGCCTGGAGATTTGTTGCAGCACAATGAGCGAAAGGAGATTGTTACACACACCTCCTTGATTTTGGGCTCCGAGCTGTGGAATGATCCCACTTTCCTAACCTTCACATCTTCTTTTTCTAAAGTGCTTTCTGTGCATTTTCTTATTTGTATCCCCCACAATCGTACACTTCATTATGCGACCTTTTTAATGAAGCGATGCAGACAGAAAGAACATGAGAGATGCTCCTCTGGTCCTTTCAGCACAGGGTCCTGTTTTGATACCGTCGTTCAGAGGACCCTACATTAGTGCACCCACTTAACTTGTAAAACGGTGGTTGTGGTTTGGGGGGGGGGAGAATTCTCTAGCAAACACAACGGCTGAAGCAGCTGAGAGAGTAAGGATCTCAGAAGTCCGCATTCTATTCGATTTAGACATACATATCCATTAAGACACACACATCCTTTTTCAATATCCGTTTTACTATTCCATTATATACTGCAGTGTTCTACAGAATTAATGCAGTCTTGTGCCTCTACATCCTTTGTTCTGACCAAAACTGGCTAATATTTCTGCATGTAGCGTCATCCAAAAATCAATCTCTCCCAGTTGAGTTGTGCAAAACCACTGCTTCCAAACTCCTCACTGAGGAGTTCCATGAGCAACAATCTCAGGGGATTTTATTCGTGAACAAAGCCGGATCATTCATGTCCTTTAAAAAGTTGTAAAATTATGTTGTATAGATAGCATGAAGCTTTGTTTCCATTGACATATTATTTCCCAGTTTGCAGTCCTGTGTTTATCGTTGCTTTGCGGCGGCCTAAACAGTCGAGTAGTATTGCCCTGAAGAACTGGTCCAACACATGCAAGATCTTTGAAAATGGGACGATTTCTGCAACCCACCAAAGAACGAAAGAGAAAGCATATGTAAAAAAAAAATGATTTGGTATAAAGCTAGCATTTGTTGTGCAGGGTTAAAGCCGGCGAGCAGCGGGGATCTTCCCATTTTGTGTGTTTGAAGGATTGAGAAACACTTTTAGGGTTGACTATTAAACTTCTCAGATGTGCGTTGGTAAAAGAGAAAAATAGCTGGTCATGCTTTGTGATATTACATTTTTTACAAACTCACTGATTTTATAGTAATTGTATCCTGTTCTGTTTAATGCAACATACTCAATAAACATTCTGGTAGAACTGCATATTTGCGTTTTATCTACTTGTACATAGTGGAGTTATGCAATAAAATCACGTTTTAAAGCTGGGCTTAAACTCTTTATTTCAACTAGATGAAGAAGTTACTTGTGCAAGCATTTTGTTTTGAATATCCTCTGCAAAAGGTACTGTGTTTACAATGTATTTCCAGAGGTGGTAAAATACAGTATATAAAAAAATAGGAAGTTGAAATGTGCAAATATTTGGACATTATACTTAATAATACTCAAGTCTGACTTCAAAAAGGTAGGGACATATTTCTTGGTTGAAAAACATTGCATAATAGGTTAGTAATATGGGCATCGAGCACAGTAAAGCGCATCACTAATAACCATTGGGGAAAGATAATCAAATGCCACCACCACAAACGTGCACACTCTGTATCATCCACATGTATTTGCACTAAACCAGTAACCACTCACATTATTGGGCCAGTTAAGTGTGAGAAAGAAGGACTGAAAAGAAGGAAACCCCCTAGAATAGCAACATTACCCGTTCTAGAAAATATACCCATCACCCAACTGGTCCTCCACACTGAAGAGAGATTCCTACTTCATGAACAACAAAATGGGTTTCACTCTAAATAGGAGTATGCAAACAATTCTTCTTTTTCATGAAAGAGGAAACTCTGAAAACACTACACTACAACAACAGCCCTAGTCCTCCTTGATCTATTGGATGCCTGCAATACAGTCCACAACCAGACAATAATAGAAAGGTTTAAACGTTCATATGTGAACAGATGCTAGTGCCTTGAAGTGTTAGTATGCTCATCCAGACCACTCCTTAAACAAGTACTGCACTCTTCAATGGAATAACTCTGTCATTATTTATCTTTACTGTCCTACCTTTATTTTATTTTTTGGAAAAACAAACAAATATAACTTTTGTGGTAGTGCTAATAGTTGTGTATTCAGTGTGTCTACAAAAAAAGTAATGTGATTACAGCATATTTCACACATGTTCTAAGATAATATGTTTGTTGATGCATCTCTTGGCTCTAACTCACCCGCTGTTCTAATTCTATTTGATCTCTCCTCTGCTTTCGATACGGTCAACCACTCCATCCTCATAAATCGACTCCACGACACCCTGGGTATCTCAGGGCAGGCACTGGACTGGCTGACCTCCTTCCTCACTGACCGTCCCTCCTAGTTTACCCTGGGTTCTTTCTCCTCTCCCACCACTTGTGGCATTCCGCAGGGCTCTACCCTTTCATCCTAGCCCTTGACCAGCTTGCTCAGCTTATCTCCACCTTCCACCTGCACTTTCAGTGTTATGCAGATGACACCTGTAAAGAACTCCTGGTGGTAACAGTAAAGACAGACACAAGTGATCACAGTTCAAGGGTTTTAATTGAACAAAGAATGCAGGATGGAAAAACACCTAACCTAAAACTAAGATGGGAGAAAGCGTTGACCATCAAATTAAAAGTAAGGCAGTCATGGTGGTGTTGTGTCAAAATAAAAGGGTCTATACTAAAGACAAACCTATTGCCAATTCCTTACAACTAATTATAGAAAGAGTGTGGGATAGGGTTTCAATAAAGAAAATAACTGTTCCAAATAATAAGTCAGGATGTGATTGCCAGGGGTCTCTCTTCCCCAGGTTTTCAGAACGGGGCAAGGTGGGACATTGGAGAACAGCACACGCTCGAGCTTTCTTGGCACGAGCTGACAGTTCTGTTCCAGCTATCAGGTTCTTCGATATTAAAGTCTCTTTTCTTTAAAAGGTCTCTTGCCTTCGAGACCTGATGTATCCAACAAACGCATACAAACAAAAAAGTTATTTCGAATGGATTGTGTCCTCCAAGGCATTCCACATCTTTGACATGTAATGTCCACAGCTGTGCACTTCGGAAACTTTTTCGGCAGAGGGCGTTCTGCGTCGATGGAGTCAGGTCCATGTCCCTTGAGGGCCTCCCTCGAGGACAACATCACAGGATGTTATAAATAGGACGCACAGTGCCCGTAGCCTCAGTTCCGTTTTTTTCCGTGAACATGTTAACTTCGTGAGACTCGGCGCACCTCGTGTGTTTTCTTCATTGAAGATGTCTTTCTCCTCGACCCCTCCGACTCGGAGTTCCGGCATTTCTTGAAACCGGACCACAAAGTCCAAGATGTTGCTCACCGACCCCCACCGCATTTGTTTGTGTTGCCTCGGCGAGTCGCACGACACTGGCGACTGCAGTCAGCGACTGGCATTTCGAGCAAAGGCCTTGCGGGAGCAGAAGGTGAAGCTACAGGTGGGTAAGGGCTCGAAGCCTGTTAAGTCCCGGACTTCCAAGTCCAAGGGTGTTTCTACTGATGACTCGAGGGGCGTCTCTCAGCGTCGGAAGGAATCCTGGGGTTCTCGGTCCCAGAGTGGTTCCCGCCACTCGTCTTCCTTGTCCCGGCACTTCCTTGTCCCGTCACCGGTCGCCTTCCCCGTCCTCCTCAGAGGATGGTGCCTCGAGGAAGGATACGTGCCCTATTAAGTCCTCGACTCCAGAGGAATGGGCAGCGTTCAAGAAATCTATGATGGCGATTTTTGAATCGCAGGACACGGGTCCGGTCGTGCCTTCTGACGAAGCCGACCTGGATAGGTCTCGGTCTGTGGCTCACACGCCTTCAGGCTCGGGTTCACGACGCAACACACATCTGGAGCTGTCGAGGTCCCGTATGGACAAGGTTTGAAAAGGTCGCAAGAGACGTGTCTCTAGGTCTCGGTCCTTGTCCCCAGCGAGACCGCAGCAGCCTATTGAGGGCTCGGGGCTGGCGTCGACTCGTTTGGCGCTGTGTCCATCCGTTTGGGACATCGACGCCTTGCCGTCGTATCAGCCCAGGGTGCCGTCGGCACCGGTGTCGACGCCAAAGCCTTCAGCGAGCTCGACGTCGAGGTTGTCAACGCTCTCGATGTCTAAGCCTTTCGGTGCTATCGGCGCCTTCGGGAATTTTTTCTCTGAATTTGCCAGTGCAATACCCAGACATTGTGGGTCCTCCGAGGAAGGCTACATCGAAGTCGGTGAGGCTGGTTTTGGCCTCCCGGCCCTCTTCTGTCCCCAGACCTGGGTATCAACCCCCTATGGATGATATTTGTGAAGAGGTGGAAAGGTCTGAGGTTGAGGTACCTGGTGCCCTGATGATGATCCGATTATTTTCAGGGGACAGTCAGTTGGATGAGTAGAGACAGACCCTCCATGATGTAAGTGGACTGGACACTTCCCCGGAAGTGGAGTTTGGTAGACCTGAGCCTGGGCTCATGCAGAGTCTTCTTATAGGAAACTCATGGCAAGAGTCTTGGAGTATCTGGGCTGGTCTAGCCCTCCAGAAGACTTTGTGCAAGATGATCTGACGGACATCTTGGATCAAGGTCTGTCCTCTGACCCTGTTTTGCCATTTCATTCTACCTTGCAGAAAAGGTTGGCAGCTGCTTGGCAGTCCCCGGAATCTCTTCCAGCTATAAATAAAAATCTTACTAAGAAATACCGCCCTTCCGTTAGCGACCCCAGCTATTTGTCTACTCGCCCCACTCCTGAGAGTTTGGTGGTTCAGGCAGCTACGGCCACCTCAAGGCAGGCGTTGTTGTCCCTATCTGAAGGAATGGTAGGGTACAAGTGCTTTGATGGTTGGGCACGGAAGGTGTTTTCTGCTGGGAGCATGGCCTTGAAATCGGCCAACTCCACATGTGCCTTGGCAAGGTTTACACACACTGTGGTCTTGTGTTGATTTTGCGGCTGACCGTATTCCCGAGGGGGAAGAAAGGGATGGTTTCCTTGCTATCTTGCAGGATGGCAAGGATTCCATGTGTGAGGCCCTTCAGTTGGGTTTGGATACGGCTGACAGTGTGAGCCGGTCCATGGCTGCGAGCACCGTTATACGCAGATTTGCGTGGTTGCGGAAGTCGGGATTTGCTCCGGATGTGGAAAGCCGTCTTCTGAACATGGCGTTCGAAGGGATTGTGTCCTCCGACGTATTCCTCATCTTAGATATCTCCTTCCAGCTCTGCTGGCCTCGGAAAACTTTTTCTCTCTAGAGGGCGCTGCGCGTCGACGTCCTCCGAGTCGATGTCCCTCGACAGCCGCCGTGTCGACGTCATCCTGCCTATAAAGGCCGCGCGCAGCGTCCGTTGCTCAGTTCCGTTTTTCCGCGCTTACTCAGTGCCTCGGAATACCGTTTCTCAGTTCTTGTCAGATTAATCCTATTTACCTCGAGTTATTCGATCGGTACTCGATGGCTTCCTCGTCAGAACCGACACTCCTCGATCCGGCTTCAAAAAATGCCGAGATTGTGGGAAAAAGATGTCGCTGACTGACCCTCACAGAGTTTGTCTGTGGTGTTTGGGAGCTGAACACCATTGTTCGGAATGCGAGGACTGTATGTCCATGACAGCTAAGGCCCTGAAGGAGCGTATGGGGAAGCTGGAGAAAGGTAAGACTTTTAAAGCTTCTTCTTCGTCGACGAAGTTGAGACACTCGTCTCCTCGTCACCATTCGCGCTCCAGGTCTCGGAGTGGGTCCCATCACTCCTCGAGATCGAAGCACTCGAAGAGGAGATGTCGAAGATCCCCTTCTCCGTCTTCCTCTTCCTCTGTTTCGCCAAAAAGAATCCCTTGCCCCACGAAACATAGTTCCCGGCTGAATGGGAGGAATTCCGCAAAAATATGAGCGTCTTCGAGAAAGCGGCCTTGACCCCCTCGAAGACTGCCGAGAGCGATGCTCTGGTCGAAAGACCCGAAGGTCAAAAACGCCGCGAGTCGCAGTACCCGGCGAAGGAAACCTCTCGAGCGCGTCTCGAACCCTCGAGTAGGACTATGACCTCCAAACCTTCCTCGAAGGTTCCGTCGACGCCGTCGACGAGGGTTCCGTCGACGCCGAGGTCGGTGTCTTCGACGCCGTTGTCGAAGGGACCTTCGACACACGGGTCTGTCGACTCGATGCCAGCTTCGACACCGGCGTCGACGCCAAGAAAAGTCACGGTTACGACACACCCAGTGACTATCCCCAGGTCTTCGACGTCGATGGCTTTGAGATTGTCGAGTAGAATTCCAATTCTGTCGAGGTCTTCAAGGCCTCCGCCTTTGTTTTCGACGCCACGCTCGAAGCCTTCGGCGTCGACGACATTGACGTTTTCAAGGCCGATAATGACAAGTTCGGCACCCTCTGCCTTGGAAATGGGATTTACTCCCTTTATGAGTTCAGAACAATTGAGAACTATGTCCTCAATTTTGGAAGAGGGTGAATTGTCTGAACAGGAAGACCCATTTGAGTTGCAGGGACCTGTAACCCCAATTAGAGAGGAATTTTCCTCTGAAGAACGCAGGTTAAAGGATCTTCATGATTCCTTACATGAGGCAAGTGGGTTAGACACTTCCCCTGAGGTGGAGTTTGCTAGGCCAGACCCGGGGGAGCATGCTGAAACCCCCTATAGAGCCTTAATGGCCAGGATCACAGAGTTCATGGGGTGGTCTGCACCTTCACAATCTTTCCAACAAGATGACCTCACGGATATTCTTGACAAAGGCCCACAGGAGGATCCTGTGGTGCCTTTTCATAAAGCTCTTCAGAGGAAGATCATGACAAACTGGGAAACCCCAGATGTCGTACCAGCAGTAAATAAAAAACTGTCTACAAAGTACAGGGTATCTTCTACAGACCCGGAGTTTTTGTCTAAACACCCATCCCCAGAAAGTCTGGTGGTACAGGCAGCATCCTCTACCGATGTCAAGACGGCTTATCCTACCGTCCCACAGGACAGGGACGATAAAAAATATGATGCTATGGCAAAGAAAGTCTTTTCAGCATGTAGCATGGCGTTAAAATCTGTTAATGCTACTTGCACCCTTGCTAGGTTCAGCCATACACTTTGGGAGTGTGCTTCTACAGCGGCTGACTGCATCCCGGAGGGAGAAGAAAGAGATGCGTTCCTGAATATTATACAGGACGGTAAAGACCCTATGTGCGAATCCCTCCAGACGGCATTGATTCGGCTGACAGTATCAGCAGAGCAATGGTGGCAAGTACATCAACCAGGAGATTCGCTTGGTTGAGAAAGTCTGGTTTTGCCCCAGATGTGCAAGCCAGGCTCTTGAACATGCCATTCGATGGCTCTTCTTTGTTCAGGAAAAAGGCGGATGACAGTTTAGAGAAACTGCAAACTTCAAAAGCAGCAGCTAAATCCCTAGGAGCTGCAATCCGTCAGACTCCTTTTCGTCCCACAGGAACCTCTGCGAGGGGCAAGTCCTTTCACTTCTACTCCGCATTCGGAAGAGGTAGAGGACGACCGGTTCAAAGGGGACAAAGAACTACTACCCGAGGTGGATGGGGTAGATATTCAAAAGCCGCAGCAACAGCAGGTGCCTCTTTACCATCGGCATCTGCATCAGCCGCCCCAAAACCACTCTGAGGACTTCCCTCACAGGACACCTGTAGGAGGCAGGTTGACTCAACATCTGGCGGTATGGCAGGCTATCACGTCAGATGCTTGGGCATTGGAAACAGTTGCCCAAGGTTACTGCCTGCCTTTCCTACGTATACCTCAGAGTCATCCACCGGGGATCAGCTCTCAGAAAGCTCCAGATCCGCTCCTCTTGCAGGAAATTTTGGACCTGCTAGAGAAAGGTGCCATAGAACCGGTACCTGTAGCGGAGAGGAACAAGGGCTGGTACTCCCCTTACTTTCTCATTCCAAAGAAAGACGGAGGACTGAGACCCATCTTGGACTTGTGAGAATTGAACAAATTCCTCAGAAAAGACAAATTCAAGATGGTCACTCTTTCTCAGATCCTCCAGGCCCTTCAGTTCCAGGACTGGTTGGTATTTCTGGACCTTCAGGACGCTTATTTCCATGTGCCTATCCATCTCAAACACACGAAATACCTGAGGTTCGCAATTGGCAACTCTCACTATCAATTTCGACTGCTGCCATTTGGGCTGACCTCCGCCCCGAGGGTCTTCACCAAGTTAATGTCGGTAGTGGCTGCAAGTCTAAGGAGGGAAGGGATTCACGTCTACCCCTACCTGGACGATTGGTTGATCAGGGCTGTTTCTTCGGAACAAGCTCAGATCCAGCTAAATCACGTGTGCCACTTCCTTCACAGACTGGGCTTCTCCCTCAATTTAAAGAAGTCACAAATGATACCATCGCAGAGACTCCAGTTCATAGGAGCGATCCTGGACACTTCCCTGGGAAAAGCCTCGCCACCAGAGGTGAGGGCTCAAGATATTCTACAGATGGTTACCAAGTTCCAACATGCCCAACGTCTCCCAGCCTTCGACTTTTTGAGGTTGCTAGGCCTCATGGCATCCTGCATTTTCTAGTGCCAGAGGCTCGCCTGAGAATGAGATCCCTCCAGTGGGCACTGAGGACTCAGTGGTCACAATTCTCAGGGAGAATGACAGATCTTCTTCAGGTTCCCGACAGAGTAGCTCGAGACCTTCAGTGGTGGGCCTGTCAGGAGAACATTCTGAAAGGAGAACAGTTTTGGCAACCCTGGCCGGAGATAACAGTAGTCACGGATGCCTCACTGACGGGGTGGGGAGCCCACGCCAACGACTTGACTATCAGCGGTCGTTGGTCTCCATCGGAGTCCAGACTACATATCAACCTGTTAGAGCTGAGAGCCATCAGACTTGCGCTGAAGGCGTTCCTGCCAGCTGTACAAGGGAAGAACGTCCTGATAATGACGGACAACACGGTGGCCATGTATTACCTCAACAAAAGAGGAGGCGTAGGATCACTACCCCTGTGCAGAGAGGCGATGCAGCTCTGGTTTTGGGCAATCCAAGAAGGAATCTCTCTATCGGCAGTTCACCTAGCCGGAGAGAAGAACTTGACAGCGGACGCTCTGAGCAGGCAGAACACAGTCTCCCACGAGTGGGAGCTAACTCAGGAAGTCCTTCAAGAGATCTTCGCCCTTTGGGGAACCCCTCAGGTAGATCTGTTCGCCACCAGCCTAAACCGGAAATGCGACCTGTTATGCTCAGGGAATTTCCCCCGAGAGGAGCTCTGGGAGACGTGTTCATAGTGGACTGGGAGTTTCCGCTTCTGTACCCTCCGGTCCCTGTCATTCCTCAAATGATCAGGAGGTTGAGAAGATTCCGGAGAACCATGATCCTAATTGCCCCGGATTGGGCCAGGAGAACGTGGTACCCGGACCTTCTAGACTTGTCCATCTGCCCTCCAATTCGACTTCCACTCAGAGAGAACCTACTCTCACAGAAGGGAGGTCAGGTTCTCCATCCAGACATCAAAACCCTCAACCTTCACGCTTGGCTTCTGAAAGGCTGAGGTACAAGGATTGGGACCTCCGTGATGATGTTATGGAGGTGTTGCTTTCGGCAAGGAGGCCAGCAACAAAGTCTTTATACCGCTGCCGTTGGAACAGATTTTGCAGCTGGTGTAGAGAACAGAATATCGACCCTTTTTCATGTGGTACACCAATGGTTTTGTCCTTCCTACTATATTTGGCAAATTCAGGCCTTCAAGTTGGCACCATTAAGGGCTATCTCGCAGCGCTATCCATCTTTAAGCGCACTGCGGAAGAACCATCCTATTTCAAATTACCCTTGGTTATACAGTTTCTAAAGGGGTTAACCAATGTTTATCCCCCAAGACCAATCCAAGTTCCCCTATGGGATTTAAACTTAGTACTAACTTTCCTGATGGGCACACCTTTCAAACCTCTCCATTCTTGTTCGTTAAGATTCCTTACCCTTAAAACTGTTTTATTAATAGCACTTACATCTGCTAGAAGGGTGAGCGAATTACAAGCTCTTTCTTGTAAACCCCCTCACACAATATTTCACAAAGACAAAGTTGTCCTGCAAGTGAAGCCTAATTTCCTCCCAAAGGTGGTTTCTGAATTCCATATCACTCAGAAGATTACCCTACCATCTTTCTATCCTCCTCCTCACCCGGGGAAAGAGGAAGAGAGGTTACACAGGCTAGACCCTAGGAGGGCTTTAAGTTTTTACATCAGTAGACTAGCCAGGATAAGACGGGCAGACCAGCTGTTTGTAGGTTACGCAGGTCACAAGCTGGGGTTACCAATAACTAAGCAGATCATTTCCAGATGGATCATTCTAGCCATTCTGGAATGTTATAAACTGGCAGGGAAAGAGCCCCCTCAAAACCTTAGGGCTCATTAGACCAGAGGTATTGCAGCTTCATCGGCCCTCAAAAGAGGCGTGCCGGTTAAAGACATCTGTGCGGCCGCTACATGGTCGTCTGTCCATACCTTTACATGTTTTTACAATTTGGATTCCTCCTCCAGTCAAGAGACTAGGTTTGGAAGGGCTGTACTGCATTCTATTCATCAATAGAAGACAGCGTGAAGTCAGTACTCCCTCCTCCAATAATAGAATACTGCTATGGGAGCCTATCTAAGATGAGGAATACGTCGGAGGACACAATCCCTTCGAAGAACAAGTTACTTCTTACCTTGTAACATTCTTTCGACGGGATGTTCCTCCGACGTATTCCTCATCGACCCTCCCATCCATCCCCGGAGTTCTACTTCCCCTGTTGTTGCAGCTTACGCTCCTTCAGGGTGATTAGTTTAGTCCAGAAAGTATTATTGTGGGCTACAAAATGGAACTGAGCAACGGACGCTGCGCGCGGCCTTTATAGGCAGGATGACGTCGACGTCGATACGGCGGCTGTCGAGGGACATCGACTCGGAGGACGTCGACGCGCAGCGCCCTCTAGAGAGAAAACATTTTCCGAGGCCGGCAGAGATGGAAGGAGATATCAAAGATGAGGAATACGTCGGAGGAACATCCCGTCAAAAGAACGTTACAAGGTAAGAAGTAACTTGTTCTTTGATGGCGCTCATTTATTTGACAGCTAGCCTGACGAGAGCCTTGAGAGGTTGCAGACCTCAAAAGCTGCGGTGAAGTCTTTAAGTGCAGCAGTGCGTCAACCTCCGCCTTTTCGTCCTAGGGGACAGCAGTGGAGGGGAGGTTCCTTTTATTTCTACTCCTTTGGTAGAACGAGAGGGGCTGCCAGTCAAAGGGGCCAGTGTAAAAGTACCTGTGGTGGTCAGGGAAATCGTGGTGCCAAAGCCGCTCAGGCAGCTGCCTATTTGCCTTCAGGCACTGCCACAGTTGTGAGGCCATGTCCCATAGTTTGCCGGTTGGGGGCAGACTGTCTCAGCATCTCGAAGAATGGCGTGCCATTACTTCGGATGTGTGGGTTCTTGATACCATAGCTCACGGCTACTGCCTTCCCTTCCTTCAGCGGACTCGCGACAATCCACCGGGTAAACACTCTTTCAAGAGTCCGGATCCGCTCCTTGCGCAGGAAATCTTGTCCCTGCTGGAGAAAGGTGCCATAGAACTAGGGCCTGTAGCGGTGCGGAACAAGGGTTGGTATTCCCTTATTTTTTGATCCCAAAGAAAGACTGGGGATTGAGACCCATCATGGACTTCCGTTTGTTGAACAAACTTTTCAGGAAGGACAAGTTCAAGATGGTCACTCTTTCTCAAGTCCTCCAGGCCCTTCAACTTCAGGATTGGTTGGTGTCTCTGGACCTCAACGATGCATACTTCCATGTGCCGATCCATCCCATGCACAGGAAGTACCTGAGGTTTGCGGCTGGCGACTCGCACTTTCAGTTTCGGGTCCTGCCGTTCGGATTGACCTCTGCCCCGAGGGTCTTCACCAAGCTCATGGTGGTGGTGGCAGCGTAGCTCAGGCGAGGGGATTCACGTCTAGCCCTACCTTGACGACTGGCTGATCAGGGTGCGCTCTCCTGAGCTAGCTTTGGACCATCTCGGTATCACCTGCCGCACCCTCCACAGGCTGGGCTTCTCCCTGAATTTAAAGTAGTCACACCTGACACCTTCCCAACGGCTCCAGTACATCGGGGCTGTGTTGAACACGTCCTTGGGGAAGTGTTCGCCTCCCAAGATAAGGGCTCATCACATTGTACAGATGGTGGACAAGTTTCAACATGCCCAGAGTCTCCTGGCTTTCGAGTTCTTAAGGTTGCTCGGCCTCATGGCTTCCTGCATTTTTCTGGTGCCAGAGGCCAGGCTGTAGATGAGACCTCTGCAATGGGTCCTCAAGATGCAGTGGTCGTAGTTCTCCGGCAAGATGACAGATCCTGTTCAGATCCCACGCTCGGTCTCCCAGGACCTTCTGTGGTGGGTGAACGAAGGGAACCTGATGAAGGGGGAACCGTTTTGGCAACCGTGGCTGGAGGTGACTGTAGTGACGGACGCTTCCCTCACAGTATGGGGTGCTCATGCCAACAACTTGACCGCCAGCGGTCGTTGGTCTCCGTCGGAGTCCAGACTCCACATCAATCTGTTAGAGCTGCGAGCAATCAGGCTGGCCCTGAAGGCTTTTCTGCCCTCGGTACGGGGGAAGAATGTCTTGGTCATGACGGGCAACACAGTGGTCATGCATTACCTCAAAAAAAGGGGGGGGGCAGGGTCACTCCTGTTGTGCAGAGAGGCAATACAGCTCTGGTTCTGGGCTATCCAGCAGGAAATTTCGATCTCGGCAGTTAATCTGGCCGGCGACGGAAATACGGCGGCAGACGCTCTGAGCAGGCAGAGCACTGTCTCCCACGAGTGGGAGTTGGCTCAACAAGTCCTTCAGGAGATCTTCGCCCTTTGGGGAACCCTGCAAGTGGATCTCTTCGTCACCAGTGTCAACCGGAAGTGTGAGAGGTTCTGCTCAAGGGAATTTCCAGCCTTAGGAGAGGTGTTCTTGGTGGATTGGTCATTCCCACTGCTGTACGCGTTTCCTCCAGTCCCCGTCATTCCTCAAGTGTTGCGGAGGTTACGGGGGTTCGGTACCCACATGATCCTCATTGTTCCAGATTGGGTCAGGAGAGCGTGGTACCCGGACCTTCTGGAACTGTCCATCTGCCCTCCATGCCGTCTTCCCCGCGGAGAGGGGGCGGTCAGGTTCTCCATCCAGAGGTCAAGACTCTCAACCTTCACGCTTGGTATCTGAAAGGTTGATGTATAAGGATTGGGACCTCCCGGATGACGTGATGGAGGTGTTGCTTTCGGCCAGGCGGCCTGCAACAAAATCCCTGTATCGTTGCTGTTGGCGTAAGTTCTGCAACTGTTGCAGGGTATCACAATGTTGATCCTTTTCAGTGCTCCATTCCTGTTTTTTTTCTTTCTTGCTTTCTTTGGCCCACAGGGGCCTTCAAGTGGGTACCATGAAAGGTTACCTGGTGGTGCTTTCTAACTATAAGCGCTCGTCTGAAGAATGTTCTTAATTTAAGAAACTAAGAAATCAAAGGAATCTTAAAGGACTGATTAATGTATTCCCGCCGTCCCCTTTCCACGTGCCGGTTGGGGATTTGAATTTGGTTTTGAGATTTCTCATGGGTGCTCCGTTTGAACGTTTGCACTCTTGTCCTTTGACATTACTGTCCTTCAAGACTGTGCTCTTGGTGGCGGTTACTTCCGCTCGCAGAGTGAGTGAATTGCGGGCACTTTCAGCTAAGCCACCCTTTACTGTGTTTCACAAGGACAGGGTTGTACTGCTAGTACGTCCTTCTTTTGTACCCAAGGTTCACTTTTCAAAAATGCTTTCTTGTGTCTCAGGTAATTGACCAGAATCACACACACCTGATGGCCCATTCCCTTCCCCACAGGGACAAAAGGGGCGCACAAGAGCACGATACGAACAAGGTCCGCACAACGTAAAAGCTAGCGCAGCCCAGCAGTTCAAGAGGAGGAGGAGAAAGACCGCACAGACCTAGGGGGTGACCAGGAGAGAAGTGACCTTGCCCTTTCTGAGCCAGGCCTGTAAAACCTCCGCAAACGGAAACATTAGACCGCGAACAAAGGTCAGCGTTTGTTGCAGCAGATGTCTATGGTACGCAAGACTCTCCTCCACTGATAACCAAGCTGAGGAAGGACATTGGTCTTGATGGTACCGACATTGACTCCAAGGATAAGGAGAGGCAAGCGGTTCATCAGAGCCGGTGAGTCAAGGGGAGAATCGATAAGAAAACAAACTGTGTTGAGTGAAAAGTAGCCAATGGCTAATTTGAACGTTGAAAAGCTAAAGAGGGCGAAAAACCAGCAAAAGAGGAGGCCGGCACCACGTGGGTGCTCAGCCGGCACCACATGGGGGCACAAGCGCAGGAAACTCTGTGCGATTACCCAATGGTAGAAAAACTTCCCGAACCAGGAGCCCTTGAGAAGAGGCGAAAAGAGGTCAAAGTGGTCATACAGGAGTCTTGTAAAATCCTCTGTACCGTCGAAAGTCTTTGACAGGCAGATGATTGAGAAAGCTAAGGGAAGTGAATCCCGCATGGTGACGATTAATATATGAACTGTATTTCATAAAGGCTAGCAAGAGTGAACCCGGCAGAGGGATGATAAATGCAAAAGCTGTCGCCTAAAGTTCCATGAGAAGGGATGAATTAGTTGAATACAATTACTGAGGGGTTAGCGCCCAGAAGAGGGGGACCCAGGGGTGGAGCTGTCACCCAAAACATACGTGAAGCAGAACTTTGTGTTTGTTATGCAATGCATCGGACCTCGAGGGCAAGAGACTTTTTTATTGAAAAGAGACTTTACCATTGAAGAACCTGATAGCTGGAACGGAATTGTCGGCTCATGGTGAGAAAGCTTGAGCGTGTGCTGTGCCTGCTGGAACAGAACTGTCAGCTTATGTGCTGTGCTCTAAAGTCCCACCTTGTCCTGTGCTAAAAACGTGGGGAAGCGAGACCTCACGGCAATCACATCCGACTTATTATTTTAACACTGTTTCCTTTATTTTGATGCAGCTAATCGCAAAAAGTGTGGGGGATAGGCTAATGAATTGGCAATAGGTTTTTCTAAGTATAGGCCCTTTAATTTTGACACAGCACCACTAGGACTGCTTTATTTTTCATTTGATGGTCGACGCTGACTCCCATCTTAGATTTAGGTGCAGATTAGGCATTTTTCCAGCCTGCATATAGTTCCATAAACACCCTTGAACTGTGACCACCTGTCTGTCTTTACTGTTGCCACCATGAGTTCCTTACAGATGATGGCACCAATTCTACGTGTTTCTGGTTGGACCTTTCATCAGGAGCTGACATTCATCCCCTTCTTCTGTAAGTTTTATCTAGAAGTATATCAGAGAGATATTCTATATAATTGATACAGTGAGCAACATACAAATTAGAGTTGATAATCAACATTAAGAACGATCAACCTAAAGGGTATGTCCTTTGAACTATAGAAATTATTGTTTGCTGACAATTAGTTTCACCTCGTTTCTGGTCTAAAACCATTCAAGGGGTTCTGTGAGCTCTAATTAAACAACCACAAACTCTACTTGTAAGTCAATATTCATAGTATTAACCAATATACGAATTGTAGTTATCCTGAGGTAAAGTCACCACTCAATCTTCCTCATTAAAAGAGATGATAGTCATGTAATATTTCTCCAATATGCTCATTTTCCCTTAGTTTCAAATAAAGCTGTGTGTGTCATAACATCTTGTTAAAGTTATATGTATCAGGAGGCCTGATTAAAAGGACTTTAACATTTACAAGTTTGAACTGAGAAGCTACAGCTCCATAATTAATTGAATATACATTGATAGTGGTAGTACTGCAAACAGCAATTACGTAATTGGGAAATAACCCAGAACTAGTTACTTTAAGACCAGATGTGATGGAAGGCGCCATTTTGGTAGTTCATCTTCTGCGTAAATGTGCAACATATTGAATGCCTACAATATATTGAAACACTTTAACTATTTAATTAATTGCCGGTTTTAATATTGATCATAGTGTATACTATTGTAGAATCAAATGAAACAGTAGATCTATGCTTTTACGTCATTCATGTTGTACACTATAAACCAGTTAATACCAAGGTAAAAAAATATTTGCCATAAGTAAGATACTGACTGTTTTTAGATCGGTCAATTTATCAACATTAGACAACCGCCTCTCTACCTAACCAAAATATCATGTTTATTAATAGCAATTGCTGTGATGGAAAAACAAACTCTTTCTCTATAAGGCCTATTAGTAATAATATGTATTGTCAATATTTCACCACATATGGCACATATCAAGTCAAAAACGTTCTCGATCTGTAGTTAAATGTGGTTTATAGGGAAAATGTCGAAAACAAAAATGTTAAAAAAAATTCGACTTTTTTTTCAACATTTTTTTCATTTGTTTTTTTTTTAATGGGGAGGTTCCCCTGTTTATTTTTAATAGCTAAACCCAAAAAAACATACAAATAAAAAAAAATTCGATTTTTCTTTTTTCGACATTTTTTTTCTCGACATTTTTGCAGTCGTCATAACTGCACACAGTACAGATCTTTGAAAGCGATCAACAATAGATATTTGATTTTGTCATATGGACTGACCATTAAATATCTTGTAACCATAAAAATATTGCAAATCCAAAGGGTATCAGGTAATTATGGCCTTACCCCATGACCACACATATGGCGATATTATTAGTGGGGATAATTTATGGGGTTATTGGGACCGGGCATTCCGGGGGTGTCCCCTGCTCCATTAAAAGAATTATGGGGTTGCAGGGGTGTCCCCTGCAGGTTCCATGGCTTAATATCGCAGCAAAAATATAGATATTAACACATGGAACCATCCAAAGGTAATTTATCATGACAGTTGGTATACTATTCAAGGGAAAACTGAACATTTAGTAGACAAAACAATTCATACTTTTTTCCGGTCTATGCAGGTGAGTGGTAAGCCCCCTGGGCGCTGTTTGCTTGTTTTATCATTTTTTTCTGCCACCCCTCTACCCCCACACCAGATCGAGCTCCCTCTGCCCGACCCTCTCCCGGATCCACTACCTGTGGAGTACTTTAAATTCAAACTGATCTAATTTAGAGTTAAAGGAGACTTCTTGGGTGCGACTCACATAGGTATTGAAATAACGGATCAAAAATGGGAATCTAAGTCACTGCTCCATGCCCTCTGAAGCCTGTCCCATGAATGGCCTATCCTTCCCTGAAGAAGGCTATATAACCTGGAGACCCTCCCCTCGTAGTGGTGCCCATCTTGACCTCAGATAGTAGTGAATCATCAGGGGCGATCGAGGGGAATTCAGGCCACCTGTTCTTAAGTGTTCGATGCAAGCCCGTGTATTGTAACCAACGGGATAGACGCTCTCTCAGGGATTCCGGTAGGTCTGACCATTCTGTAAAGGTTCCCATAGTGAAAACATCACGTAAAGTATCGACGCCCTTCTCGGACCAGCGGTGAACCGTTGTGACATCCGCTCTGGGAGATTCGGGAAGACGGTGCCGCAGGGGGAAGGCACCGTGGAATGGGCGTGGGGTGTCTATCTGCATCCAAAGTCTGCGCCATGCTGTCATCGTGACATCAGGGGGCTCTAGTTTGTGGTTCAAAGAGTGGAAAAACAAAGATCGAACATCCAAATCGCCGACTGCTAGGCGCTCAAGCATGGCGTGGGGGGCGGGATCCTCTGGATTCAAAATGCGGGGATTAGCCGCTTTTTGGTTTGATGGTCACTCCCAGGGCAGCCCATGCAGCCCCTGCGGCTAAGGGCCCCAAGGCAAAGGGTGGCACCTACAGTAGCAGCCCCAGACAGCATCAGCAGGGGAAGCATCCAACCGCCCCCTTATTACCTCAGCGACACATACAACCAAACAGGCACCCTGGCCCAGTCCACCTAGCCTGCTCATTGCACTGAGCCCTAAAAAAGGAACAGCAGCACCCCCACCTTAGTCTCTGGGCACAGTGTCAGACCCCGACCACCCCACAACAACAGCCAACAACGAGGTGGCTGCAAAGGCTTAATACCACCCACAAGCAAGCAGTGTCAGCCGGCTGTAGTGACCAGACGTGCCATTCAGGGAACAGACTGCCGTTAACCAGCATAAACGGATAAGGCCACTCTCCCACTATACAGGATTCTCAATTCCAAGTGTGTTGCCTCTACCCAAAGTGTTTCGTGGAACCTAGGCCTCTCTCCTACTATACAGGGCTCACGATTCCAGGCGCCATGCCACACACTGGCCAAAGCAGAGCAGCACGCTGGCACACTAGGAGGCCCAATGAGATCCACTGTAGTCATTCCCTACCCCCGCCAACACACAGCTCATCTCCCCACCACTGCACACCTTCAACGTGCAACCCTCACACCTCACCTATCCCCCCTCCTTGCCAGACCAACCCACCTCACTTTGTCCCGCTATCACCCACCCGTAGATCCTGCTCTATGCAATTAAGAACGGCAAGATGGAGAGAGGGAGCAGAGAACCTCGCCCCCCGGACAATACCGGATGACGCAGCGAGGCACATAAAATACCCATCACGCACCACCACTAACCATCCACCAACACCTTTTACTCACACTGTCTCCAAACAACTACACTGCACCTCCAACTCCCACGTCCCCATCCTTAGTGCAGCAAGAGCAGCTCTGGCCAAAACCCCAAGCTCCAGAGCCTAGGACTGGCCAAAAGTCCAGGAAAGGCAGAGACCAAAGGCACCTTATGCCCCTCCTAGCATTGTCGATCCTCCAGCAGTTTGCAAACACTGCCACCGCACTATAGGAGCGAAACCTCTCCACCCGCACCCAAACCGGTCCTAGCCCTATTCCCCTCCCCTTCCTTTCCATCTTCCCCCGTTCCATCTTCCCCACACTCCACCACCTCTCACTGTGCCACACCCCCTGCGCTGCCTGCCCTCATATCAGCCCCTGCTATCCCCTACAATCCTACCCATCCAGTACCCACAAGGGCAACCCGCCAAATATCCTGCACCCTCATCAACGCCAGGCCAGTTTGCAAAAATAAAATCCACATCTCTGACCTCATCACAGATGAAAACCCAGACATCCTTTTCATTACCGAGACCTGGTTTTCTGACGACTACGAACACATTGCGCACAAGACCTTCCCACCTGGCTACAATCTCACTGTCCGTAACAGATCACGAAAGGGAGGGGGGCTCGCAATATTACACAAACACCAATTCAAGCTAATAATCAAGGACACCTCCACCAAAACCACAGATTACGAATCTCTCTGAGTAAAACTCTAACTCGCACCCTCCACCTCACACAGTTTCCTACACATCTACAGACCCCCCGGCTACAACAAAAACTTTGCCGACACACTTGGTGAAGCACTGGCTGTCAACCTCATCCTACACCCAATACTTACCATCTTATGGGATTTCAACATATGGTTCAACTCACCGTCAAACCCTATGACCCGATCGCTCACAGACAACCTAGAATCACTCAACCTTACACACTACATCTCCACACCCACCCATACCAGAGGTCACACCCTCAACGCGATTTACAGCACCACAAATATATCTACCCAGCCCCCGCAATCCTCTTATCATGCACTGATCACTCAGCAATGTATTTGTCCATACCTCTGAGCACAGCGGTTAGTATTCAAGGCCATACACGACCACCGCCAACCACCCGTTCTACCGTTCCACTATGGAACAAAGTTGTAGTCAGCCCAGAACTAGAGCACTCATTCCTCAACTCTGTCCATACACTTTGCTGGAGGTCCGTCCTGGAGGTAATCAAATACTTCGACGTCTGGCTTACAAATGCCCTCACCCCTACAAAATGGACCTCGCAGAGATCAGGACCAACGCCTAGGTGGTTTACTGCCAATCTCAAATCACTAAAAACTCTCAAGCACCGTCTGGAATTGTCCTGGAGAGCCGACCCCTCAGCCCAGAACAAAACCGCCCTAGCAAGTACAACCAGAACATACAGACGGGAAATCAAAAAAGCAAGAAAACATTCTATGGGAACCGAATCCTAAATGCTCGAAACTCAAGTAAGGAACTACATAGAATCATAGCCAAATTCAAATCCCCCACATGCTCGAGCCAACCCCCACCAAGCTCCCAAGCCCTATGTGACACCTTATCACTGCACTTCCACAATGCCGCCAACGAAAGACACTCTGCCATCACCTCTAAATTAAATCATATACCCCCACCATACACCCGCCCACAGACCAACGTCCATCACCCCCTCAGATACAATTCCTAAACTCTTTCTCTCTCAACCAATACCTGGCAACTCTCACCCACTGCATTGCCATTTTCTGCTCAAATTTCCAGTGCTACACTGACGACACAACTCATTTTCAGGCTGCCCTCGGCCACCTCCTCTCCCTCTCTCTTCTCTGATTGCCTAACTGCCATTCAAGATTGGTGTGCCACCAATGATCTTTGTCTGAATGCCAGCAAGACGGAGATCCTCCTTGTTAGGCAGAATCATGTGCAGTACCCTTAGGGACCACTACACAAGATTAAGACTACAGGTGGTAGCACAATTTCACCTTTGGTACAAGCCTGTACTACAGAGAGTGGTAGAAGTAGCGCAGCAGCCAGATTTATCTCAAGAGCAAATGAGCAGTAGTAGAGATTACACAAAGAACTACAATTACTGTGACTCAAGCAAACACTGACTCCAGGTTTCTGGTTAAAAAGTATAATACATTTATTTTTAAACCATCTGTTCATAAAACACTTCACTTCTATTAAATTAGAACCACACTCAAAATACACTACACACACCTTGAATTGAACTACACAAGGGGAATTAGTTCAGTACATTGTTTCCCAACAACGGTCTGTCAAAACCCAAAGACGTTACCGTGGGTCAATACGCAATCACTTTTTGACAGTAATGACAATTTGGTCTTACGAAAGAAAAGCGTACTCGCGAGAAGAAATGTTACCAAAGTCAAACACACTTAGCACATAAATTAACACAAGAAAATTGGGGATAAAAATCATAGGCAATACTTTTGTCAAGGCAGATAGAATCAAAAGACACTTTCTAAAACGTAGATAAAAGTCAATAGGCCTGCGCCAGTGTCAAATGGGAAAGGGGTCCTGTTGTCGAGGATCACAAAGTTAGAACAGTTCACAATTCGAGATTGCCAGGAGTACTTATAACTTTTGCTTCCCCTTTTGACAATATCTAAGAGGGAAGGAAGACAAGGACAAGCCTTGGGTGAGGAGAAAGGGTTCACCCCAATTCCTCGAAACTGGACACAGTACCTTATTCGTATGAAGAAAAGCTGGTGCTATGGCAGTGGTTCCTGGTAGTTCCTGCGGACTCACGGTTCCTGGAGCTTCAGTCGTGGGGACAAGAATGACGACGTCTGGAGCGATCTGCACTACCTAGGGATGAGGCCAGCAGCAGCGAAGCAACAGTGAATAAAAGGTGCGCTCCTTTAAAACAGGAGAGGCTCTTCAGATGGCTATCCGGACCATTACAGCTGTGTTCAGCGATTTTGACCAAGAAGAGGATCCTCTGGCTGTGGAAGGTGAGCTGGTTGATCCCACCATGCTCAAGGGAAGAAGGCTCCAACGACAAGAGAACATCCAGTCCGAAGGGTAGATAGCTCAGGACTGCAGCAGGGTTTCACCAGGAATCGGGAATGCAGCAGCCGTCTTCTTCTCCGCTTCTCTTCGGTTCCTTGCAGTTCCAGTGGCGACTCTGACTTCTAGCCCAAGAGTCCTGCCTTTTATGCCAAATTCCCCCATTCACACAGCCGGCTGTCAATCACTCAGCAGGGGGGTTGTCCAACCCGGACAACCACCTTAGCCAATCAACACAAAGTGAGACTTGGGTCTCCAAGGAGACCCTATGCAGGGGGTGACTAAACCCCTCCCTCACATTCAGCCCACCTAGACAACCAGACGCCAAAGGAGGGCTTCTGGAAAGAAGCCCGCCAAATGTAGGCGAACAAAGAAGGCAAACCTGGTTTGCCGCGCAAAGTAAAACACAAGAAGGACTTTAACAAAAAGAAATGGCGATAAAACCCGACCGGAGGCAAAATAAAAAGTATTTGGTCAAGCGGGTTTAAGTTCGAGGCTAATACAATAGCCTAAAACAGTACCACGTTTATATAACATAATCGCGGTAGAAAAGATAGGGTAGGTACCACTGCGACCAGCCAAGTCTTAGTGTTAAGGGAGCGAAACAAAGCTCCAAGAGGCGCAGACAAAAAGGAGTAGGAATTAACCCTTTCCAGTACTCCATGTAAGTTGGGGTGTACTGGGTCTGCAGTTTAAATGACTACTGTCCCCCAGAAACAGGTAAAGTTGCCATTTACTTTATGTAGTCAGCCCCAGAAAATGGAGTCAGTGGGAAATCTTAGAGACAAGGTGCTGTGTAACGGACACAAAATGTTGGGCTCTAGAGCCACACCACTCCATGAGCCCAAGATCACACAAACAGTAGAAATACACATGGCAAAACACATGCACGAGTGGGAAAAAGGTTCACACTCTTACCAGGTGGAATAAATAAACCCCAGAAATCCAGCCAAGCTGCTGAGGGACTCACTAGGTAATTAGCCATAAATGAGAATTGTCCCTAACACTCATCGGCACACCTTCACCATCCTTTCCCCTCACTCTCTGGCCGGCTTCCCTTGACCCTCCTCCTACCCCCACCTGCGAGGCTAAGAACCTCTGGGTCATCTTTGACTCCACACTTTCCTTCTCTGCCCACATCTCTGAGGTCTCTAAAAAGTCAAACTTCCTACTGCACCTCCTCAGAGGTACTCTGCCTTTCCTCTCCTTCCCCCAGAAGCTCATTGTATCCCAAGCTCTGGTTCTCTCTAGGTTGGACCATTGTAACAGCCTCTTTCTAAATCTACCTGCCTCTACTCTCCCCCCTCTGCAACTAATCCAGAACAGGACTGCGAGACTTGTCCTCTGCCTCAAGCGCTGGGATCATATCTCTCCAGCTGTGAAATCTCTCCATTGGCTCCCAGTGGATGCAAGGATTAAATTCAAAACCCTCTGCATTGTCCACAAGGCTTTCTGGGGCCTGGGTCCAAAATACCTTCAGCTATCCCTCCGCAAATACCTCCCCTCTCGAGCTCTTTACTCCGCTACCTCTAACTCCCTCAGAATCAGTCGTTTTTCAAAGAAACGAGCTGGGGGTAGATCTCTGACAGGGAGGCTGTGCCAGAGGGAGGTCCCAGTCAAGGACACTCTAAAACTTGAGGAGAACCATCTCCGGAAGCACCTCAAGACCTTGCTCTTTTCTTCTGCCTTCGCTCGCCCTCTCCCTTGCGGATCTGTTCTCTCTTGGCACTGTGCACCTGGCCACCCTCTGTCCTCCGGGCCCAGGTACCTGCTCACCCTGCCACCCTCCCACACTGCCTCCAGACCACCCCTTGCACTGGGGTCTGTATCTGTACCCATACACCCCCCCCTTTTTCTTCCTGCACTTATTAGACCTACCCTGTCTGCTGCCTTAAACCTAGCCCTTGCAAATTGCTGGCTGCACTACCACTGTTTGCTTCCTTTATTATTTATTTATTATTATTTATCTATTTCTCCTCTGCCTCGCACTTTTCACTTTTCCCCCTTCCATGCACTTTTCCCCTCCCCCTCTCCCATGAACCTGCATGTTCTCAATGTCACTGGGCCTAGTAAGATCGCTGTTTTCTTCCCTGTTCCCCTCCCTTGCCTTGCCGTGCTCTGAAACACCTGTGTACGAGCGCGATAGAAATAAAATGTCAATATCAATATCCCGTCACACACCTAGAATCTCTCTCGCTCCTAGCAGACAGTCGCCCGTCAGGCTCCCCGGAGTGCCCAGGCCCACCCTCACTCCTCAAAAACATCCTAGCCTCCACCTGTGCAGGTAGTGTTGCATGCGCAATCCTCAAACACTCACTCACATCAGGATCTTTCCCGAAAGCCCTAAAAACATCCTACATGAAACCTATTTTCAAACAACCGACACTAGACCCAGAGCTACCGGCCCATCTCCAACACACATTTAATCGCCAAACTCATGGGCTGCGCGGCATACAAACAGCTTGGCCATTTTGCTGAAGCCAACACCACCTAGACCCGGCACAATCAGGCTTCAGACCACTAAGGGGAACAGAATGTTCCCTAGTCTCCATCTAGGACAACCTAAAAAGAACAGCCAACGCAGAAGGCTGCACTGTTCTCATCCTGCTGGACCTCTTTGCAGCCTTTGTAGCCTGTCTAGTAAGAAGGTGTGATCAATGGTATCAAACACTAAGAATCAGAAGCACGGCCCTCTCATGGATTTCCTCCTTTATCTCAAATCGATCACAAATCATGCACCTCCATCAGTTCACATCACAACCAGTAAGTAAAGATGTCCCACAAGGAGCATCCGTATCATCCCTAATCTTCAACTTCTACCTAAAACCCCTTCCCACGATCATCCGCTCGTACAATCTTACCTGATACAACTATGCAGACGACACCCATATCATCCTAAAATCACAAAATCAAGAAGGCTCTGGCAGTCCGGACCTGTCGTCATGCCTTTCAGAGATTGACCACTGGATGACGACCAACTACATCATCCTCAACCCTGGGAAAACTGAAATCCTAGTTTGTGGGAAAACAGTCCTCTTCCCCCAACCAATCCCGTGGCCCAAACTACTAGGACAAGCACCTGCAATCTCTCCAATGTGCATCCAAGGTTTTTTACCACGTTAGTCAGACTATCCCTCACCCGACACACCACTATCCTATCCAAAACCTGCTTCTTCCATCTACAGATTCTCAGGTGTATTTTCCCTTACCTCACCTATCCCCACTGTTTTTCAGCCATCAACTCGATCATCCTGTCCCGCCTAGACTACGCAAACTACCTCTACCTAGTAGGCCCGGCATCTGAACTAAGGAAACTCCAAAGAATCCAAAACGCGGCCACATGCCTGCTCATTAACCTACCCGCCAGAGTACACATCAGCCCTACTCTAAGAGTCCTCCATTGGCTCCCGATTGGGCGACGCACTACCTTTTAAAGCCATGTGCATCACCATCTGCGCCGTCCACAACACCGGACCAGAATTCCTCTGAGACAAAATTGTTCCCTACCAACCCTCTAGGAATCTCGGATATCGCACAGCATTTCGCCTAGTGATCTCGCCTCACAACTCTTGCAGTCTGGCTCTTGGACGGAGGAGGAACCACCCAATCATCTGGAACTCCCTACCACTACACATTTGAAACACTGAAAACCATCTGAAATTCAGAAAGGCCATAAAATCCCAGCTTTTCCCAATAACTCCCTGAACCATTGTTCCTCGAAACTATACTGCTGATCCCAACATCCCCATACACCAATGACAACACAGTGGCCGGCAGCTCTTGCAGGAACTCACCTGCACACTATCACCCCATGCACAACAACATTCCTACCTGAAAAATACACCAGTGAATCCAGCAGCCTTCGTTGTGGCGCACCGTAATAAACTCACCCGTGCTCACTGCCCCTCAGACTCTCACAAGAAAAATGAGACGCAGACCAGGGAAGCCAGCAGCCCTCGCTGAGGCACCCGTAATAAACCTACCCACACTCTCACTGCATGCTCAGATCCTTGTACGAGAGACCATAAATAACGCTGTCCGAAACTGGACAAAGATCGCTCCAGCCGAACAACTCCGAAGACTACGGTACGTATAACCTTGAAGACTACAGTACGTATACCTTCTCCAGCATGGGGTCTGGCATGGATTCACATACTCATGAATATTCCCCGTCGTCAGGCTGGGAATCCTCGGGAATCCTTGGTAAAGAAAAAATCGGTATCAGTTTCGTTTCTGATCTGTCTTTCTTAGTAGTAACCAATCACTGGTCTCTGGGTCATACTGCCCCAGCCAATGACTGCCCTCTACCTAAGCCCCTCCCCTGGCAGCCAACCTCAGATTTTTATTGCACGCTCAAGTGTTGGGAGTCCTTGTGCTTTAGCTCTCGAGCTTTTACTGCGTTTTACGTTTTTTCAAAACAAAAGAGTTTAATCTAATTTTTTCGGTCAATCGAGCCTCAAGCTCCACCATTTCTACTTCCGATCAACGGTGACCCATTTTGGAATTTTATACGCCCCTCAAGGGTGAAGATTTTGTCGAGTTAGATCTTCTGGAATCCTCCAAGAAGCGTGAGGCCTACCCTGTGGACATGGCCCAGGACAAGGGGCACAGTCTCTGGAGATATTAGGGGCATACATTGGTATTAAGAAAAAACCATTGTCTTGCATCTATTGAATTAAAACATGAGATATGATCTGACTGTTGCCTGGTGGGGATACGCATATTGGTATCTGGTTTTTTTTGTTTCTAATGTCCATTGCTCTAAAAACATATCTGGCGACTAAATCAAATAGTGGCATATCATGTCTCTTTCTTTGGCAACTCTATATATTTCAGGTTGTAATAGTTTTTTGACTCTTGCATGAGAATACCTCAACCAGCTCTCTTCATTGCCTCTAGCCCATTTGGCATAGGATTGATACAATACATTCAATGATTTAAAATTATTAAAATTAATTCCTTCTTTAAAACATTTCATCAAATCTACCACTAATGGATTGATATTCAGGGTGTACAGTTTCACATATAATATAGCTGCCTTATACTCTAAAATCACATTCTAATAAAATATATTCACATGTGACCCCGGTGGGAAGTCTAAAAAGCCATTTTAGCATGTTCCCTTCCAGCTTACTTATTTCACTTACAAACTTGATACCCCATATTTCTGCTGCATATAGAAAGCTCGATATTATTTTGCTAGAGTAGAGCAATGATAAGGTGGGTTTTCGGTGAGTACCATGTCTTCCAATAAAGAGACTCAGGGCTCCTGCTATTTTTAAACATTTAAGTTTAGTCTCATTCCAATGTGGTTTCCAAGATAACTTATTGTCTACTAAGACTCCTAGGTATCTGTAGCATTCACCTACTTCAATCTAAACATTCTTTATCATCCACTTAAACTTATGTGAGCGTGATTGCTTTGTAGAGCCTAGGAATCTCATAACAATGGATTGGTAATAAATATTTCCAAAACAAAGGTGGTCAGCAAATTGGATCAGACAATTTAGACTGTTTTGTAGGCTTACTGGAGTATAATCTAACAGGACCAGATCCATCTGCGTATCCTAACCAGGATACCTGGAAGTTACCGATCTTTGAATGCGATAGGGGTGGTTGCTGATGCAGTAAACAGTCAGCAGCCACTTTATTTAATTTGTATTTAGCTAAGTTGCAGCCTTGTTTCACACCACGCACTGCCTGGATCGCCTCAGATAGGCGACATTCGCCATCTAGTCGCATTTTCACTGTTGTGTCGGAATACAGCAACTGGATCATATGAAGTAGTCCAGGTGGTATCCCCCATCTAGTTAGTTTGATACTATTGTGAGAGAGAAACTTTGGGTCAAACGCTGCTGTGAAATCAATAAAAATCACATATACCGGGAGTTTACGACCTTGCATGAATATTCCACTGCAGACACTAAATTTAGAATGTTTTGCATTCCCGCCACCTTCAATGCCTCCTGCCTCCCTATATGCACTATAGTGTTCCAGAAAGGGAAGCAAAATCATATCTATATGAGAATGGGACTCCAGCAAGGCCGCCGTAATATTTTCCATCTGGTAAATAGTATGCCAACGAAAAAGGGGAATGGCTCATGAAAGTGCAAAGAGCAGCAAGAGGGCTGCATTTCCATTTAACTGTTATGCACGATCTTATCTCAGACATGCCTAGACATTTGTTGTTTGTCCCTGTTGTTTGTCTTGTTGGTATTGAAAATGACGGAAAAGATAAGCACAGTCTACTAGTGATACCATCTATCGCCTGAATCCACCCCAGGAACTCTTTCCAAAACATCTGCACCCTTGCACATCCCCACCATTGATGCAAGTAATCACTTATTTCACCACACCCCCTTCAACAGTGCAGCACTGTACCTGGAAACATTATCGACAGCTGTTGTGGGGTGAGATGCCATCTCATTAATAGCCTTCCGTTGTGCATTTTATATTGCATGGATATAGATGTGGGCCGTTATATACAAAGCGGTATGGAGCATGTGTCTGGTTGACTTTGCAGCTCCAACTCCGGTTCCCATTTCATTTCAGTGGTGTGTTGTGCAAGATGACCTCTAGTGAGCAGCACACTATATAATTGAGCGCTGGGGCACAAAGGGGTTGATTGCCCAATCAGGATGCATTCGAATACCATAAGGGGTCTTCAGAAGTGTACTGCGAGACCAGCGCTGGGGCGACTCCCTCTGAACTGCAGGTAGAGTAAGGGTGCTATCGTTGTGCCATGTAGTGCTTCCTCTAACTCTGCCTTTGAGATGTAGGTGCCCTCCCTCCACATCTGCCCTGCCCTTACCAGACCTCCCTCATATTGGGGCTGAAAGCGATGTACGTCGATCAATTAGTTGCACATGGGCTCCCCCTATTCGAAACCAAGGGGATATGGCCAGGATGTTACTCCCTTCATAGTGTGAGTGGGACGCCATAAAATTAGCAGTATTGTGGTCTCTATGTGGCATCGTTCGATATGGGACCCACAGCCCATTTGCCTAGGGTGACTGCTCATTTTCCAAGTTTACCCATTGTTTCTCAATTCTGACCTGAGTTTTCCCACAAGTGATCCGCAAGGATGCAGACTTGAGAGGCCCTAAAGTATTCAAAGAGATCAGGGTATCCCATGCCCCCCTTGTCTTTTGGCAATATCAGTGTCGCGTATGAGACCCAGGGTTTCGAATCTGCCCATAAATATACTAAAAGAGACCACTTGACCTCTGCATGAAATGCCTCAGGGACAGCTACCGGGAGTGATTGGAAGAGAAATAAAAATCTAGGGAGTATGTTCATCTTGATTGATGTATACCATGCAGCCCAGGAGAGTGCTAGTTTAGACCATCTCTCTAAATCTGCTTTGATGGTGCTCCAAAGAGGTCTATAATTTGGCAACATCAGCACATTCTGTTCGATGGGCTATCTATTCAATGCAAAGGAGAAAGAGGGTCTAGAGTTCCCAGACCTCAGCCTATACTTTAAGGCAGCACAGCTGAGAGTTCTGGTGCCTCACCTGCGGGAGGATGTGCACAATGAGTCCACCTTGAGAATTTCCATTTGAGGCCAGTGACGGTTGGGGAGTGGTTGTGGGTTCCCCTGGGAATAATTGCCAAGGCGGGTTTGGGAAAACCCTATTTTGGGGGTCTTGTGGTGCATTTGGAAGCTGGGTCAGGGCATAAGTGGGGGTGACCACGTGGCAATCTCTGCATAGCCATTTGTGGGCAGCAGTGGTACAGGATGATGTCCCACACCCAGAACAATTTCAGACCTGTTTTGAGGTGGGGCTAGCAAGGGTGGGACAGCTGAAGGTGAATGGCAGATTAATCTCCCTGCAGGAGCTAGAGGCGGCATTGCAGATTGGCCCCCCTTTCTCTGTTCCCTTCCTTGCAGTTCAACAAGCTATTGATGGCTGAAAAATGGAGGGAGTCAATAGAAGGGGACCTCACGAGAACCGAGAAGGTATTGGGTTCTGAGAGAGGGATGAAGGGGCTCATCTCGTTATTGTATGCAGCGCTAGTCCAGGCAACTAGTGGGTCCACTGAGGGGCTGAGGGTAGGACGTGAAGTGGACTCCCATCTGTGGGTTACAATGTGCAATAGTGCTTTTCAAACGTTAATGGCATGCCAGTGTAAGCTACATGTGATCAAGCTGTTACAACGTTGGCAGTATGACCTAGTGAGGCCCTCCAAGATGTTCACATGGATAAACCCGCTCTGCTGGAGGGGATGTGGGGAGCGTGCAACATACTGGCACATGTGGTTCTGAAGGGAGGTCCAGGTCTATTGGTCAGAGGTGCTGGGTTGGATCAAGGACGTGGAGGGGACGGTGAGGGTCCGGGTTCCCATGCTGGTATTGTTTGGGCTGGAAGACGTGGAAGGGGAATGGAGGTCCCTCCTGCGCATGGTCCACTTTTTGCTTTTAGCGGCCCAAGCCGTTCTGATGATTTCTTGGAAGGGGGAGCAGCTGCCGACTGTCATAGAATGGTCCAGGAAGGCCAGGGAATTATATTTAATAGAAAAGCTCATGGTGGTGTTGTATGGAAAGGGGGCAGGTGAGAGAATGCGGTGGGTGGGGTTTCATAGGGTCTACGCGGTGACTCAGTCCGGAGACATGGAATGATGGGTGTTGAATGAGAATCCGACATGGCAGGTGTGTCTTATGAGAGTGTGCAGTGACTACCCCCTCCCAGGGCGGTTGCCTGTGGCACAGGGGGATGGGGATTGTGTAATATGTTGCAACCGCCTCAAGGAGCTGTAGAGAGGGTCACCCCTCTTGCCACATGTGCTATAGGTGCCAATAAAGTGCTGCTTTATGTTCTTCTGTAGGGGGGGTTTGAGGGGCAGGGGTAGCGTCGAAAGATAATGTTGTGTTTGAGAATTGTTAAACAATCTGCCTTGTTGAGTTTTAACATATACAAAAAGACACAATAAAATGTGGAATAAAAAAACTAGCTTTCTGCACCTTCTGGGTCTCATGGCCTCCTGCTTAGAGGCTGGAACCAGCTTCAGGGACTGAAAGATCTTGACCATATGGAAGATGTTCGCCACTCAATCCTCAGGCTGGAAGGCCCTGCCCAGGTGAATGTCCAAATGAAATAGAGGGACTGAGATGGTGAAACATGTGACTTCTTGAAGTTCTGGGAAAAGAAACACTAACTGTGCAACAGGGTGCACGTGTGGTACCCATGTGCCAACACCTGATCCTTTCATCCAGGCAGGGGGACGTCTTGCATGCTTTCCCTCCTAAGGAGAGCCACAACCATGGTCAGCAGTTTGGGGAAGACCCTGTGCATCAAAGAACGGTCAAACTGAAGAAACCTGAATTGGTAGTGGGAAGACCAAACTATAAATCTCAGGTACTTCTTGTGATTGTGTTAGATTGGCACATGGAAGTAGGCACCCTGACGATCCAGGTACTGTGACATAATGACTACTGCTCTGCAGGAGTATAAGGATGAGTAAGTGAATAAACTGCCACTTTAGTAGTAGTGTGGATAGGAGTAGGTAGTGTTCCCAATCATAAAGGTGCAATAGTGCCGCAGGAGTATCCGCCTGACAATAAGCAAAGACCCCCGATCTCATGATTGTTACCCGGTAGGCTGTGGCAGCCATATTAGACCAAGCGTTAATGGACACGATGATTCATGCACCACTTAACAATAGACAATTGTTATTTAAGCAGTGCATGTCTTTTACCTCTGTGCACCTAGAGCCTTTCCGGGTCACTTCCCCATCACGAAAGGATTTCTGAAGTTCTGATAGCCAAAGTTGGGCAAGCGGAGATCGCTGCTGTCCTTCCAAACCCGGCAAAGAAACAAAATAACTTTTCCCTCATTTCAGAATTCAAGCACCGCTATCAAGGATGGATCCACTGTTTAAATTTAATTACATACAAAACTGAGTTATTTATGTTCATCGCAACGATTCTTACTACAATGGCTCTGCTCCTAGCGGCAACAGACTTCATTCAAAGTACAGAGAGTGCACGTTGACTTGTCCCTGCCTTTTCTGTGCATATGGAAACGGAGTAACATTACCCTGAGGTTAAGGGATTGTTAATGCGCTGTAGGTAGGGAATGACACCACCCTTTAACAGGTACGCTGATTACTAATAGAACCTACTGGCATAAACCACTGCCATTGATATAGGTGCAGCTCAAAAGGTATTCCTCTTTCGCCACTTGGTAGAGCAGGCTGAGCGCAAGCTATATCTTCAGGAGGTGTGCAAGCCGATAACAGTAGCAACCCAGACAACTGAAGTACAATGGCTCCAAAATAAAAGAATTTCAAATTGATTGTATGCATAAGACAACACCTGTAAAGAAACACAGACAATGCAGACCTGCGAACTGGCCCTCTGATCATTGCCTGAACACTCCTGCCCATCTACCCAATCGGATAAGATTTTTAAAGCCCCTTCTTTACCTTTTTCTGGAAGAACTTAAACTTTGACAGTCACTTTGGTCCGTTAAAAAGGTATTTGAAGAGGGCCTTCGCCTCGGTCCATTTTGTCTTGTTTTTGCGGCTCACCAGCTTGAAGCCAGGCTTCAAGGCACTACCTGCGGCAGGGATTTGGTTTTGAATTGGGGAACTTGGCAGCAGTCACCATGTGATGGACCCAGTGATACGGGATGGCAAGAAGCATGGGACGCAATGTCTGAGTCGATGTACCTCTGATGCCTGTATCTAACTGCTTTTGAGCCCAGAGCTGTTCCTTAACTTTAGAGTTTTTGGGGAGGCCCAAGCCAGCATCTCCAGGGACAAGTCGAGTCCTTCTGTTCTGCACTCCCACTCCATGGAGCTTTGCTTGCACCTACAGGGGATCCATCACCTCCAGTGAACAGAGCCTACTTTCAGTGCAGCCAGGAGAGGGGCAGGCCTTGGTCAACAGCAGTTCACCCCGACTTTGCCCTGGAGCTGTTTGGGGGACAGAGCTCTCCTCTGCTGTGGTTGACGTCTGTCTTCACCTGACTGGAATGGACTGCACTCCCAACAGAGGTCCAGTGAATCCTTCTTGTGCTTCAAAAGTCTAAAGATGGATCAAAGAATGAGGGTGTGCTCCCTCCTTTTAATTGCTTTGCACCAATCCCCTGTGATATTGTCAGACTGTTCACCCTCACTACCCTTCTCCTCACATGTGGCTTCCTCTTGCTTGTCCTTGGAGTGTTTGTATGATCTTCGGGGAGTTCTGGTATCTTCCTTTTTAGACTTGTCTCTGGACCTCCTGTCATGCAAGTAGGGTCTGGCTCCCTCGGAGGCCACCTCGACAGGAGGTGGGACCTGTCTTGGGGGGCCCCGAGGAGCCAAAGCCCCGCGACAGGGAAAAAAACGATGGGCGGTAAAAAACCCTGTGTAGTCTTCCAGAGATGGTATTGAAATGGAGACTCTCCAATGGTGGATGTGGTAGCGAGTGATCCGGAGTGAAACCAAGAAACAAGTGGATCAAGCGAGTTCGTTCTGTCCACCAAAATGAAGATGGCTTGAGGAAAAGAAGGCAGGATCCAATCCGTGGAGACTTGGCCGGATACAAGATAGCAGCAACGAGAAGCAATAAGGGAGGAAAGAGAAGAGGGAAAGAACCCGGAATGGGGGAACACGGACCGAGCAAAGAGGGAAAGGTAGGAAAAGAGGAAGAAGCAGTTAAAGTCCCTACTTACCAGAAACGGTTGGATCCACGAAAGGCACAGAGAGGAACACGAAGATACGCGAGGATAGCGGCGGACCGCTAGTACGAGTGGCAAGATGCCGAAAGCAAAGGGAAAGTCTGAAAAGGAGTGACAGACAAGTGCCGTGAAAGGACAAGGGAGTATGGAAAGGCGGAGTAAAACAGAGGTAAGGCAAGCGGGTAGGAGTAAGCACTACGGGGGGCACTGAAGGAGCTAAACGGAGTATTTAGCTGAGCGCTGGTATCACAAGGCGTAACAACACAAATACAACGCGCCGGGAGGTGGGCGGGGCTTACTTAAATAACAAAGGCAGCCATGTTGGATGAGGACTGGACTGCTAAGTGAAGGTTCTCCGCGGCAAAAACTTCCACTTCTGCCATAGCTTCCAAGGATGGATCCTGACAGATAACTTGGCCACCTTACCACAGACTTGCAAGATGTTATACTCTGGGTTTAACGACGCAAGTAGTGCCCTTTGACTTATATTGTCTGGATTCATGCTAGGGTTCTTTTCCTTTTCCTGATCCCTTCATTTCCCGCAGAGTTGGGGGCTAGGTTAAGAGAAAGGTATGGAAAGGTGGTGGAGTAAGTTATCAAAGGGATCCAGTCATCAGCACCCTGGTGTGAGAGTGGCTTTATGCCATGTCAGTGCTGCCTTTGAAACACTGGTTTCGAGAATCCTTTCCCCAGGGCACATGAACTTTCCCCTGGAGGTCATTAGACTTCATACAGGAGAATTAAAGGTGTAGCATCCTGACCATTTTTTCCACATGGCTGTAGTAGAGACTGCCAGACCAGAGACCAATCCACATCAGTCCTGTCTTAGCTGAGCCCTTCTCACAGAACTGAGCTGACATTAGTGAAATATCAAATTGGTGTGTCTGTGTAATTGCGTCTCCTTAGTAGTCACCATGTTGCAACCATACTTGGCTCATATTTATAGATTTACGTGTCACCAGACTGACTAAGGCATACAATGATCATAATTAAGATCAGAGGTGCAGAAGATTAAAAAGTCTCCTCTGTTGCTGGAACCCAAAGTTCCTGCAGTCACAAATGAATATGTGACCTTTAAACTTGTTCTGTGCAACTGCAGCACTGTTTGCTGTAACCAGTCTCCTGATATCTATAGCAAGACACGTGTTGCACTATAATTTTGGCATGTAGCATTTATAAAAAGGGGGGGTCTGATTTGCAGAACTCTCTTACAAACACAGAATTAGCTGCATCATTTTAGTATTACACATTTAAAAGAGGTGAGGGAGTGGGGGCATAGATGGTGGATGGGATAGTAACACTATGGGAGCGTGCCGTCCCCGTTCCCATCCAGGCATAGGCAATTCAACTCGCTGAATCTCCAAAAATGAAGAGGCATTAATGGCTATACTAGAGCACGTGGAACGGCTCCTCTGGGCTAAAGTCGGCCTCCCTCAACCAAGAAAAGAGCCTTTAGAGAAAAACTTAAAAAACAAACTATTCAGGTGTGTGGAGGGCTCAAGATAATACTAGGCACGTAACTGCATTTCGCCAAGCTTCAGTGTTAAAGCGGCAACTACCCAGATCCCTACCACTTCCTTAAGAGACCTGGCAAATGGAGTGGGCGGGCTCGAGCTTTTCCTGGCTAGGCAGAGCAGCTGTGATAAAAATGTAAAGCATCAGTGGGAGGATGTTCCTCTTCTAATCGGTTCCAATTTAGAACCAAAGGCAAGTGCTTAAAAAGTGCCTTTTTACCTCCCCCCCCAAATAAATTGAATCAGTAGTCCCGAACAAAAGTACGTAAAAAGAAAGTTCTAGCAAACAGACTGATCAGGGTGTATTAATTTATTGATGACCTTCTTTAGACAGGATATGTCCCAAATAGAAATATCTCGAATAATTTGAGGCGACTCCATCGAGTGGTCAAACATACTGAAGGAGAGACAAGCAAAATGGCGATAGTATCACTGGATGCGATCAAGGCATATGACTCGGTCACGTGGCCCTGGTTGAAGGCGGCCCTAGCCAATTACGGTATGGGGCCAGGATATCTTCCCTGGGTAGAACTCCTATATAGTGCGCCACTAGCAAGAGTGAAGACAGGAACTGTGATCTCTGAAAGGTGGCAACTTGGTAGAGGAACCAGACAGGGATGCCCCTGGTCCCCCATGTTGTATATCCTGGCTTTGGAACCTCTGGCGATTTATTTAAGGCAGCAATATGATGCAATAGGCATTATCGTCGGGGAAACATCACATTTAATTTCACTAAACGCAGACGATATGTTATTGTATTTGCGCTACCCAGAGGAGAATCTTCAGTATATGTTGGAAGTGATGAAGAGGTTTGCAGAACTTTCAGGTATAGCTGTGAACCCCAGTAAATCCTGTGCGTTCCCACTGGGCAGATGTAGAGGGCTCTCGGTGGAGAATTTGCTGGTTTTACAGTACCGTGGGAAGTCACAACCTTTAGATATCTTGGGGTAGACATATACCATACGGTAGAAGCCGAACACAGGCATAATACAGAAAGAACGGTTAAGAAACTGGAAAACAGCATGAAGTTCTGGGCAAAACTCCCCTTGGCAATGATGGGGCGAGGGGCGATGCTCAAGATGGTGGCATTGCCCAGACTGTTGCATTGCTTCGCGAACATCCCATACTCCATACCCCGGAAATTCTTTACTAGGTTGGACAGCATATGCAGGGAATTTCTATGGCACGGGATAAGGAACAGGATAGCCCTGTGAAAACTCCAAAATCTGCATGAGAAAGGGGGCATTAAATTACCAAACTGGGAAGTATATTATGTAGCGAGTCAATTGCAACATGTAGCCAAATGGCTCTCTGCGGAGCCTACCTTAGAAAATATGGGGCGCAATCTCCTTGATGCAGCCCATGCTCTGAGAGAAATGACATGGTTACCCAAGTGGGAGTTGAGAGGTCGTCCGGGGATGTTGGGTCTTGGGTGGGGGATGTGGCAGAGGGCATGCCGGTTGATGGACAAACTGGCCCCGTGCTCCTCACAAATCCCATTGGTCATAGTGATGGGAACAGAAAAGCAACTAAGGTTAATGATTAGGAAGTACTGGGATCCGGTGGGAATAGCACCGTTGGGGGATGTGTGGCAGGAAGGGAAAATATTGGAATTTGAGGAGCTGTTGGAACAAACGGGGTTGAGTGCCAGGCAATATATTACGTATCATGGGATGGTGCAACGAATTAAAGATACCTGGTCCGAGGTGGAACTGGCAGAGGAACCGGACACCACACTAGATATGATATATGATATAGCAGAAGGGGGGCATGAAACGTCTAGAGCGTACGAGATGATGATGACTCAAGTGGGCAAGGAAGTGGTGCAACTTAGACTGGACAGGGAGGAAGAAGTAGGGGACCCGATGAGTGGCGGGATGTGGGAAAGGGCTCAAGGGTATCATAAAAAAATATCGAGAAATGCTAGGCTGCAACAGATACAGTTGTACATAATTCACAGAGCATACCTGAAGCCACTAAAGATAGCCAAATTTAAGAACGCCGGAAGCCAAGTGTGCCCCAAATGTAATGAGGAAAATGCAGGAATGGTACATATGTTCTGGGCATGCCCACTGATAGCGAAATATTGGAGAGACATAGCACAGAAAATGGAAGACAAGGGAATCTGTATGAAGGTGGATACTGTGTGGGTTTGTTTGTTGGGAGGGTTCCCCAGATCGCGGAAGCTTAAACATGTAAGTAAATTGAAAGATCTGGCGTATGTTCTGGCGAAGAGAAGGATTGTGATGGGGTGGAAAGCGTGTCATAAGCCCAAAGTGGAGACGTGGTGGAGAGACTTGCAGAAGTGGGCGGAGGCAGAAACAGTGGCATGGCAGGAGTCGTGTAAAGGGGACATAGAGGGCGAAGCTGGAGCCCTAGCGGGTTGGAGACAACTAATAGCAGAACTGTTTGGGCCTTCGTATGATGGACCAAGTGATGATGACTCAATAAGCACGGCGGAAGAGGACTCCCCACCACAAGAGGTGGAGACTAGCAATGGGAGAAAGTAGGCTCGGGAGGAGGGAGGGACGGGAAATACAGTGGATACATAACTTGCTCACAAATACAGTGGGCGAGAATGTAACAATGATTGTGTAAGTTTAGTTTGGTTTGTTATTTGTTGTTTGAATAAAATTAATAAAATTGTTTTAAAAAAAAAAGTACGTAAAAAGAAAAATACTGATGGCCCCAAAGACGGGATGGTTGGGGGTGTCTTGGATGTCCTGACGTTACGGAAATATTACTTCGCTGCGCAACTACGTGTCATTCCAGAATGAATTAAAACAACCACAGAGAAAAAATTGGGTGTTCAAAGAAGAGTATCACAAGGTCACACCACACGTGTGTAATTCACTTGGACTTTGGAATGGACTGCACTCCCAACAGAGGTCAACTGGGGTCCAGTGAATCCTTCTTGTGCTTCAAAAGTCTATAGATGGATCAAAGAATGAGAGTGTGCTCCCTCCCTCCAGTGAACGCTAGTTGAGACATTCAGTAATGCTATGACCAAAGCTTTGGATACGATCGCCCCTATCAAATTACATAACAGTAAAAGAGAATCTCACCTGAACTCATGGTTTACACCCCACCTAAAAGAACTACGCATCCAAAAATGCAAACTCCAAGCTATGTGGAGGCACACGCCCTCAGCGGAGAATAAAACCCTACTCGCCAACCTTTCCAAAAAATACAAGAAGGAAATAATCCAAACTAAAAAAGACACCTTCAATGAGAGAATCAGGAAAGCTAACTCTAACTCCAAAGAACTCTTTTCCATCCTCCGTGAAATGGAAAACCCAATCGCCCCCATAGACAACGTCCCTAAGGACAAGCTGTGGTGCTCTAGTATCCAAAATGCACTAGCAAATAAGAAAGCTTTTTTCATGGCAATTTTAGATTGTCAGCAGGGTAGTTTGGGTTCCAGTGGGACTCAAAATCACAACTCTCCAGACATACCTAGCACAACTACACTCAAAAACTGCAAACCTTTCAGATTCACTAACATATCCATATTGGAAACTGAAAAGGTCATACTATCCTTGAAACCCTCGAACTGCCAAGGCGACAGCTGCCCTGCACAAATCATGAAGGACGCAGCTAGAGACTTAGCACCGTTCATATCTAAATTAATTAATGCCTCCTTCAACACCAATTCGGTACCCACAAACCTCAAAGAATCATGGGTACTGCCTCTCCTCAATAAGCAGACCCTGGACCCAGCCATCCCTACTAACTATAGGCCTATCACCACCGTCCCATTCCTTCTCAAAATCATCGATAGAGTAGCCTACCTCCAGATTCAAAACTACTTAGAGTCCAACCAACTATTAGGATCGCGACAATCTGGATTCAGACCACTACATGGTACTGAAACGGCCCTCATTGACCTCAAGACACAAATCGACGAGTTGAAGGACAAAGGTAAAACAGCTATGCTCCTCCTCCTTGACCTTTCGGCAGCCTTTGACCTGGTGGACCATGCAGTGCTATGCAACCACCTCGCGTCCGCCGCCCATTTTTCAAGTGGAGCTATAGCATGGGTACAATCCTTCCTAACTAACCGTACGATGAGAGTGTTTTCCCCCTTAGCCGCAGCGGAACCAATTCACATCACTTGTGGTGTCCCACAAGGTTCATGTGTCTCCCCGACAATGTACAATATCTTCACTAAGCCTCTCTTTGACAAACTTGACAGATTGGGCGTAACCTACGCGGACGATATGCAGATCTCATACCACTATCGGTCAACTTTGTCGAAGATACAGCCTTAGTTAACAAGATTTACCTCCTCATTCAGGCATGGATGGCCTCTCACGGCCTCTGCCTAAATGACAGCAAAACTGAAATTTTGATTTTTGGCTCTGACTCTAACCTCAAAAAACTTAGCCCCAACTATCTTGCCTTCAACATAGATGCAACATAATCAAGGTGGCAACGGAGGTAAAAACACTAGGTTTCTACCTAGATGCCACCCTCTCCCTTAAAAAACAAGTTAACTCCCTGGCCTCGTCCACAGTGGACACCTGCAAACTAATTAGGACCTGCAGACCGTACCTATCTAAAACTAACTGCATTACACTAGCTAACGCATTAGTAATGTCGAAGCTGGACTACTGTAATGCCCTTTATGCGGGTGCCAACAAAAATGTCTTAAATAAAATGCAAATATTGCAAAATAATGCTCTTAGAGCTGCACTGGCCTTCCCCGGTAGAGCGCATATCTCCAATATAAGGAAAGACCACCACTGGCTAAAAATTAGCGACAGAGTTCTCCTCAAAACACTATCCCTCACCCACAAAGGACTGAACAATACTACTCCCCCTTACATCTCCGCCAGACTTACCAGAAAGTCTTCTAGTTACCATACCAGAGCTGCTAACCATTTCCTCCCCGAAACACCCAGATTTAGGCTTACAAAAGCGGGTGGAGCAAGCTTTCCTGTCAGAGCTGCCCAAGCCTGGAATACACTGCCTATTACACTCAGAGCCAATCTACCCTACTCTAGATTTAGATGCAAGGTGAAATGTTGGCTTTGGACCAACGACAACTAACCCTAGCTCTGAACCAGGCCCTTGAATCAGTGCATTGTACCGTTCTTATATCTCTGACTTCGTGATTAATGTCATGCATTGTATTGTACTATATTGTATTCCCATGTACTAATTGTACTGCTTTGTATTATGCCCTTGGCATGTTGTAACTCAATCCTAAGTAATCTTGTACCTGCTGCGCCCGGCTACCCCTGGGTTTGTGAGCGCATTATCAAATAATAAACATAAACACATTAGGACCAAACCATGGTTACACACAAAAAAAAGATTGAGAAACCTCTACATGAACACAATAACGAAAGAGGATGTTAATTATATTCCATGCCTCTATAGAGGGGAGGGGAACACCAGCTCTCCCTCACCATTCTCGCCTTTCAGGGGAAAGGAGGTATTTACACCACGTCCAGCAAAAGGAGCCGATGAGTAATTGAATCGGGGAGGAGGCCTTAAAGCAGGGGATATGTTTATGAGAGGGGGACTGAGATCTTATGAAGAATGCAAAGCTGTTTTTCGAATCAAGGAACGCAAATCCGGAAGTGTGCCAAGTGTTGGGCTGTTGGGGCTGGAAACGCTGCTGCCGCGCATTAATTTTTCCCATTGAAATCATGCTACGTTCCGTCGGCAAGAGGAAGATCGATTGCTGTGGAAACACTGACTCTTCTCATCCGCTTCATTATTTCAAGTAAATCAGGGGAAATTGTGCCTTACGCGCTTTGGGACTTGTGCTGGCATATTTGTGCTGGTGACTGTGTGGAGGGTGCCACCTCTGTGAAACGCCATTTGACAGTCTCTCTTTCATTTCAGCTCCTAAAGTTGTCCCGCCTACCATCGTCCAGCCTATCCATATAGGATATGGTGGCAAAGGGGTAAGGAGGTGTGTTATCTTAAGTCATATATGCCCAGTTTGCCCAATGTCTGATCGCTGCATTTAGCCTATTTTGCCCAATGTCTGATCGCTGCATTTAGCCTATTTTGCCCAATACTTCAGCCCACACTGCCTAATATCTAGCCCACACTGCCTAATAGTTGATCTATACATGCAATAACAGGTTCCAGTTTGATTAAACATAACACTATGTATTCTTACCTGCCTACCCCAGTCCATCGAGCATCACTTACTAACCTGATAGCCCTACTTATTATTACTGTCTATATCACCATGCCTTCCACTCTGCATATGGGAGGCTCCTGCGCCCTCTGAAGGCAATTTATCTCTAAATCCCCCTGTAGCACAGCTCTGAGAAACCTTAGACTCCAGGCACGAATACCTAAAATATTCGAACCTGTTAACAAATATAACATCAACTTGGATCACCTTCGACCAAAAGGTCCTTTGGAAACCACCTCTATTCCCAGCCGCAAACCCCCCCTTAAAAGAAATAAGACCACCACCAACCGATTTACCACTGCTAACCGGAGTCCTACACTACTGCCAGAATCTGACCTGAAAGGTGCTTTAATCAACGCTAGATCTCTAGTCGCTCATGCTACAGACATAGCAGACACTATCCTAGAAAATGACTTTGACCTCATCGCCATTACAGAATCCTGGCTCCACGAGGCAGCAGGTCCTGCACTAATGCTAGCAGTCCCAGACAACTATACGATCCTCAGAGCTGATAGAAAGATTAGTTTTGGCGATAATCGCTATACCTCCTCCTCGTGCCTCTAGTCTATGAGTCACTTCTACACCTAACCTTAAATCCTGCGAGTCTCTCTCCATTAAGCTACCCATGGCCAGTTCTCAAACATTAAATATCCATCTCCTCTATAGACCCCCAGGCACTATCAGTACCTTCAATGAAGATATTACCACTGTTATCTCGGAGAAGCTAAAATACTCCTCACAAACCTTAGTGCTAGGAGATTTTAACCTAGGGTACAATGATATCAATGATCACCAGGCCACTGCCGTAGTCAACACTCTGACAGAACTAGGCTTCACGCAAAAAGTGAACTTGTCCACCCATACCAAAGGGAGAACGCTGGACTGGATTGCCAGTCACAACTGCAAACTATCCATTACCTCCATTGCCCCACAAATATGGACTGACCACCACCTAATCTCCTTCACTCTCAATACTAAAAGACCCACTGCTCTAACACCCACCCTCGCAGCGCCTACACTAACTAGAAACAAGAAAAATATCACAGCAGACAAGCTTCGGTAGGATATGGGGCAGAATTTTAACTCCTTACCAGACCATACTGACCCAGGCCTTCTAGTAGAGGCATTCAATAACGCTATGACCACGGCGCTCGACAGCATCGCTCCACTTAAACTTAGGAACAGTAAACCAAAAAAGCATCTCAACTCTTGGTTCACGCCCCACCTAAAAAACCTAAGATTACAGAAAAGAAAATGCGAAACGGTATGGAACCTACATCCTACCGCAGAAAATAAAACTAATCTAAGAAATATCTCAACGCAATACAAAAAGGATATCATCCTGGCCAAACAAGAAATGTACAATAATAGGATTACCCAAGCCAACTCCAGTATGAAGGAGCTCTTCTCTATTCTAAAAGAATTAGAAACCCCTATTGCAGTACAGGATGACTCCATTAAAGATAAAACTTGGTGCACAGGCATACAGCTGGCACTAACCAACATAGTAGCCAACCTCCAAACAAAAATTGCTCTAAAGAAAGCCTCATTATCATCCCAAACCCAAATTCCCCTGAAAAAAACCCTTATACCTAAACCTAAAGAACTCACCCAATTCAACTTCTCTAAGGTCTCAGTGATCAAGGTAGAGAAAACCATCCTTGGACTCAAACCATCCAACTGCAAAGGCGACCAATGCCCAGCACAACTGATCAAGGACACAGCTAGAGACCTAGCTCCCTTCATCACCAAACTTATTAATGCCTCCTTTACCTCTGGCAACATCCCGCGCAACCTAAAGGAATCCTGGGTACTCCCCCTCCTGAAAAAACAAACACTGGACCCCAACATTCCAACAAACTACAGACCCATCACCACGGTCCCATTTTTACTAAAAATACTAGATAAGATAGCATACACCCAAATTCAGAATTTCCTCGAGGTGAACCATCTCCTTTGCACCCGCCAATCTGGCTTCCGCCCCCAACATGGCACAGAGACCGCCCTTATTGACTTAAAGGCCCAAATAGACTCACTCAGAGACGCGGGTAAATTAGCACTCCTCCTTCTACTAGACCTCTCAGCTGCCTTTGCACAGGACTCTGTGATCCACCAGGTCAGTCACTTGGACTCTGTATCCAGACTATGGCCTCGCCTGAGAAATGGGCCGCAGTCTTTCCTCAGTGACAGGACCATGAGGGTGTTCTCCCCCTCAGCGGCAGCAGACCCGATACAAGATCCCTGGGGCACGCCACAAGTAATGGGTGTCTCGCCCACACTCTACAATATCTTCACCAAGCCACTCTTTGACGATCTTGATAATCTGGGTATCACCTATACCAATTACGCAGACGATACCCAGATTCTCCTACCACTTACCGGGGATTATGGTGAAGATCTGGCTCTGGTGAAAAGAGTCTATAGCATCGTTCAGGCATGGATGGCCAAACATGGCCTATGCCTGAACGATGACAAAACGGAGCTCATCATCATGGGCACCGCTGCTCGCGTTTCTAAACTCAACCCAAATTACTCAGCATTCATCATCGATGGGAACACTATCAAGGTCACAAGAAAAGTAAAAACGTTAGCTTTCTACCTCGACTCGACCTTATCCCTCACCAAACAGGTAAACTCACTGGCCTCATCCACGGCCTATACATGTAAATTAATACGAGCCAGGAAACAATTTCTGTCAGATGACAGCTGCCTAATCCTATCCAGAGCCCTTACAATAATCTAATTTTGATAGGATAATTCCCTCTACATAGGGGCAACTAAACAAACCATTAACAGAATACAAGTGCTCCAAAATAATGCACTCAGACCAGCCCTAAGTATTCCCAGAAGAGCACATATTTCTGAAATAAGACGGAATCACAAATGGCTCTCTACCCAAGAAAAAATCAACCTCAAATCCGCCTCCCTCATCCACAAATGTCTAAATAACAAAGCCCTTCGTTACCTAACAGGCAGTTGGGACTTGTTGATCTAGTGTTTTTTTTTCTAGTAAAGCGTTCTGTTAGTGCCCAGATTTAAACTGACCACTATTGGAGGGTCCAGCTTCCCAGTCAGGGCAGCTCAACTGTGGAACTCCCTAACTCACACGCTTAGATCCGACCAAACGTTCTACAACTTCAGAAAGAACACAATAAAATGGCTCAACGAGAATGCTATGTAACCCACACCCCACCTACTGTATGCACTGTACCTGATATAAGAAGAGGTGAGAAGACAGCAAGTCTTCATACAGCTGACGTTTACATAATAGCAGATCTATATGTACTCTACTGCCTTACCTTCACCCTGTGGAGCTAAGAAAATTGTTTTACCATGCTCTGTATATTTGTAACCTCTGTAACCAAGCTGTAAGCCCTCTTACCACATGCGCCCTGCTACCTCAGGGTCCGGTGCGCACAATAAATAAACAAACAAACAAACAAACGGACAAAGATAGTAAAGCTATGTATAAGATGTTCTGCAAGACTATCAAATTGTCTAATGTTATAAATGCAACAAACAACCAGAGTTATTTACACGCTTTAAAGATTGCCTCAACTGTATGGTGTTATCAACCTATGCTCTTTGCTTGGATTATAGTTGGGGGCTCAAGTACGTTGTAAATCTGTGTACTTTCAGAGTAGCCCATCTGCAAATTGCACCGTGACACAAAGTAAATATCTAACCGTCAGTAAGATCACGCGCGAAAAAAACCAAACATAGTTTGTAGTCTACAGAGTGGGAAGAGTCTCCCCGATCAAAAATGCTTACTGCTTTAAACCGCTCCGTGCCTATCCAATTACATGATTCTAGCACGGAGGCCGTGCTACCCAGTCTACAATTCAATTTGCATGTAGATCGTGCAAGGGACACTGGTTCGACAGCAAGCGATGAATACTGTACCAAACAGTCAGCAAACGACAGTTTGAATGTGCACATTCTTACTGCACCTGCACGGAAACCCCCCCTTAGTGGTGTAACTAACACTAACTTTGGGTAACATGTGTTGGAATCGCTTTTGCATAAGCAGAATTATGAATGTCACAGTTTTTAAATGTGTCCGTAACGCTCACATTTATATAATCAGTATCTCTGATGTTTCAAATCTAGCCCCTGCGCTTTTGGATGAATGGAGAAAAAGATGTAGAATCTCTTTAGACCCTGCATCTCCTGCAGTGTTTTTGCCATCGGAGGTTGAGAGCATTTGCTTACACAACCTCCAGGACAATTGCCCCAATAGTGGATCTATTGAGTTGTTTGAGCAGTAGCCTACCAGGCCATTTCTGCCATCAACCAGCTCTCCTACACATTCCCAAAATGGGCGTCATTTAAGGACCCTTGTAATGTCAAAACATTATTCTGATGATTTGTCATCTTGTGATGGTGTGGATCCCTATATGAAGGATATTGGTACAAATACATCTGTATCTGAAAATGACATCACTGCACAGTCCAGCAAAGGGGATATCGATTCTTCATCATTCCGAGTAATCTCCAGCATCCTCAATCTATTGGACAAAGGTCATGATTTGTCGAACCTTTGTGGACTTAAGGTTGTCAAGAAAAATCATAGATTTGTCTGGGAAAATCTGAGAGGTGACATGGGCTAACATAAAGCCTTCAAATTTACACGAGTCCAGGAGGCTCAATTTCCCTGACTGCATTCTTAAATCTTTAACTACCGCTGTCCCCCAGTTGTGTAATAAACAATTAAGGAGGGTGATGCCGATGATACCTCGCAGCGTTTTTATGCTCAAGTGGTCTCTGTGGATGTGGCATCTGCGGTTCGCACTGGGGAGGACATTGCTTCCAGCAATGGGGAAGACGTGTGCTTAAATTCATTGAAATTGGATGATGTTTTTCATTATCTAATTTCGTGTCCTACGAGATCATATGTTGGTACAGAAGCTAAGTGTTCTATGTCTAACATCGCGATGCCTGATACAGGCAACTAAGAGGAACCATCAAATAGTCCCTCGCTGCTGCTCGATATAATTGAGTTTGAACAAACGGCCTCTATGCAAGCAGAGTCCAACAATATCACTCAAGAAACTGCCACAGAGGCAATCATTGGCAAAATGATATAAAGGAATTTCCCCATGACAGGTTTCAATTTTCCCAAAAAATAAGATGCGCCCATGCAAGGGCCCTTAAACGTAACAATAACATGGACAAAATAACTATCGCATGATACGCAACAAAACAAAAAAAATCACTACAATTTCAATATCAGCCTGTTATGAAAAAGGGTGGCCAAAAATCTAATTTAAAAAAAAACCCTGATCATTCTCTAAATGAGGCCCAAATTGACTTGACTCAACTGAACGAGGAATCAAAGAGAGTCCTCGATCTAGAAATGTCAGGCAATCCGAGCGGTTCACGTAAACAACGTAAACAATACGACTCTCTAAATGTATTTTAATTACTGCTTGTGATGAACGCGCTCGACCAATAATAGTGTCCCCTCTACACAAACAAGGTCTATTATCCAGTTATTATCCATTGGCAGTCAATAAAAGAACCAGTGTTGGTTTCACAGTGTGGGTAAAACCGTCAGCCCCGTTGGCAGTGTTATTGCAAATGTCTTCTCTCCCTCCAGCCACTATTCCAGATATGCTTCCCCCGGTGCCGACTCCTTGCAGGTCCTCTTTAGGTACGACATTTGATTTGGTCTATATTACATGATCTCATATCCAAAGTACGTCAAATTTGAGGCATGCAGCTACAAGTGATACAAATGAAATCACTAAGGCTGTGCCACCATTATCATCGGTGATAGCCTCTGATAGTAATTTGGGCATGAGCGAATTGTCTTCATTGAGAGTATCTGCTCAGTCATCAAATGTTCTTAAGATAGAGAAAGAAGAAAGCAGGTTTCTAAAGGACACTGCTGCCCATTTTGTTTAGGATCACTGCTCCATCCCAAAATGTATGCAGAGATTAAATTGCTCCTTTTTGTTCAATATCTTCAAAGGCAGTCCGCAACTACATACGCTCCATTCCGATGATATCGAATGATTAAGCTCGCAAACCACAACAACTAATATAATCATCGAATGAGGAGCAAAAATCATGCGATAAAGTTGTGTGGGAACATTGGGAAGTGTTTGAACTGTGTGGGCTTTCGCTTTGCCTATTTTGAACCATTGAAGAAGCCACTGAGTTCCTTGAGGCACAGTTACCTTCCATGGAGATAAATATGCAGAGTGTATCCACTAGTCAAGGTCTTAATGATCAGTCTGTTGATATTATCACACATACAATCCTTGGTGGGGGCAGTCTCCAACATCTCGTGGCTAGCTCCACTTTTGACCTCTGTTGTTTCTAGAAATGATAAACAGCCCACAGCAGTTCCATGAAACTATATTACAGGCAGGCTGGCTAGGATTGAATAATGTGAGGACTTGGCTCACACGGTCCTCCTACTGCAAGAAACCATGTGTGCAAAACACTTCATTGATGGCTTCACCTCTTTTTGTGTACCTATGGAGCAAGGTATCTCTGGCCGCCCTGCAGGAGGGGTTGCAATTTGTGTAAATAACATGTTTAAGCATGTTTCTCATGTGCTTTTTTCATAAAATGGCATTTTATCTATTGAATATATTCCCACATGTTAATCTGTTCGTTGTTTCTTATTGATTTGTATGTATTTTAATCCTGCCGCAATCACATTGGATGAATTTCTTGATCTCCTGGATGGGGTTTTTGAAGAAGCATTCTTGAAGCAACCAAATCACCACATAATATTAGAAATAGCCCATGTACACACTCAATTAAAATCACAACCTAACTATATGGACAACCTAGGCTATAATCATCAATTGTCTTCTGTAAGAAGGGGTGATTGCTGGATCCGCTATTTTCTGGAATGGAACATCGAATGGTCAAATTTGTATTCGGCCCTCATTTGGGAACTTGGGCTAGGGGTTCTGCCTTGTCATTTATTGACTCCTTTTTTGTTTCAAATTATTTACCAACCAATTCCAGTAATGTGGTCATTTTGGATTGCACTCATAGTGATCACGCTCCTATTCAGCTTAATTTACGGCAGAGAAATGAGCCCCTCGCCTATGATCCTATTTTAGGACTGGTGCTTTTGGATCGTGTTAGGACTTCAGTAAAATGGCATCCCAGGCTATGCAGGGAATGAACCTACTTGGTAAACAGGGATGCCTAGCGTGTGCAAGATGTGAGCCTAATGCACTGGAATGCATCAGTTAGAGAGGAATGGAACATCTGGGTCATAAGAAAGCACCTTCATTCACTGTTGCTACGCTCCCATTCCTCATCTAATTCACACTTGCCTAAGTGCAGCTATTTTCGGATCATAGGAGAGCTAGGAAAAAATTGTAGCATTAGGTCTCTCAGCAAAATGCATTTAGCTATTAACAACTATATTGCAGCACAATTGTGCATTCTTCAGCAATATAGAAATGTGTTTAAGATGTTGATATTTAATACATTTCAAGACAATCAACGGGTGTTGGGTCTCATTATTAAGAATGATACTTGTAACATCTGGACGATTCTAAATGGCAAGCATCTGGCTGATCAACGGGACCTGGGGGCATCGATTTCTGCTGACACTTGGCAGAGGTAGTTTGAATTTGGCTCCAATATAATACTGACTTTTCAGGCATATGATTCGGGAATATTACAATCTAGATGTTCTGATACTTTGTCCTTTACGATAGAGGAGATCATACTTGCTATCCAGAAGCTAAAACTGTCTCAAGCGGCAGGTCCTGATGAGAATCTGATTTAAAAATACATGCTGGAATCCCATTTCTGGGCTGCCATCCTTTTCACTAAATTTACTAATATCTTGTCTACGAATGTATTGCCGGTGTCATGGCTAAACACTATTATTATTCCTATTTTTAAAAAGGGAGATCGCAATGATCCATCTAACTTTCGTCTGATCGCTCAAATGGATGCGGGGGTTAAGGTATTTGCCATTCTCTTTCTTAAACTTCTTGAAGCTTACATCTTGGAATAGATGCCATTTTCAAAGTTCCAAATTGAATTTAGGAAGGACATGGGGACTCCTTTGAATGCCATCATAATAGCCCACCTTCTTTCCAAATCTAAAGTTACCAACTAAGGGCCTATCTACATAGTGTCAAAAGCGCAAGTCAGATCCAATGCTGCTGTCATTAGAGAAGTGCTTTGGATGAAACTACTTCTATTGGGCTTCCCACAGAGGCTGGTGCAACTGATTGCAACGTTCCATGCAAATACTCCTCCGATCTCTGACTTGAAAGTCAAACAAGGGTGCAACCTGGCAGGATACATGGACGAATCTTGCCACAACTTGTCCATATCAGATATGTACAAGTTGAACATGGTAGACTTGGTGGGCTTAAGCTAAATTGGCTGACAGCTATGTTTTGCCGATGACATCTTCCTGCTAGATAGGATCCCTCAAAGGCTTCAAAATAAGCTTAATAGTTTCTACAAATATGCTTTTAAACATAATTTGGTTTGCGAATACGGCAAAGTCTAAAATCCTTATATTAAGCAATAATAAAAAGATCGAATCTTATTCTTGGCATTTAGCGGGTGCCAAAATCGAGCCAATAAACACACTTTGTTATCTTGGTTATACTCTTTCTGTTTCCAATTCCCTTAAATCATGGGCCAGCAGTTTACAATATTTCCTTAGAATTATTCTATGATGGATCCCAGGGGACAGGCTTTTGATTTTAAATTCTCATGTTGCCGCTTCTCGATTTCTATCTGATGAAGGTCGAACTAATGTTATTATATAGACTTGTCCCTGAATCATATTTAGTGTGGTATCCACGTCCAATAGACAGGTGTCAATTGTGGAAAAGCACTTTGGGCTTGGCACCCTCTGTGCAAAATTCAATAATTAGGCAAGTTAGGGCTTTCCTCGCTGGCTTCTAGATGGACATGGTGAAAGCTATCCAGATGTGCAAAAATGTTGGTTCCCCCTTGCAACTCTTTCTTTCAGGATCTCAACGAGCTCATATGAATAAAATATTGGCAGATATTAATGCCTCTATCGAGGATCTGACTTTGGGTTTACCTAAAGTCAAATGTAAGCTATATGAGTTAGATTGAGAGGAGTGATTTCTTTCAATAGTTGTAATCCAAACATATGCAGAGTATGCGATGGTATCAAGAAAGAGAGCGTTGCAATGCCCTTACCTAATCAAATGTCCCTGTAAAAAAGTTAGATCTATATACCTCAGATTTAAGTTTGAATATGCCTTCCAATTGTGGATGCGTTCCAAGTGTGGAATTGGTTCAATTGTTAGCATCGCTACCACAGAAATGACAGTTGATAGCAGTACTCAGACTGAAACCTCAAAACATCTGGTGGTGTATTGCTCGTACTTTGAAGAGGACGGACAAAAATGTTTGGGTTTATATTGTCCGCAACCAACTGAAATTGCACGCATTTCATTCTGGGATAGATGTTTACACGGTGATAGTATGTGCTTAATTGTGGCACTGGCCAGTTAACTTTATAAAATTGAGGAAGCATTACGTAAGGCTAATGAAATGAGTAAGCAGCAGAGTATTTAGTTTATTTCTTTTTAGTTTAAAACATTTAGGACAGAAAGATTTAGCTTCTAAAACTTGTTAATGGGCAAATGTACACTTAACTGATTTAAGTGACCATGCTGATTTGGAAGCTTTTATTGCTGTTCCGTTTTTTTACTTTGTATAATATTATACATGTGAATTTTAAACTTTGCTTTACTAATTGCCTTTTGATAGTTTGATTCTTAGTGACCTTTAGAATGTATGCATCAAATATCTGTATGTATGTTCATTGTGATGAAGGCATGAGTCAGTGACTTGGCTCTATTGAATTACAGTTTAGGAGGCTTTACTATGATTAATTGTAAACTAAAACAAGACAGACTGTTTACAACATCTGATTGATATTGAGTTGCAAAAAATGTTTTGTTTTCTCATCTGTTAACAAACTATATACAACAATAAAAAAAGGCGAAATTTGCAGATATTGGAAAATCAGACGCTGGTTGCTCAATCCTTGGTGAATGCCAAGATGATGGAACAACCTTTCTAATTTTGTTAATGGTCTCAAGAAACAGGATCTACCAGGGAGTAATCTCTAAAATATATGCCTCACTTATTGTTTAGAAGGAGGGCTTCAAATGGCAATTTAGGGAACAATGGCACAAAGGGAGGAGATATATTCAAGAAAGTGTGGCTCTACTCACCCAGCTCAGACGAGGCAGAATCACAATTAAAAGTGATCTACCGCTGGTATCTGATCGCCTTTCCCACTTTGGACAACATGGGGGTACTAACTGGTGGAGGGAGTGTGGACAACAGAGAATGCTAACATATATATTTTGGTCATGTCCAAAGCTCCAGCATTTCTGAATGTCTTGATTTTAGATCACACTTCCAATCACTGGTGGAGAGGTACCAGATGGTCCTGGTGCTATAGAAGAGCACAGACTTGAAGAGAGTAGAGGGAGAGGCAGATCTAAGGGCAAACTGCTCGCTCTTACTCGCTGCAGCAAAACAGACCATAGTGGCTAACTTGAAGACTGCCAAACCTCCATCATTGATGCAGTGGTTGACCAGGGTATGGCACATTATGGCAATGGAGAAGTTACAGAAACTCTAAGAGACTGCAACATGGGGTTCACAAAAACATGGTCCCCTTTCCTAAAATATGCGCAATAAGAGAGGAGTATACTGACCTACCCGACCGGGATGAGGGCAATGAAATTATTTAAATTTGGGAATGAAAATCCAAAGACGGTGGGGAAAACGGAAAGATATATAAGGCACAAAACGGGGGCAAGGTGTGTAGACAATAGGGGTCATTCCGAGTAGGGCGGTAAGGGTTAACGGTCACCGGTAACGAGACCGGTGCTATTAAACCCTTACCGCCCTATTCCGAGTTCCCTTTGCGGGTTGGTACTTAACGCCTGCTTTTTGCAGGCGTTAAAAAACCAACCCGCAAAGGGACCTAGGAGCTAATTACGACACCGTAATTTACGGTGCCGTAAATAGCGCCTTCCCCATTCCCATTGAGCCCTATGGGCCAAAAATGGGAATGGGGAATGGCCCATGATGAATGGGGAATTACCGCCCCTGCCAACCTCGGAATCGGGCGGTAATTACGCCATTCACCATGGCGGAGTTGGAAAAATACCGGCGTCAACATGGCGCTAACAGCGCCATGGTTAACGCAAGGGTCGGAATGAGGCCCAATGAGTTGGGGTGTGGTACGGTCTTTTCTTGAGAGGGTAAAGGGTGGGTTTAAATGGTTGGTATAATGTTTACCATTATTGAAATGCCATTATAATCAGTTGTGCCAATGCAAATAAAAAGTTGGGGAAAAACAATAAAGCCTGGGTTATTCTGCCCTTACCAAATGGCATTCTGTCACGCTACACGGCAATACGCATTTCATATGCATGTTCACTCCACATTCCCATCTGCTTCTATGGGATCTGGCCTCTTCTTACAGCAGTCTATGGTACCACCTTGTCACCAGGGTAGAGGGTCCTTCAGCAAAGGTTCACTTTTGGCATAACAGACGCCCCTAAGTTCAGCCTCACTCTGGACACTCCATGGTTGTTGGCACATAAGACTTTAGTCCGGGTTACCCATACTACACCCGGCCTGCCCAGTGTGGCACCATTAGTTTAATTGATGTTCAAATATGTGTTCTGAAAAACAGAACACTGAGGACCCCCTAATATAGACCATTATTGACAATCTAATATTTGCTTATTAGATAGATATCCATGCCCAGTAGTGCAGAACAAGCCGTTTGTCCTCCTTGTACAGTTCGCAGACTGATTAGAAGACGGAATGGCTCAACTATACCATGTAACAACATTGGCACCTTTTTGCCTTCAGAATCCAAAAATGTTTAACTCTGCCATTGGCAAAAGACAAAGTACAATAATGAGACATTTGTCAATGTGTTCTTCACTCATTTGTGCGGTGTATGTAGGATGTCCGCGTATGCTGCCTGTAGAAGAAGCAGTTATTTTCTTGGTCCTAGCTGCACGATAGACAACACCAATTCAAGCCCACACCTACAACTGGCAAGAGAAAACCAACAGAAACCCCAGCAAGCATATGATGTGCAATCTGAGAAACATAGACCAGTTGAAACTCAGCAAGCCTTTAGCGATTGGGTATGGCTGTCTACACAGCAGATGCATCTCACTGTGTCACCTAACCTCTCCCCTTGCTCTGTTGGTCCATTTACCATTAGAAAGATAAGCAATCCTGTTAATATAGCCTCAAGACTGACTTCCCAGTGGCATGTTCATCTAGCTTTCATATGACTTTAAATAAATCATCCATAACATGTGTTCTCTGGCCTGTGCAGCCGCCACCTGTTATTGTGTAAGGGGGCGAAGAATATGAGATTGTAATATGTTGTTGCTTGTTAGGAGTAGGGGCACAAACTCCTATGATGGAAGTGCAAATCTAGAATATTCTCAAAGACTGCACATGCATAATAGGCTCCCAAGTACAAACTCCCCAACTTGTAGCACTTTCTCATCAGATATCTTGATGCCCCATGGCATTCCAGGGGCTACTTTTAGGATTTGGTCATGTGCCACCAAATGTCATAGTGCAAGCAGAATCACCCCATATGCGGTGTGACGATTTCTGTACGGCACCACCGACTAGTGTCCATATCAGCACCGCCCTGCTGTTATCATGCTAGTACAAGAGTCCACATTCCCAGAGGCACCAGAACATGGCAAGCATGCACAACTATATGTGACCCAGAGACAGCATGTAGTTGCTAAACTTTCAAGTATTTAGTTACAAGCAGGCCTGGTGTGTGGGGCCACAACTGAGACAACCTATCGTGCAGCATCCCGTGGAGAATACGGAGATGGCCCATAAGACTCAAGCATCCCTGTGCTCGTCTCTCCAGATCTTGCATGCTATGTACCCTGCACGTCCTTCTGAGTTCCACTGAGAAAGAAGCTCAGGAGAAGATGAGACGCCGAACTCTGGACGATTGCCACTCGACAACATTATGTTCAGGTTGCTACCATATCTGTACTCATTAGGAGCTTTTGCAACCCACTTCAGCTTTCCTGTATACCAACTGTAGGGATAAGTATGTTGGGATAACTGGGGGCTGTGAGGTAATCGGGTTCATACATATGTAGTGGTATTGGGTTCATGTAGAAATACAAACATCATAAATGGCCGGCACGCATCATAAATGAAGTACACCTATTCTGGCAGGGAGCACATGTTTTTAAAACGCTAGAGTTCAGGGTAACATTTCATCTATCTGGTTTGCACTATATATAAATACTAATATAACAAATTATTTCATCGGAGCCCATTTGCACTAACCTGAAAATGAGTGCTCGTCTGCAATGGAGTTAAATGTGCAAGCAGTTATCATCTGTGAGGTTTCATTTAGCATGGCGTGAGCTGCAAAGAAGGAATTGCTTCCTGCACACAGTGGTGTTTTTCAACAGGGCACATGTTACAGTTATGGTAGCAAAACTGTTGTTTTCGAGGGGAAAAATACTGGGCTGAACTGATGACGTGATGTGATAAGCAAGGGGATGGGTCATTCTTGAATGACAGCAAGAGGTTTCAAAAGAAACTGGGGGAGGGTGTGAGTTCAGACTTACAGGCAGACGTGCATGAGTGACTTGGGAAGCAGGGATCCTCGGCCGGGAGCTGGGCTGAGCTAGTTCTGGGAGCTGCTAGGATTGGGACCTTCCTTATCAGTGGCGAGCCGAGAGACAGGGGTTTTCCACGGTCAGCAGTGCAAGGAGTCTAATCAATTTCTAGGTAAATATGGTTCTTAAGTGAGGATTTGGTGCATGAATACATGGCAGATAGCCAGGCAGCATTAGCAGACTTTGAAGAGATCTTGTTTTAAACATTAACCATTAGATGCAATTGTTCATGAAAAAGAAAGTTGTTTGGCTGCTGTGATTTTCTTTTTTCTGAAACTGCGTTTCCTGCCAATTTTTCCACATGCAAGGACATTGGGTAAGATAATATTTATGGATCTTTTGATGGGTGTAACTTTGTAGTGTAAAACATAATTTTCTATGTTTTCTTTTGTACACGTGGCTTATACTACATGAAGTATTTTATCTGAATAACTAAATATCATTACACATACAAATCAGAAACGGAATATACGGAGTTGGGTTTTATTGCACGACTGCACTCATTGGCACTGAGACATAGCAAAATAGGGCTAGTCCCTGTGAACTCTAGGTGGCAATTCATTTTACCACAGGTGGTAAAATCGGAAGTGAGCTGTCGGTTCTCCTAGTAAGTGAGTTTAGAAGTGTATTATATGTGTGTCCAATCACCTGTTTATCATGTAATATGCCTTGCATTTTGGTTGTTAGAGCATAGCTCGCATCGTAGATAAGTTGCTGAGAAGACGTGATACTGTCACATGTTAAGTATAATAAGCCCAGTAACTGGTATTTTGAGAAACCCTGGGAAAAAGGACAGGGGTTAAGCTATATTCTGAGAGGTGTGTTACCAAAATAAATGGGAAAGTCACCAATGCATCACCACTATAAAATATACCACAATAAGATTCCAATATCTATCATATTTTCTGGAGGAGTTTCACCTAATTTGTGGCGTTTTATTATTAGAGCAATGAAAAGACAAATTTAGTATGGGGGCACAATCAAGGTTGTGTTAGATATAAGTTGTTTTTGGCATTTGTCCATTTCTCCTCTTAGATGCATGATCGGAATTCCTGTCGGTCTCAGACCTCATTATTGTTGCTTGGACTTGGGCGTGACGGATTAAACCCTCTCAGCTTGACTCTTTTAAAGGCGACATTATCATGGTCATCCCCACACTTGGGCTGCTTTCCTCTATAATCATTTTCTTAGTCCCCAATCCATTCTAGAGGAGAAGGCAGCCACAGGGAACCCCAGCCATAACCAATTCTTTCTAAGGAATATTGATCTGACACTTTGTGGCGCCATCTCTTTGTGAGCTGTTTCAACTTGGCTCCCAACTAATAAGGGGGGGGCAGCACAACTGGGTGGCATGAGGACACTGGTGTTTTGTTATTTTTGCATTTTTACTTGTTTGTGTCCTCATGCTGCCTGGGGTGGATTCCCCATTTCCCAGATTTTCCTTGGACTTGGTATGTAGCTTTGGGACCTCTACACCAAATTACATGAGGATCAATGTTGTTAAAGTATGGTCAGAGGATAGTGGCTACAGGATAGCATTAAGCAGGGGATTTACAAAAGCGCCTCAGTGACCTGTATTCTAATATTGTCCTGTTATGTGGACACTGTTGTCTGGGAGCGAAAACTATTCCTGGTCAGTCCCTTACTGCCGCTTTTCCCTAAGAAGGTGTTAAGCTTGCTAGCCCTTGTTGGTCTGTAGTTCATTCATCCGTTAGAACTAAAGGTCTTTCTGTCCAGACACATTGGACTGAGCCAGCTCAACAAACTGTGACACACTCAGTGACAAATGGAGACAGACCCGTGGAGACGCGCAGTGGGATCTGAGGCAATCTCCACCTTAAAGACCGAAATGGCCATAGCCCATGCAGATATCCATAATCGGTTGGACACCCTACAGGCAAACCTATATCCACTTCCACCAGGTGCAAAAGATACTCATGGAGCTGAGGGACAATGGGGCCTGTAGTGGCTTCGTCCACTGCAGCACCTGTACTAAAGACACCAGACTCATGTTGAATATGTGGTGCCTCTCCAGCACATTTTTTTTACATCTGGCTTGGTTATACCCTCAAATACACTCCTTCTGGGCAAAGGCGTTTCAGCTGCTTGAGGGAATTGCCGGAGAACGGGCGGCTCTGTCTCCTGTAGTGGCACTACTGGGTCACACACAAGAGTTGCCAAAACAGGTCAGGAGCCTTCTGGATTTGTTGTTACTATTGGCTAAGGCAAGGGTGGCTATGGTGTGGGAAAGGGGCCACCATCCTGCATATAGACAATGGAAGACAGGGTGCACCATAGATATCGCTCACTGCCTCGAAGCCCAAGGATATCTGGGGGCTGTACATCGCATATTTACTGTCTAATGGTAACAGTGACACTGGGGGCCTGTTTGCTTATTTGATATGAACAGGGATATGGAAGTCTACCCCCTCCTCAGCCTCCTATAAAATACATGACATGGAAGAAGGCCAAGAGGGTCCGTGATCACCCATTCTATTTCGGACCGATTCACAGTGCTCCTATGGTTGACAAGTATGTTGAGCGATACCCACTCAGCCAGCCCTATAGGCCAAGTGTGGTACAAATCTCCCCCAGAGTGGACGAGGAGCACCAGGCTGCAACTAAAGATACCTCAATTGTCAGCAACATCGCTTTATTGCCGTCAGTATCGATTAAAGCGCCACAGAGACACCAGAACCTAGCAGCGTTAGACATGAAGCACATGTGCCATCCGCACTTTGGCACACAAACACACATATACATGCTAACTATAGAACTGTACGCTCAAGTTCTTCGTGTATTTGAGTGCATATGTCCTCTGGCTAATGGCAAAAATAATAAAAGCAATGACAAACGCAGCAACGCAGAACCAACAAGAAGCAAGAGATCTTGAGCAAAGGTTGTAGATGCTTACATGCAAATAACCTTATGGAACTGTAGCAGTACCTATGGGACCTGACAGAACCAAGTGTGACTAACCTATGGAGATTATAAAACAGCACAAACACTGTAGACGCTGCATTGTGGTTCAGGAAAACTACAGCAGGCCACAGGCCTCTCAGCAAGAGCTGGTCTGAGCTGAATTCAGGCTAAACAGAGAGCAAAACGTGTGAGACAGGGCCCGTTGCCAAGGCCACAAGATACAGATGACATTCCATTCCCTGAACGACAGAAGCACCAGCTGCAGAAAATGCGAATAATTCCTCATAATTAAGAGATGCACAGCTCCAAATGATGGTCTCCGAACACGTGACCCGGCTGACACAGACAATGAGCAGCAACCAGCGCTGGGAAAGAGAGCCAATCTCACATTGTAACATCTTTGTTGCAGCAGTCCTCTGTCTGTTGGTGTTAGACAAGTGTTGCACAGAGCGAACAAGCACTCTCGTAGACTAAGGTGGTACATACAAGACAATGCAGACACATTTTGTACCTTTTCAAGGTAATATGAATGACTAAGAGCTGAGAACCTTTGCGCATCCCAGGCCAAAGGATGTCAGCTCTAGCCAATCACAGTTTAGTATCGTAGGGGTGGGTAGCAACGGGCAAGAACCAATAGTAAAACCCTCACACTGCAACATTGATATAGATAGTGACTTGGGGATGGACCAGGCCAGCCACCTGACATGCGAGGGCCAGTAGACATATATAGTGTCCACTCTAGGTGGTCTATTACTCGGGCCACTGGATTGGGTACTGATAGGTTTTCTGGAGAAGGGCCCAAGTTGTAGTGTCACGCTGACATCATTAGGGTACAAAACTGCCCTGCAAGCCAGGAGAAGTTCAGATGTCCATGTATTTCTTCTGTCCCTGTGCTGATCCCTGTTGGCTTTGTTTGTAATAAACCGCAGTATGAACTTACCACAGGAACAATGGAGGACTCAGTCAATGGCAAGTGTTCCACCTTCCGAGAGTCCGCAAATTCCTTGTGGCCCTCTGGCATACCTGGGAGTTTGTCCCAACAGATCCATCTGCATGGAATTGCTCAACTGATTATTATCATTGGCTGTAATTGATTTTGTACTTTTGTCTGGTGGGTGGGGGTGAAGCAAGGGATGGGGACAGATGTGTGCTGTACCATTTCTATTTTGTGTATTGTACTAAAGTCAAGAAACTAATAAAAACTGTTTTTAAAGGGGGAGCGCTTTTGAGCAGCCGACTAAGATGGCTGCCTAGCGTTATTGCACCGCACCTCTGCAAGAAAACCGTGCTGGCAGCGGTGGTCTCAGGCGACTTGACACGCCGGAAATACTGTAATCGATATCCCTAGCTCTGGGGCACAGGCTGTTCATTTTGGGTTGGTGGAGTGGAGCTTGTGTGCCCACGGCCGACGCTGCGGTCTGCCCACTGCTGCAGCGGGGACTATTGCTGGCGCTGTGGAGAGCCTGGGTCACGTGGAGGAGCTGTGTGAGGTGTGCCGGTCGCCAGACCATGCACCGGCCTCACCCCACCCCGATCGACAGCCTCCTATGTTGCTGGAGACCACTGGATACCGTGGGCGTGCTCATATGCCTGCTGGAAAGCTCTTAACCGCCTGGATCACCACGGTGGTCCTCCAGGGCCAGTGACGTGCACGGCTGATCTCAGACTGGCTGCGGGACACTCACGCTCCCAGGGACGGTAAGTGTGCTGACCCCAGGTGGGGCAGTGCCCGCTCCAGCTACACCTCAGTCGAAAGTGCTGAAATATACCCGGCTGTGGAGGCAGATCCGGGTGCCTGCTTGTCTCCCTTTGCCAGCGCTGTAGAGGGGTGAGTGGCGCTGGACCATATAAGGCACGAGGGGAGGGGTTCCTCTACATTATCCTGCAAAAAGGTTAAGGCAATGCAACGGATTCAAGCAGCTGGATTGCACCCTCTATAATCTGCGGCTGTGCAGGGTCGTCACAGAAGGCAGGCTGTGTATGCAGTGTCCCAATAGGGAAGCAGTCAGGACTTCAACATTAGCAGCCAGCGCTGCAGCTTGTTCTCCCTTCATCCTAACTTTTAATTGATTAGACAATGCTGAGTTCCTTGGGCACGTGTATCCATCCCTGGTATGTACCACACAAACATTCTAACGATCTGTATGATGGGTTCCTAATATGTGAGTGTGTACTATATATACACCCAATGGAAACTGACCTCACATTTGGACAACACTTACATAGGAGGCACGCAATCTAAAGTGTGGCCTATCAGTACATTAAATGGTGTACTTTCACCATGGGCTGTGCCACAGTCGACCTGTCAGCCTCGCATCTGCCCATCAGCCCACCCCACCAGGGTGGGACTTGCTCCTTTCGTCATGCTGGGCAGAGATGCCAGTGGTGGAAAGAAAACCGGTGCCATGGATAAATACGGAAAGGCGGCCCCCCATGGAGATACAGTGGCACCACATCAGCCTCAAGCTGCCTAGGATTCAGCTATTATGACGCCACCTGCTGACTTAACACATATGATGGAGGCTATGGCCAAGGGCTTTGCGGCAGTGCACAAAAAGCTGGACGACATTACTGTAAACGTAGCCTCCATGCGTTCACAACTGGCAAAAGAAGTGGTATGCATTAGTGAAGTGGAGGAGAGAATCGGGGTGACAGAGAACAATGTACAGGAGCAACAGGGCATGATGGCCACCCTTGTGAAGGACATCAAATCATTGCATTTATTTTTTACAATTTTTGAGTCGCAGTCACAAAGGAACAATATCCGGATAGTTGGGGTCCCGGAGGATGCACTGCCTGGGGGCATTAAGTCTTCTTAAGGAACTGTTGTGGGATCTGCAGCTATCACCATTCTTTGCAGTTGAGAGGGCCCATCGTGCTCTTACCCCCTAGCCGAAGCCCAGGGATTTCCCCCGCCCCATCATTGCCAAAATGTTAAGCCATCGTCACAGAGACTTTTTCCCTGGCTAGTCGCAGCACACAAAGGAGATGCAACTGGGCCCCCAAACTATTCAGAGTTTCCCAGACTTCTCGATAATAATGGTCCAACAAGATTGCCAGCAGTTTCTGAGGGTTAAGAAGATGCTACGGAAACGTAACATCCAATATGCAATGCTGTCCCCGGCGTGCCTCCGATTCCAATTCAGAAGCAAGCTTTACTTCTTCACAGTCCTGAGTAAAGCAGTGAAGTTCATGGAAGCTGTGGTCACGATTGGCAATCCAGAAGAAATTCCTCCTGAAGAACTATTCCTGGTTGACTGGTCTCTCTTCCCATATTGGCAGATGGCTCTGTTCATGATAGGTCAGGTACTATGATCTCATAACAGTTTACCGCTGCCGCAAATACATGTGTCTTGATTACACTTAATAGAAGGTGTCAATGCAGCAGCAGTTAGCCCCATTTTGATCGCTTGATTTGAGCTGACACTGACCGTTTTTAGTTTGTTATTGGGGTGGGTTGTAACCCGGGAGTGGAGTAAGAGTGGTACTACACTGCAGGTTGGGGGTGGCAGTGAGGGGGTGGGTACGGTGTTGAACTACAGGCAGGTGTTAGGGGATGCCTGAGATTAGGTTGTGCAGTTTAGATGCACTGGTTTGAAAAACAGAAAAACACCTTGGCAGAGGAGTGCACAGATGATATTAAGCTGGGTTGCGCAGATGTGGCAGGCATGGTGGAAGCCAGATATGAAGGTTCGATATTGAAACATAGGCACAATGAGGTTGAACATAATGTGCTGGAATATTAAGGGGTTGGGGAATTTTGCCAAAGCTCGGAAGCTGATGGCCTAAGCGAACAGACACAAAGTTAATATTCACAGACACAAAGTTAATATTCTCCTTCTACAGGAGACACACGTGAAGGAAGGGCTTTGCAGGAGTATAGGCCCATCTTAGGGTGGAAATAGGTACTTTACCTCTTACTCGACCCAGTCAAGGGGAGTCCTGACACTCGTACACAAATCACTAAAATGTACAGCGAAAAAGACAACATATACATCGACCTGGAAGGGAGATTTTTTTTTTCATGTATTTATTGTGCGATATAGTACATTAATTGGACATTTCACACAGTTGACACATGTACACTTTTCAAAATTGTGTTCAACTGTTTTAAAAACATCTTAAAACCACAATTCCCACATGATTAATTTCACATGGTGCAAAGTGCAAATTACAAATCCAAGTACAAAATGCTTAATTACAAATTCAAAATACTGAAATCACTATAAAACCTAAAATGTAGTCCCATTAAGAATTTAAAACTACCTCCACAAATTCCAAAAAGCTTAATGATAAAGAAATGTCATTGGGATTTAAGATTCTGATCCACAGCTCCTCCTCCGGTACATGGACAAATAATTCTGTTTTCTCCCTCCACAGGGGCCGTAAAAAAGGACAATTAATGCAAACGTGCTTGAGGGTCTCATCCTCTTTTCCACAATAACAACACAGTCTCATTTCCTTAGACACCTTTCTCCTTACCCCGCAACACCTCCCTAGTTGGGAACAGATTGAGCTTCAGTTACAACATTTTAAACGTGAAGCCTATCGATGGGTGCTTCTTTAGATAAGGGCCAACACATTGAAATTTTTCATTGACCAAGTGAAATGGTCATCAAAAAATCAGTATTTCAGCAGGTCAGCCCTTGGCTGAATCCACGCATGTCTACACAACTTCAATTTCACTTTATTTGGACTTTCTGTCAACTCCTGTGTTGAAGATTCAATTTGAAAAAGAGCCTGAGTACAACAAACTACCCAGTCATCAAGAACCCCACAGTTTCCCTTTGCCACCATCAAATTTAGATACACGAAAAGAGAAGCCTTAGGAGGTGTAATGATCCAAGCATATATTTGTAATCTACCCCACTTGATTAAAGTCTGGATTGGCAATTGCCCTAGCTCATATAAAATCCCTGCCAGGGGCACCGAGGGAGGGAGGCGCAGCACTCTCCTTCAAAGCTTTCCCTCCATCTTAGACCAAGGCGCACCATCTTCCATAGTCTCAGCCTCAACAATCAACTTTGATTAAGCTGTTCAGACAAAAAATTGTGCCAAAGGCATGGCAGAAAATCTAACAAATCTAAAATCAAATTGGATCAGCTGACTTGCGGCAGCCAGAAATGAAGTGTTTAAGTCACCCCCCGGACCATTTCTGCATTTCCCGTTGTAAACAAAAGAACCCAGATATTTGAATTTGTTTACAACCTCCAGAGCAACGCCATCAATCGACCACCAACATTGTTTCCATTTCGACCTCTCTTTGTTTAGCACCAACATTTTTGATTAAGTACCATTAATTGAAAGGTCCAATTTGGGCCAAGTCACAGATAACAATATCATCAGCATACTTCAGATGCTGCAATTTTTCCTCCCCCAACCTTGGTGGGTTTGTCCTCACCAAATTCCAGCATTTAACCATATCATTGATGTAAAAACAGAACAGAAAAGCAGCGAGGACACATCCCTGATGCAGGCCCTGATTTGTTTCTATCCAATCCGTAAAAGACCCATGCAAGTCCAACCTGACTTTGATACTGGTCCTCAAATGCATAGCCTCCGGAATGCTAATTAAGGGCAGGGGGCAACCATTACCATGTAAGCTCTTCCAGAGAACAGCCCTATTCACGTGATCAATGGCTTTACTTACATCAAGGAAAGCTAGGAAGACAGGTCTCCCTTGAGTGATTGTATTGTCTATGCTATCAAACAGATATCGCCTGTATCTGCACAAACTGTTCAGTGCCACTCGGTTTAATTAGCTGCCAAAACCCAGATGGATTGTTACCCAACATACAACACAACATTTTTTCAGCATCATTTATCCCCATGATAAATCTGTGACCCTTTACCCAATTTCTATAGTTCTGTCTCACTCTGCAGACTTCAGCAACTCCACCAGGCTGCAAACCCCTCTGCAGTGCTTTGATATCCAAGCGCATCTGCCTCTTCCGTACTTGAATCAGGCCATCAAAACCATACGTGTGCCCAACCTTCCTAGACCTTTTATCCAGTTATTTTGTTGGTACTAGACCCTGCAACACTGATTACTCTGCGAATGTCTTTGCCCTTGAGTTTTTAGTTCTCTCTTACAAACGTTAAAAATCCCTACCATCTGATCTTTGAAGGCAGAGGCTATCCTCTTATACCATCTGTTAGGGAGAATTCTCTTCTAAGGCTAATTTCCCTTACCTATAGGGTCCCCCAGCAGCTTTGCTGGATTTGAAGGGTTTATTTTTTCCTCCTGCTAAGAGTGAGACCCTTTTTTTTCCCACTCTTAGCCTAAAACACACATCAGCAATCTATCTATCGTGTGTGCTTCTGGTCTATGGGTTTTTTCTCACCCTCATAGGAATCATCTTTTCAACATGTGTGGTACACAGCACCACCCTCCGTGCCGTACCACAGGGGTGTCGTAGCGACCCCCAAACATAGACTCCATACACTGGGACTGACTATATGCCCTGGCAGACAGTAAAGTCCCCATTGACTTTACTAGTCAATTGTTATGAACTAAACCAGTACAACCCATCTTACTATGGAAGTACTGGAAAGGGTTAATAGTTTTTCCCTAACTTTCATTTTCGAGGGGGTACCGTAAAGTCCCTCTCTCAAAAGTTTCTGGCTGGTGGCAGTGGTTACTATCGTAAATATTCGACTGCAAATATTTCCCTATGGGATTTTCCCATTGTTAGAGGCTGTCAGTAAAAGTGGTAGCCTCGAACATACAGCGGGTTTATTTAAATATTAACTTTACTCCGGTAGGTTTTTATTGCCAGAAATAATATTTCTTTCTCATGTCTTTCTCTATAATCCTAACCCAGGTCGGGGATCCTTTGTTCGTCCTTCTGGCAGGCTTCTGCACAGAAGCCCTCCTCTCGGCGCCACTGAGTCTGGGGTAGAAAGGATGTGTGGGAGGGGGAATAGGCACCCTGGACAGGGTTGCCTACGCAACCCAAGTCGCACTCTGCCCTGATAGTGGGTGGATCGCCTGGCGGGAGAACCCCCAGCCTGTGTGAGTGACAGCTAGGCTGTATGAATGTGGGTATTGCTGCATAAAAGCAGGGTCCTGAGGACTGGAGGACAAGACGTCGCCACTGGAACTAAGAAACCGAAGAGGAGAGAAGCTGAAGACATCTGCAATGACTGAACCACCGGTGAAGCCCTGCTGCAGATCCTCACCACTTTTCTCCAACGACTTGAGAAGATCTTCCTCTGAAAGAGTCTGGCCCCACCAGCTCAAGGGAAGAAACCAGTTTTCCCATCGCCTTTCCGGACCTGCCTTGGTCGAATCACCAGTGCTAAGCACTGGGATACCGGATAGCCAGGCACCCGTCCACCCGGACCGCGACTTAAAGGAGCGTACCCTTTATTCATTTGGCAGCACCGCGGCTGGTTTCATCCCTGGGCAGTGCAGTAACTCGAACCTTCCTCCACAACGATAGCCTCTCTTCCTCTGCTGATCTCCCAAACTGCAGGAACTGCCAGGAATTACCGCCACTGCAGGAGCTTCTTCTACTTTAAAGGTACATTGTTCCGCCAGGCCTCCCGTTTCATTGGGGTTCGCTAAAGGTGTTTTAAATCCTTTACTTACCTACTGGGTTGGCCGCCCCTATCATCTAACATTGTCTTTCACCTTCTGCAATCGCCTTTTTTCAAATCATTAAACAAAGACTTGACTGCAGCTACTAGAACATTTTGATCCTGGGCACATTGCCTTGTACCATTGAAACTGGCACAGGCCTATTGACTCTGGCTAAATCTGTTACAACTGCCTTCTCTAGATTGCTTCTCACCTAGAAATGTGTTGGCGCACCTAACTCTTATAACCACCTTTTGCTTCCCTCTTTTTAAACTTGTGAAGTGCCATTTTGCTCGGTTTTCACCTCAATATTGCATATGCTAAAGTATTGCCTTGCCTAACTTGAACACACCAGCAACACTTCCCAAGTAGATTGTGAACAAGAGTCCAAACCTGTATATCAATTTCTCAAGAGGGAGGGAAAGGACAAGTTAGAGTGCCATTTCTGCTTGGTTTTCACTGTGCCGTTTTGCTCAGTTTTCACTCTTGCTCAAACTTGTCTACAATTTAAATAGGGAGTTGTGTATACTTTTCTTGACTGATTTAACTTGCTTTGATAATAGTGATTTGTGTGTGAACATTAGAGTGTATAAAATAAATATATATATTCTTTTTGATACAGAGCTTTGGTCCGTGTTTCCTTGTTCCATAGTACTGTAGTCCTACTGTGTAAACCCTGAATACTGCTCATCTCCCTCTTGAGATAAGTCTGACTGCTTAGCCACAGCTACCAACTAAATCTTTGTGGTACAAACTGATACCAAAGGGGATTTATTGCATATACCTGTAGTCTTAATCTTTTGTAGTGCTCCCTAAGGGAACTGCACAGGATTCTGTCTAACACCATCCTTTCCTTAACAGATTTCACCCGGGGGAGAGTAAGCACACAGTGAACCATTGAGTGATCGCTCAACTCAGTGCTCTTGATTACTTTAGATTACTTATTTGCCAAATTTCCTACCCTCTGAAAGATATCAGCCAAGACAGAGTACGAGAGGCCGCTATACCAAGTAAAACAGGGAGGCACATCATCAGCACAATTCCCGTTCAATAGCAGGATCTTAAGGCTTGGGACTTACTGTCTCAACATTTGACCCCTTTCAAGAGCCACCCTTGATGTTTTCCTCCTGATAGATCCTTCATACCAGGAGCCCTCCAATAATTCGGCATTAAAATCCCCCAACACAATCACTGAAGCACCTTCCTCTGGCATTTCCCCCAACAGCAGGACAGAGATCATAGACGAGGCTTCCTCCAATTTGGAAATCTCTGCTAATAAATGTTTATCTCAATTCAAACACTTGCTGTTGGTCCCGGTATCCTGACATACCCATTCTAAAACAGACTCTAGCAGAGAGGATATACTGGTGACCATTTTACGCATAGAGAGCCCCTGGTTTTGTCTACAAGCCATCAAAATACCCCCAAACGGCCGTCCCTTTAGGCCAGGCTTCGCTTCAATAAACACTAAATCAAAACCCACTATTATCGATATTTGCCTTCAGGAAACCCTGCTGATGGATATAAGAGGATTTTACCTCTTGTGATATTGAGTTCCATGGCACGTTTCATATCTGAATTTCTAAATCCCCAACTCATTCCCCTCCCCACCTCTCCCCACCGATCCTCACCCCAAGGGCCCCACTCCCCCATGACTCTTCCAACTTGACCCTGCACTACATGAGTCAAAGGCTCATAAGGATCCACATTCATTGAATTGTGCACCCCCTCTTCCTTACAGGCCATCCAATCATAGGAGGTTGGTCATCCAGAAATAACAGTGGCCCTTTCGTCCACTACTTCAAAACCCAGAGAGAGGAAGCTTTCTAGTTCTGCCAGAATTGCGTTCTTCATGATTTGCGAACGAAAATATATGTTTACAATGACATGGCAGTCCTTGTGCAGCAATTCCACAAGGTTAATATCACCTGAAGTTACAGACCTCAACCTTAGAATTTCAAAGAAGAGTGATAACATGTAGTGTCTATTTAATGTCATTGTATCTAAATCTGCTCTTTGAAAGTTCATATATAAATATATATTCCCATTTTCTTCTTTTGTCATTGCCCACCAAAACCCTACCCCTACTGTGCCTCTTACTATCCCCACAATGTTCTGAAGGGGCAGGGCAGTTCCTTGTTCCGATTTCTTGCTTTAAGGGACCCCCAACCTCTGCTCTTCGATGGTTTGACACACAGGGGTGTAAGATTTACATAAAACACCCAGCAGAACTTCCACTGTGGGTGCTAATTCGCTAACAACCACTGGTCTTGAAAATATTGAGTAGAGTTTTTCCTAAATTGGCTGAGAATTTGCTGCCGCATCCTTGCAAGGAATGCCCCCCAAGAGTGGATTTTTGTTTCCGATAAGTAATGTATTTTGTTAGTGAATAAACTTTTACAACAACAATAAATAAAAAAAAGGTGCCAGTGCTGCATTTCTCAAAGCGCAAAATTTCCCTGAGCCTAGCCCAACTATTGGGATGACCCCATATTCAACTTCTGGGTGACCTTCTTCCCCACCCTTATCCAAGGATTCCTCATCACACAGATACTGTGAGATGTTACTCAAATCACAAGAAGGGCTCTCTTCCTCCCGTTGAGCACCCAAAGAATCCTTCATGACCAACTCCTGCTCTCCAACACGAGGAGGGTCAGTCAGGAGTCCCTCATACCACTTTATCTTCACATTTTTGAAAAAAGCCCTTCTTTTTTCCACCTGATCAGCCTTTGACAGGGCCATCCCCTTACTGACCTCCATCCAAAATGTGCATGAGCCCCTATTATTCTGCTTTGGGGGGAGCTTGCAATTTGTAGACTTTTTCTGTGAAACACCTTTTTCCTTAGGATGCAAGGCCTTATCCAGGGTAGGCTCCTCAATAGAACTACTACACAGAATAGCCTGCGCCTCCTCCTTACCCATCCTCAAAACATAAACAGAGGGTAAAAGGACCACAGCAGGAGTCACTACCGTAGCCTCTATAGATGGGCCAGGTACATCAACCTTTTCAACTTGAACCCTGGGCAACACCCCTGACTCCTCAAAGCTTTCCCGCTGATTATACATCCTGGACGAGGCTAAAACAAAACCCTCCAGGAAGCTGAATTTCACTGCGAGATCCTTAAGGGATTGTCTGACCTCCCATAATTCAAAATTAAGGGAGTCATACCCCGATCCATTGAATCCAAGAACCGGGACAAAATAGGAACGTATAATTCTTCAACTACAGTTGTGTGTCCCCCCCACTCCTGGCATCGCCTACGTCTTGAGCAGGTTGACACACAGATGGGCACCACATACCCCCAGCCAGATTTCTTTCTGGTCCCTCCCAGCTACTCAATGGTGTCTCCCGCCCGCCACACATACAACTCATCGGAATCGGCAAGCAAGAAGCATCTATTCTGCTTGGGAACATGTAGTCCGACTGGTATAACAATCTCAGGCAAGCCTTCGTCATGGGCTGGGGATTCTGGCAATGCCCGCTGATTTGTCTTAAAATCAAAGGAGAGTCTCAACCGCTTCCCCAATTCATGCGAGATAGCAGGTGCCAGTATTGACACGTCTGATACTAAATCCCTCCACTGCCCCCTCTCCCCTAACACAATGTCATTGATGTTTTCCTCAATTCTGGCAAGAGTTTGGTTCAGCATTCCTGTTGTTACCATCAATGAGTTCTCTGTCTCCTTAGAGAAACCTGCCTTTTCTCCCGCCACTTAGTCCAAGGGCTACTTCGTAGAGCTGTGCGGAATCCTCATCAATCGTCAGAGACGGACGTCTTCTAAGGCCATTTGTGGATGCAGGCTTGGGGGACTAATATCCAGGGCCCCACCCTCAGATCTCAAGGGGTCGGACTCCACACGGGGCAGCAGGGCTGGGAACTCAACCAAAGACCCCACACTTCTTAGCGTAGCCACCATTATTTAGTCCTTTGACTGTGGGCAAATAAAGGCCTCTAGCCTGGTGGCCTCCAGTGGCTATTCAATCTCCTGGGCTTACCTACTCCAAACAGAAACCTGCCCTTCCCAACCACCTGACTTGTACCAGGCTCTGTCACTGCAGTGATCAAATCAGTAACTCTCTCAACTCTGCAGTCAGCACAACAGATAATGTGTTTAAGGTAAGAGGCAAGGATCACGTTCAGAACAAGACCGGAATCAGAGAGCTCAAAGGGTACTCTGCCCACAGCCACTCTCCCGACTCAGCGGACCGCTAATCACTTATCTGAACAGTTAAGATGGAAACAAAATAACTGACGGGCCCCGGTCCTGGGGAGATCTTGTCATGATGCCTACCTCCAAGGAGCCAGGTCCGACCCAGCAACCCCAGAGGCAGGCATCATCCCCCCCCCCCCCCCCAGGGAAGTGCCAGCGGGCCCAAGCTGGGGCCCTTTGGACACAGTCCTGGCGCCTTAGGCGCCAGGCTCATGTTGGACCCCTGTCCTGGCGCCTTAGGCGCCAGGCTCATAAAGCTAGACATGTGTTCAAGTGTTTTAATGTGCACTTACCTGATGCAGACCATGCTGCTACATCCAGGCCCTCTTGAGGCCTGAATGGAACTACTTTACCTGTGGTCGGGGAAGGATACATACCTGATCGGTGGAAGGATACATACCTGAAGCTATTTAAACCACGCCCGATCAGCAACTCACGCTTCGCGTTGGTGAGCATCCAGCTGCGAGGAGCAGAACGTGTCAGCTCCTGCATCTGGACTTCAGCCACGCCTGTCAGCATCCTGGGTCACCTGCTAAGAGAGAAGTGGAGAGAAGGAAGACCTTACCTGCTAAAGCTGCATCACGGAGACATCACACCGACGATCCTGAAAGGGAAGGCATCATTTTTAAAAGCATTTCGCGTCGATCGCTTCAGCAGCGCTGCATTTCACTCACCTTTCCTGGGCACCTCCATCTTCAGCAGCGATCATCCGGATCCGCAGCCAATTCCCAGAGCCTAGAGAGAAAAAGACAAGAACACAAGGTGAGAGAAGGAAAGGAATAGGAAAAGCTCAGTTTCCTTCTAAGACTTACCTGTTGGGTCATTCCCATTTCATTTCGGGTCCTGCCGCTTCCTGGCATTCCGGACCCCGGCCCCTATGGGGAAAAAAGACAAAGACATTGAATGAGTGAATGCAAAGACATTACCCGAGTGCTCATCCAGAACTTACCTGTCATTTACTGGAACTGCACGTTTCACTTCGGGTCGGCGCCATATCTCCGGCATTCCAAACCACGGCCCCTAAGGGGAAAAAAGACATAAGCGTTAGCGCTTGCTGCAATAAGACAATGAACATTATTATTAAGCTTGAACTTTTGAACTTGCTACAGAACTCTTACAGCGCCTTACCTGAATAGTCAAGCTTATTTGAACTCCCATCAAACCTCAATCCAGTGAAGTAACTGGGTTTCAACGCGCCCCTGCATCAGAAGCAGGATGGAGAACTCATCCTTCCAGACCCTAAGGTGAGACTTCACGGGGAATCGTGGAAGGGTATCGTGGAGGGTTGGAAGGGAGTGGGAGGCTTGAACATTATTCCGTCAGTAGGTAATACTCCCTTTTCACGCACAGGGGAATATTCCTGCGAGCCAGAGTAGAGGGGCCCTACCTGTCCATCCTCAGAGTCCTGCGCTTCACCATTGAAGATGCATCAGCACTCGACGCCAGACCTGCGCCTCCGTGGGAATCAGGTGAGCGTGACAGATCTTGGCAGTCTAAATACGAGTCATTGACAGACATTGTCTGTAAGGTGATTAGATCAGACACAGAAACCATCTTCTCTTGTAAAACTGCAGATGCCACATCTCTGGGCATAAGATGGCAGGCCTTTAAAGCCTATATTAAAGGCATGGTGATTTCTAGGAAGACAGGGTTTCTGAAAACCATCCGAATGGACCTGCAAAGGTGCAAAACTAGATGTAAGGTGTTGGAGATGGAATATACTCGCTCACCAGACCCCAGGGTGCTTGCGCAAACATGACTGGAGTTAGACCTCTCTCAAGGCATGAGCCCTAAAATGTTCTGATAGTTTTCGCGGCCAGGAAATATGGTGAGGGTGAGAGACCAGGGAGAATACTTGCTAACTTAGGGAAGACTGAATGTGGGTGAGCTCAAATTGATTGCATCCTTGATGTGCAAGGGAATCCTAGGTGGGCAGGCTGTGAGGTGCTTGTGGTATTTTTAGATTTTTATCAATCATTATACACTGCTGACTCCACACAGGGTTACAAGCCATACACTCTCTGCTGGACGGGGTGCCTATCTCATGACTAAGCGCCCAGGCCAGAGATCGTTTAAATGCCCCCCTCTCCGCAGAGGAACTCCTAACAGTAATCAGAGATCTCCCGAAGGGAAATGCTCCTGGCCCTGATGGTCTAACGGCAGAATTCTACTATGAATATGGGGCCTTATTAGCCCTCCATTTCCTTGAGGTTTGAGTAGAGTCACTACATGACTTCCTCTTTCCAGAATCACTACAGGAAGCCACAATATTAAGTTTATTGGGTTTTCGCAAAATAGTTAATGAGTGTGGCTCGTATCGACCCCTCTCACTAATGAATTTAGATACCAAAATATATGCGAAGGCTTTGGCAAATCGCCTTCATCCGTTAATGCCCCATGTAATTCACAGCGATCAAGCTGGTTTCATCCCGGGTAGGTCCACATCCCTCAACATTTGTCACCTGTTTAATGTAATGGCTAGGTTGGACCCCACGACCGAGGTCGCGGCGGCGACCACTGATTACCCAAAAGGCATTTGACATGGTCACATGGGAATACCTGCTTGTACTACTGGAGAAAATGGGGTTGGGCCCTGAAATTATCTGCTATATCAGGCTCCTATATACCCGTCTGTTGGCTAGGGTACTGGTAAACTTGTGTGTGTCAGCGCAATTTGCCCTTGAGAGAGGTACCCTGCAGGGCTGCCCCCTATCCTGTTTGCTCTGGCTATTGAGACGATGGCGGACCTGATACGTGACCACCACAAACACCGTAGCATTTGTCTTAATGGCCCCCTTGAGATAATCTCTTTGTGGATCTCTAGTCTATATGCTGATGATGTATTACTTTATATCAATCTAGACCCTGTTCTCCGGGATATTACGTAGGTCGGTGAAGCCTATGGATTCACACTAAACTACTCTAAATCTACATATTTGGGAGTGGTGGTTTCTAGAGATATATCTACCCTCATTCGAGATAATTATCTTGCACTGGAGCGTTACGTGGAGGGTAGATTAGCTAGGTGGAAACTGCTACCAGTCACGGTGGCGGGCAAGCTGTTCCTGATCAAGATGATCCTAATGGTTTATAGTCATAATGTCGAAACCAATAATGTCGAAAGTAATTTTTTCAAAAAAAAAATGTTGAAAAAAAAAATGTAGAATTTTTTTTTAATGCATTTTTTTTTCGAAATGGGGGGTTCCTCCCAACCCCCTTTTTTTAAAAAAAATGTTCTTGTTTTACCCATTTTTTTTTAATCCCGAACTCCAAAATAAATATATAATTTAAAAAAACGGAATTCGAAATGTTTTTTTTTTACATTTTTTTGAAAAAATTGTCATTCGACATTATTTTTTCGAAAAAATGACCGACCACCGATCCTAATATCTAAGCTCCTATATGTATTCGCTAACTTCCCCATTTGGCCTGGTTACCCCTTTTTTTCTAGAGTACATAGCACAGTTCTTATGGCATGCAGGTGCTATACGGAAAAAGTGGGCGGATATGACTCTCCCTTAAGGGGGGCTATGTGGCCCCTCATCTTGAAATATATAGGTTGGCAGCACAGGCCCAATACACCTCCTATAGGTAGAGTGACGGAACGTCTCCGCCCCATGTTAAGTTGGAAAGGCTGGCTGTGAGCAAGTCTGACCGTAGGACACTATTTTTCCAATCTAGAATTAGAGACGATTGCCTGTTTGACCCAGTTTCTGCTACAATTTTTGCCTGGTACTCCATTTTCTCTAAGATCAGTGAAGCTTGGCCTTACTACAAATGGCTTCCTCTCTGGAAATTCCCCGGACTGAGGCCCACATGGGATGGGTCCTTGGCCCGGCATTGGGAGCGCCCTGGCTATGGTGCACTGGCAGATCTGTTTCCAGAAGGGAGATTTATAATGCCACAGACATGGCGTCAGGAACATGTGAACACGGCTGTGGAGGTAATACAATACTACAGGGTCCGTGCTGCAGTTGCGGCTTGGTGGCCCGATTACCACGCTGAGCCCCCTTACATTGAGGAGCTGTCATATATTGCTAACTCTGGCGGAACCAGAAGGCTCCTTTCCACATTGTACAAAATGGTATTGAATAAACTGAAGTTCTCATCGCTAAAGGTGAGGCTCAAATGGGCTGAGAATGTGGGTATTGAGTTGTCGGATGCCCAGAGGAAGCAAATGTGTATGCATACTAAGACTGTATCATTCAATTCGAAATTTCATTTCATGCAATTTAAACTGTTAGACTGTATTACACACCTTGGAAACTGGGTATGATGTATCAATGTGGGGGATACCATTGTCAGAGATGTTGCTCACAAGACGCTTATCACATGCATAGTTCTGGAGCTGCACCCGCCTGGATGCTTTTTGGGACTCGGTTCTTAAAATATTGTCAGAGGTGGTGAGATTCCCGATCGAATGATCCCCATTGGACGTATTGTTTGGAGTGTGGGCTAAGTTTCTGAATAAAAGGTTGCGGTCATTAGCTAATATGGGTTGCATGATGGCTAAATGGTGCATAATGTAGAGGTGGAATGACAGAAACCCACCGGTGGTCCAGGCCTGGCTGGTTGCACTCACTTGGGCTTAAAACTGTGAAGAGGCTAATATCGAGACATTGGCCCATACCTCCAGGCCCAACGATGTGTGGGCAGAGTTTCGCTCTTATCTAGCAAGCCAAACCCCAACCTAAAACCACTGTATTTTACCAAACCGGACTGAAATGGAACCCAGTGGCCATAATGCATACATGTTAAGAGTCCAATTTCTGGTCAACCTGCATGTCATTGATTGCTTGTATACATTAACCGAAGCCGATACCAATTGTGATTTATTGTACTGTGCTTATCTGAATATTCCCAGCCGTTATCTTAAACTTGGCAGACAGCATATGAATCTAGGAAAGCTACCAATGCTGGAGAACAGTAGTTACAGGTACGTAATGTATTCCTTCTTGTCATCTGGCAAGAAATCTAGGATGGGGCCCATCCTGTACCATAACTCCCTGTCATAATCGGGCAGGATCAGCATGGAATTGGCTGCCTTGATGGTGGTCACGGCTGTGTAAATTATGCACTTCCCAGAGGAGTTAAGTCGTTTGCCTGCCTTATTGGGCAGGAACGTGCATTAGGAGATGGGTTAGCGGTGTGCTTATGGCACACAGTAGAAACCACTGAATCCATGCTGTTCTGCGTACGGAGACACTTGGGGGCATTATCAGGCACCTTACATTTTTATCAAACCTGTCTTTCTTGGGGGGAGGCATGAATGCATTCTTCATGGTCAAGAGACCATCCTTTCAAATGTCATCAACGACAGGGATGGAGACCACAGACCTTCTTGTATCCTCCCTTTGCCGATACAGGAAGCCATCTTTTTTCTGTTCTTCCAATTTTGTCCGAGAGATAATCTCTGATTGGAGTGACATATGGTTCACCATCCCCATTACACCAGATAATCAAATTAATCAGTGGTATCAGTATGGGTAGAAATAATAATTTAAGGAGTTATCCTCTGACTCTAGAAGGATTGTTATGTGGATGAGGGGCTGGAGTAGGGACGCGTGAGGGGTCATCCTGTTGGAGGCAGAGGCAGCGGGCCTGCAGGTAGATCCACACATGGAGGAAGAGACTGTCTCGGAATTACGATCTAAACTGCCTACTTAAAGGTCTGCAATCTAGACAGTATGTCCATTGACAGGTCACTGGGCTCTGGATGACTGGGAGCCTGTATTGGAGGTGGCTCTGAGGATGGAATGGAGAAATTACTTACTGGTAATGTTCTTTCTATGGATTATTCTCCTGCAGACTCCTCATCAGATAGATATCCCTTTCAGCGTCAGCTGCTCAGATTTTTTTTTTCGACGGGGCGTATTACACCTCTACTCGGATGAGGAATTATAATAAGCTCTTTATAAAGGAGCTTGCCTCCTTCTATCAGTAAAGAAGGCATTTGTCAAACTGCAGGTACTTTCGCAGCGGGTTGGATGGGAAGGTGATGAGGAATCTGCGGGAGAAGAATCCATAGAAAGAACATTACCAGTAAGAAATTTCTCTTTCAATGGATTGCCTTTCTCCTTTACATTCCTCATCAGATCGACTCTCAAACAGGGAGGCGGGATGAAAGTCCTTAGACAAGGAAACTCTTCAAAACTGCTCTCCCAAAGCAAGCGTCAGCTCCGCGGGGCCACATCTAAGCAGTCATTTTTGGTGAAGGTATGCAGTGTGGCCCAAGCCGCCGCTCGGAAGATGTCTCTCTCTGTAGAGCCAAGAAGGCAGCCACACTGCTAGCGGAGTGGGCTCTGATGTCCGGAGGTAATTCCTTTGCATTTCTAAAAGTTACCTCAAGGCAGCAGAGTCCAAGCAATCCATTTCAAGGTGGATCACAGATAGCCAAACCTTTCCTTGCCAATGAGAACGCTACAAACAGTTGGTTCATTTTCCCAAACTCACCTTTTATGGTGTGAGAATGGCAGAGAGTCCTTTTCGAGTCTAGCCTATGGAACCGCTCCTCCTCCTCATTGGAGGGATGAGGAGGCAGGTAGAAAACAGGCAGGTCGATAGCTTGAAACAGATGGAACTCAGATACAACATTGAGTAAAAATCCCAGTCGAACCTTAAGAGAAACCTCCTCCCCGAAGAAGCAGATATGGTGGCTTGCACAATAGGGCCTGCAGCTCACTGAAGACTGCTTTTTTGCCAGCCATTACGTCAGCCAGACCGGTCAGAGTAAGCAAGTGAATGGAGCAAGAATGCAAAGGCTGAAAGGGACCCGCCATGAGGAAAATGAGAAATGAGTTAAGGTCCCAGTCTGAGACAACAAAGGGAACAGGCAGAAACGTATACACAAGGCCCTTCAGGAATTGGGCCGTAACCGGGATCGGAAAGAAAGACCCTTGATCCGGAGACCTTTTGAAAACAGACAAAGCCACCAAGTACCCTTTGGCCTTGTCAGGCCTTCTGGTTGCAACAGTCAGTGACAGAAGGAACTCCATCATAAATCAACGACTATGATTATACTATATAAACGTGGAACTGTTCCAGCTATTGTATTAGCCTCGAACGTAAACCTGCTTGACCAAATACTCGTTCTTTTGGCTCCAGTCGGGTTTATTCGCCATTTCTTTTTGTTAAAGTCCTTCTTGTGTTTTACTTTGCGCAGCAAACCAGGTTTGCCTTCTTTGTTCACCGTCTTTTGGCAGGCTTATATCAAGAAGCCTTCCTTTTGGCACCTGGGTGTCTAGGTGGGCTGAATGTGAGGGAGGGGTGTAGGCACTTTGTCATGATTGGCTAAGGTGGTTGTTCCGGCCGGACAACCCCCCTGCTGGGTGATTCACAGCCAGGCTGTGTGAATGGGGGATTTTCACATATAAGGCAGGACTCTTGGACTGGAAGTCAGAGTCGCCACTGGAACTGCAAGGAACCGAAGAGAAGCAGAGAAGAAGAAGGCTGCTGCAGCTACCGAGTCCCGGTGGAGCCCTGCTGCAGTCCTGAGCTATCTACCCTTTTCAGACTGGATTTTCACTTGTCGTCAGTCTTCTTCCCTTGAGATTGGTGGGATTAACCAGCTCATCTTCCACAGGCAGAGGATCCTCTTCTTGGTAGAAATCCCTGCACACAGCTGTAGTGGTCCGGATAGCCACCTGAAGAGCCTCTCCTGTTTTAAAGGAGCGCACCTTTTATTCACCGTTGCTTTTGCTGCTGCAGGCCTCATCCCTGGGTAGTGCAGATCACTCCAGACGTCCTCCTTCTTGTCCCCACGACTGAAGTCACAGGAACCGTGAGTCTGCAGGAACTACCAGAAACAACTGCCTTGGCACCAGCTCTGCTTCACTTGAATCAGGTACTGTTTCCGACCTCGAGGAACTAGGGTGAATCCCTTTTCTCCTCACGAAAGGCTTGTCCTTATCTTCCTTCCCTCTTATAACTTTTGCTTCCTCTTGTGACAATATCCAAGTACTCCTGGCAATCTCGAATCGTCAACTATACTAACCGTGTGATCCTCGACAACAGGAACCCTGTTCCACTTGACACTGGCACAGGCCTATTGACTTTTATTCACTTGTAGGAAAGTGTCCTCTGATTCTAATTGCCTTGACAAAAGTATTGCCTATGATTTATTTCCCCAATTCTCTTGTGTTGATTCAGATGCTAAGTGTGTTTTACTCCGGTAATATTTCTTCCCATGGGTACGCGTATCTTTAGTAAGAACGAACTGTCATTACTGTCAAAAAGTGATCGCATCTGTCCCCCCGGTAACATCTTTGTTTCACAACACCGGTCTGTCAAAACCAAAGGTACTTACACTACACACAACCAATTCACTTAGTGTAAAACCACACGTAAAATACCTTGAATTGTGCTGCACAAATAGAAGTGAAGTGTTTTATTTCTAGACCATCTGTTCGTAAATGTACTTTTACTTTTCAACCAAATACTTTGAGTCAGTGTTTGCTTGAGTCACAGTAATTGTGGTCCTTTGTGTAACCTCTACTACTGCTCATTTGCTCTTGAGATAAAGTGGTAGCAGTAGCGCAGCAGCCAGACTTAACAGTGTAGTACAGGCTTGTACCAAAGGTGAACTTGTATTACCACTTGTCGTCTTAATTGTGTGTAGTGGTCCCTAAGGGCACTGCACAGGATTCTGCCTAACAGTCAGTAGCACCTCAAGTACCTCCTCTTGAGAGGATGAGGTATGATGACTGGGACCTCTCAGAGACACGCTTGTAGGTTGAGGGATTCCGGGTTCAAGTGGATTACTCAACCTATCCGTCCGAGATAGGCGATCCGGAAGATGAGGCAGGAGGAGAGGTGGGCAGATGGCCAAGTTTAGAAGCTGCGAGTACCACGTTCTCCTCACCCAGTCTGGGACGATCCAGATCAGGGTTGCTTGGAACCTCCTCAACCTCCTGAGAACCCACAGAATGACGGGAATTGAAAGGCAGGCATAGTGGAGGTCGAAGACCCACTCCACCAGGAATGCATCCCCCAGTGCACCTCTCGCCGGGAATTCCCTCAAGCAGAACCACTTGCACTTCCTGTTGGACTCTGTGGCAAACAGATACACTGTCGGGGTACCCAACTGAGTGAAGACCTCCTCTAGGACTTCCTGGCAGACTTCCCACTAGTGTGAGCCCGTGTTCTGCCTGCTCAGAGCATCCGCCAATTTGTTCTCTGTCCCTACCAGATGTACTGCTGACACCGAGCTCTGGTTCTCCAAAAAACAGAACCACAGCTGCTTCGCCTCTCTGCAAAGGGGAAGGGAACGCACGCCTCCCTGCTTGTTTAGATAGTTTATGGCCACTGTATTGTCCGTTATAATCAGGACGTGCTTCCCCTTGAGAGATGGTGTGAATGTTTTCAGAGCCATCCTGATCGCTCACAGCTCCAGCCTGTTGGCGTGCCACTGGGCTTCCATCGTGGTCCAAAGGTGTCAGAAAACGCTCCAGGTCTTGTATCACCCCTGCGGTTCACGTGTCTCATCCTCACCAAAAGCTTCTGTCCCGTTATACCACCATACAGAAGGCGGGCTTGCGGTATCCACGCTCTACGCACGGAACACATTTGCGTCGGGAACGCAGTTCCCGACGCCTCACGTGGAAGTTGCCATGGAGACTACGTCAGTGGACGCAGCATCTTCCACGTGATAGAAAACGTGTTGGGTCACGTGACCATCTTGGTGCCGGTACTTCAAGTACTTAATGATCTGGCGCCCACTTCTCGCTGCTTCTGATCCAATAGTGACAGTGGTTTTTTCTTGCTCGGATTTTGTGGTTTTGTTTGATCTCGGATTACGTTTACTGGATTGCTCTTGGATTATCCTTACCTGTTCTTGTATCTTGACCTCGGATTGTTTATGGATTATTCTTGCCTAGTGATTTGGTTTTGTCGAAATCGGACCTCGAAGCTTGGGAGACCTCTTACCTTCTTTCTTTCCTTCCTTCCTTTTCCCCCTCCAATCCCTTCCCTGTCCTTCCCCAGGGTGCTGTAGGCGTCCTCGTGCCGGCGGGTATAGGCTTGGTGCTGGACTAGAGACTTCCTGAGCACCTTTTAGGCGTCCTCGTGCCGGCGGGAATAGGTGGTTGCTGGACTAGTGACTTCTTACACCTTGGATTGTTTGGTCCACCGAACAGAGGGCAGATACCATCACACTGTTCCTACAGGAAAGAAGAAGGACTTTGCCAGGGACGTTCACTTCCAGGGAAACCAGGGTAAGAAACCTACCTTTCCTTACCATTTTTTCTTTCACTCATTCTCTGGTACTGATTGTCTTTTCTCTTCTTCTGGTCTCCAGAGTACCCCAGTATAGAGGACATTCTTGCATGAAACACTTCTGGTTAAACCGTTTTCTGCAGGTTAGTCTGTTGAGATTTTGTTACGTGTTCTCTTGAAAGGGGTGTATTTGATTGTAATCAGTATAATATTCTGCAGTCGTTGGCTGGAACCTGGAACCATCATCTACCGGGAAGTTGCGGGCCGCTCAGCTCTACGATCCCAACGACTCTACACCATCTTCCGATCAATTGGGTTCTTAGACTGTCCTTTCGTACTCCTGAGAATCACATTGGTAGGAAGAAATATATTCTTCACGACGGGTCAACGCGGAACCAGGCTCCCGGATTTCTGACAAAAGGCCACTCACCTGCAAATCCTCACAATGCACGCTCCAACCTTTCAGAGACATATCTGTGACCACACTGGCATGGGGCCATGGAGATTAGAAAGCTTCCCCCGCTGCTGACCCACCAAGAGAGATCGTTGGCCACCCACCTGGACTCCTTTAGAATATCCGTAAGGATGCTGAAGTACTGAGACCATTGAGCCCGCAGGAGCCACGGTAGCGACCGCATTGGCTGTCTGGCCGTCCGGCACTAGAAAAATGCAGGAGGCCATTGAGCCCGCAGGAGGCCATGAGACCTAGGAGGTGGAGGAAGGGAACCGCTGGCAAGGTAGTGTGGTTCCAGAACAGGGGAACCATCTGTCTGACACTGATGACTCCCTCCTTGGCCGGAAAAGCCTTCCCCACCCAACTGTCCAGGACCGCACCGATGAACTGGAGCCTTTGCGTTGGTGCCATGTGGGACTTCTGTAAGTTCAGGGAGAAGCACAGTCTTTGCAGTAGTGAGCAAGTGTCCTCGAGGTGAGACAAACTCTGCTTCGTCGACTTCCTGCGGATCAACCAGTCATCCAGGCATGGCAACACATGGATGCTGGATCCCCGCGGAGGTGAGCCGCGACTACCGCCGTTAGCTTGGTGAAAAACCTTGGGATGGAGGTCAACCCAAAGGTGAGCACTTTGAACTGGTAGTGCTTGTCCCCTATGAGGAATCTCAGGAATTTCCTGTGCTTTTGGTGGCTCAGCACGTGGAAATATGCGTCCTGCAGATCTATTGACATCAGCCAGTCCTGAAGCTAAGAGCGTGGAGAATGTCTCTCATTGTCACCATCTTGAAATTGTCCTTTCTCAGGAACTTGTTCAAGGCCCTGAGGTTCAAGATAGGATGGAGTCCTCCCCCTTTCTTTGGTACCAGGAAATACTGTGTATACCAGCCCGATCCTCTCTGCTCGGGAGGCACCGCTTCCACGGCACCCTTCAAAAGCAGGGCTTGCAGTACTTCCTGGAGCTCCTGTTCCAATTATTGTGGTGGTGGTGGTCTGTCTGGAGGCCTCTTTAGAAAGGGAAGACTGTAGCCCCATTGGATGAGCTGAAGGGCCCAGGCATCAGAGGTAATCTCTCACCATTGGGGTCAGTGCTTGCCTATCCGTTCTCCAACCAGTAAAGCATGGGGAAGACCTCAAAGCGCTTTGAGGGAGGTGCCACCCCAGATGCTGCAGCCATAGCCTGCTGGCCACTAGAAACCCCCCCTACCCCTTCTGGGGTGCAGGAAACGCTTCGTCCTTGCCTGAGCTGCAGGAGCTGTGCCTTCCTGCTAAAGGGCACATAACACCTGTATCCCCTACCTCTAGAGGCGAAACTGAATGCAGGTTTTGCCAGCTGCTGCACAGCTAGGCCCAGTGACTTTGTGGCAAGCTTTGCATCCTTAAACTTTTCCCAAGGACTCATCAGTCTTTGGCCCAAATAGATCAAAGGCGACATCTAACAACTTATTCTGGACGTTTGATGAGAAGCTTGAAGTATGGAAATATGCCTTCCTCCTGAAGACAGTAGCTGTCCCCATTGACCTTCCGACACAGTTGGAGACGTCCAGACCCATCTGCAAAGACTACCGGGCCACCTCTTGTCCATCTTCCACCAACAATAAAAAGCCTTCCTGTGTCTCTCCTTCGGGAATGTATTGGGAAGCTTCCCCTACTGCTTTCCACAGCCCAAAGCTGTATTTTGCAAATGCGCAAGACGCATTGATCGCTTTAAGGCCATACTACCTGAAGAAAATATTTTCTTTACCAGGGCGTCAACTTTCTTACCTTCCCTGTCCGTAGGGAGAATGGAAGTTGAGGTGGACGGTCTAGTATTGACCGTGGCTGCTTGTACTACTAGCCCCTCTGGGGTAGGATGGGAGGAGAGGTACAGTGGGTCCTTTCTTGCCAGCTTGTACTACATGTGAATTCAAAATTCGTAAAAAAGCATAAGGCCTCTGGCACAAGGTGACAATAGTTATAGCAATAGCCAGAGTGAATGGCATGGCTCTTTTCGTATGCGCTCCCTCATCCAAAATGTCAGTGAGTTCATAGCTAGACCTCTGTCAGGATGAGGCACTCCAACCTAGGGCCTTCACCACCCTGCCCACTGTGGCACGATACTTCCCACTTGCAGTTGCATAAGGGTGGACTTGCTGAGTCTCCACATGAGGGAGAGTGTCCAGGCCACTTGCCACTCCAAAGCCCTCAAGTCATCCTGATCTAAGAAAAAATCTGTCTCCAGAGCCTGAATATGAGGGATCGAAAGCAAACGGCTTGAGGGCGTCATCACTGAAGATCGACACCATAGTGCCGGAAAATTTGGATTGGGACTGAGGCACGTACGATCGATTGGGCATCGACGCTGATGGATCCACACCAAAACAGCGCTGGTAACTGCTTTGATGCATTGGCAGCAATCGGTGTCAAGCCCGAGGGTGCCGGCGTCTGTGCGGTCTCCTTGTGACTGGGGTTTTCAGGCACTACTGGAGCCGACTGAGCGTGCTGCTTTGAGGAGTCATCCATAACAGAAGTGACTTTCTTGAACATATCAAGCATTTGCTCTTTAAAAGCCTCCCACTAGGCTTTTGATGTATCCCCTGAAGCAGACTTCCCATGTTCATCAGAGGAACCGGATTCGTGCCTGCAGAGATGATGCCATTTCTTTTTATGGGCGGAGGATGAGGAATGGCTGCACGAATGTGAGCGATTTTTGGCCTTCTTATGGCACCTATCCTCCTTTTCCATAGTGAGCCCCTCCATCCTGAGTTACGACGATCGGGCGGTCGAGTGGGGTGAATATTGTGACATGGGCCAACCTAGCGCTAGTTTTGCAGCCCTCTCCTGTAGTGATTTCAGGTTCATCTCAGCACGAGAACCATAGTCCTTGGTCTGCATGTAGTGCCTCGGCATCGGTCACGTCACTGAGTGTGGATCTAAAATGGACATCTTGGAACTGCAATCTTTGCACCGCTTGAAGCCCTACACCTTGGGAGCCGACATAGTGCCGAAACCATGTCGAATCATTTATCAAATGAAAATAAATATTCTCAGAGAGAAAGAGTTGTTCCGTATGAGCAGCTTGGTTAGCGTGCGGAAAAAGGAACTGAGGTATGGGGGCGTAGTGAAGTAGTATATGTATGATGAACGAAGTCACATCCGTAGTCGACAACCACTGCATCGAGTCAAAAGGGATTGATGGCAGAGTCGAGGTGACCTACACCCCCTGTCAAAAGGTTTCTGAGCAGCTGACGCTGGAAGGGATATCTATCTGATGAGGAATCTGCGGGAGAAAGGCAATGCATTGAAAGGTGCACTCGGAAAGGCCTCCTCGTGTCATGCCGCCCATCACTTCCAACTAAACCTCCTATTTGTCCTCGGATAACGTACCTCCTGGGCGTTCAAAGCCTGTATCAATGCTATGGTCCAGTATCTCTTCTGGAAGAATCATACGAGGACCTGGAAATTCGTGAGGCACATATGGAGCCAATGTGAAGACTGGCTTTGTACATCTTGAAAAGGAACTAGAATGGTCCTGTGGATGAGCAAGTATTGCTAGAACCGCAGAGGTAGTCACTGTTGATTCCTGTGTACGGGAGGACCCTTTAGGAGAAAAGAAGGTTGTAGACAGCAAGGCATGCACCTTGGTGATGAATGATGTGGTTGTAGCTGTGGCAGTAGCTGATGGAGCCTACTGCACTGTTGAAGGGAAATGGCACACACGCTTCGGGGGTCAGTGGGTGGCATGTTCCTTCTTCACGCTCTTACCATGGGCAGGCTCAACGTGGGATCTTGACCTCTTAGAAAGGAGTATGCTCCAAGGGTCTGCTTTGACGGAGAGAGGCATGGCTTCGAACAGAGGCTGAATCAGGGGCCACAGCACCTTTGTCCAACCAAGCCATGTTACGCTCACCTGGTATCCACGGGGACGCCACCCAGCCCTGGTTGGATGATTTGCACTCTCGAACCCACTCCCGGTCGCTTGGTAAGGCCGCTTGTTAAAGATGGGTCCGCAATATAGGAGAGCTGGATTCAATACCAGATTGTCTTTATGTTTTCCCACCTCCCTTGGTCTCAACTCCTTCCTCCCCCTTGGGCCCTCTTCTCACCTTAATATTGTAAAAGGTGGATTCTCCGTCCTGCTCCTCGTGGCAGGGGCGTGTAGATGTGGGGGGCGAGCAGCGACCAAATTACTTCACTGCTGCAAGCCCCCCATGTGGGAATCCAGACCTGCTGCGACTCCATAGGTTTGCTGCTTTACAGTCTTTATATGCAGTTCTTATGTTCCTCTTAGTTCAAATAATAATGTCTTGCTTCTTTCCTTTTAGGTATGGAAAGGTATTTTGGTGTTGTCATGCAGTTTGAAGATGAGCATGGGCCGGTAGGCGATGCTGTCCGGTGAGTAATGCGCGATGCGTGGCGCTGTTTTGCCTTTTATATTGCTAACCTGTGTCTTTTCTCTCCTTGCAGGTTGCGATGTTCCTCGCCGAGCGCTGTAATGTTCCAGCAATGATACTGACCAGGAGATGATTACCCAGGTAAGAATTGTCTGGCTTTCTTGATTCGGGAGGAAACGTGAGTAAACGCTTACTAATGCTGTCTTTCTTTCTCCTCTTTCCAGGTTATGGTATTCTAGGATGCATGCGGTGCCGGATGATGGAGCTCGTACCTTGAGGTGAGTGGAACTGAAATCAGCGATGGATTGAAGACAGGATACTGTTCCAGGTAAGTTTCGTAGTGTTCTTTCTCTCTCTGCAGGTCCTTGGTTTCAGGTAAGCTGGCATCAAGGAACTGGACACGGTGAGCGTTACGCTGCCCACAGCAGAATAACGCAAAGCATTTTCTGCTGTTTGGATGTGATTTAAATAGTCTCAGGTAAAGTAGTCCAGGTAAAATAGTCCCAGGCCTGCCACACCCAAAAGACTAGACCGCATAGATCGGTTCCTTGTAACTGAGCTATATGTGTGCCTCCATGTTGGGTGAACCCCGCCAAGTTAAATAGTCCCAAGTAAATAGTCCCATTCTAATGTTGGTCTTCATGATGGTCATGAGCCTGGCGGACTGACTCCAAGAGAGTCTTGCAGGAGGTTTTAGGGCCTTTGACCTGGCCCTAACTGGAAGGCTGACTTGCCAGTGAGGGCCAGGGGCAAGGGTCATGACAGCCACCATCCTTCTGTGACAGTCCTTGAGCATCTTGTGAGAGACAGATGGAATGGCTGTTGATGTCAAGGTCCAGACAGTAAAGGCAGTCATGATGGTCTTCAATGTAGACCTTTTTCAGGTGATAGGTGGAACAAGTCTGGCAGACTCCAAGAAGAACCAAAAGGCGACACCAACAGGGCCTCAATGATGGAAGCTGAAACAGCCACCAGGAGGCTACGAGACTTGGGTACTGTGAAGAATACTACAGATCCCTCAATGCAACCCTGCCTAAAGTCTCCTCCCAGGCAGACACTTCCTGATCCCAACTTGGGGGATGGTGTACTGCGGGAGGATCACCTGGGAGGAGACAGGACCCATGGTGATGAGGAGATTCCGTGGGATAAAGCACTGTAGTTTTACTCTAGGTACATTGCGAAGAGTATTACTATTAAAGAGGTAATGGCGTATTGTCATTGTAATGCCCCCGACTACTATATTAAAACTAGAAATGTGGACATAAGTCTTATAAAACCGGAACAAGCCTTATCAAAGCAAAGATCTTTTGGGGTATCCCAAATAAAACACCCTACTTACTCCTAAGGATACAACATACAGGAATCTGGAAATCTTGTCTTTAATAAATTACCTTCCTCTCTAACAACTAATTCTAACAGTCCTCTTAATAAGTTCAGGAAAATTATATCTACTCATCAAAAGAACTAACTTTATTGAAGGGGACTACAAGTCCCAGAATCCCAGATGTACTGGGATGAGGAAGAGAGCTGAAGGGGCATGCAGATGTAGCAGTAAGGCAATTAAGCCTAGTGGCCATTTTTCATGCGTATTCCTCGCATGCCCTCTTGGCGGCTATGGAGTTCTTGGAAGCTGCGCCGCCATTAGAATGTTCCACCCACTGTCTTTCACTTCCTGGTGTCTCACTCTAGTCTTTTGTGTCTTTTCTCTCTTTTAGTATTTAGCCACTCAACTTTGCACGGCTCGGTGCGTTGCAACCTTTAGCGTATTCACCCAAAAGCGAAAGCAAGTGTTTTTCCTCTCTGCCCTCTACCTCTCCGGCCCGCATCCCCCCTGTGCGAGGTTTCTTGTGGTTGTTTTGCGAACCGGGTCTCTTCCGGTTTCGACTCAGACCTCTCCTTTCTGCCTCTCCCCTTCGCGTTATTTTTCTTTTCGTGTGCCTGCTCCCTTGCGGGTTTGACTCCCACTTCTCTCCCTCTTGGCTTCTCCCTGGGTTTCCTTCTACCACTTCTTACCTGTTTTTTTTCGCTCTGTCATTGTGCTCCGGAGTCTCTTCTGCGGCAGGATTGACAACCTTCCGGTTCAGCTACGTCGCTCCATTGCAGTCTCTAGACCGAAGACACTCGATATTACGAGTGTAAGACATATCTGTTGGACTCGATTCCTTACCGTTGGAGAAGTCCCTGCAAAATGTACTGCCAAGATCCTCGGAATATATTCAGGAGAATCCCAGTCTACCATACCTGTCCACCTTGCCTGCAGCTTTGACGCAGAACCACCTAAGAGGTTTTTTTTTGTGCCTTTGGCTTTTGTTCCTCTTACTGGCGCTCGCGGAAGGGCGTCCTCTGCTGGACCTGCTTGTACAGGCGGCAGAGTGGCTTCTGTCTGTGGGAGGCCGTAGCTCTTCAAAAAAAGAAATCCTGATAAAGGGAAGAGAAGGCACCAGAAGTCATTAACAACAAACAAAGGTGAGGAGGAGGGTGGTGAAATCTTAAGTGATATCAAAGAAGAATCCGTATATGACACCATTGCAGTAGTCAGGCAAATGAGCTTAAAAGCCCATATCTGAAAATTGTCACTGAACCTGGGAGGCATAAAAGTCCCCCTCAGGAAAGGAGGAGTAGAAGGAGCTGGAACGAGAGCTGTAAGGCAAGCTGTGAAAGTAGAAGGAAAGAAGAAGCATGAGGCTGGCAAATCACCAAGAAGAGAGGATTCACGAGGGACACCGGAATGTGGAGACAGCAGATTTCACCTGCAAGTACTGAGAGTCCGGTTTTCCCAAAATCTGAAATGCAAAGGCTGAGCAGCGGGAGACTCGCAAGAGACTAAGCTTTCCCCCATTTGAGCCTTATTGCCGTGATTGCAGAGCTGTGAGCATGCAGGAGACTGAGGTCAGAAGCAAGAGGCAAGCCGAGGGTCTTGGGAGAAAAAGAAACTCCCAATTTGAGTGGCCGGACCAGGGACACCTGTGCAGAAGAAGGGTGTGGGCCCCCAGTGAGTAAGAAGCAGTATAGGTTGTAGTGGAAGTCAGGAAGGCATAGCAACCTGCGAAGCAAGTGTCTGAGAAGCCAGTGAGTGAAGCATGCCATTCTTACACTTTGCGCAAGCCTTGCAGGTAACTGTTTCCAACCCCTTATTGAGTCGCGTATGACTTTAAACATAACTTCTGCTCTCATAAAGTACTGTTCACAATGAAAATGTTGAACTACTTTAAGACTGTTATATAACGGAGTGGTCGCATGTCCCTATTTACGAAGAGGGAACGCTCTGTAAACCATAACGAATACCTAATCTTTTAATTTTTTTTTTTTTTTTTTTAAATTTACAACAAGCTCGGACGGGCATTCCCATCCCTGAAACAAACAACCATTAAATAAACTGAGTAGAGCAGTAGGTTGATCACACATGAAGAAAGAAGCAGATGGGTACAAGAGCTACCATCGACGGTTTGAGTCATCTTAGAGTGCGTGAGCTCCATCATTGGGGTACACCGTTCCTGATTGGGTGAAGCATGAGGGTACCCCGGAGGGGGAGCAGCATGGCCGGTGCTTGTGCCCAAGTAGTGCACTGGGTGTCACAAGGTAAATGGACTGGTACTGGATAACCTCTATCTTAAAGCATTTACTGGGGCAGGCCCTGGCAGAGTATATACGTTTCTCCAGGGACACACATCTGTCCATCTCGTTAGTCCATCTGCTCAGTGTGGGTCCGTCAGGCGCTCCCCATGTGGTGGCTATGAGTCTTTTGGTGAGGCCGAACGTGACGGCAAAGAATGTTTTTTCTGCTCTTGTGTATTCACCATCCCCCCCACACATCCAGCAGTGCGGCCTTGGGTTCCAGCTGTGCAGGCGTATCCAGGACTGCATTAATTTCCTGAATGCATTCACCCCAGAATCCATGTATAACCTCGATTTTCCACAGCATGTGATAAAAAGTGCCTGTCACTCTGTGGCATCTAGGACAGTCGGCGTCTTCCACCAGCCCCCATTTAGCCATCGCCGCCCGTGAGTGATAGACCTGGTGAAGTATTTTGTATTGTATGAGCCATAGTTTGGCGTCTATGCCTATTTTGCAGGGAAACATCAGGGCCTCCACCCACTCCCCGGCCTCCAGAGGGCCCATCAACATTTCCCATCAGTCGCGCAAACTGGTTAATTCCCGGGCCCCAAATGCAGTGATCATTTGGCACATCGTGGATGTGGGGTTTGCCTGGATTCTTGCATGTAGGACGTACACCTTCAATTGAGAACTTTTAAGGATGTCCGAGACTACGGGGAATTGGGCGCATAGGGCATGTGCAAGTTGTATACATCTGTAAATGTCACCCGGTGGGATGCCGAACTCGTCTCGTAGGGCTTCAAATGGCTTCAACTGTCCATCTTGTAAAACCTTTGTTAAGGTCAGTATCCCTTGGTCCTCCCAGCTAGAAAAGCGGGCCATTGTCAGGACCTCTGGGATGTACCCATTGTCGCACATAGGTTGGCCCATTGTCGCCCGCCTCCCCCATCCAATGTGTTGGAGGGCCTTGTTCCACACCAACCATATTTGTCGTATCATCGCTGGAAGGTCAGCCACTACGGTGTCTGAGCTATATAGTACCCGGTGGGGCTTTCTCTCGCCCATGCGTCTGATCTCGTTCCCGACGTGAGGGAGAGCAGATGTCAAACTCGCGCCTTGATTCAACCAACTTCACCCCACTCTCCCGAGTGCCCCTTACGCCCTCCTGCTCATCTGTGGTCTCCTCGTCCGATTTGATCCCAAATCTCTTTCTCCTCAATGCCTCTTCTCTGGAGTGTAGATGAGGTCTGCCTCGAGAGGAAGCCACCTTGCCTCTCAAACCCGGGGCCAAGGGGGCCCCCGTACCGGGGCAGACCGGTTAAGGGAAAAAAGCTGAAAGGCGCAAAAAACCCCTTCATTGTTGAGATGGCGACAGGATACAAGGCAGGACGGTGTGAATTAAAGGATCCAGTTGTATGGGGAATCCACTGAAAGTAATGTTAGGTGGCAGCTCCAAGGGAATACAACACTGCTCATTTATTTATTGCCCCTTCTCAGTAGAGAGGGAATGAAACGGGAGAACCGGGGAGAGAGAGAAGCAGAGAGGAGCGGAGAGAAGAGCTCCCGCAGAGCGTGGCGGGCAGAGAGCAGAAAGAATGCCCGGAGGCAAACAGGAGTGGAAGGAAGAGAGCGGCAATAGCAGCGGAGGAAAGAACTGAAGCGTACCAACCCGGAAGCCTAACGCGAATAGGTTGCAACGTGCAGGCTTCCGGGTTGGGGCTCGTAAAAAGGACGCCGCTGGTCGAGAGGTGGAAGGCTGGACTGCTGCAGAGGAAAGCACGAGCGGCGTGACAGCTAATGTCAATGGCTGCTCCAACGCCAGCGTCTCCACAGCTGCCAGCGACCGCCGTGCGTGACAGCAGAGTCTGAATGGAGCCAATCATTCAAGACGCCCATCTGTGATGCCCAGTAGTAGGCCCCAAGACAGGGTGTGCCCAGCCCCCCTTCCCAGACTGACCGCTGCAGAGTAGTCAGGACGATACAGGATTGTTCCCCCCATAGAAGTTTCCGGAGAGTAGGGTCTATGGTGGAGAAGGTATTACGGGTAATGTGAACGGGCGTGTTCTGTAGGACATCATTACCTCCTGGAGGTCACTACGGAATTTGTGCGTTAGTGGTGGGTGGGCATAGGCTGCCGCAATACGCCAGGAGGCCTTCCCGATATAGCCAGAGACCACCACAAAGCGCCCTCTCCAGTCTGCATGGAGCCCTTTCAGTTAGAATGGGAATCTTTTGTGCAGGAGGATCATGGTGCCCAGTGACCCAGTGGAGAACCCAGCGTGAAAGATGAAAGATGGTTGCATAGTTGGAATTCCTGAAGAATTTGCATTCTGTGCCCATAAGGTGCGTCTCGGTCAGGAGAGCTATGTCTGGTGAGTGTCTATTTAGTTGGTGAAGGACTAACTGCCTCTTCATCCGGAGCCCAGCCCATGTATGTTCCACGTGAGTAGTGTCAAGTGGTTATCGTTCGCCATTAGTGTGTGTGTGTGTGATGGTTGCATTTGCCGTGCGGGAAAGACCCTTTTTTAGACCCTGTTTGGGGCCCTTTGTTGCTCATAGGGCCAAGATCTCCCGCATAAACCCCTTCCCGGTCCTCACAGCGTCGTGATGTAACCCCCCATGGACCTGACCCATTCCCTTCCTTGAGCAGGGAAAGTACTTGCTTCAGCGGTTTACGAAAAGAGCATCTCCCCGAACCCGCCACACCCCGTACATCCCCCCAACTAGAAGCACCTGCGCCACTCCGTACATCCCCCCAACTAGAAGCACCTGTAACTCGAACCAAGTGGCAACAGGGCGTCTAACCAAAGCATAAACCATTATGGGCAGTAGCCCGGACTGTGTTGGTGAAGTTCACCTCCTAAAGGCGGTGGCTGCCTCTATCAGTCCGCTTAGGTAAGTGCTGTTGCAGCACCCGGATCACAAAGTGGCAGTCTTCATCAATTTTCTGTTGTTTCCTCTCCCTGCTGTGGTGCAGCCCCAGGTCCCAAGTCCGGGGGAGTTAGGTGGGGTGAGGTCTGTTCTGACCTTGGCATCCATCTAGCTGTTCCCTGTGGTGATCAACAAGGTCCGGTCTCATTGAGGATTTGAGTCTCCAGCCATTCCCATGCTTCCTTAGTTGTATATAACAGGTGGGTGGCCCCGTCATGATGAACTTTCAATAGTGCCGGAAAGAAGAGCGCATATTTGATAGATATCTCTTGCAGTTTTCTCTTCACAGAATCAAAGGACTGGCGGAACGTCTGGACCTCCTTGGTATAGTCTGGGTAAAACCCAATGCAGTATCCATTATAGTTGACGGGGCCGGTGGCACGGGCCAACTGGAGGATGGCGTCCCTGTCCCGGAAGTTTAGGAGATGTGCAATGATCGTCCGTGGTGGGGCTCCGGGGACGGGTCGTCTGGTGGGGTCCCTGTGCGCCCGCTCGAGGGAGAAGAATGTACAAGGTTTTTTGGGGGTGAAGAGATGGGCAAGCCAGTCCTCAAGGAAGAGTTCAACACTAGGGCCGCCTTCTTTCTCCGGGATCCCGATGATCCTCTGGTTGTTCCGTTGCGCCCTTCCTTAGGTGTCTTCTGCGCAGTATTCGATTTGGTCAAACTTTTTGGAGATTGCAGCTGGTTGTTTTTCCATTTGTCGGTCCGTGTCCTCTGTGTTTGATATTCTTTGCTCAGACTCCCCGACTCTAGACGCTAAGTTGTGGAGGTCCTGGCAGAGAAAGGACACTTCAGTGGACAGGCCCCTTATCTTCAGTTCTAAAAATGTTCTGGAGTCGCTGATCACCTTCATGACGTCTGTGAGAGAGATAGGTAGGTCTTGAGTTCCATCAGTTTGTCCTTCACTGCCAAGGGCTTGCGTTGTAGGTCTAGGGGGAGCGCCAACTGTGAAGAGGTCCATTTTGCTTTGCAGGGCCTGTCTTTTATTCTTGTCCTTAACCATTGTGGTGTTGCGCAGTTGGGAAGAGCGTCTGCTGGGCTACGGCCCCAGGGACTATGTCCTTCTCACTATGGTACGGGGTGCAATTCGGAAGTGGTACTGGCCTTCCCTGCCTGCCTGGTCCGGGACTCTGCGAGATGCCAAGTAGTGGGGCGCTACTGTGAATGTCGTGGCGAGTTGCGCCGCAGGTATTAAGTGGTGCGTAAGCCAATCCTTCGCTTGCTCTCAAGGCTTCCCGGCCGTCCCAAGGGGGGCGCCGTGTCAAGACAGCCGGGGTCCTCTAATGCTGGCCCCTTCTCCGGGGCAGAATATCAAGCTGATTGGAGTGCAGGCACCCCGGTCGTTAGTGTTACGCCTCCAGGGGGTGGGGGTGCACCGTTGTTGCCGCAAGTCCCAACCGCCTCTGAGTGTGCTGCAGTGCGTGTGCACAGGTGAGTTCTGGATTTCCCAGGGGTCCAGCGGGTGAGGCCTCTCCTGATAAAGTATGGCGGGTGCCCGGGGGAGGGCATAGGCATGGGGAGTCACAGGATGGCTGAACAGGAATGCCTAGGGGGTGAGAAGGTTCTCCAGTGGGGCCTTACGGCTCGCTCGCAATGTGGCACTCCTTTTGGTGGCTGTCTCCCTCCTCTGGTGTGCTTAGGCTGGGGCCCGGGTTGTGGGGTGGTGCCCAGAGCAGCTGGATGCGTTCAGGGTGCCGGGCCCCGGTAGTGAAATGGTCCCTGCACCCTCTCGGCCGTGTGCAATGCGGGAGTTGGTTTCTGCACTGGGGGGCCCCAGCAACCCACTGTGAAGCGGGGAGGCTTAGCACAGTGCTGGGTCCTGTCGCTACGTGCACTGGGCCAAGTTGGAGGTGTCGGGCTGGGACTTGCCAATAGGAGAGCGTCTCACCTCTGTTCCAGGAGTGTCCGCAGGTCTCCCCCGCCAGATGCGGACCGAGCCGCCATCGCTCTGGTGACCGGTGCGGGCGGCAGCAAGATATGGGCTGGAGTGGACTGTCGCCCAGGTTGTCATGATGCCTACCCCGGAGCACCAGGCCAGGCCCAGCACCCCAGGAAGCAGGCATCCTGCCCTTGGGTAAAAGCCCAGCGGCCCCTTATAGGGGCTCTTTGGACTCAGTCCTGGCGCCTTTGGCGCCAGGCTCATGTTGAACAACAGTCCTGGTGCCATAGGCGCCAGGCTCATAAAGGGAAGTGTTTTGTGCACTTACCTGATGCAGACCATGCTGCACGCTTCAGGCCTCCCTGAGACCTGAAAGGGGCTATTTTTTAATAGGGACTATTTTTTCACTCAGGCGTGGCCAGGGAAGGATACATACCTAGTTGGGGAAGGATACATACCTGGGACTTCTTTGGAGGCTATTTAAGCCACGCCCAGACAGCAGCTCATGCTTCGCGTTGTTCTGCTTCCTGCAGCTTAACGCTCACCGTGTCTGCTCCTGCTCCTGAACTCCAGCCACGCCCGCCTCGAACCTGGAAGACCTGCAAGGAAGGAAGAGAAGAGAAAGGTGAAAACCAAGGACTATTTCAAACTTCTTACCTGCATCCGGAATCTTCTCGCCAGCATCCCTGAAGAAAGACTTCCATTTAAAAGCATCGCGTTGCTCGCTGCAGCGCCACGCTTCACTCACCTGTCCTCGAGACATCTCCCGGCTCAATCGCGGCGGTCAGCATCGGACGCCACATCTCTGCACCTAGGGGAGAGAGGAAGAAACAAAAGGTGAGCAGAAGGAACACAGAAGGAAAGCCTGATTAACAGCCATAATACTTACCGGCTTTTCTTCCACATTTCGGGTCGGCGCCGCCCCGTTGGCAGGTACCGTACCCCGGCCCCCATGGGGAAAGGACAAGAGACATTTCTGGGGAATGATAAGGACATTTAGAGGGATCGCCCTCATCACTACTCACCTCAGCAGTTTAACCCCTCGACGCATCGCCTTCATTCTGCACCTGAAATAAAGGACAGATCACAGGTTAGAAAGACAACATAAACGGGACCTCACTTGAACTTTGAACTTTCATACTTACGGCGCATCGCTCAGGAAAGTCAAGTGGATTTTGCCAGCGCCATTCTGAAAACCAGTGAAGTAACTGGACGAACGCGCGCCCCTGCACCAGAAGCAGGATGGAGAGTTCATCCTTCCAAACCATAAGGTGAGCTTAAACCGGGGTTTGGAGGAAGTTAGAGAGGAACGAAGGAGGAAAGGGGGGAGCTAGCACACTATTCTGCAGACTGTTAATCCCCTTTCTCATCTGCAAAAGGATATTCCTACGGGCCAGGCAAGCACGATTTGGAGGTCCTGTCCAATCGGTGTTCCGGGTCCTGCGCATCACGCTAGAAGAGGCCACAGCAATCCAGACTAGACCAGCGCCCCCGTGGGAACCAGGTGAGCGTTACACAGGTGCAGTGTATGGGTGCCCCCAGTGGTGCTCAGCGTCCTCACGGGCTCCGTCTGGCCAGGTCCTCCCAGGGCCATTACCGTAGGCCCGCCACGCAACTGCAGGTGGTCTGGGATACGCAGCATTCAGTGCGGTCCCAAGATGGTGGCTTACACACCGTACCCCAGGGCAGTCTGCCCATTCGCCAGTAAACCAGCCCCGGTTTCGCTCAGGACTCAAGCAGGGGGTTGCAGGGATGTTCTGCCATGCAATCAGCGCTTTCCCTTGCAAGGGGAGTTATGGGGAGGCCGGATATTTGAGGAGGTTTCAGGAGGCCGTCGTGAGCTGGACCTTTTCACTCTTTCATGCGCGCTCGCGCATGCGCAGTCCCTCCCAAATATCTAATCTTGACTATACCTTGTAACTCGGGTATTAAGTCTGAAAACTACATCAAAAGGAGGTTTTGTGTGCCTAATTGTGTTTTCAACCAGGAGGCTGAATTTTATATTGTGTCGAGAAGTGACATTCTTTCTATTTCTATGAAGTAAAGAGTTTAAACTACTGAAGAGAAGAACAAGCATAACCCAAGCCAACAGGCAACCCCTTTTTTATACTGAAACCAACCATTCCAAGATTTAAAAAGAGGCATCCAACTGCACTGCGAAGTTAACACTCAAGTGGCCTAAAATACAAGTGTACCAGTATTACATGAAGCTGAGCGAGTGGCACCAAGGCTTTTCCGTAATTACTTTGGCCTGATAACTAACAGAAAGGTGTCATTAAAGCAGGGGAAAGGGAAATAATTGCTTGTGAAGTACATTCTGAAGTAGACACAACCTGTGGTACCAAAGACTACAGAAACCAAGGAGAAGTGAGTCTTATGCGTAGAAATGATAAGTTACTCACTGTAGTGACTAACGTACTCCTAGTCCATAGTCTCCTTTCCTCCATACTGTATGGGCGTCCCTCGCTAGGGACGGGAGACAGAAGCTTTTCCACCAGAAAAAAATCTTCTTTGCCTTTAAGTTTAGAGGCACAAGGGGACGTGGCCCTGGGAGCATGTGCTCCTATGACTCGGCCCACCGGCGCTACTCCTCAGTCCCCTTTGATGCATGGACAATATTACCATTGCCTAATGACACCAGTTTTATTAGGTGAGAGGATGGTGGGCCGTATGGAGGAAAGGGGACTATGGACTAGGAGTATGCTAGTCACTACAGTAAGTTATAATTACTCCTACATCCCGTCCCCTTTCCTCCCTACTGTATGGGCGATTACAACTGAATGTAGCCCCAGGGTGGAGAGGTGACCCTTCTAGGAAAACAAGTTCCTTAACAATGCCTGCCCAAATGCTGCGTCTTACCTGGAGCTGGCATCCAAACAGTAGTGCTTGCAGAAGGCTGAAGGCATGCCCACGGAGCGGCCCTGCCGATGACCTGCCACGGGACGTGCCTCTGAAAAGCCACTGCTGTAGCTTTGGCTCTGATGTCGTGGGCATGCATATTTGCTGGAAGCGGTCTGTGCTGTCCCTCATATGCCTTCTTGATAGCCACTATCATCCATCTTGCTATGGAGGTCTTGGAGGCTTGATAGCCTGGTCTTGACCCACTGAAGGTGACAAAGAGGGCCTCCGACTTGCAGAAGCTTTTAGTCCCGACAGGTAGAATTTTAGAGTGCTGTCACTGAAAGGCACAGGAGACCCCACTCTCTAGATTGGGGTATTACCATAATAATTCATCTCAGAAAGAAAGTCCAGAGGAAACAATTTGCAAAAAAGCGTATTAAGGATTTTATTGTACCTAATACATTTTTCTCTATGAATTTAATCACGAATTAATCTGCACTGTAATGATTTTTTATTTTACATAGCAGGAATATTTTAAAAACATCAAAATCTGATAAAAATCATCCTATTAAATCATTCATACATTTATCCGCATCCATACAACATCCATCAAAATACTCATACAACTCATCAATAAGTACAAGATAAAAACATATAACAAATATAACAATTCATCCACAATTTCATAGTTATACAAAAAGTTTTTGGTGCAAAACAACACATAGTGCAGGGCCCCAATAGGTTTTTTAAGTGGTCAGCAACAACAACACACAATGCATGGACACAGTAGATTTCAGAGGAGGTGGTCAGCAATCGGGATAGGTCAAAAAGAGACTTCACAAGTGGCCTTATCCTAGGTTTCAATCAACCGGTTTCGACGTGTAAACGATGGTTTGGTACGTCTTCATCAGGAGATTAAGGGTAGTTGTCTAAAAGCAAAACAAATATATGGGCCCATCAGTTCCCTATCCAAAACTAAGATCAAGTGAAAAAGAAAGAGGCCAAGTGAAAGGAAGCGGAAAAGAAAATGCAAGTACATGACTTCACAAAGCTAAATTGCAGACACAAAATGTTCTGCTGTTGTCCTGCTGAAAATCCCCCAATATCTACATATATTGGGGTTAAACTCAGGGTGTCATGCATGGAGTGCTACCATAAGGAATCAGTGTCCCTAGACCAGGCTGGTGCAGATCATAAATGTGGCAAAGAGTGATGGAAAAATTAGATACACACCAAATGGAAAGAAGTCAGCGCCCACATGCAAATATTTAGAAAAAACTTTAGAACGGACAACTTGCAAACCAACCTTGGCAACTGTAACAGGAATCAATCCGTTGTATACATTTTGTATGAAACAGAAACCACTGTCCTGCGAACTGACAATGTTCTGGTTAACAATCCTGCGTAGCAGATGATTGAATTTTAGACTCCAATCTGTGAGGGTTTCAAAAGAAATTATATCAGAAACCCTAGCCAGAAATACGTCAAGTTAACTAGTACCGTATTGGTACATCGATGTCTTTTACAATGTCCATATGACAGGGGAGGTCTAGGGAGGTTTGTAGCTGATTCCAAAGAGCTGCTTACCTGCGGAAGGCGTCCCACGAAAAATCGTAGCCGCTGCTAGAACAGGATCTAAAGTCCACGGGATCAGCTGCTTGCTCCGGTCATCTACGACTCATTCAAACGGGTGGGAGACGCACATCTAAACTACGTCTGCTTACCCACGCGTTAAGAGCAACTGGCTACCTATCACGTGGTTACACTGTGCCGCGTTGATAGGATAATACACGACCTAAAGGGACACGTGATTGTTGGTCCACATAGCGCGTGCATCCGTCAATCATGAATACTGAATGACGTATTCACATTGAACCGCGTGAATGGAAAAAAAATTGGATCAGCTTGTAATGACACGGGTGACTGTTGCACGCGCTGTAAGTACTGGGTAACGTAACTTATGCGCAAACACCAAACGTTACCACGGCAGCCGGATGCTCGAACTGAATCGAGTAGTTTATCTTGAGAAGAAAAATGCCAAGACACAAGCCAAACGCAGGTAAATGTGCATTTTTTTTTAACATGCAGATGGACCCTCCCCGCAACTACGTGATGCCTGCACACATGGCCCACACAATTGGTGCCGAACGGCAGTTCGCAGCAACACAAGTTGCCATAACAATGTAACAGCTCTAGTATTGGCATCTGACCCAATGTATGAGTACAAAAGAAATTTTGGAGTGGATAAATCAGGAATACTATGTGCCTACATGCCAGGGTTCCAAAGTATTTAACCCTTGGGTCAATGTTTTTAGATTGAAAATCCATAATTCTTCTTTGTAGGCTAGATTTTTTAGGATTTGAGTGGAATTGTTACCAAAAACCTTTTCCACACAAAACCATTCCATTTGATCTACTTTGTGGCCCATCTCAACATAATGGATCACCATTGGGGCATTAAGGTTACGAGTTTTTATTTTTGAGCAGTGCTCATTAATCCGTGTACTCACTTCCCGGGTCGTTTTTCCAATGTTCATTTTTTGACATGGGCATCGGATTGCGTAAATTACATTTTTACTTTTGCAAGTCGTAAAGTTGCGGAGGTCCCAATTTTTTTCTTGCATGAAGAACAAAGTTGTTTTTTTTAGAAAATCTACAAGCCACACAAGTGGTACATGGATAATGCCTGAGGACCGGATTTTGATTAAGATCCCGTATCATAGTAGGTTTGAGATTGCTTCTGCTGGCACGTGTGATCTTCTGTTTTAGATTTTTACTCTTTTTAAATGCAAAGAGAGGTTTGGATAACATGGTTCCTGATGCATTTAAAATGCGCCAATTTTTTAATATGATGCCTTTTATGGCTTCACTATGTTGACAAAAAGTTGATACGCATACTAGTTCCTCTTTTTTCTGTAGTTGAACTTTAGGTAACAATAGGGCCTCTCTATTTGCAAAACGGGCTCTTTTTCTGGATTGTTTTATGAGTCTTTTAGGGTAACCCCGTTCCAGTAGTCTTTGTTCCAAAACAACGGCATGTTTTGTAAAATTGTTGATGTCTGTACAGTTGCGACATAGTCGCAAAAACATGCCATAAGGCAAATTACGCAAGAGACTTGCCGGGTGTTGACTCTCATATTTTAGTGTTGTATTTCGTTCAGTCGCTTTTCTGTGTAATTCGGTGTGGAGGACACCTCCATCAGTGAAAATAGATAGATCCAAGAATGCAATTATGGACGTGGAGTGTTCAAAAGTAAAATGGATGTCTATGTCCACTTTATTGAGCCATTCCACAAACGCCAGCAAAGATTCCATAGATCCCTCCCAGATCATGAATATGTCGTCGATGTATCGACGATATATCTTGATTTTTTCTCTAAACGGGTTGGAAGTGCAGGATTTTTTCTTCCTCAAGTAGGGACATGAAATTCTGTTGGTACAATGTGGGGGTCTCCTATCTAGGATTGTTCTTAGACTGAGAATTGCTCTGTCTTGGGGTATATTTGTATAGAACGCCTCAATATCTAGGGAGACCAATATTTGTGTAGATGAATCGAAAGATCTTAATTCGACAAGATTGATTATGTCTCATGAGTCCAGTAGAAAGGTTGGGGTGGCCATAGCCAAAGGTTTTATGAAAAAATCGATGTATTTGGATATTGGTTCGAGTAAAGAACCACAACCAGAGACTATGGGCCGACCTGGAGGATTTTCAATATTTTTATGTATTTTCAGCATGATGTAAACAGGGGCACTTACAGAGGAAGGGAACCATGCAGGGTTCCTTTTGACAAAAGAATCCGAATATATTAATTTTTCAGAAGAGCGTACGCCCCTGTTTTGTATTATTCTATCAACGCGGCACAGTGTAACCACGTGATAGGTAACCAGTTGCTCTTAACGCGTGGGTAAGCAGACGTAGTTTAGATGCGCGTCTCCCACCCGTTCGAACAAGTCGTAGATGATCGGAGCAAGCAGCTGATCCTGTGGACTTTAGTTCCCGTTCTAGCAGCGGCTACGATTATCGTGGGACGCCTTCTGCAGGTAAGCAGCTCTTTGGAGTCAGCTACAAACCTCCCTAGACCACCTCCGTCATATGGACATTGTAAAAGACATCGATGTACCAATACGGTACTAGTTACCTTGACGTATTTCTGGCTAGGGTTTCTGATATAATTTCTTTTGAAACCCTCACAGATTGGAGTCTAAAATTCAACCATCTGCTACGCAGGATTGTTAACCAGAACATTGTCAGTTCGCATGACAGTGGTTTCTGTTTCATACAAAATGTATACAACGGATTGATTCTTGTTAAAGTTGCCAAGGTTGGTTTGCAAGTTGTCCGTTCTAAAGTTTTTTCTAAACATTTGCATGTGGGCTCTGACTTCCTTCCATTTGGTGTGTATCTAATTTTTCCATCACTCTTTGCCACATTTATGATCTGCACCAGCCTGGTCTAGGGACACTGATTCCTTATGGTAGCACTCCATGCATGACGCCCTGAGTTTAACCCCAATATATGTAGATATTGGGGGATTTTCAGCAGGACAATAGCAGAACATTTTATGTCTGCAATTTAGCTTTGTGAAGTCATGTACTTGCATTTTCTTTTCCGCTTCCTTTCACTTGGCCTCTTTCTTTTTCACTTGATCTTAGTTTTGGATAGGGAACTGATGGGCCCATATATTTGTTTTGCTTGTAGACAACTACCCTTGATCTCCTGATGAAGACGTACCAAACCATCGTTTACACGTTGAAACCGGTTGAGAGAAACCTAGGATAAGGCCACTTGTGAAGTCTCTTTTTGGCCTATCCCGATTGCTGACCACCTCCTCTAAAATCTACTGTGGCCATGCATTGTGTGTTGTTGTTGCTGACCACTTAAAAAACCTATTGTGGCCCTGCACTATGTGTTGTTTTGCACAAAAAACTTTTTGTATAACTATGAAATTGTGGATGAATTGTTATATTTGTTATATGTTTTTATCTTGTACTTATTGATGAGTTGTATGAGTATTTTGATGGATGTTGTATGGATGCGGATAAATGTATGAATGATTTAATAGGATGATTTTTATCAAATTTTGATGTTTTTAAAATATTCCTGCTATGTAAAATAAAAAATCGTTAGAGTGCAGATTAATTCGTGATTAAATTCACAGAGAAAAATGTATTAGGTACAATAAATTCCTTAATACGCTTTTCTGCAAATTGTTTCCTCTGGACCTTCTTTCTGAGATGAAGAATTTTAGAGTGCGCCTGACTTCTAGACAGTGCATAATCCTCTGAGCATCGTCCTTAGGGTCCGCGAAGAAGGTGGGTATTTTTAAAATGTTTTTATTAGCATTTATATAATTATAGCCATGCATGTATCAAATGTCTTACATCTTGATGAGTATTTCCTTGTATATGCACTGACTTGTTAGTAACATCAAAATAACACAATTACAAATAAACAACTTTCTTCACTTATCAGGCATTATCATGTTCCCATTGACTCTTTATGTGTACATTTCGCCAGGGGACCCATCAGGGGTGAATGTTGTCATCAGTCTGGAAGTGGCGCACAGGCTTGCCCCGACTTTATGTTGACTGTGACTAGTTCAGGGTCAAATATAGTAGAAAGGCAAAGAGTGTTCACAGGGGTTTGTCATCCGATGGATAGAACTGTCACACACATCAGTTATGTCCTCTACTTCAGACGATAATTCAGATTCTTCCCCCTTCCCCAACTCCTCACCTTCCACTTCTTCTTGAGTTTGCCTTCCTGACGTATTGAAGATCTCTCCTTTTTTTTGTGAAGAAACGGACGCCCTCGATAGGATGCCACCGTGCCTCTAGGATAAGGGCGACGGGGGTAGACCCACCGGGACTGCCTAATAGGGGAAAAAGCCAAAGGCACAGAAAACCCCTGATGTCTTTGCTTGAGTGCGCTGGAGAACATGATGGAGTTCCCCGGAGATGGGTATGTTAAGCGGTGCGGACCAAACAGGCTCCAACAAGGAGGCGTGGGAAGAAGTAAGTGTCTCTTGCAACAGCAACGAATACAGGAAGCAACAAGTAGGCACAAGGACGAGGCAAGACAGTCCAGAAAGCAGGCGCAGGTCAGTAACAGTAAATTCAAAGAGGTGCAAGTGGAAGGACCAAGGCAATCCGGAAGACAGGCACAGGTCGGATAATCAGGAGGACAAAGGAGAAGGGCCGAGGGTCAGAGAAAGTAGGCAAGGGGGAAAAACAAACTAGTAAAACAGAAGGAAAGGGGAGAGAGAGAGAGAGAGTATGGAACGGGTAGGAATAAAAGGAAGAAAGTAATGAGAAGGGAAACAAAAAGGCAGCAACAGGGGCCAAGAAAGGGCAGGAAATCCTTATAAAAAGGAAACAAACAGCAAAGAAAACCCCCCAGAGGGGAAGCAGCAGAATAGAACAGAGCGGCAGCAACACGGAAGAAAACCGGAAACGTTGCAACGCGTACGAAGCAGGAAGTGATGGTATTTATACCTCCGGCTTCGCAAGCGTGCAACATCTAGAACGGCACTGAGAGGAACCAAGCCGGGAAGCGCAATGGCGGACAGTTACGCCCGCGATCCTACGCCAGCGATTCCACAATCGCCAAGCCTGCCGCGATGTGACAGGAACATATTCCAAACCAGCGCTTTCCAGGCTTTGCACTTGTCGCCCCTGTTCATCCCTGATCTGCTTGCCCCCTCCATCCACACTCTGGTTTCTGCCGCTGTCCAGCATTCAAATTCTCTCTGCCAGCGCACATACTGCGGTCCCCCAGCAGATTTCCAAGCCATTGCAATAGATCTGTTGGCCTGTATAGGCAGGGCTCAGGTCGAGGATACACACGGGGGGACGGAGTCTACCCACTTTTTTCAGAGGGGGGACTCAGTCCCACCCCAGCTAAAATGAGAAACATTGAATGTCCTCTTTGAATTTATTAAATAAAGCCAACCTCGGAGATCGACCTGCAGTCGTCTTGTTTGTATCCTGACACTTCACCACTGCACTATATAACCTGATGAAAAATAACTAAAAACTAAATGTCCCATTTCGGTACTACAAGTCCCAGGGAAAACATTTGTATTGGTTCTTGGAGTTTAAAACATGCACACCTTTTAACGTTTTCAAAAACATTATTAGAATAAAATATCCTCTCTTGGTTTTGTGTGTGTGTTGATTTTATGAAAGGCAAATGCCATTCGTCTTGTGCAATTTGGGAAGTTATTCAGAGCCAATTTAATGAAATGTGCATATTTCACCTTGATATGCTAATTTCTGGCGATGTCACATACCATTGCATTTGTTGATGAGTCCCCCCACTTTCATTTTTAGGACTTGACCCCTGTATACACACCATGTCCATGAACTTGACCACATGCTTGTATTTGCTAATTCTGGGATATGCCCCTAACAGGCATTCTTTCGGGGTCCATTCATACCGTACTATTCCAGCCTTCCTACAGGCTTGTTCTATCCGTGCCCAGAACCTCTGCACTCGTTCACATCCCCAGAACATGTGTATCATGTCCGCATCCCCCGTTTCGCACCAGGGGCATAATGGTGATGTATTTTTGCTGAATGTGGCTATCCTGTGTGGTGTCATTTATGTACGGTATAATACATTCAGTTGAATCAGCCTGAAACGAGAGCTCCTTGACACCTCTCTAGGGTACGCCAATACCCTTTCCAATTCTTTTTCCGTTATGTCCGTTCCCAGATCTTTTTCCCATTCTCTTTCAGTGTCATGCTTTTGGGGTTGGGCATGTCTGCCAATAAGCTATACAGTCTGGACACCAGCCTCCAACAATCACTTAAGCTATGCATTAAAGTTAGTAAGGGGTTCGGTGTCGCGTCTTCAGGCCATGCATCCCATTTTTCTTTTGCCACCCTCTGAGCCCTTTGGTATCATAGGAACTGCCCTCCAGTTAACCCTTCTTTCTCTTGTAGTGATTCAAACTCCCTGAAGACGCTGTCTCCATACAGATCACCCCAGGTGTAGATACCACACCTTTCCCAGTGTCTCACCATTGCTATGTCCGTGCTAACCCTGCAGATATCTGCGGCAATCGGGGTCTCAGGTGAGTAGGGGTGCACTAGTTTTAGCAGCATCATGGCCCTGCACCATACCTTTCTTCCCAGTGTTACCATCATGGGGGCACTCCCCAGGCTGCCCAGTGCCACCCACAATATTTCTTTTAGTCGTGCAGGAGCCACTAGTCTCTGTAGTAGTTCAGTTTCAGAAGTGGCGTCATCTGATAACCATGTGGCTACAAAACTGAGTTGAGCGGCGAGGTAGTATTTTTCCAGATCTGGCAATTGCACCCCTCCCTCCCTGTAAGCCAGGCTTAGTGTGGCAAGTGACAGTTTGTGACGGGCTGCCCCCTCACAAAAATTCATGTAGCAGTACTTCTAGCAAGCGAAAGAAGGATGCTTTGACATTGCAATGGACATTGTGAAAAAAAGTACAGGTACTGTGGTCGGATGATCTTTAATGGGTAAGGTGACTATCACCAAAATGATTACGGTAACCTAGACCAGAACTTCATGGATTTCCTTAGGCCTTTTACCACCGCTACCGTGTTGCTTTCATGGATTTGTTCTGGGGTGTGTCGTATGTTCACCCCTAGGTACTTAAATGATTAATGTTCCCATCGGAGCCCAACCTTTGGCAATTCTGCCATGCCCCTTCCCCTCAGGCCCACTATCAGGAATATGCAGGACTTTTCTTTTCTGAAGTGAATCCCAGACTTCTTTGCGTAATTATCTAACACGTCTTTGTATGTCCCAGACCGGTGAAACCACCCTCCCAGATTTAACCCTTGCCACAGTTGCCAGGTATAGTATCTGTATCCACTTAATAAATTGTTCCCCGAACCCAAATTCCAACAGCACTGCTAACAACCATTCCCAGTATAGCGAGTCACACGCTTTTATGGCGTCTAGAGAGAGAATAGCATATTGCGCTTGTAAATCCGCTGTTTGCGCTAAAACATGTTGTAATCTGTGTAGGTTCAATGCCGTGCTAGGGCCGGGGATAAAACCGTTCGGGTCCCTGTGTATTAAGTCTCCAATAACCATAGTCAGCCGCTTAGCCAATATGGTGGTCAGAATCTTAATGTCGTAATTTAGCATTGCTAGTGGCCGATACGAATCACACTCGTCAGTGGGCTTCCCAGGTTTGGGTATCGGGATTACTAACTTTTCCCTCATGCTCTCCGGCAGTACCCCCATATTGTATGCTTCATTAAACACTTTGAGCTATACTGGGGTCAGGATTGACTCGTATGTTTTATAGAACTGCAGAGGGAGTCAGTCGCTCCCAGGTGTCTTGCTCGTGGCTAGTGACCTGATCGCTTCACATATGTCTTCAGCTGAAATGTCCCTCTCTAGTGCCTCGCGGTGCGTTGTGCTCAACCTAGGAAATCCTATTTCTTCTAGTGTACCTAGTATATCCTCCTGGGATACCTGGTGTTCGTGGCTGTACAGGTGGGAATTCAATTCCTTGAAGGTGTCATTGATCGGTTGGTGTGATTTATGTACAGTGCCTGTCTTGTCCCTCAGTTCTGTGGTTAAGTGTCTCGGGTGTTCCCTTCTACACAGCCACAGCAGCAGCTTGCCCAGCCTATCTTCCTCCGCATGCACTCTGGTAGTCTTTACAGTGTGGTGAAATTTTGACAGCCTCCCCCAGGCGTCCTGGCAGCTTCGTCGTTCTTCCGCTAGCCTTATCTCCTCTTCACAGTTCCCCAGTGCATGTGTTTCCCTTTGTCTGATTTCATCCTCCCACTTCACCAACTCCATCCTCAGCGTTTTCCTAATACCACCCGCACTAGCAATAACCTCCCCCCTCACCACTACCTTCATTGCTTCCCAGACCGTACTCCATTCCCTGACGTTGCCCACATTCCTCTCAATGTATTCCCTTAATTTGTTCTGTAATTCTTCTTTAAAGCCTGGGTCTGTCAGGGCGTCCGCGGGCATGAGCCACTGTGGTATAGACGGCCTTGGACCGGATATTCTCCACTCCAGCATTAACGGTGAGTGGTCTGAGACGATCTGCTCAGATAATATGCCGATTCCACCACAGTAGGCTTTGGCCATAAATAGGTAGTCAATCCTGGTATACAGGCCATGGGACAAAGAGAAATAGGAATAACCCCTGTCACCCGCGTGTAGTTCCCTCCATACGTCCTCCAGGTCGAGGCTCTGAAGTAATGCGTTCAGCGCTTCCGTGGCAGCCTCAACTCGTGTAAAGGAGGTCCCAAGTATGGCCCGCACTCCAACCGTCCATTTTGAAGTACCAAGAACGTTCACGCCAAAGTATGCGACATATGATGAGCAAAGAAACCTGCAGAGAGCCGCAGTGGGGCTCTGTCCAGTACCTATCAGAAGAACAGCACCTATTGAAGTACCGACACCAAAGAAAACATGGACAGTAAGGTACCCATTAAGAAAACCATATCAACAAATGAAACAAAATGAAGATCGTCTGAGTACAGTCCCTGAAGAAGCCAAAAAGGTCTTAATGGAAGATGAATGGTGATGTCACAAGAACCGGACTGACTCACATATAGAAGATATGACGACCTGAGAATGACGTAGAGAGACGAAATGCCATGGACAAGGGACATCGCAAACCTAAAGTGAAAGGACGATGTCAAATGAAAGAAGCTTATGCCATAAGCATGACAAAGATATTTAGTTAGTTTACGCACGTACATATGCTTGAAACCACAAGAAAGCTAAGAAAATTGTGTGGCTTGCTATGCTTAGTAGTAATATAGATTGCGCCAAGCGCCACCTATACATATCTACCTCAAAAGAAACAGGTTACATAAGTATAATTCCACTATGAAAAGAGCAGAATCAACCAAAGGTTACTAGAGGCCGCACGAGGACGGCTTCATATTTAACAAATCAAGAAGAAAAAGCAGAAACAAAACTCAGCAGAGACAAATCGTGCCAAAAAGCCAAGGTTGTATCAGCTAAAATAGATGAACAGTTGCTACAATTAATGAAGCAAGGAAAAGAATATCCTGCTCAGAAAGGTCAAGATAAGAAACCGAAGGCAGGTGGTGGGCAAAATGTAAATCAAATATACAAATTACATGGCGAAGAAGGGAATTTTACGGTGTCAGTCTCACTTCTTCTCGCTCGGCTGGTCACGTGATTCATTCACATCTATGCATGGCGGAGTGCCATGCAAAGATATCAGAACTTTTTCCAGACAGAGATGCCGTCTCGAGGCCAACCACAGTAAAATAATTGACACATGACCACTAAAGTGATGATTGATTGTAACAATAATTGGAGGAAGGCCGGGGGAGTTGGTGGGCACCCTGCACATGGCCGACCATTCTGCATGCTGCTAGGCAAAGTGGAAAAGTATGAGTGGGGTTGGTGCCAACCCAATCATAGTGGACCAAGTAATCTAGGGTCCTATAGTTAGTAGAACGAATGGGACGTTGTACTTTTAGGGACATTTACAGTAGCCATTTTAAGGTAGGGCTTAGATGTCCCACCTGACAGTGTTTACCCAATCCCCTTACTCTGTTACCACATACAGATATGGTACCTATATTAAAGTTACCTTCCTAGAACCAACAGAATTGCATGCCAAATTTTAAGCGTTACACATCAGTGATGACAAGTCTTTAGCATAAATGATGTGTTTTTCATGAAGTTCGTTGTGGAGTTGTGAAGCGAGAAGGAAGATCACGCATCCGCTGATATTCATGAAACTCCCCGTTTTTTGTACTTGTCATTAAACGGACTCCCTTTGCCAAACCGTTGAGTTGTCATTACTGATTTGATGCTTGAGTATTAATCTGCATCCCCATCCCTCTCATCGGTGCTGCGATTCCATCTTAAAGTGCCATTGGGCAACCCCCGACTTTATGGGCCGTTGGGGTCCTGGTGCACACTCGAGTGACTGGCGGGCTGGATCTGTACAAGTCTAAATTTCTTCACACAGTTAAAGTCACCGCCCCAGATGAAAAAACATTCCCGGCATGGGGTTATTTTTGCGCATAGTGCGTTGAGGTGTGCTGGGATCCCATGGTTAGGAAAGTAGGAGTTGACTATACATACTTCTACGTGCTCTATATGGCCCCTTAGTATTACGTACCTCCCATCTGGGTCAGCCTCCATCCCCAGTAATTGAAAGTGAACCGCTGCACTGATCCATGTAAAAACACCACAAGCATATTTAGAGTAGGCCGCTCCATAGCCGTGCCCTCCCCAGTGTTCTTGGACCGTAGCCATAGTATTTTGTGTTAAGTGGGTTTCCTGTAATAGTGCAATATACACTTTTTTTTCCTATTAAGGAAGGATTTTACACAGTTCCTGCGCAGGTATGTGCCCAATCCCGAACGTTCCACGTCAATACCTTGATGTCAGCTGCCAAGATAGTACATGGTTGTCACTCTGTGCCTCCCCTTCACACCCCCTTCTCCCAAAATATACACTCTTCCATCACTACCCCACATCTGAGTGACCACCGCCCCTGCCTGCTCCCCGTCCTCAGAGATGCACACTTTGCCTCATATGCCATTTCCTGTGAAGAATTTAAACGTTCCAAACAACAAACCAAACCAAACAACTACACCCAGCAGCTGCTTTTCCTCCGCAGCGCTCAGGCGCCCCTGCACCGTCTTGACCCATCCAGGCCATTGTGTGCAAGCTATGATGTGTCAGCAACTGCCCAACACCAACCAATTCGTGGAGTGGGCCTGAGAGCCCAGGTCAAGTGGCCCAGTCTCCCCCCGTTGAACTTGAATTACTCATTTGTGGTTGAGATAAGTACCAATTACCTTATAACCAGGCCATAGCAACCCTGGTATCAAATTTTGTTTACCCCAGTTTCCTCCTCCTCCCCTGGACAAAGTTCCTCTCATGTGACAGTTTCATCTCCCCCCGCCAAATTATTGTGTTCCAGCCACATCGTGGCTGCTGCTGGTGTTTCAAGGTAGGCCGCCCTTTGTACAACACTTTGAGCCTGGACGGATACATAAGCATGTATTTAAGGTTCAACTGTCTGAGCCTAGCTTTGAGTGGTACAAAAGAGTTCCTCGCCCTTTGGACTGCTGGTGTATAATCCGGGTGTATGGCTATTTTGGAGTTATCCCGTCGTATCTCTCCTCCTTCCCTTGAGTATTTTAATATAATTTCCCTGTCCTGGAAGTTCAGGATTCTTGCGATCATTGGGCGGGGGTGCAAACCCGGCGGTGGCCATTTCTGTAAGGATCTGTGGGCCCTCTCCACCACAAAGCCCTGTGAAAGTTTACCCACCCCCAAGGGATCGAGAAAGGATCCTGGAACACTTTCGCAAAGGTGGGACAATACAAAAGAGGGTCGGCAAACATAACGGCTTACCGGGATTATAACCTGACGTGCAGCGGAGCAGAATGAACTTTGGGGCAGTCAAGAGAAGATTGCGAGAAGCGGGTCATAAGTACATGTTGCTTTACCCAGCTAAACTAAAAGTTTTTCACAAGCACAGAACTTTGTTTTTTGAAACTCCGGAAGAAGCTATGGGATGGCTCGACACGCAGGGTTGCCCCCAGGAGTCGGACGTTCAGACGGAAGGAGGAGGAGATGCGGATAAGTAATGAGCGAGAGGGGCACCGGGGGGTGTCAGAACTTAAGACTATGGGACTTGAATATAGTCACTGATGTAGCTTGCTAAATGGTGTGAACAGGCCGGGAGAAACACATGATCCGCGAATATTGCGATCATGACTTTGACAAGGAGCCTTGCAGGGCCAACCTTTACATCCCCCATTTAGGGTTTAGTTAGGTCGCCGATAGTGTGGTGACACCCTGCTGGGGTCTTGCCCGGGGTATCACGGTAGGCCCAAACGCGGGGGAGCCTGAGATCCAGGGATGGAGCTGGGCAACTGTTGAGGTTGGGGTACGGTGGGGAGGGAAGGGGTTGTGTGCTGTGGTTTGTTATAGTTGGGGAAGAGTTATGGGGTGAGCCTACACCTCACGGAACACGAGACGAACCATGGGAGACCTTAAGATAGTCACTTGGAACGTTAGGGGGCTCAATAGTTATCTGAAGCGGAACAAGGTAATGATGTACCTACGCAGACAGAAAGGGGATATAGCCCTGTTACAAGAAACTCATTTAACGCAAGATAAACTGGAAGCGGTATGGAAAAAATGGAGAGGGACAGTGGTGGGGGCGACATACTCTGCCTATGCAAGAGGGGTAATCACATGGGTGGCCCCAATTGTTCCGTTTCAGTTGCTGAGCTCGCAGGTAGAGGCGGATGGTAGGATGGTGATCATGAGAGGGATGGTGGAAAATAGAGAGATCTTCATCGTAAATACTTATGCCCCGAACCAAGATACAGCTGCGTATTTTAGGACCCTGTATAGTAAACTCAGTGGCAGTGTGGGGGGAGCTATATTGTGGGTGGGAGATTTCAATTGTGTGTTGAACCCCAACATAGATAGATCAGACACTAAAATAGTTAGACCCACCCCGGCTGCAAAGGCACTACATGCACTATTGGCGGATTTTGGGCTGACAGATGCATGGACAACACGTCACCCCCAGGATAGACAATATTCACACTATGCAGCCCCACAGGGCCTATTTACAAAACTGGACTATGTATTTGTCACGCAGGAGTTACTGACCGAAATACCGCAAGCGGAATACAAAGCTAGTGTCCTCTCAGACCACTCGCCACTGCTGCTAACGTGGCAATACCGACCCACAAGGGGGAGGATACCCACATGGCGATTGCGTGCAGAAGCGCTTAAAGAAAGCGTATTCAGGGAGGATGTGCGAGAGTAAATAATAAGTTATTTCGAGATAAATACTGGCAGTGTTAAGACAGCGGGCACACTCTGGGAAGCCTTTAAAGCGGTAGTGAGAGGAATTGCCATAGCCAAGTCTAAAGGACTGCAGAATGGGATTCTGACCGAATTACAGGACTCTGAAAAGGAACTGGAGAGGGTATTGGAACAGGGCAGCAACACTAAAGCAGATATAGAAATGGCACTGGGCCTGCAGCAGAAATGTGCAGGATATTGGGAGAGATTATGTAATCTTAATTATAAAAATTACATAGAAAGACAACATGCTGGAGGCGACAAACCAGGAAGACTCCTTGCGTGGCTCTACAAAAACGAGACTCCCATGCCCCCAATCAGAACAATAGTAAAAGACAATGGCGACGTAGTGGATACGCAAGAGGGGGTTAATCAAGAATTTGCAGACTATTATAGACGCTTGTACGGAGACGAGACGGGAAGCAAAAGGGGGGAAATAGGAGACATACTGGAAGACATTGGGCTACCCCAAATTAGTGTAGAGGAAAGGGAGGAGCTAGATGCCCCGATCACCCTAGAGGAGCTAGAAGAAGTGGTGAGGCAGCTGCCCACGTGTAAAACCCCGGGAACCGACGGACTCCCCAGCGAATTTTATAAGGCATATAAAGCAGAGATTCTCCCCCCACTGCTGGAAATGCTTAATGAAGCATATGAAGTTGGGATACTACCGGAACCACTGCGCGAAGAGGTCATCATACCACTCCCCAAGCCCAATAGGCCTGGTAGTGACTGCGGATCCTATAGGCCCCTATCGATGTTAAACCAAGATAGTAAGATTTTAACAGCGGTTCTAGCAAACAGACTAAAGAAGGTAATAAATAAACTAATTCACCCTGATCAAACAGGATATGTCCCAAATAGGAATATCTCGAATAATTTGAGGCGACTCCATCGAGTGGTCGAATATACTGAAGGAGACACTAGCAAAATGGTGATAGCATCGCTGGATGCGATCAAGGCATTTGACTCGGTCAAGTGGCCCTGGCTGACGGCGGCCCTAGCGAACTACGGTATGGGGCCAGGATATCTTCACTGGGTAGAACTCCTATATAGTGCGCCATTAGCAAGAGTGAAGACAGGAACTGTGATCTCTGGTCCCTCTACCAAGTTGCCACCTTTCAGACAGTGATGCCCCTGGTCCCCCATGTTGTATGTTCTGGCTTTGGAGCCTCTAGCGATTTATTTAAGGCAGCAATATGACGCAATAGGCATTGTCATCGGGGAAACATCACATTTAATTTCACTATACGCAGACGATATGTTATTGTATTTGCGCTACCCAGAGGAGAATCTCCAGTATGTGTTAGAAGTGGTGGAGAGGTTTGCTGAACTCTCAGGTATAGCTGTGAACCCAAGTAAATCCTGTGTGTTCCCGCTGGGCAGATATAGGGGGCTCTTGGCAGAGAATTTGCCGGTACTCCAGATACCGTGGGCGGTCACAACCTTTAGATATCTTGGGATAGACATATACCATACAGTAGAAGCCAAACATAGGCATAATACAGAAAGAACGGTTCAGAAACTGGAAAACAGCATGAAGTTCTGGGCGAAACTCCCCTTGGCAATGATGGGGCGTGGGGCGATGCTCAAGATGGTGGCATTGCCCAGACTGTTGCATTACTTCGCGAACATCCCATACTCCATACCCCGGCAATTCTTTATTAGGTTGGGCAGCATATGCAGGGAATTCCTATGGTACGGGATGAGGAACAGGGTAGCCCTGTGGAAACTCCAAAATCCGCATGAGAAAGGGAGCATTAAATTACCGAACTGGGAAGTATATTATGTAGCGAGCCAGTTGCAACATGTAGCCAAATGGCTCTCTGCGGAGCCTACCTTAGAGCATAGGCTGCATCAAGGAGATTGCACCCCATATTTTTTGAGAGAAATGATATGGTTACCCAAGCGGGAGCTAAGAGGTCATCCGGGGATGTTGGGTCTTGGGTGGGGGATGTGGCTGAGGGCGTGCCGGTTGATGGACAAGCCGGCCCTGTGCTCTTCGCAAATCCCATTGGTCACAATGATGGGAACAGAAAAGCAACTAAGGTTAATGATTAGGAAATATTGGGAACCGGTAGGATTAGCAACATTGGGGGATGTGTGGCAAGAAGGGAAAATACTGGAATTTGAGGAGCTGGTGGAACAAACGGGGTTGAGTGCTGGGCAATATATTACGTATCATGGGATGGTGCAAGAATTAAAGATACCTGGTCCGAGGTGGAACCGGACACCACACTAGATGTGATATATGATATAGCAGAAGGAGGGCATGAAACATCTAGAGTGTACGAGATGATGATGACTCAAGTGGGCAAGGAAGTGGTGCAACTTAGACTGGACTGGGAGGAAGAAGTAGGGGACCTGATGAGTGGCGGGATGTGGGAAAGGGCTCAGGGGTATCATAAAAAAGTATCAAGAAATGCTAAACTGCAAAAAATACAGTTGTATATAACTCAAAGAGCATATCTGACGCCACTAAAGATAGCCAAATTTAAGAACGCCGGAAGCCAAGTGTATCCCAAATGCAATGAGGAAATGCAGGAATGGTACATATGTTCTGGGCATGCCCACTGATAGCGAAATATTGGAGAGACATAGCACAGAAAATTGAAGACAAGGGAATCTGCATGAAGGTGGATACTGTGTTCGCTTGTTTGTTTCGGAGGGTTCCCCAGACCGCGGAAGCTTAAACATGTGAGTAAATTGAAAGATCTGGCATATGTTCTGGCGAAGAGAAGGATTGCAATGGGATGGAAAGCGTGTCACAAGCCCAAAGTGGAGACGTGGTGGAGGGACTTGCAGAAATGGGCGGAGGCAGAAACAGTGGCATGGCAGGAAGCGTGTAAAGGGGACATAGAGGGTGAAGCTGGAGCCCTAGCGGGTTGGAGACAACTAATAGCAGAGCTATTTGAGCCTTCGTATGATGAGCCAAGTAATGATGATTCAATAAGCGGGGCGAGAGAGGTCTCCCCACCACAAGAGGTGGAGACTAACAATGGGAGAAAGTAGGCTCGGGAAGGGGGTGGGACGGGAAATACAGTGGGCGAAAAAGTAACAATGTATGTGCATTTATGAGCAAGTTATGTATTCACTGTAAGTTGAGTTTGGTTTGTTATTTGTTGTTTGAATAAAATTAATAAAATTGTTTTAAAAAAAAAATAATAAGTTTACCCGCCCCCACCTCTTGCAGTAGTAGGGTTTCCACAGATCCTGTGGGGTTCGGGTCCTCCATCCCCTCAGGAATTCCCAGCAAGCGCACATTGTTTCATCGGGCGCGCCCTTCAGCGTCTTCCGCCCGTGTTTCCAGAACCGCGTTTCTCCTCTCCAATTCCTTCAGCCTGATTTCCAGGTCTTTTGTGGTCCCGTTGTTTCCTTCAGTTCAGTCTCCGTAGCCATTACTCTTTCCACAAGGGTGCGGATGTCTTGTCTCATCAGTTGTATGTCTACCTTGACCTCTTCAATTTTGGTGTCTATAAATGACTGCAGTGCTGCGATTGCTTATAGTAATTGGTTCTCTTTGTTTCCAGTTTCAGACTGCTCTTCCTGTGTTGCTGCATTGCTCTGTGACTGTTCAAGGGTCTGGTTGCATTGAAGGAGTCCATGATCGTGGACTTCCATTTCCCTTTGGGTGGGGACATTCCCTTCTTTGCTTGTGCAGGTGTGGGTTTTAGTTGCAGTCAGCTACGCAATCTTTCCAGCCCAGGATGGTGCCCTCTACATAAATGCAATGTTCCCAGGCTAGGTCCAGACCTGACCAAGCTCTTCTTGGCCCCACTGTGAGTAGCCCCTCTTCCAATCCAAAGTCATAACCGTGCGGCCTGTGGTGTTGTGTCCCCGCTTGCGCTCAGATCTTCGACACCCCTAGGGTAGAGTTTTCACTATTTGTGGGCACAGACGGCACTGAATTTCACTGTGCGAACTTTCTAGTACTCTTAGTATTGAGGATTATCTCTGCCAACCTCTTGTGTGCTGTCCTCGCGCCATAAGTATGGGATGTAGGGACTCACTTGGCAAGTAGGTTCGTCCTTCTGCACCGCTATGTGTGGGCAATTGCAATCGCCTTTTAAATTCCTTTTGCCCAGTTTAGGATCAGCAGTGCGAGGCTGCCTTCAGTAGAACGGCGCAGCACAGCCACACAATACAGTGCCACAAGCACTTGTCCGTGGCCCTGCAGTACAGCGCGTTCCTGTGCCTTAGTCACTGTTCATATATGTCTTTTGGAATTAACTAAATTACAGTGCTCTTCCTGCCTCAGGGTCTGTTGGGATGTAGCATAAGCCCATGGGAAAAGGACCCCCCCATCGACACAGCTTACTTTGTGTTGACAATTTCGGCTTTCAGAGCATGGAAGTGAGTTTAGAGGCGCAAACCCACGTGCGTTTTCGTTTTAGTGTAATCCGCCCAGGCTCTAGCCCAGGCGCCAGCTGTGTCCACTTTTGTTGCCGGGGGCAGCGCGTGACTCGCCTGCCTCGGTTGCCTTCTCAAGGCACTGTGCTGTTTTCCCGCGTCGTTGTCTCAATCATGGGTCGCTGGGATCAGAGATATCCCGGGCCTCTGCTGGGTGCAGTCCCCCTCAGGTGTTGTGGCCACAGTTCGCTTTTACGGGGCACTCGTGCGGTCGTATGGGTATCTTCTGAGTTTGTTATGGGAGTGCCGCTCTCGGCGTTCCTGTCAACTGCGCCCGCTGCAGTCCAGCTAGTTTCTACTGTACTCCGTAGCCACAATCATAGGGTCATGCACCCTCTGCACAGTCCAGCGCCAGCTGCCAGGGACGCGCCAAGCCACTTTTATCAGCCCTCAGGTGCCGCAGGAGTTCCCCCGCCGGTCCGACACGTTCCTCTTTCATCGGGCAAGGTCTTCACTTTGTGCCACAGCTGCAAGTGAGTTTGTGGTGGTTTCCGCCCACGTTCACCCCCGCTTTCTTCCAGGGGTTCCCTTCAGCACACTAAGGAGAAGCTGTTGCGCTTCCACTGTATCGGCTGTATTCACATGCCGATCTCAGCTCCTCCTGCACTCCGCAGACGGGCCGTCACAGCTACCGCCATCTTGCCTGCGCAGTGGCACGCCTGCATGAGCCTCGCTCTTCAAGTGTTTCAATCCGATTTTTCCCAATTTGGTGCGACGAGGTCAGGAAATCGTTTCTTGCATCTATTCATAAGTGCGGTGTCACTTATATCGCCATTCACCGGTCAATTTCATGATCATGGAGAGTATCTCGACTGGAGCTCTATCCAGAGACCTCCTCACTCCATGGGATCAGGCAACGCCCCCTCCAAGAAAGTGGATAACACTATCTCCTCATTCAGGTGAAAGGAGGATACCATCTTTGGTAAAAATGCGGGTTGCGTTCTAAGCACCACCTTGTCTCAGTGAAATCCAGGCACTAGTGGTATCAGAGCATTATACTACTTTTCACAAACGTGACTCCTCATTTTTCCAGGGGTTAGTCACCCCTACCCACAATCACCTCCTACCCCTCTGACTGTCGCACACTACCTACACTGCGCCTGGACTCCCCTCTCTCTTTACCTACAGCAGTGCCTGTGGCTTCAATTGTGTTGATACCTAGTGCTAATTTTAATTTCAAATCTAGTTTGCCCTGTGATGTCAACTGTTTTTCACCTAGTTGCAATCTCTTCTTTGTTGTCTGGCCCAGTGACTGCATTGTGCTACCCTGTCCTGTTGTTCTGTCTTGTCCACCTCCTCGACCCCCCCTCTCTCTCCTTCCTCCTCCTCATCACCTATGGTGCTCTCTGTTTCACCTATCTTCTTCAACTGTTACTCCATTGACTATCCTACCCTCCTCACTAAGTCTAGCAGGAAGAAGTTCAAAAAGGATACCTTGGTCTCCAACCCTGGTCTCCCATCACTGACACTTACACCACTGTTTCCTCCAGACAGACCCTCACCAACATCCTCTGTCGTTCCTTCGCCAGACCTCTGGACTCTCGATATGGTCTCTGTGCGTTCTACTTTCTCCTCCTCTCCCATTAATGGCAGCACCCGTTGGGAGGCCTTCCTGTCCTCCTTCCACTCTTCCAAGGTCATCATTAATGTTTACCGGAACAGCACCATCCTGGTCCAAGGTCCCCAGGAAAACCACCTCCTCTTTGATAGACACTTCCCATGCCTTTATCAACTTCCTTCCCCTACTGTTCCTTCTCTCTCTTCTCCAACTTCCTTGTCTACCTCCTCTACCTCCCCCCTGGCTACCTTGCCCTCTCCTCTCCCCTTTTCTGCCCCCCCTCAGGCTCCTTCTACAACTCAGCAGTGCGTACCTCTGATTTGCACCATTCCCCAGAAGTCTTTCAAGGTTGCCAACCGTCTCGATCTTGCCACTCTCAACTCTCGCTTGGCTGTCAAACACTCCTCTGACATCTGCCACCTCCTGGAAGCACTCAACCTTGTTGTCCAGCTCTGTCACGAGTTTTGACTCTCTCCTCCCTGATGGCTACAAGATCCTCTCCGCGCCCGGACCTAATCGCCCCGGTGGGGGAGTAGCCTTGATCTTCCCAGAGTGGATTCCTGCCTCTGCGATTCCTATGCAGGTCTACTCATCTTAGAGAAAGCCTGCAGACAAGGCAGTAGCTCTCCTGGCCATTCTCTCACCATTGCTACTATCTATCGGCCACCTAGTCAGAGTACTACTTCATTCCTGACATTGACAACGCAAATCCTCCTAGGTGACCTCAACATCCACCTGGATGCTTCCTGTCCCTCCTCTTGACTCTCTCTCACTTTCTATTCTTCCCTCTGGTCCGATTCATTCTTCAGGGCACACTCTGGATGTTCTCATCTCCTCTGACCAAGCCTCTCATTACCCCTCTTTCCTGGAGCGATCACTTTCTCCTTTCCTCCCATCTCTCCCTCTCTGCCCAGCAGGCTAAACCAGCTCCAGCACCGCCACCTACCCTATCGGTCATCGGGCCCATGAAGCATGTCAGTTAAGGCTTTTGCTGCCACCTTCTCTCCCTCTCCCCCACCTATGGATGACTCTCATCCTGAATCCTGCTGCAGTCGCTGCTTCTTCTGTCGCCACTCAGGCCCTCTGCGCGGCCCTTGCCTCTCATTTCCTCTCTAAAACCCAGGACATCCTGTCCACCCTCTCGTCCTCTCCCAGCATCTCTCTCTGCTACCTCTGGCCCCCCTGCAGCCGCCTCTCCTCCCTCTTTCTCTTCCTTTCCTCTATTCTCCCCTGACGAGATTACTAGACAAGTCCGATCTATGAAAGTTTCATCAAAACAGGTTCTTCCCTGTTCATCCAAAACCATCAAGGTCCATATTGACACTCTCGTGCCTTCTGCAACCACTTCTTCACCAATGGAGCCTTCCCCTCCCCTCTGAAACACTCTCTTGTGCACCCTCTTCTCAACAAATCCTCCTACTTGACTATCATCTGATCTCTATCACTCCTTTCCTGGGCAAACTCTTGGAAAAGCTGACCATCTCCCAGCTTCACCTCCATACTGATTCCGTTGGTTGTCTCCATGACCATGAGTCTGGCTTCAGAGCAGCCAGAAGCACAGAAACTGCTCTCTGAACATCCGTGCTCTCTAACCTTGATTCTAATCTCCTTTATCCTCATCCTACTCGATCTCTCTTCTGCCTTTGACACGGTCAACCATGCCTTCCTGCTGAACTGACTCCGTGATAATCTGTGTATCTGACCTCTTTCCTCTCCACCCGACCCTCCCAGGTCCAACTTGGGTCCTTCCTTTCCTCTATCTCACTCTCAACCTGTGGTGTTCCCCACGGGTCTAATCTTTCTCCCTGGCTCTTCAACCAGTACCTGGCACCCCTCGCATTGCTGCTCTCTGCTCCAACCTTTAGTGCTATGCGGATGACACTCAGAAAGACGAGGTGGCAGAGGGGAGCCTGGAAATGAGCTCTCTCATCTGTGACTGTCTGCAATCCAGGAGTGGTGGTCCGCCAACGACCTCTGCCTTAATGCCAGTAAGACTGAGATCCTCCTACTTTGAGTCGAACACAGGGAGTGTCAAGTCGGCTGGTACTTTGTGGGAGGCTTTTAAGGTGGTGATGAGGGGAGTTGCTATCGCGAAGTCCAAGGGACTAATGGGCGGAATCCTGACCGACCTGCGAGAGGCCGAGATCGAGCTGGAAAAAGAATTGGAGAAGGGTGGGACGGATATGGAAGTAGTTACTGAGCTGCAGCAGCGGTGCTCTGGGCATTGGGACAGACTTTGTAACCTGAATTATACGAAGTACATTGAGAGGTTGCATGCGGGTGGGGACAAGACAGGCAGGCTCCTCGCTTGGCTATATAAGAGCGAAACCCCTAGGGCTCCGATCCGATCGGTCATCACCGAAGGGGGTGCGGAGATCGACACGCAAGAAGGGGTAAATGGGGCATTCGCAGAATACTACCAAACATTGTATGAAGATCGGGAAGGGGGGAGCCGAGAGGAGATAGATGAAGTACTCGGGGATATAGGCCTGCCCAGAATCAGCGATAAAGAGCGAGAGGAGATGGATGCTCCGATCACTCTGGAAGAGCTCAGAGAGATAGTGCGACAGCTGCCCACTTGCAAGGCCCCGGGGGCGGACGGGTTCCCCAGTGAGTTTTATAAGGCGTATGGGGAAGAGGTACTCCCACCCATGCTGGACATGTTTAATGAGGCGTTTGAGCTGGGACAGCTACCAGAATCACTCAGGGAAGCGGTCATAGTGCCACTCCCCAAGCACAATACACCGGGACACGGTTGCGGCTCCTATCGACCCTTGTCGATGCTGAACCAGGACAGCAAGATCCTAACAGCTGTCTTGGCGGCTAGAATGAGGAGAGTGATAGGCAAGCTGATTCACCCTGACCAGACGGGCTATGTCCCGGACAGGAACATTACCCACAACCATAGACGCCTACACAGAGTGGTCGAATGGGGATGTAGCAAGGACGGCGAAATGGCGATAGTGGCGCTGGATGCGGTCAAGGCGTTCGACTCTGTTCGTTGGCCGTGGCTGTTGGCGGCACTGGATCACTTCGGAATGGGGCCGGGGTACAGGAGGTGGGCCGAATTATTATACAGCGCGCCTCTAGCCAGAGTTCGTACGGGGGCAGTAGTGTCGGACAGGTGGCAGTTAGGTAGAGGCACCAGGCAGGGATGTCCTTGGTCCCCAATGTTGTACATCCTGGCCCTTGAGCCCTTGGCAATTTATCTCCGGCAACAGTATGACCCGGTGGGCATAGAGGTGGGGGGTGAGAGCCATCTGATATCCCTGTATGCCGACGATATGCTGTTGTACCTCCAATACCCTGAAGAGAACTTGCAATATGTCTTGGAGGTGATGGAGAGGTTTGCTTGGCTTTCTGGCATAGCGGTCAACCCTCGGAAATCCACTCTGTTCCCGCTGGGCGGCTATGTGGGGATACCGGCTGAGAGGTTGCCAGTATTGCGGATCCCATGGGCGACAAGCACCTTTCGGTACCTTGGCATAGACGTATACCACACGACCGGGGAGGAACACAGGCACAATACTGAATTGGCAGTGGGGAGGATTGAGAAGTGCATGAGGTTTTGGGAGAAACTACCCTTAGCGATGATAGGCCGGGGTGCTATGCTTAAGATGGTCGTGCTACCTAGGCTGCTGCATTATTTCAATAACATTCCATACATGATACCCAAGGGGTTTTTTGCTAGACTACATAGGGTATGTAGAGATTTCTTATGGCAGGGCACGCGTAACAGGGTCGCATTGTGGAAATTGCAGAATGCTTATGAGAAAGGCGGCGTGAGGCTGCCGAACTTTGAGGCCTACTACGTGGCAGCGCAGCTGCAGTACGTGGCCAAGTGGCTTTCGGACGACGAAACCCCGGAACACAGACTGTTGGGAAAGGACTGCTCCCCCTTCTACCTGCGAGAGATTATTTGGGTATCCAGCACATGGATGAGGGGGCGTCCTAAGATGCTAGCGTTGGGCAGGAACATGTGGCGAAGAGCCTGCCGGATGATGGGGGATCCCCTGCCGTGCATGCCGCAGCTGCCGCTGGTGGCCTTGGCAAGGGAAGACGGACAGCTTGGGGCCATCCTGCGAACATACTGGGAGTCAGTGGGGCTGGTCACTTTGGGTGACATTTGGCAGGATGGGGCCTTGGCGGAGTTCGCAGATCTAGAGGCGGGGGCGGGGCTGCACACGTGGCAATACATGACGTTCCACAGAGTGATCAGGGAGGTCCGGAGCACTTGGCCCGAGACCGTATTGGCTGACGAGCCGGATGCGACGCTGGAGATTATGTATGACGCATCCGAGGGCGGGCATGAGGTCTCCAGGCTGTACGATATGCTGATGGCAAAGGTTGGGAAGGATTTGGGGTACCTGAGGTTGGAATGGGAAACAGAGATGGGGGCCCCGATGGCGGATGGGCAGTGGGAGCGCGCCCTGGGGTACCACAAAAAAGTATCGAGGAATGCCAGGTTTAAACAGATACAACTATATATCACGCATAGGGCATACATGACCCCCCTGAGAATTTCCAGATTTCGAGACACTGGGCGCCAGGCGTGTCCCAAGTGTAACACAGAGAACGCTGATATGATTCACATGTTCTGGGCCTGCCCTGTGATTGCAACCTACTGGAGTGAAGTAGCGCAGAAGCTGGCAGGGAGGGGCATTGTACTTAAGATAGATTCGGCCTGGGCCTGTTTGCTTGGAGGGTACCCCAGGGCGCGCAAGCTTCGGCATGTGGAGAAGCTTAAAGATTTGGCTTATGTACTCGTCAAACGCAGAATAGCCATGGGATGGAAGAATTGTCAGAGGCCACGGGTGGAGGTATGGTGGCGTGACCTCCAGAAATGGGCTGCCGCCGAGACGACAGCATGGTGGGAGGCCAGCAGGGCGGGAGGGGAGGAAGAGGTGAGCTCCCTCACGGCATGGAAGGTGCTATTGGCTGAACTGTTTAGTACGGGGTCGACCTCGGCTGGATCTGAGAGCGACAGAACCCCACCACACGGAACGGACAATGATGGTGGACACCCTACAGGCTCATAGGGGGGAGGGAAGGGGATTGTTAAGTTAATTCTGTTCTGTTTTTTCTTTTTTTTCTTTTTCATATCTGTTGTTTGGCCTTTGTTGTGGCTTGATGTGTTCTATTTATGTTCTGTTGCACTGTGTGGTCGTTATAAAATAAAATACATTTTAAAAAAAAAAAAAGACTGAGATCCTCCTCATAGGCACTCCTGCTCCTTCCTTTCCTGTCACTCTCTGGCTGGTCTCCCTTGGTCCTCTTCCTACTCCCACCTGTGAGGCTAAGACCCTCAGGGTCATCTTCGACTCCACGCTTTCATTTTACCCACACATCTCTTGAGGTCTCCAAGAAGTCAAACTACCAACTGCATCTCCTCAGGGGTATTCTTCCTTTCCTCTCGTTCCATCAGAAGCTCACTGTCTCTAGAGCTCTGGTTCTCTCTAGACTGGATTATTGCAATAGCCTCTTTTTTAAATCTCCCTGCTACCACTCTCCTCCTTCTGTTCTGGATGAGTTACAGGACTGTGAGACTTGTCCTTGGCCTCAAGCGGCTGCAAGGATTAAGTTCAAGACCCTCTGCATTGTCCACAGGGCCTTCTGGGGCTTGGGTCCGCAATACCTTCAACTCTCCCTTTGAAAATACCTTCCTACTCGAGCTCTTCGCTCCTCCACCTCCAACTCCCTCAGTGTCAGTCTCTTCTCTAAGCAACGAGTTGGTGGTAGATTGCTTTCTTCGGCTGGGGCCTCCATCTGGAACAGCCTTCCCTGCCTCTCTGAAACTTGGGGAGAACCATCTTCAGTTCCGGAAGCACCTCAAGACCTTCCTCTTTGCTTCTGCCTTCTCTCTTCCTCTCCCCTTCTAATCTCTGTCTGTTTCTGCACTGGGCACCTGGCTACCCTCTGAACTCGTTCCCATTTCTCTGCCCACCCTACCGGATATATCTGTACTGCCTCTTGGCAACCCTTTGCATTTGGGTCTGTATCTGCAACCCTACAGTCCCTTTAACCGCACGTATTAGACATCTGTTGTTATTATTGCACTACCTGGTGTTGTTTTGTTCACATGTTCAGCACTCCCCACTCCTCCCTTGCCCCTTGCACTTTCCCCCTTCCCTCTCCCCAACACTTGCACGTTCTCAATGTAACAGGGCCTAGTAAGATCGCTGTTTTGGTCCTCCCTTTTACCCCTCTCTTGCCTCGTCGCGCCCTGAAACACTTGTGTATGGGCACGATATAAATTAAATATCATATTATACCCTGCGTGCAGACGTTAGTCCCACCAAAAGGGCTGTCTTAGAAGTGACTAACTTGATGTCCGCAGATGCCATGCGCTTGAATGGTTTGAGCCAGTGCGCCCAAGACCACATTAAGGTCCCACACCAGGTATGGTTTCTTGATGGGTGGATAAAGCCTAGTGAGGCCCGCCAGATGTCTTTTAACCACCGGATTAGAGGACGTAAACCCCCCTCCTCTGAGTTCCGGTAGGCTCCAATTGCCGCCAGAGAGGTGCGGCATGTGTCCACCTGTACGCCTGGGTGTGCGAGGTGTGCTGAGAAAGATAGAACAACATCCAGCATGCAGGTCAATGGATCGACCCCCTTTGAAGAAGCCCAGTGGCAAAACCCAGTCCACTTGCTCTCATACTGGCTCCTGGTAGCATCGCTCCTGGCGACCTGTATACTGTTTAGGTTAGCCCGAGACAGATGTAGATGCCTTGGTGTGACCTGTTCAGGAACCACGCTGCAAGGGCTAGTTCCTGGGGTGCTGGATGTATGACCGTGCCCCTCTGCTGTGAGAGTAGGTGAGCTGGACCCAGCGGAAGGTGCACCAGGCCTGTTCCGACAGGCTGAGCAGTTCCTAGAGCCATGGCCCCTCGGGCCACCACAGCGCTATCAGGATGTCCCGGAGGTGTCAGGCTTCCCTGATCTTGCAGATTACCCTGTAGACGAGGGGAGTGGGAGGAAAGGCATACGCGTTCATGTTATCCCATTGTATCTGCATTGCGTCGCCCAGACAGCCCCAGTCCTGTCCCTGCCAGGACACGAACTGGGGACGCCTACTGTTGTGCCAGGTGGCAAAGAGATCCACCTGATGATGATCCCATCTGTTGAAGCTACCCTGAAGGACGTGTTTGTTCAACTGCCATTTGTAGTTGTCTGCTGAGCCTGTCCGCCTCCAGGTTGGACTCCCTCGGGAGGTGGATTGCTCTCAATTGAATGTTTTTCTCCAGAGCCCACTCCCAGATGCTGACCGCCAGGGTGTATAGGGGAGGAGACGTGGTGTCACCCTGCTTGTTGGTGTAATACATGCTGGTGGAGTTGTCTGTTTGAATGAGGCTCGTCTTGCCTCTGATAAGCGGCAGGAAGGCTTTGATAGCAAGCTAGATTGCCAATTGATATGGGCCTCCTTTTCCTGAAGAGACCAAACACCATGGACGCAGTGGTTGTCCAGGTTAGCCCTGCAGCCCTCCAAGGAAGAGTGTGATGATGGTGTGATGATGGTTGCTGGAAGGGTTTGCCTATCCTCAAGTTGTAGTCTGCGCTCCACCAGACGAGGTGTGATGGACCACCTACTGGGACCTCGCCCTGACGAGCCAGTCGCCTAGGTATGGATGGGCATGGTGACCTTGGGCCCTGAGAAGGGCTGCCACTGCATTCATCAGTTTGGCCTCAATTCAGCCCCCAGGGTTTTTACCAAAGGGTAGAACCTTGTATTGGAAAGGGAAGCCCATGATCCTGAACCTCAAAGAAGGACCGATGAGGCTGCCAAATCGGGACGTGTAGGTATGCGTCCTTCAGATCCAGGGAGCACATCCAGTCTCCCTTGCATAGTGTCTCTGAAATAAGGGCTGGGGTAACCATCTAGAACTTTGGAAGAGGGGGGGAAGGTTCAGAGTGGAAAGGTCCAACCCAAATCTCAGGCCAGCTTGGTTCTTCTTTTGTATGGCGAAAATCCTGGAGTAGAAGCCCATACCCCGCTGGGAGGTTGGGACTTCTTCCACTGCCTGACTCTCTATGAGTGTTAGGGAGAATTCTCATCTATGGCTAATTTCCCTCACCTAGCGAGTCCCCCAGCAGCTTTGCTGGACTTCTGGAGTTTATTTTTTTCCACTTGGTAAGAGTGAGAGCTTTCCCCCCCTCTTACCTGTGTTTTGCTATGTGTTTCCACCTGTTTTTGTGATTGTGGACTCTGAAGTACACCACTTCAGTAGCCCTCTTCTTTTTGTGTGTCACACAGCACCTTCAGTGCCGTGACACAGGGTTGTCTTTGAGACTTCCTTCAACTCCATTTCTGAGGCGACTACCGTCCCCCAGAAAAGGGTAAAGTTACCATTAACTTTACTTAGTCAATCTACCACAGATCCAGTACACCCCATCTTCCATGGAGTACTGGAAAGGGTTAACTCATATCCCTTTTTATCTGTACCTCCTAGAGCATTGTTTCGTTCTATTAACATTTAGATTTGGCTGGTGGCAGTGGTATCTACCCTAACTTTTCTACCGCAATTAGCCAAGAACAGTACCACGTTTATCTAATATATTATATTAGCCTCGAACATAAACCCACTTGACCAAATCGTCTTTCTTTTGGCTCCGGTTGGGTTTATTTGCCATTTCTTTTTGTTAAAGTCCTTCTTGTGTTTTACTTTGCGCGGCAAACTAGGTTTGCCTTCTTTGTTCACTGTCTTTTGGCGGGCTTCTGCTCAGAAGCCCTCCTCAAGGCACCTGGGTGTCCAGGTGGGCTGAATGTGAGGGAGGGGTGTAGTCACCCCCTGCACAGGGTACCCTAGGAAATTCAAGTCGCGCTTTGTCATGATTGGCCAGGGTAGTTGTCCGGGCTGGACAACCCCCCTGCTGGGTGATTGACAGCCAGGCTGTGTGAATGGGGGTTTTCCACATAAAAGGCAGGTCTCTTGGGCTACAGAGTCACCACTGGAACTACAAGGAACCGAAGAGAAGCGGAGAGAACAACGGCTGCTGCAACTACCCCGTCCCGGTGAAGCCCTGCTGCAGTCCTGAGCCATCTTCCCTTCGACGACTCAGAGAAGATCCAGTCCGGAGTCTTCTCCCTGGAGCTTGGTGGGGATAAACAGCTCATCTTCCACAGCCAGAGGATCCTCTTCCTTGGACGAAATCGCTGCACGTTGCTGTAGTGGTCCGGATAGCCACCTGAAGACCCTCTCCTATTTTTAAGGAGCGCACCTTTTATTCCTCGTCACTGCAGACCCCCTTCAGACGTCCTCCTTCACAACGAAGCTCCAAGAATTGTGGGTCTGCGGGAAACCAACAGGAACAAATGCCAGGGCACCAGCTGCACCATTGGAACAAGGTACTGTGCTCTACTTGAGGAAACTGGATGAACCCCCTTTCTTCATTTCCAAGGCTTGCCCTTGTCTTCCCTCCTTCTTATAACTTTTGCTTCCGAACATTGACAATATTGAAGTACTTTTGGCTACGTTGAATCGTGAACTGTCTGACTGTGTGATCGGGCCCTTTGACTTTTGAACTCCTGTCTCTGAGTGTTTCTTGATTCTGCCTGCCTAACCAAAATATTGCCTGTGATTTTTGCCTCCAACTCCCTCTGGGTATCTGAGGTGCTAAGTGTGTTTTTGCTCCGGTAGCATTTCATGTCACGGATACGCGTTTATTTAGTAGACCGAACTGTCAAAAAAGTGATCGCAATCGTATTCACGGTAATGTGTTTTGTTCGTAACACTGGTTCATCCAAACACAGGGTACTTACCTTGGGACTTACTGTACAAAGTGAATTGGTTAGTTGTAGCATATTTAACGTTTGAGTTTAATAGAAGTGTTGTGTTTATAACGAATGGTTTAAAAATAAATGTACTTATATTTTTTTACCTGAAACCTTAAGTCAGTGTTTGCTTGAGTCACAGTAATTGTGGTTCCTTTGTGTAATATCTGCTACTGCTCATATACTCTTGAGATAAGCCTAACTGCTCCGCCTCTGCTACCACTCTGACATATTAGTACAGGCTTGTACCAAAGGTAAAACTTGTATTGCCACCTGTAGTCTTAATTGTGTGTAGTGGTCCCTAAGGGCACTGCACAGGATTCTGCCTAACAATGAGCGATCGAATTTCCCCCAAAAGAGTTTCTGTCCCAATCTGTGGGCGTGGAGGAGAGGAGAGAGAAGAGGGAGGAACCGGTAGGCGGTAGCCAGTGGACATTACTGATAGGATCCAGGTGTCCGCGAACCTAGCTCGCCATTGATGTGCGTGACAGGCAAGCCTGCCCCCCCACCGGAGACATGTGGACCCGGAGGGAAGTGTCATGCCTTTTTTCCCCTCTGAGGCTGGGGCTGAGGAGGGGGACTAAAATAAGCCCTTATTCCCCGCCTTGTGTTGTTTGCGGCGGTGCTGACTTGGCGAAGGGTCCGGCTGTCTGGATCTTCTTTTGTGGAAACCCCGGAACCCGCCAAAGGCCCGCCCCTAGTTGGAATGCTGGTGCGTCTGGCTGTACGTCTGTCATGATTGCTGCCCCTCATGTCCCCAGCCCTCCAAGATGTCAGGCTGGAGCCAGGCCACGATCACCTACATGGCCCTCAAGGGCCTCTTCATCCCTCCAAAGACCCACTTGGAGTCAGACTTGGCGCTTGTGGCACCAGACTCACTCACTCCCATAGGATAACATTGGGGAATTGGACTTGTAGTGCATTGATGGGGACAAGATGGATGCCCCCACATATTTCGGTTCCCAGAACTGCATGTGCAGTCTAGTCTTTTGGGTGTGGTTCAGCCCAGAGACACCTGGGATACCCAGAGACTATTTAAGCCACGCCCAGGCTGAGAAACATGCTTTGTGTTTTCTGCACCTGCAGCGTGACACTCACCGTGTTCGGATCGGTCTCTAGTAGGCCTGCATCTTTCTTCTGCGCTCAACTCCTGCAAGAACAAGAACACAGTTGGGAACAGCCTTACCTTGGGGTGCTTCTGCCCATCAGTCATCGCTCCTTCTGTTCTGCGGGCATCTTCGGCGGTGTCATTCCCATCCCGGCACGCCGCTTCCTAAGAAAAAGGGAAAAGAACAGAAAAAAGGCATTAGTAAGCATTCAGCAAATCTTCGCTTATTTTTAAAGAATGTACGAGCTTCAAACGCTTACCTGAATCCAGGCGTTCTGGGGGAACTCTTCCTTCTTGCAGATGGATGCGAAGTTCTGGAGACAAAGACACTCCAGGTTAGCGTGAAAACATCTAGAGGTGCCGCATACCGCCCTTATTCACTGCATTTCTTCTTCATAACCGGCATCCATGCTGAAAACGTCGTAGCACCTAAAAGACACAGAAAAATAACTCAGTTCAATACTAATACGAAAGGGTCGCATCGCGCATCTCGCTCTCACTCACCTTCAGCGCTACTCATCTCAGCAGCACGTCGCCATCCCCGGACGCCGGCCATCATCTAAGGAAGGAAAGGAACAAAGTTAGAGAACTGTTCAAAAGACTCATTATACTTACCTGTCGGACTCTTACCAGTGAAGTAACTAGGCAGCAACGAGCCCACATCGATCAACGCGCCCCTGCGCTGAAAGCAGGACGGAGAGCACACTTTCCAAGAAAACAAGGTGAGCTGTGGATCAAGGGGAAGGGTTTGACCCCGGGGAAGAAGGGATTCAAGCACACAGAGACAACAGGGAGTTAAACTCTATCAATCCTGTGTTTCAGGCCCAGTCTCCAGTCGAGTAGACTCCAGGGAAGGGTTTGAGGTCGTAAGAGGTCAGAACAGGCTGAGTGACGTCCCGTGGATACCAGGTGAGCTTTACAACGTTTTGGGACTGGACTTTGAAAAATCCTTATCTATCCTCACAGTCTGGGAACCGTTTGACTTCTTATCCAATTCCTCATCGGTGGTGGAATGAAAGAGGTTGCTACCCTCGAATGGAAGCTCTAGTATACGCTCCTGGAAGTCCGGTTGGAACCTGGTAGCCCGGAGCCAGGCAGTTCTTCTCATGTCCGTGGCGAGGCAGAGGGCCCGGCCTGAGGTGTCTATATGGGCCACAGTGAGCTCCATAATGTCTTGATCCACCGTCTTTGCTTCTGCCAGCCCCACCTTGAAGCGCGCCTGTCTCTGCACCGGAGGTTCCGGAAGCAAGTCGGCTATTTCCCGCCAAAGCCTTTGATTCACGGCTGCAAGCATAGCATCCGCATTAGACTAACGAAGGTGCAGTGAGGCGTTGGAATAGACCTTCTTTCTATGCCTCCAAGATCTTTTCCTCCTTGCCTAGTAGTGCTGAGGCCGAGGTAGCTGAGGAAGACTACGGTTTGGAATAGATTGAGGCAATCAGAGATTGAAGAGTGGATCCCCCTCCAATTGCCTGACCTTGGCATGGAGGCGCCGATTGGTAGGCTGCGCCGAATGGCGTTTAACTCATCCCTTTTTTGCCAAGGCGACAACGTCCTTCTGCATCGGAATCCCCGTTCTAGCTGCGGGGCGTAGAGTGCGAACCTCCGCCAGGACACCCGCCTCTGGTTGTGGCAGCAGCAAGTATTCGTCCAGACCTGCGAGTCATTCATGGAATGCCTTTGCTGAAGACAGAGTGATGGGGTCCTCCTCCTCGTCAGTGTCCACCAGGGTGTCCTGCTGGTCTGGAACAGTTGGAGGAGTACTGGGTGCCGCAGGCTGAGGTGTGCTGACCACAGCCAGAGGCTTCAAGCGCTTCAAGTGTGCTGTGGAGGCTAGTATGGACCCGCTGCAGGAGGCAGAGGTGCCCGCACCGTGGGGCCCATCACTGGCAGCTGAGGCTGCGCTGGGGCTTGAGGCGCTCGAGCCATAGGAGGAATGACTGTGGTCACTAGTGACGAGACAGGAGGTAGCATGTCCCTGATCCCCTCAGATGGGAGCCATCCTTCGCGATGTAATCTCATTAGCATGAGGAATTTCTCAAAAAACCTGTCCTTACAAGCCCGTGGGGCGTCGGCAACCTCAGGGCCCTATTCCTGTGCAACCTGAGGCCTGGGCGTACTCTGCCTTGCTGCCTGCGGGGTGTATCTGCCCTGCGATGCTGAAGGATATGCTGTAGGCCACGTACCTGTCAAAGACCAGTCCGGCCTCAAAACACGTTCTCCTACCTGCTACCTGAAAGGGGGTGGTGTCGGACGAGCTGCCATTTTACCTGGCACGGTGGTCATTTTGTTGGGCTGCATGCCACATACCTGCGCCAGATGCTTGACGTGCTTGGCCCGGCCTCCTCCAAGACTCTTGGCGGTGGAGCTTGAGGCCTACCCTGCACCACCTCAGACAGTTGTCCGGTAGTAGGGCGTAGTTCCTCAGATGGACACCCAGTAAAAGAACCTTGCGGTCCCTAAGCGAGGTCACTGGCAGGATCTAGCGACCCCTCAGCTGGTAGCTGGAGCAGCCTTTGTACCTGTGCTGGTCTTAGAACCTGAATGGTCCTTCCTGCTCGGACGTTTTCTTGGGAAGGAGTCGCCCCTGCGGGGTGCAGATGACGAACTTCGTCAAGTACAAGTCAAAGCCCAAGGTAGGGCCACTTTTTTCAAGTCCTCTGGAGGCGATTGTTCGAAGAGCTCTCTCCACCTAGATAACCTGTTCTTCAAAGCGTGCGGTGTAAGCGTGTTACACGTGGTACAACACTCCCAGCCGTGGTCAGGCCCAAGGCTGTGGAGGCAGAGAGCATGGGCGTCCGACGTAGGGAAGAGCCCCTCGCAGGCTGGACACCTTCTGAAGCCCGATGATGTCGACATGCGCCGGGGAGGAGTGTGGCGCCAGAGGACTGTGTACCTGATTAAAGAAAAAAAGCCAAAAGACTAAAGACAAAAAAAAGTATCTGGGGACAAGCGCGTGGAATTACAAGGCCAAAGCCAAACCGAGGAGCGCTGGTGAAAGCGGTCTGCTCCCGTCGATGTGGAAAAGAGGACTGAGGAGTGGGGGTGGAGTCAGGGGAGGGCATGCTCCAAGGTGCGCACCCCCATGCGCCTCTAAATTTAAACAGGAAGAAGATTTTTTATGGTGAAAAAAGTTCTGTCTCCCGTCCGTAGCGAGGGACGCCCATACAGTATGGAGGAAAGGGGACGGAATGTAGGAGCATGGTGTGACTTCATCACGCAGCATACCAGTGTCTAAGGATACTTTGTCTGCCAGCCAAGTCATAATGAACTGCAGCTGACCAGCAAGGTAATGTGCTTCGATATGCGGCAACCTGATTCCCCCATTCCTGTAATCCCTTCCCAGTGCACCCAGTAATATTCGGCACCTCTTCCCCCCGCCCAGATAAATCCTCGAACTACTGAGTCAAGTTTGCGAAAGAACAATCCCAGGATCTCATTGGGTATGTTCACAAAGTGATACAACAGTCACGGCAGCACCACCATTTTGAGTAGCTCTGTACCACCCATCATTAGCCGTAGTCTCTTCCAGAGCTCCATAGAGTTCTCAACTCTGCAGAGTGCCTTCAGAGTATTTGCCTCATGCTCCTTCCCAGGTCATGGTAGATGTCCACCCTCAAATACCGGAAGGTGTCCAGAGCACACTGCATCCCAACATTTTTTAGGTGCCGCTGCTCCAGTGCTGCCAGGCTCGCGAGCGGGAATAGTCTCAACTTCTCGATGCCTATGGTTATACCAGATAACCTTGCAAAGCCATCCAGTACTTCTAGTATGTATGACAGATTGACTGCCGGATTCTGTACTTAGAGAGCGACACGCACATGCTCTCGCTGTACACGGACGATATGTTGCTCTATCGTTATGCCTGCTTCCTTGAAGTCTGTCCTGAGGAAGGCAGCTAGGGATTCCAATTGCAGGATGAACAACATGTGGGAGAGAGGGCCCCTTAAAGACTAATCATAATTGTCACAACAGAGATGAGTCTGTGGGGGGCATGAAGTATATCTATACGCTGAAAGCAAGAGTGTGTTCCCCCTCCATCTACCTGTACCTGGCGTCGAGTAGCTGATTGACAGGCCGGGCCGAGTGTGTTAGACGTAGCGTCAACAAACTGAACAGAGCGGCAATCTTTGACACGTCGTGAAGTTATTGGGTCTTTCTGACAATATACCCCTCAAGAATATGAAAGGACAGATTGAGGTGAGTGCAGCCAGCGGTGTACCAGGGCGTACTCATTTTTGGGCACTAAAGAAAAGAACACTGGTTAACCAAGAATACACACCAGAGTATATCAAAGATACTGATAGTAGTAATGCTCACTAACGAAGCGTTAAAGGATAGTTCCGGGACTTTTTTTTTATTGTCCCTACGGGTCGGCCATGTGTTTGTAAGCATAAATCGGTAGATCGTAGGAAACTTTCCTATGGACCTTACCCGACTTTTCGCCCATTATCGCACTCGAAATCAGCCTCCATTTTGTGATAATCCTATCATTCCGCCGCATCGACCTGGCTCACCTGCCTTTGCGGCACTAAATCAAATCCCCCGCCCCTGAGCCTGACATCAGCAGACGCGTACTGCCCATTTCAAGCACGTCTCGTGTCAACAATCGCTGCGCCTCAGCTATTGACGTGTTGCCATGGAAATGGCAGGACGCCTCTTTCCCCAATAAGTATAAACAGACCGTTTCACAACACACAGCAGCAGATTTTCGATTCCATTCCTCTCTCTGTGTTACTTTGAGTATTCTGTGACTCGTTTCAGTGCTCTGGTCAGCTACCTTCGCCGCTTGTAGCCCGTGTGAACACCTGTACCATCTCTGTAAATTATTTTACTATCTTTACCGCACAATGGCCACAATAATGCCGTATATGTACGAGCCCGAGTACACCGAGGAAGAACTACTGGAAAGTCAAGCACGCGAAAACGATGGGGATTCGGACGGCAGTTGGGAGGACCAGTCAACGGATGAAGAGCCTGGACCATGTCGCATGGACGGCGTCTCCACCTGGTGCACGTGCAATCGGTGCGAGCTAATGCCAACTGAGGAGGAGAACTGCTGCTGCCGTGAAAATTCCGGGTGCTTGGCCTACATTTCGGAAAGCGAGCAAAGTCTGCAGGAAGGCGAGCAAAGTCCGCAATGCATCACCGAGCTGCCAGAGTTCAGGGAAGCCTGCCTCTCACGGACCGTGTTGAGGATGATGATGGTGCTTATGCACGAACTTCGCGGCACTGTTCGTCCGCGTAATCCGAGTAACGAGTAAGTATACTCTGTTTGTGATGTCAGTGATGCCACCACTATTTCATGGTCGTCTCCCACATATAAAATTACATTTACATATCATTCGAACGCATGTAAATTTGTTCCATATAGTGCATTTTCTAGATATAATTTTTTTCTAAGAAAAATGACATGTGTTACCTGAATCGACATTGATAAGAAAGTTTGGTCAGTTTAATACAGTTTGCATCTTTTTTTTTCACAGGTGGTACAGGCTGGTGGCCTATCGTTGCTTCACTTGGTGGCTTCACGGGAGGCTCGGACACCGCGTTCGGAGAGTAATACCTGCCTGTGCGGTACTTGCCATTAGACAACATTTCCCCAGTGACAGTGGACAATACCGCGGATTTTCCCTCGATGTGCTGCAACCTCAACTTTACAATGTGTAATGTTTATTATTTATGTTTAATTAAAATCTAAAATAAAGCCCAACATATATTTTAACAATGGTTGTTTTGATTTTTTAAATGAATCTAGTGTATATTCTCCTGGGAGGGTGAGGTATTTATAAACTCACCCCCCTGCATTCCATGTAGTAGATCCTGCAGCCATCCTCTTACATTCAGTTAGATGGCCTCTCCTTGGTGAGGCCCTGCGGCAAACGGGTCTTGTCTGCACGACCACCGCCCCGATCCACCCCCCGCCCTATCAAAGGCAGTTCGCACCGGGGTACTTGTGCTGGCAAGTGAAGCTGTCAGGGAGCGATAAAGGCCAAGAGGTGCCAAAGACCATGTACACTTCAAAGTGGTCTATAGAGCATGGGTTGTTGTTCCCATGTCTACCTCCAGACCCCGTGTCTCCTGCCAAGCATCCCCCCTCACGCTGGACGGCCCCCTGCAATCCACATAAGTGTGTCTCCATTCACGAGTCTTCCTGTGTCTTGTCTGCACGACCACCGCCCCGATCCACCCCCCCGCCCTATCAAAGGCAGTTCGCACCGGGGTACTTGTGCTGGCAAGTGGAGCTGTCAGGGAGCGATAAAGGCCAAGAGGTGCCAAAGACCATGTACACTTCAAAGTGGTCTATAGAGCATGGGTTGTTGTTCCCATGTCTACCTCCAGACCCCGTGTCTCCTGCCAAGCATCCCCCCTCACGCTGGACGGCCCCCTGCAATCCACATAAGTGTGTCTCCATTCACGAGTCTTCCTGTGTCTTGTCTGCACGACCACCGCCCCGATCCACCCCCCCGCCCTATCAAAGGCAGTTCGCACCGGGGTACTTGTGCTGGCAAGTGGAGCTGTCAGGGAGCGATAAAGGCCAAGAGGTGCCAAAGACCATGTACACTTCAAAGTGGTCTATAGAGCATGGGTTGTTGTTCCCATGTCTACCTCCAGACCCCGTGTCTCCTGCCAAGCATCCCCCCTCACGCTGGACGGCCCCCTGCAGACCGCATAATGCCACGACATATACACGTCATTCATTCACAAACACACCCCTGTTTCGAATTCTTTATAACCCACTTCATATTTCTAATGAGAACTTCTTTGCGCTTTGCTAGTCAACCCGTGAAGGTGCTGGTTATCTGCTCTTCGTCTCTGTGAACTTCCGTGACCACTTTGAGCAAACTCGTCAGTTTGCAACCTGTGAACTGCTCCCTGTTCTACGACAAGAAACTACTCTGATCCCTGCATCTAACTGTTTGTTCGTCAAGGTAAGTCCATGTACCATAATCATTTTGCGTCCAATTTTTTAATTTATATCTATTTGCTAGTAGTCATCAAATTGCATCCATGTTTTCTTTTCGTTCACGACAGTACATGCAAGGAACTAGTCACATGTTCTGAGTTTAGTCAAATTACTTTTTCTATTTTTTGAAAGTTATTGAAATACTTATCCGCATGTGAATAACATGTATAGTTCCAAGAACCAAAACGGACCTTGCATTGAACCTTTTATGTGTCATTTAATGTTTTAACACATTGGTATTCATAGAGAATTGTTGATCTTTACTTTTCAGAACTTTCCATAATGCCTGCCTGTTCCATTGGCGGTTGCCCTTCGAAGACCCATAACAAATCTGAAGGTACTATAATGCATGTTTTCCCTAAGACAATAGATCAGATAAGAGAATGGGTCCGATATTGCGGATATCCAGCCTCTGAGATAGAAAGTAGAGTCCTAGAAGTCTTTGCGGACAAGAGGGGTGATCGATACCGCATCTGCAGCAGGCACTTTAGCCCAGACATGTACTCCACATCATTGCTAATAAGGACGAAAACACCGCGAGCGAGGCGAAAATTGCTCTCAACCGCTATTCCCACTCTATTCGTCCACATCCCTCCACTGGTGAGTCAAGTTTACGTATTTATCTCTCGGCATTGCGGTAGTGTGTAGCATTAGCTAACAATAATTTCCCCATTTATGTATCCACTCAATATGAAGGCTGAAGATTCTCCATCCGTGTCGTTATTGCAGTCATCAGCCACTTCAAGCGCCTATCGGGTAATCTTACTTAGCTATTCTGACACTGACTTGTTTTAGGCATGTAAATCAATAGTTTTAATTGATCGTGTAATTATTTTACCTAATGGTACACCACAGTACTCGTCCTCTAGTCTTTGTTTTCAGTTATAATTATTGTTATCCAAAATAATGCAAGTACTGTCTTTCAGGGAGATGCTGAGGAGTCCAACGCATTGACGACAACCGTAGATGTCACTCAGATGCTCGAGGTACGTTTCCGGACAGTTCCATCGATGGAGATCATCAGATCTTGCATTCTTGTAGCGTGATTGTTACACACAATGTTTCTTTCGTTTTTAGCCATTGGTATGTCCTTCTGTCGTCGCCCTCCTATGTGTCTTCTTTTTTCAATATTGTGTTCATTACTAATGAAAGTCCTATGTTTCAGGGAGTCGATGGAGCATTAGTCCAAGAGGAAGGGGGAGCATGCAGTTACGGGTCGGCGCAACAGCTTGCAGAAGTGTGCACCGCAGTTACAGCGTCCCTTGATGTTCTTATGCATTTCGAGGTATGGATACTGACAGATCAATCATGCGAGATCAAATGACGTGATTACATCCGCTATACTTCCTTCTTTATTAACGCAAGTACTATGTTTCAGGGAGCTGACGGAGCTTCTTCAACAAGAACATCACCCCTAGTAGTTGATGCAGATCTCTGGGTGGTGACACTTCCAACGATGGAGCAAATCGAATCATATTTGGATATCCATTATTTATTTTAGACAACTGATCATTTGTGCAGGTCTATTTAGATGAGCCGTTGACGCCTGCAGAAAGTTTATGTTCTTTTAAACAAAATAGAAAACCATACTAATGCAATTACTGTGTTTCAGGGAGTTGCTGAAGCGTCATCTTCAATAATATCATCAATGGAAGTCTATGCGGAGCCCGAGGTATGGATCTTGACAGTTCAATCTAACTAGATCAACAATGCGTGAACTATTGTCGTTTGAATGTTCTACACAATGCGTTCATTCGTGTTTTGCTATTGAGATGTACGTATGGGTATTGGTCCCCAAGTACATTTTGTGTTTTCAATATTATTATACATACTAATGAAAGTTCTATGTTTCAGCGAGTCGATGGAGCCTCAGTGAGTGATGGATGTGCTTATCATGAAAGTATAGTCGTTGCAGCGCGAGAGGAAGTGGAGACATGCACACACGAGTCGGAGCAACAGCGTCCAGATGTTGAAGTTCGAGGAAAGAAAGTTTCAAAGAAAAGAAAGCAAAAGAAGGTTAGTGTCCTGTTCACTATATTATGTTGTCTTTCACTGTCAATAGTTCAATACTGTAAGTTGTGTTTAAACTGAACATCCCTTTTCTAATCTGTCCTCTAGTTGCGAGTGGGTGTAAGAACTAGATCTACACAGACAGTGAAGCGAACGAGAGATGTTGCTTGTCAAACCTTTTGGCAGGGACTTGAGACTGGAGATGCATCGTGCCAATGGGAAGAATATGAAGTGATTGACAACGGAGCTATACCACCACCAGCCATTGATAGTGAATGTCCTCCTGGTAGTTTGGATGCAGTCGTAGATCAATTCACAGAATCCACACCCGCAAAAAATAAGAGCACGCGAAAGTTGAAGACATTGTTTTTTTCTCCCATCTCCGGACAAGGAACAGATGTTGCAATGGAAGAGAATGAAGTGGACGACAATGAAACACCATCAATATCACTCAGCATAGCGGAAGACGATATCAGAGATTGTACCTTTCATGCGAGTGACATGTCCTCAACGTTACAGGCCGAACCAGCTGGGATGCAGAGTGACAGTATAAGGAAAGAGGCCAAATTCATTGTATTCGATAGCTGTTTGATGGATATTATTATGATGATGAAATGTGGGCATTGGGTTGGTTTGGAAGTATGTGGGGAGCCATTGATTAATGTGACTCGTGCAATTCGAGGCACTAACCTTAAAATACATGCCACCTGTACACAATATCATCCGTTCGCATGGTCTGCACAACCCATGCTGGGGCAACTGCCAGCAGGCAATCTACTTTGTGCAGCGGCCGCACTTTTTAGTGGTTCAAGTTTTAAAAAGTTACAGTATTTCTTTCAGTTTGTGGGAATCCATTTCATTGCGAAAAGTCAGTTCTACAAATACCAAACCGATTATCTATTTCCAGCCATCAGCGAAGCTTGGAGAATGGAAAAAATGTCAATGGAAAGTACATTCGCGGGCAAACGCTTCAGGCTAGCCGGTGATGGACAATGCGACAGTCCAGGATTTTCAGCCAAGTACTGCACCTACCACTTTCAGGACATGGAAAGTAAGAAAATTGTGAGTTCGGTGGTCGTGCAGGTGTCACAAAGTACATCCTCAGTGGCCATGGAGAAAGTTGGCTTTGTAGCATCATTGCAAGAACTACAATCGCGGGGAATGGTGATCGACCTGATAGCCACGGACAGACACGTTTCAATTGCCAAGACAATGAGAGAACAGTACAAAAATATAAATCACCAATTTGACGTTTGGCATCTTGCAAAATCAATCAATAAAAAATTGTCGGCTGCAGGAAAAAAAAAAGATATGCAAGGTATTTCACAGTGGTCCAAGTCAATCAGCAACCATCTTTGGTGGAGCTCAAAAACATGTGAAGGGTCGTTGGAAATTCTACTGGAAAAATGGCGGTCAGTAATGTTGCACTGTAGCAACGTACATCGATGGTCGACAAATGAGCATTTCCACAAATGTGAACATGGCCATTTGTCCACAGAGGAGGCACGGAAGAAGAAGTGGTTGATTCCTTCATCACCCACTCACAAGGCCATTGAAAAGATTGTATTTGATAAAACTATAACAAGAGATTTGAGGGGACTCACGGAATTCTGCCACACAGGAGATTTGGAGGTGTTCCACAATATGTGCCTAAAGTACAGGCCCAAAAGATTGCATTTTGGCATGGAAGGCATGATAAATCGGACTCTTCTAGCGGTCTTGGCACATAACCATAATGTTGGCCGTCAACAAAGTAGGACGACCGGAACTTTAGGGACGCTTCGCTACAATAAGGCCTTCACTAAAAGAAGTAAACAATGGGTGATCAAACCAGTGTTTGAGGATATGCAATATGAGTTTATTGAGAGACTTATCGTAGATGTCCTCGATAGGCACATACATGGAGTGGTGAACGAACCTATGCAGGGGACAACTGCATTGCCACCCAACATTGCCTCTGTTCCATGTCCACCTAAAGCAGAGCTCATTGAGAAATACACATCACGGTTTAAATGATTGTAATTCGATTGTCTGTTCTCTCGAGTCTCCTCATGTTGCAGGCCCATTGCAATTAAACCAAACAGTAATATAAATCATTTTTACAAAAATTATAGAATGTTTCCGTATTACAAACACATGGCCGACCCATAGGGACAATAAAAAAAAAGGCACGCAGACAAGATGCCCTTACACTAACTGGAGCTAACTAGAAATGTGTGCTCGCTCAAAGTGAAGGTCAGCTGCTTTGATGTTTTGCTCGGGTGGCGGAAAGGCCCACGACCCAATATAAGGTTCTATTGTGATTTGACCTTGACAGGCCGGGACCATCCTGAAAGACTAAGAAAAGATAATGAATAAAATTTCAGAAACGAAACGATGAGCCACGTTCATTAGAAGAAGTAACGTCGGCAAAGAAGGAGTGGTGTTTCGGGTCTGCCCTACACAGAGACACAATGGAAAATGCAAATATAATGTAAGTAACTTTTGATGAGTTTATACCGCAATTTCATTACTATACAGTGGCTTTAAAGACGGGTTCAGTTGTACTTGTTCGTTCTATGTGGCATAGTGTTTTCTACCGCGCACTATCTGGAGGAGAACCATCTTCTTTTACTGAAGCACCTCAAAACCTTCCTCTTTGCTTCTGCTTTCTCTCTCCCTCTCCCCTGCTACAACTGGTCCACTGTCTGCGACCTCGGTCCTGGGCCCTTCCACTCTCCACCTGCACTGCCTCCCTGTCAACCCCTGCACTGGGGGACTGTCTCAGTATCCTACAGCCCCCCCTTCCCAGCACTTGTTCTGCACTTACCTTGCACTTGCCACCAGCTGGCCCTATTTATTTATTATTTTATGCTACTTACCTTGTACTCCACTCCCCCCCCTCCATGCCTCGCCACGCCTTTAAACACTTGTGTACACCCAGTAGCGCTGTCCTCGCTATGAAATGAATAATTTTAATAAGGATCTGATGGTGAGACTAATTTCATTTTTTATGTTTTTAGGTACATCATTCACTACTGTCTGTGTCACGAGTACCAGACACCGGCGGACGGCTTCTACAGCCGCCAGTTGCTTCTCCGCGTGAACAACGTTACCACCCTGACCATTTTATGGGACGATCGCCAAGTACAAGTATGCCCTTACGCGGTACTAACGGTTAGATGCAACATACCTACCGTTGTGGTGGCCTAGTGCCTCGTTGTTGGAACAGCCATGCGATTATCAGTGCGACAGAAGAGCTAATTGGATCGAGAGCAAAGAAAAATGCAAATCGCTGAATATTCTCTAAACATTTGATGTCCAATAAACGTACTTTGCCAAATGTACAATCTTGCCGTTTGCTTTTAAACCACGGTTTCACATTCCGAATTGTGGTGCTGTATTGTGAGATGCTCTAAGACCCTGTGTACAGCAAAGGACCATCGCGTTCCTCAATACGAACTTTTTGGAACATGAGCAAATAAAAATGCAAATCGCTGAATATTCTCTAAACATTTGATGTCAAATAAATGTACTTTACCACATTTACAATCTTGCGGTTTGATTTCAAAGTACAGTTTCATATTCCGAATTGTGGTGCGCTGTATTGTGAGCTGATCTGTGTTGATTTCCGGGGTCTGTGTGGAGTCGCGTAGAAGACGCCTGGGCGCGTTTGCCTACGCAGCACAGTCACGTCACGGATAGAGGCGGGGAATATGAATGTTTTGATAAAGTCTGTTTCAGGGGCGGGGGATTTGATTTAGTGCCGCAAAGGCAGGTGAGCCAGGTCGATGCGGCGGAATGATAGGATTATCACAAAATGGAGGCTGATTTCGAGTGCGATAATGGGCGAAAAGTCGGGTAAGGTCCATAGGAAAGTTTCCTACGATCTACCGATTTATGCTTAAAAACACATGGCCGACCCGTAGGGACAATAAAAAAAAAGTCCCGGAACTATCCTTTAATGATGTCTGCCAAGGATATTGTCAAGTAATGAGAGATGTACCCCTGGAAATATAACCAAAATAATAAGCCAAGAATCAATATCAGGCAGGATATTATATACTAGAGTTCAGTACCAATCTTACCGTTGTTTAATGGAGCGATATCTCCTGGAGACAATTCCGGTGTCTTTATTCTGTGCCGCGGAGGTGGAAGTCCAAAAACAAGTCCTGCAACAGACTATTCCCGACGGAATGAGGACGCCTGTGTCCTGAATCCACCTAACACCTGACGAAACAAGGACGCCTGTAACCAAGTCCTTAAATCCAAGCAAGTTCAAAAGTAGTCCATGAAAAAGTTCTGAGATACAATGTAACAGTTTAAGGGTAAGACAAAAGCAATCCTAATGGAAAATCCGAGGTCGTAATCCAGATGCAAATGACAAAGCAGCAAGCAAAGAAGTCCGTTGAGCGTTCCGGGTCGAAATACCGTTGTATTGTAGATGACCTAAGGATACAGAAGAAAGCAGTCCAAATGCAAAAAAAGGGTGTCGAGGAAAACAAGAACAGGAAGAGTAACAACGAAGACGCCACTAGATACAAGATTCAGAAGCAGCGCGCTGAATCCGAGGCAGAGCCTTTAAGGCATCAGCTGACTTTACGCCAGACGTCTCGCTGTGCATGAACCAATGGGAGTCTATGGATAGGCTGCAAACCTCTCCATGACAACCCCAGCATTCCCGGAACGAAACGCGGCGTGTAGGGTTTTTACCTTTACGTGACAGAATGTCACGCTGTGAACTCAAAGCTTTATGAGACTTCAGCACATGATTGCAAGACAGGTATTCACTCATTTCCTCCAAAGGTGTGTTGTGCGCACGAGAGTGAGAATATGGTGTATTACTGACAGCGTGCGGCTTGAGCCACCTCCCCCTTATTGGCCAGGGCAACTACATCTTTCTGCATCGGGATCTGCCATTTTGTCGAGCTGCATGGTACATGCCGAAGTCGTGGCGCCTGGCTCGCTGGAACCAGCCCAGTCCAAGACGCTTGGTGATGGAACCAACGGCCTATCTCGCACCTCAGGCTGTGACCTGGAAGGCGTATTGCCCTCGGCAGAGTTGCCGGTAGTGCTGCGTATAGGCGCCCCCTCGGCCATGTTGCCTGTACAGGCGAGTCCTTGGAAGGAGTCTCCCTTGCAGGGTGCGCTGGAAAAGAGTGGCCCTACCTTGGGCTTGGATCGATGATGACTTGGTCATCTGGCGGCAATCTCTGGAAGAGCTCCCTCCACCTGCCTAGTCTGTTCTTCAGAGACCTTGAGAAAAGCGCGCTGTACGCAGTACAAGCTTGCCAGCCGTGGTCTGGGCCAAGGCAACGTAGGCAGAGTGGGGGTCTGAATTTGGAAAGAGCCCGGGGCAGGATGGACACCTGCTGAACCCTGTAGAAGTCGTCATGCGCTGGGGAGGAGCATGACGCCTGAGAACCAAGTTCCTGAATGATAAAAAGAAAAAAAGACATAAGAGAAGAAGTATCCGCACGTGGAATTACATGGCTGAAGCCAAACCCAGGAGCACTGGTGAATTCAGCCCGTTCCCGTCAATGCGAAAAAGGGGACTGAGGTGTGGCGACGGAGGGTGGAGTCAGGGCAGCACATGCTCCCATGGCCACTCCCCCGCACGCCTCTAAATTTAAAGGGTAAGTAGGTTTTTTCTCGTGAAAAAGGTCTGTCTCCTGTCCCTTGGAAGGGATGCCCATGCAGTATGGAGGAAAGGGGATGGGACGTAAGAGTACCTTTGATAAGGTTTTACTGTGATTTACAGGTCCAAAGTTGACAAACAATTGAGAAATCTTCAATAAATTCTTTGTATGTGCCACGTTGAACTTTAGGGTACAAGCAATGTCCAGCGTATGCAAGGTCCTCTCCACCGCCGACGATTGATTCAGGAAGATAGATAGATAATACCAAAGGTTTGTTGAGGTGGAATTCCGACGGTACCTTTGGCATAAAGGTGGGATGTGTACACAGTACCACCTTTAAGCATGAAAAGACAAGTAATGCTGCTTGCACAACAGGGCCTGGATCTCCCCAACCCCCCTGGCCGCGGTGATAGGCACAAGGAAAGTTGTTTTCCACGAGAGGAAGTTGAGCGGGACCTGATGCATAGGTTCAAAAGGAGTGCCCATGAGTTTAGTCAGTACTACATTGAGTTCCCAAACCGGGGCTGGAGCCTTCACCGGTGGAAAAGTGATGAAGACCCCCTTGAGGAACTCCTTAACAAGTCTGTCCGCCCACAGGGAGGTTCTACCCAGAGACATGGCGTACCAGATATGGCAGCGAGGTGCACCCTGATAGAGGCGTGTGCCAATCCCGCCTTGCCCAAGAAAAGCAAATAGGAAAGAAGTTGAGTTGCCGTGACCCGCAGAGGGATAATCTTCTGAGTGTGGCACCACACGGAATAGCCTTCCATTTATGGCTGTAGCATTTTAACGTTGACGAGGCTCTGGGCAGGATCTCCTTACATTCCGCTGGTAAAGCATAACCCCCAAACTCTAGGGCTGCAGGAGCCATGCCCTCAGGTTCAGCGACCTTGGGTCGTGGTGCAGAATTTCCCCATCCTCTCTGGTGATAAGGTCCGGGGACATCAGTAGTCTGATGAATGGGGCTACTGCCAGATGCAGCAGGTCCAGATACTAGATATGCCTCAGCCACGTTGGAGCGATGAATATTATCTAGGAGTGGTACTCTCTGAGTGTGTTGATCACACGTAACATTAATGGAAATGGAGGAAAAGCATACAGGAACCGTGCCTCCCACAGGAACTAGAATGCATCCCCTATGCTCCTCGGCTGAGGGAACCTGCTAGCGAACTTCTGGCACTTGGCATTCGCTGCCACCGCAAAGAGATCAATCTGGGGTTTTCCCCTATCTGTCGAACAGAAGTTCCACCCGGTCTTGGCGAAGCTCCCATTCATGGCAGGAACGCAACTTACGTCTGAGCGAGTCTGCGATGGTGTTGTTGATGCCCGCCAGGTGAAAAGGGACAAGGAACCTGCCCTGCCGAATGATTCTGGGCTTCCTTGGAGATCGCTGGTGAGCGGGTTCCCCCTTGCTTCCGGATGTAAAACATGGTGGTGGTGTTGTCTGTGAAGATCCTCACCACCTTTTGTTACTAATACACTATAACTGATCCCGATACTACCAAAAATGTAGAGATTGCCACTAACCTGATCGAGCCCTGACGTGACAGAAACAGCAACTGCAGAAAGGAAAGATCACCCTGAAGTCTCTGCCCGCCCTTATCACCGGGAAATATAGACCAGTGAAGGGAAGCACGAACCCCAGGGAAACCCTCTGGGGTAAAAAACCCTGTATGCCGGGGAACGGTCTTCTTGGATGGGTGACGCGGGAGACCCTGGACAATCCCTCTTGGAAGATGGATTCTTCTCAAGCCGAAGCGGGAGGAAGGAATTCTGTAGGGCGAGAGAATAAGAGGTAAGTGGGAAAAGGATAAGAAGTTTTAAAGTAAAGCTTGAAGGGAAAGAGAATGCTCACTAGTAACAGCGGTTCTGAGAACGGTACCCTTCGCCTTGAACCATCCGGGTGGCTGTGAGTGTCGGACTCCCCAGGAGGACGAATGCACTTAACAAGGAAAGAAGGGTGAGTAATTGCGCAAGAAGGAATGAACGGGAATTGAATTAAAGGCTTGGAACTCACTTCTGCACAGCGGACTCTGGTCTTGAATCGGGTCGGGTGTGTGGAACAACTTCCGACCCGTAGTAACGGGAGAATCAATGGGAGAACCGGAGGGCACTGTCACCAGGATCGGTGATATCCTCGCCAGAGAACGTAGAATCCGTTTCACCAGCCTCCCCTAACTCCTCACCTTCGTCTCTTCTTCCTGTACCCTTCTTTCCTTTACTTCTTGGTCGCTCCTTTTTTTTTATGTAGGTAGGGGCGCCCACGGAAGGAAGCCACCGTGTCACCCAAAAAGGGTTTCCGGTGCCTCCTCCTGGGAACGCCGGGAAGGGGAAAAAGCCAAAAGGCACAAAAAACCCCTAAGCGACCTGCGTGGCTCGCCTAAGGAATGAGCTGGTATGCTGGAAGAATGCAGTCGGCTGAAGCTGAACTCCGTGGTAGAAAGGATGAGGCTCCGGAGGGAGGTAGACAATAAGTAGTACGGAATCACACAAGGGGAACAAGTCCATAGGTGAAGCACAATAGAATAGGCAGTCCTTATACAGGCCGGGATCTGGTACACGGGAGATCACAGAGGAAAGTATCCGAATCAGAAGAATCAGCAATCCAAGAAAACAGGCCTAGGTCTGGTACACAAGGAGGCAGGCAGAAGGAGAAAAACAGGAAGGGGAAAAAAATAAGGAAGAAGGACGGAAGTAGAGAAAGGACGGGAGAAGGAGGGTGGCGAGGAGAGAGGAAGGAAAATAGTAGAAGAACAAAAAGGGGCAGCAGGCAAGACAAGGGGGAAAGGACAAGGACCCGATAGAGATCGGGTAGTACTGCAGCAAGAGCGAGCGAGGGAAGAGCAGGCAAAAAGGCAGACAGCACTAACGGAGGAAACCGGAAGCATTGCAACGCGTACACAACCCGGAAGGAGTTGTATTTAAACTCCAGGCCACGTAAGTGCGCATACGCACGGGCAGAGCTGCAGGTGGCCGTGACAGGCTACTAGCGTGCACGGCGGAATAATGTCCGCGCCGCCAGCGGTTCCACAGGCGACAAGTGCCGCGTGGCATGACAGGCACCAAGGCGGGAAACAAAGGACGGGGTTCGGTACTACGAGGGAAGAAAAGAGGTTTAGACAAAAGAGTGAACAAGCATGTCAAAGAAGTAGAATGTCCTAAGTAAACCCTTCCGAACTTACGGAGCATCACATTCAGCAGAAGCGACGCCTCGACGCGGTGTTCTGCTTCCCTTAAGAGATGTCATGTGGTCAATCACGTGTTTCTGCCGACAACGTGAAACCACTAGACCGTTGTAATGGTTCCCTACAACCCTATCGGGAGGACCCAGGAGCAGACTTCCACACAGTGACCAACGATGTCGGACTTGCCAATGGCGAAAAGGTGTAACACCTTTCCCTTCAGCAACGGCAGAAAAGACTTGAGGGCCCAGAATACGCCCCATAGTTCCAGGACATTGATGTGGAGGCCCTTTTCCTCCAGTTGCCAGAGGCTTCTGGCATGCAACTGTCCGGTGTGGGCTCCCCATCTTTCTAGAGAGGCGTCCCTGGGAACTGTCTCCTGGTAAGGCGGAACTTGAAACAGAGTCCCTTGGATGAGATGCAGTCTTGCACCCCACCACTGTATCGCCCAACGGAACTCCTCGTTGAGGGATATCTTGTCCGCAAAGGTCCCTGATACTTGCATCCACCTCGCATTCCAGGAACTCCTGACGAGGTCTCACGTGATGTCTGCCCAGCAGCGACTTGATGGACCGCATTGTTGCTGTCTGTGCCAATTACAAGCACTGCACTTTGCCTTGTATGGCTCTCACCCTCTCCTACGAGGGAGATGCCAAAACGTGACTGTGTTAAGTAGGGCACCTAGGAACAGCGCATCCTGAGATGGCATCAAGCAGGACTTTTGATTGTTTATGGAGAACCCCAAGTCTGGTCCTCGATGTGTGTTTGCTTGCCAGAGTGTGAGAGCGGGAACGCACCAAAAAAGTCATCCAGGTAAAGGTATACGTGGATGCCTTGTAGATGAAGATGCACCACCAGCAGGGCCAGTATCTTCGTAAAGACCCTTGTGCCGACTTCAGGCCGAAGGGCAGTGCCTTGAACTGGTAGTACTGACCGTAAATCATGAATCGTAGGTACTTGCAGTGTTTCCTGTGAATGGGGATGTGGAAGTAGGGGTCCTCCAGATCCAAAGTCAGAAAATCCCCTTTCTCCAGTTGGCCGAGCACGTGCTGCAACATGACCAAGGGAGCAAACCCATCCCACCCCCACCCCCTCAGGCGCTTTAGGATGAGGCAAGCCCCATTGTAAGAACTGTAATAGACTAGGGGCAGAAGGGTGCTCTAAAGGTCCCCACACAATCATAATATTGTATGGAATTTAGACGTTTAGATGTAGTGCGCATATATAAGCAGATGCCATTTAGCAGATGTTAAGTAGCCATAGTCGAAGCATAGGGCATGCACGGCCTTGCAGTTGCAGTAATTAGTGTGTTAGACACACACCGCAAGCCTGAAGGGGAAATCTGAATAGGCCCAAGCGCTGACGGGAGAGGCCCATGCTGCTAACTTTCGCAGAAACTCTTCTTTGTTCTAAAGTTGCTGCCAATCTAAAAAGAATGTGCCCTGCAAGGCCACGAGACAGCACTGGGCACCTTGGTGTATGTGTTAGAACACACAAGCCAAAGCAGGCCTCTGATCCCCACCCGGTCACAAGTTATAGCCCCTACAACTGCCCTGAACCCCTGAATTCTGAGATACCAGTTGACCCCAGACCACCGACCATAAGCCGATGCACCATAAAAGATCTAAGAGCATGGTCGTCCCACCCTTGTTTCATAACTGACATGATTTGTAATGCAAGGTACAGGGAGGGATACATTTTAGTTCAAAAATGAGGGTGGAACCTTGGTAGCTGAGAGACGCGACTGGGATAAGTGAAGGATGTGTGGGTTAGTTTGACCTCGAGACTCCCTCTGTGCCAGCCTTTGAGCATGGAGGAGCGTGAAGGTTGCCGGGACAGGGTATTATAACACTTGGAACATCTGCAGGGTTTTCCTCAGGATGAGCTAAAGGATGACAGCCGTTGTTGCTGTAAGGTTCCCAGGGAGCATGCTGTCTCCACCTTTATTGCTTGCAAAGACTTGTTGACTGCCTTGCCAAAGAGGTTTTCCCCGTCAAACGGTGTGTCCAGTACCTTAGCCTAAACATCCTGGTGGAAGTGTGTTGCCTTCAACCAACCTTGCCGATGCAGGGACACCCCGTACCCTATCTGGTGGAAACCTGCGTCTGCGATGTCCAGTGATACTGTGATGGCATGGTCTGAGGCCACTTCACCTTCTTGAAAAAGTTCTAGCGCCTCAACCTTCTTGTCCTTGGGCACGAAGTCTAGAATAGGACCCTGCTTGTACCATAGTTCCCAGGCAACTGAATAAACTTCAAAGGGCCCAAAACGCCGCAGACAAACTGCTACTTGCGCTTGGCCCGAGAGACCAAATCTCCCCAGGCCTCAAGACTTTGCACTGGCTTCCAGTGGCCCGAAGGGTGACTTTCAAAACCTTATGCATTTCTCATCGAGCATTAGATAAAACAGGACCTCAATATCTTCAAGACAAGCTAAAACCTGATCACCTCCACGTCCTCTAAGATCAAGCTATGCCGGCCTCCTAGTCATATACCTAAAACAAACTCAGTCAGGTTAGGCGGATCATCATTCTCAGCCTTGGCCCCCACGGTATGGAACGCACTCCCACCCCACATCCGCCTAACTGAAGATCTAATGTCCTTCCGCAAACTACTCTCACCCTAAAACCAATCCATACGCAAACTAACCCAAACAGAATAACAGCAGCTCAATGACACCAATCCAAAAAACTACTAGATCCTGGGGGGGCGTGGCTTGATGGCCGCGTAGAAGGACGTGATCCGGAGGAGCTCCCGTGATCCGACATCGATTCTGGGGGAGAAACGAGGTTTGCAGGAATATAAGACTGCAAACAGCATACCCACGGACTCGTGAATAGCTGGAGCATGCACTGAGTACCAGGAAAATGTTAGCGGTAGCTGAATGAGGCAGATGCAGTGGTCCGCGAAAAACTGTGTGCCCGTGATATGGAGGTGGACAAGATGGCCGGCGGCAGATAAAGGGTCATAAAGTGACCACGGTGCCGGAAAAAGGGAATCTGCTGCCGCAGCCGGGCTCGAGCCTGCCGCGACGCTGAACCGCCTGCGGAGACTAGCCCAAGGGGGAAGTGATACGGCTGGCGGGTTGGGACCCGCAAGACGAGCTGCAGCTATTGAGCGCATTGGTGCTGCGGAGGATGCACCAAATGGCTGCCTGAGCCCAGCTGGGGAGCAGAAATGGGGTCCTAGTCGACGGTCCCGGCTGGACCCAAACACGGACACTGAGGCCCGCGGCAAGTGGGAACGCAGTGGAAGACTGCGCTGCCCCCGATTGCCTGGCACTGAGGAGTGCCAGAACAACAGGATCGCGGCAGCGCTGCTGGCACCGAGGAAAGCCGACAGAACAGTGCCCCTGCGCGCACCACGCTACGCGGGCGGACCACTGGCGGAGCAGAGGCCTCGCACAACCGGGGCCTAGGAGAGGGCGGGGCATAACGCGTCGGCCCCCTCAGAAGCCCGGAACACCGGAGGGCTGAGGCCGGACCCAGTATAAGTCCTGGGCGGGCGGAGCAGTCCGTTGCCTGTCCCAGATGCAGCACAAACAGCTGGCCCCAATCAAGGACTGCGGTGCCTGGGGAGGTTGATCTAGGGAGCTGAAGAGGACGAACAGCCCAGACACGGGCTGCCAGACACAGGCCCCCTGCGCCATAATGGCCCCCGCTCTGGAGCGGATGCTTGTGCAAAACATAAGCCAGAGTGATAAAATTGGAGCGCCCAAGCCACAGGGCCATATAGTGCCTGGGAACTGGTACACGAGGCCCAAGAGGGGGCCGGGGAGCAAAAGCCCCTGCGTGACACACCAACTGCTGCACACACGCTGAGGAAGCAGCAGACACAGCATGTGCTGGTGGAGGGAGACCTGAACAGGGTGGCCTGAGGACAAAAAAAGGGAGCGGACCCGCTGCTGGACCCATTCACAAATGCCAAGGAGCCAGGAGGAAGCACCTAAGACAGGACTGTTGGCTGGTGGGTCCTGGGGCCAACGGGGTGCCGGAGTGGGGAAGCGCAGGGTCTGTGTGTGCACCTAACCACCGGCCACTGAAGGAAATACAGCAGGGGCTGGTTGAGCGATTCTGCGTGTGCGCAGGTACGGGGGAGGATACAGCCCATTCTAGGAGTGCGGCGAGTAATAAGGATATACCCCAATACGGCTGAAGCGGCCAGCCCCTGGACACTGAGAGTGGCCTGACGCCACGTTGGCGTTCGCGAGTGGGGTGGCGCTGCTGGCTTGCGCCCGTACGGCACAGCCTAATGTCTAATAAAATTGTCAGACCCAGGAACAAGTAGCCCACGTTGGATGCCTACGCCAAGACACCTCCAGGGGCAGAAGGGGGTAAAAGCAGAGACAACACTACCACGGCGGCAGCGGAGACACCGGGCACGATCTAGGAGGTGCTGGCAGCGATTGCGGACCTGAAAGTTGTCTGGGAGACCAAACTGGGCCTGGCAATGAACGACCTAAAAGTGGGACTGGACCTTAAGATCGGAGCGGTCCAGGAAGAAGTTAATTTGCTGAGACAGGACATGAGGACACTCGCAGAGCGCATTGGAACCTTGGAAAAGGAGATGGCCCCAAACACGGCGGCATGCGCCACCCACGGATCGGAACTCCATGCCCTGGCGCAGCGCGTGGGCAACCTGGAGAACAGGGCGGAGGAGGCAGAAGGGCGCGCCAGACGCAATAACATTCGTATCATAGGATTGCCAGAAGGAATGGAAGGGCCCAACCCAGCAGAATATGTGGAAAGCATGCTTCTGCAGGAAATAACTGACGGAGCACTGACCCAGGGGTTTGCAGTTGAAAGGGCACACAGGGCTTTGACAAGGAGACCATCCCCGGGAACCCCACCCCCCCGCGGCCGCTGATTGCAAAGATTCTAAACTACCGGGTTCGGGAGAAGATACTTGAATTCTTCCGGAAGGGAGGTACGATCGAAAGGGGGCCGGTGAAAATCACAGCGTACCCAGACTCCACTTTGCACGTACAACGCAGCAGGATGAACTTTGTGGCCAGCCTCTCTCAACCTCCTTTCCACCGACCCAGATATATGTTGCTTTATCCAGCCAAACTGAAAGTGTTCCATAATAACAAAACCCTGTTTTTCGAGATGCCGGAGGATGCTATGGACTGGCTGGATATGCAGGGTCACCCCCAGGAACCGGGTATCCAGACAGGAGCCGCAGAAGATAAGTAGCATGCAGCTGGGTCATCTCTGGTGACATAGCACAAGACACTGGGACTAGAGTATAGTACTAAATAAAGCCTATGGGGAATGTGTTGCAGAAAATACATGCTTGCAAGATCCGCTAGAAGCAAACACTCCTAATCAGACAAGAAGGAGCTCCTAGGAGACATCCCTTGAACCCCATAGCATTATGCTTAGTTAGGTCACTGTTAGTCCGGTGACGCCCCACGGGGTCCTAGTCCTCGGTTCACGAGACAGGACCAGACGCAGGTGGGCCTGAGATCCAGGGATGGAGCTGGGCATTTGTTGGGGCTGGGCATTTGTTGGGGTTGGGTAAGGAGGGGGGAGGGACGGTTGTGTGCAGTGGGGCAGGGTCGGGAAAAGGGGGTGGGAGGAAGTTGTCAAAGTTGGGAGGGTCAAGAGTCAGAAAATGGGCCATCCAGATAGACGTCAGAGGGAGTGGGGAGGAGAAGAACACCAAGTCAATGGCATCACGTAATCTCAAAGTCGTGACCTGGAATGTGCGGGCCTCAATAGTTATTTAAAACGTAATAAGGTGATGATGTACCCAAAGAGGATGCAGATTGACATAGCCCTGCTGCAGGAGACCCACCTCACCAAGGAGAAGTTGGAGGTTGTCAGGAGAAAATGGAAGGGCAATGTCATAGGGGCCACATACTCGGCATATGCAAGAGGGGTGATTACATGGGTGGCACCGCATGTGCCATATCAGCTGCTCAGATCAACGACAGACCCAAAAGGTAGAATGGTGGTGGTGGTGGGACTCCTTGAGAACAGAGAAGTGAACATTATAAATGTGTATGCACCTAACCATGATACAGCGGCATATTTTAGGTCCCTATATATTCAAATTAGCCCTCTGGTGGGTGGCGCAATGGTGTGGGGAGGGGACTTCAATTGCACTCTGTACCCCAGGATGGACAGGTCAGATGACAAGTCAGAACAGCCGGCGCCAGCAGCTAAAGCGCTGAGGACGCTGTTGATAGACCTCGGCTTAGAGGATGTGTGGAGACGGCTGCACACAATAGAAAGACAATACTCACATTACGCAGCGCCACACGACCTGCATACGAGACGAGACTGGACTATGTGTTTGCCGCCGCCGCCGAGAATGTGGGAGAAATGGTGGGCGCGGAATACAAGGCCCAGGTACTTTCCGACCATTCGCCTCTGGTCATAGAGTGGCGACATCAACCCCCCAGAGCGTGAATCCCAACGTGGAGGCTTAGAGCTAAGGCCCTACAGGATGCGGTATTTCGAGAAGATTTGAGGGAGGCCATCGAGGAATATTTTGAACTCAATACGGGCAGTGTACGCTCCGTGGGAACAGTATGGGAGGCATTTAAGGTGGTGGTGCGGGGGGTTGCTATATCAAAATCCAAAGGGCTCCAAGGGGGTATTGAACGGGAACTGCAGGAAACAGAAAGAGAGCTAGAGGCCCTGATACAAAGGGAGGGGACCACCCGAGAGGACAGCGCCAAGATTAGAAACTTGCAGATGACTGGTGGTGAACTCTGGGACAGATTATGCAAGCTAAATTATAAGAAATACACAGAGAGGCAACATGCGGGGGGGGGGGGGGGGATAAGCCGGGTAGATTACTAGCCGTCTTATTTTAAAAACTGTTTTAAAAAAAAAAACGACTAGATCCTGAATAACAATAAGACAAAACAATGTCAAGATCCATGTGAGAAATCGACAACTAATAACCGCTAATGTAAAGTAAAAGGACAAACAGAATAGAACGAGTAAAGTAGACCAAAGCAGTGAAGTGGGTAAAAAGAATAAATTGCACGGAAAATGTAATGAAGTTTAAATTAATGAAATGGATGTAATGAGTGCAATGGACAGAATGAACAATAACAGGAAAAATGAATAAAGTGAAGAGGATGGAAAGATGAATATAAGAGACTGATGAGTACACAGACAGATGACTCCGACTGTATGAGTGCATGGCATAAATGGAAAGTACAGAATAGAAGATTCAAGTACATGAGACAAGAGCAGTACATGAAATAGAGCACGGAACGGATCCAGTGCGTGTGACAAGTGACATGGCCTGAATCGATAATGCATGACGAACGAACGAAGTGAATGGACCGGATGAAATCGTTTGAATGGATGAAGCGCGCTGAGCGGACTAATGCGTTGAGCAGATGAGTGTGTAGATCGGTTGAGTGTGTAGATCGGATGAGTGTGTAGATCGGTTGAGTGCGTAGATCGGATGAGTGTGTAGAGCGGATGAGTGTGTAGAGCGGATGAGTGTGTAGAGCGGATGAGTGGGTAGAGCGGATGAGTGTATAGAGTAGATGGGTGCGTAAGAGCGGACGGGTGCGCAGAGCGGGTGAGTGCGCAGAGCATGCGAGGGCCTAAAGCGGACGAGTCAATAGAGAAGACGAGTTGCGTAGAGCGGATGAGTTGCCTAGAGCGGACGAGTGCCGAGTGCATGTAGAGCGGATGAGTTGCATAGAGCGGATGAGTGCCGAGTGCATTTAGAGCGGATGAGTTGCGTAGAGCGGATGAGTGCCGAGTGCATGTAGAGCGGATGAGTTGCGTAGAGCGGATGAGTGCCGAGTGCATGTAGAGCGGATGAGTACGTAGAGCCGCTGGGTGCGTAAAGTGGATAGAATGGGTGAAGTATGTGGATGGAACGAGTGACGTATGTGTATGGATGAGTGCGCAGAATGGATGAGTGCATAGAACAGATGGAGCGGGCGAAGTATGCGGATGGAATGGGGACGTATGTGGATGGAATGGGGACGTATGTGGATAGACCGGATTAAGTAAGTGGAAGGTACTGCTGTAACATGTGAAAGGTACGGGTGAAATATGTGGAAGGTACAGATGAAAAATGTGGACGGGGTGCAAAAAACAACTTAGAATTGTACATAAAACAACTTAGAATTCATGGAAATGATCGGATTACACGAACAGATCCGAGTGCGCGGAACGGTCTGGAGTGCGTGGAACGGGTTTCGGTGTGCGTGGAACGGGTTTCGGAGTGCGTGGAACTGGTTTCGGAGGGCGTGGAACTGACTGGAGTGCATAGAAGTGCGCGACATACATGAATGGTTTGGAATACATGTAACGTTTGAAAGAGCATGTAAATCATCTTATCACATCGCCATGCTTACTCTCCTCTTTACACCACCACTCAACTAGAACACAGAGATACTATGACACCATTTGGTAATGCTATTCCCATACCAACATCTGTCTCATACTCCACATCACTCTAACTAATCACTGCTGGTTTGCCCCCCCCCACTCCCCCAGCCAGGCGTTCTCCTCAGGCCTAACGCAGCCAGAACCGGTCTGGCTAAAACCTGCCAGAACGAACACATACCCCTGATCTCTCAACCACCACACCTACCGCTATGAAGCAGCTATTACACGAATGCCACACCAGCTGCACACATATTCGGTGCTCACAAGCTCCTTTGACTCTCTCTACTCTCTCTACTGACTTGAACTTCGGTTACCGAGGGCGTTCAACCTACCAGCGCCATCAGACCATACCAATGGTACATAAGCCGCTATATAAATACAAAGTAACATAACATAACAAAATGGCTAGGTCGTTTGCTGCCTTGATGGTAGAGGCTGCTGTATAAATTATCCCCTTGCCCATTGCATCCAGCTTCTTCCCCTCCTGGTCCGGAGATACCGTGGCTGCCGACGATGGATTTGCAGAGGGCTTCCTGGCTGCGGCCGAGACCACTGAGTCGGGCGAGGGCTGAGACCTTAAGCACCTGGGCGCTGAATCTGGTACCCTATACATTTTCTCCAATCTGTCACGCTTTGGTGGGGCCATACTCTGTTTTTTCATTAGTGCCAGGCCTTCCTCCCAGATGTCGTCCAGGAAGGTAACTGACATGATGGTCTTTCTTCTCGACTCGCGCCGCTGTTACAGGAAGCCTTCTTTCTTGGTCTCCCCGGGAACCAACTGAAACAGCTCAGAGGCTCTTGACATCATGGAATGAAAAGATCCAACTTCGTCTGGTGGGGAGACCCTATGGGGCTCGTCCGTGTATGGTGTTTCTCCGTCAGCCGTGATAAAGTCGTCGTTCTCGTCGGTGCCCATAGCCATGGTAGCCATGTCCGTGTGCAGAGCTGGGGCTCCGTGTGGTGTCAATGAGGTGATGGTGGAGGGGTGGGATGATGCCAAGGACCAGTGCCCCCCTTAGACTTTCTCTTCCGCTGTGGCTCTTGACGGTCCTGTGGAGGCGTAGGTCCCGGTGCCGGGGGCATCCTTTGCTGGATTTCTGTGAGCAGTTTCTGCAGAGTCGTTAGAATATCCAGCGACATGTCCCTCAGTCTAGGGGTGAAAGGAGACAGTGGCATAGGGTCTGGGTTGACATGTCTTCTTTTGTGAGCAGGGGACCTAGGTCCACCGCTCCCACAGCCTCCCTCTTCGTGATCTGTGTAGTAATCGTGGTGCAGATTATTGTCTTCCTCATCAGAACTTCAGTAAATCTGCTCTGGTCTATCAGGGAGGTTCCACCGGGGGGACCGTCTCTCCCTCTCAGGCGGCCGCCGGGTCGATGTGGTCGCCCGTTCTTTCCCCAACCATGGCATGGCTGCTGCCTTTGTCGCTTCCTCCGCAGCCGTATCTCGCCTCGTAGGTAAGGACACCCATGGGGTGGTCATGGCAGACACTTCCTTCATGGATCCATTCCCCTTCAGCGCTGTCATTCTGGACCTCGTCAGCTTTGTTGGCGATGTGCTCATCGAGGCCCTTGTTGATAGGCGCCATCGTTGACTCAGTTGAACGGGCAGGCTGCAAGGTCTTAGCTTTGATGAGTGCTCTCCGACTTGTCCCTCGTCGGTTTATCCGTGGACAGAGTTTAGAGGAGGCCACTTTCGTAAGCAGGCTCACCGTGGTGGCTGATGGCGATCGCTTTCTGCCTGACTCGGGACCCGCACCAGCGGAGCCAGTGTCGCAGAGCTTGGCCTTCTCTTGGAACCTTGTGAGCGGGCGTCCTCAAAGGATCTCAACCTCATCCCGCAGGGAGTTCATTCCTCGGACCGGCCGGTTCTAGATGAAGCCTGACCATGCCCGGAGTCAGTGGCCTTGCTCGACTTGAGCCATGCAGACAGTCTGCTGTAGCAGTCTTTTTTGGTTCTCTTTGAGAAACCTCGGCACACCTCACCTCCCTCTTCATCTTGGCCCTGATGCAATATAAGCATTTATGATTGCGATCTTCCACAAATACGTTCCTTAATCCACACTTTGAGGAGAAGTATGAAAGCAGAAGCCTATTCAAACTCTGCGCAGTCATGGCTGAAAGGCGTGAAATAGGCCCAAGGCCGGGCCTTCTCGAAACTTCGATGACGATCCGACAGTGAATGAAGATCTTCACCGGCAGCATAGCGTATCCCCGCTGCCGGTCTCTGTCTTTTGTCGAAGACGATCTGCAAAAATCAGTCAAAATTCGAAATAGCATGAAAATAGATCAGAGAGCAACGTGAGAACTCAACACTGAAGCATGCAGTAAAAATCTGAAGATGGCCACCAGCAGTGGAGCTTAGGGAGAGGACCGTCATTGGATGGGGGCAGTATGGCCCAGACGACAGTGACTGGTTTAGCGGAGAAGAACAAGTTACTTACCAACTGTAACGTTCTTTCGATTGGATGTTCCTCCCACGTATTTCTCATCTTATGATATTCGTATCCCAGCTCTGCTGCTTCGGAATTTTTTTTCACCAAAGGGCGCTGTGTTCGAGGCCGCGGCGTCGTAGTCCCTCGAGGGGCGCCGTTGAGCGTCAACTGTCAGGAATCTACCTCGTGCTGATGCCCTTTCCCTTAACAAGGCTCGTGCCAAGCAGAGGTTTTGCTCGCCGCATTCACAGCTTCAGCGGCGTTCCCCGTTCCTGGCGCAATATAGGTTGTCATGGAAACAAGGAACGCTTGCAGATACACACTGCGTACCCGGAAGAGCACCATGGAAACAGAAGATACATTCCGTAGGTCCGGAAGAGGTCCTACAATCACGAGTCACACTGTCACGTGACTCGTTCATAGATTTATAGCCGCCTTCTACCTTTCCTCAGCGCTTCTGATTGAAGTTTGAACCTGCTTCGCCTTGTTCTTGCTTCGCGCCGGCCACTTTTGTCTACGTTCCTGGGACTCACTACCTTTGTTCTATTCTCCGCTTGTGGGTCTTTTGCTTCCTGTTGTTGGACTTCGTTTCGTCTGTTCCCTCCTTAGTCTCCCGTTATATTTACTTGGGTTAGTCTCCCAGCCTTCCCCTCAGCCTTCCCCCCTTTTGGTCCCTTCCCAGTTCTCCTTTCCTTCCCTTCTTCTTGTTATTCCACGTTCTGCTGCTCACTTACTGGTTGCCAGACCCGGATTGCTCACTGGACTCCATTTGCCTGATCCCTCAGTACTGTCTCTTCCTGCACGATTACCAGACCCGGATTGCTCACTGGACTCCATTTGCCTGATCCCTCAGTACTGTCTCTTCCTGCACGATTGCCAGACCCGGACTGCTCATTGGATTTCACTTGCCTAATTCCTCTGTACTGTCTCTGCCTGCAATTGCCAGACTCGGATTGTGTTTTCTGTTGGTTCCTCATCAGAGTTTCACTTGGCGCTAGGACTAGAGATGCTATGCTGCAAGCGCCATAGGCGTCCTCGTGCCGTCGGGAGAGGTCTGCTTGGGGAACTATTAGGTGTCCTTGTGCCGCCGGGAATAGTTTCCCTGGATACCGGATTCCATCCTTCAATTGGAACAATTGGAATAATCACGAACGCTTCAGTCTCCATCTACAGTAGGAATTGGTAAGAACTCTTTCTGTATATCTTCTGCCTTATCCTATAGAGTCCTGTTTAACTGTTCATTCTATAGCCTTTTTGTACTTAGTTCTGATATACTGGTATCTCTTTTAGAACCGATTCTAGCTCCAGGAGACATACCAGCTACACCCAAGACTGACCTGCACTCTTTCAGAAACTTTACGGTGGGTCTTCTACAAGGCATCCACATTGTGCTGTTTCTTGCATCTTGAGTCAATTTGGTGACGGTTTGTTTCGTTTTCTGCAGACGGTGATTCAGATGGTCTCCTTTTCCACCTGCTCGATCTCTCTGTCTGTCTTTTATTCGAACAGCAGTAAGTTCTAATAGGGGGAAGAATTCTTCGTCTACTGGCCAGCCTTCTGAAAATCATCCAGCCCATCATAGCACACCTTGGTGGGTCTTTGTACAGCGGATGACGTTGACTGTCATAAACCCAAAGGGCTCGAGCAGCGCTACCTACCTCAGTTCTGTTTTTACGGTGTTCATGGTTGCATCAGCTGATCAGGCGTTAAGTCCTCAGGCTCTTAAGGAAGTTCGAGTGCAACTGGCGTAAAATGTACGGAGGGGTAGGTTGGGAGGGTCAATGAGGAATACGTGGGAGGAACATCCAATCGAAAGAATGTTACAGTTGGTAAGTAACTTGTTCTTCGAATGGATTGTGTCCTCCCACGTATTCCTCATCTTATGATAGACTCTCATAGCAGTGGTAATTTTGGAGGTGGGAGTACTAGAAATTTTAATTATGGACTGAATGAAGGACAGCTTTTGCAAATAGTCCTCCTTGATATGAAGTACAGTCCAAACAGTAATGCTTTAAAAAGGTGTGCATTGACGACCAGGTGGCCCCAGCACAAATATTCTGCACCGGGACACTCCTCTGAAGAGCCGTGGAAGGTGCCATGCCTCTGGTTGAATGAGCCCTTAATCCATCTGGAGGCTCTTTCCCATCTAATTTATAGCATTCAGAGATTGCTAGAATTATCCATCTGGAGAGAGTTTGTTTAGACACTGCAAGGCCCAATTTGTGGCCAGTATACCCAACAAATAGTTGGTCACATTGTCGAAGATTTGCCAATCTGGAAATGTAGAAACAGAGCCTTTTTTGGGTCCAGTCTATGGAACCTTTCCTCTTCCTTACTAGCGTGAGGAAGAGGATAAAAATAAGGTAAGGTAATTTTTTGTGACAGATGAAAATCAGAAACTATTTTAGGCAAGAAAGATGGTTTGACTTTTAGAATAACCTTGTCCCTATGGAAAATGGTGTGAGGAGGCTTACAAGACAGTGCCTGCAACTCACCCTTCGGGCTGATGTTATAGTCACCAACAGAATTGTTTTAAGTGTTAGAAGTCTTAATGGGCAAGAATGTAAAGGTTCGAAAGGGACACACATGAGAAATTTTAAGACTAAATTCAAATCCTAAATAGGCACCTAAAAAGGTGTCCGGGGGCATACATTTGTTAGCCCTTTCAAGAATTGAATTACTAAGGGCATTTTACCTCTTCCAGGAACGCTTAACGATAGATAGCGCTGCCAGATATGCTTTTATAGTGCCAACTTGGAGCCCCAAACTGGCTAAGTGTAAGAGGAAAGAAAGTACTGTTGGAGTATTACACAAAAATTGATCCACATTCTTGTCCCTGCACCAGTTACTGAACTTGTTCCAACGACAACGGTACAGGGATTTTGTTGCTGGCCTTCTGGCCGAAAGCAAAATCTCCATTATGTCATCCGGGAGATCCCAATCCTTATATCTCAGCCTCTCAGAAACCATACGTGAAGACTGAGTGTCTTGACCTCTGGATGGAGAACCTGACCTTCCTCTTGCGAGAGAAGATCCTCTCTTTGTGGAAGATGTATTGGAGGGCAGATGGACATGTCCAGAAGGTCCGGGTACCACGTCCTCCTGGCCCAATCCCGGGCAATTACGATCATGGTTTTCCTGAACTTTCTCAACCTCCTGATTACCTGAGGAATCAGGGGGACTGGAGGAAACGCTGACATGATACCCTTAATATATTGACAGTAGACAAACTTGTGATTAGACCAAAAAAGGATACAAGTATAGTGCAACCATAAAAGGATATAATATTTATCCTGCTGAAGTCTTTCCTCCCAAACTTCACTGCTGAGTCCTCAAGGAAGAACCCTTTCCATTGATTAAACCCACTGCCCGATAGAAAAAACACAAACAGAGCGAGGGATCAATTGAAAGGGCGAAGAACAGAAAACACTCTCCAATCTGTGCAAGAGAAACAACCAGGTAAGTATATATCTAATAAGGTTGCCTCTATTCTTCTATCACGAGTTTCCCCACTAACCTTATTAGGAGTCTTTTGATGAAAGCAAAGATCCAGCGCAGTAATCCAGGGTAGTAGTCCACAATAAGAACACAACGACAAGGAAAAGGAATGTTAGTAGGAATCTAATCCCGAACGGAATGAGGGTCGAACTAGTGTCGGGTAGGTGCACTCTGGAGAGTGTCCACTAGTTCTGTGCACAAATGATAACACAACAAAATTTGGCATCTTCTTCAAGTGTCCAAAAACAAAAGCTCTTCTCTCTGGAATGTAGTACCCAAATGCCCTTTAAGACAATGATAATGACGTTTGCACTAGAAAACAAATAAACCCCTCTGGGATGTAGTACAAATAGTCTTATAAAGAATGAGGTGTGCACAACAAATGGAACAGTTCTCCTCTCTGGGATGTAGTAGTGAATAGTCTCGTAAAGAAATAATGTTTGCACAACAAATAACTGGAAAAACACCTGAAAGTTCAAATATGCCCAACTCCCGTAACTAGGAAGTCATGCTCGAATCAGTGATAATTAGTGAATGAACTCTAGGTACGCATATCCAGCAACGTGGTAGCGAATAAACCGCTATGAAAGATTTCACCTGGCTTCTGGCAGGGTTGGGAAGCCTACCGCCTTTCTCCGTCTTCAATTGCTCCCATAGAACGCTGAAGGTCTCGCATTCGTCCCTGTAGAGAACACGCCAGGAAACGTACATATGAATAGGGTCCGCCTCACGAACCGTAATTGGAAAAGAAACCGACTCGGGATACGAGTCTAGCAAAGGGTGAGCAACCGTTGATGTCAAAGGATACGGTTGTCTAACAACTGCGGTCAAAGTTAGGGAACTTCACCGCGACTCAGGAAACAAACAATATAGCAACAATCAGAAGCGGCGTGTGTTTAGAGGAAAGCACCTATATACTTCCAAATAGTCACGTGACTAATGCCGTGACTAACGTCATCACGTGGTATTAGGTGCTGGAATACAACGCCGTTTTGCCGGGAGGTTATTGAAGAGCCTCCATCTAGTGTAGAACAGCTTTGCTGCCGTTCTGAATGTGTACTGGTTCCGCTTACCATAGGAAAAAGGTGAGCGAGGTGAGCGAGGCATGACAAATGCAGAGGAGTGGAAATAACCAGTCCACCACAAACGCGTCTCCTAGACCTCCTCTCTGAGGAAATTCCCTTGAGCAGAACAGTTCGCACCTCCGGTTGGCACCGGTCGCGAATAGATCCACTTGAGGGGTTCTCCAAAGGGTGAAGATCTCTTGAAGGACTTTCTGAGCTAGCTCCCATTCGTGGGAGACAGTGCTCTGCCTGCTCAGAGCGTCTGCCGCGGTGTTCAGCTCTACGGCTAGGTGAACTGCCGATAGAGATTCCTTCTTGCATTGCCGAGAACCAGAGCGACATTGCCTCTCTGCACAGTGGGAGTGATCCTACGCCTCCTCTTTTGTTGAGGTAGTACATGACCACTGTGTTGTCCGTCATTATTAGGACATTCTTTCCCTGTACAGAGGGCAGAAAGGCCTTCAGCGCTAGTCTGATTGCCCTCAGCTCCAAAAGTTTTCTGTGTAGTTTGGACTCCAATGGAGACCAACGACCGCTGATTGTCAGATCGTTGGTGTGAGCTCCTCACCCCGGGAGTGAGGCGTCCATCACTACTGTTATCTCCGGCCATAGTTGCCAAAAAGGTTCCCCCTTGAGGATATTCTCCTTGCAAGCCCACCATAGGAGATCTTGAGCCACCTTGGTTGAGACTTGCAGAAGATCTGACATCTTCCCCTGAAAATTGGGACCATGGAGTCCTGAGGGCCCATTGAAGGGATCTCATCCTCAATCTGGCCTCTGGCACCAGAAAAATGCAGGATGCCATGAGGCCTAGCAACCTAAGAAAGTCGAATGCCGGTAGATGTTGGGCATTTTGAAAATTCGTTACCATCTGCAGAATGTGGTGAGCTCTCTCCTCGGGAGGCGAGGCTTTCCCTGAGGAAGTGTCCAGGACTGCTCCGATGAATTGGAGTCTTTGGCTTGGAATCATTTGTCACTTCTTGTAATTGAGGGAGAAGCCCACTCTGTGTAAGAAGTGGCAGGTCAAGGCCAGATGTTCCTGGGCTCGTTCGGATGAACTCGCCCTGATTAGCCAATCGTCCAGATAAGGGTAGACGTGAATCGCCCTTCTTCTGATACTCGCTACCACCACCGGCATCAGTTTGGTGAAAACCCTCGGGGTGGAGGTCAGCCCAAACGGTAGAAACCGAAACTGATAATGAGAACCACCAATTGTGAACCTCAGGTACTCTCTGTGCTTGAGATGGATTGGCACATGAAAGTAAGCATCCTGAAGGTCCAATGAAACCAACCAGTCCAGAAGCTGAAGAGCCTGAAGGATCTGAGAAAGGGTCACCATCTTTAACGTGTCCTTCCTGAGGAACTTGTTCAAGTTTCTTAAGTCCAAGATGGGTCTCAATCCTCTGTCCTTTTTGGGGATGTGAAAATAAGGGGAGTACCACCTCTTGTTCCTCTCCGCTACAGGTACATGTTCTATTGCACCTTTCTCTAGCATGGTTAAAATCTCCTGCAGAAGGAGCGGGTCTGGAATTTTTACAGAGTTGGCTCCCGGTGGATGATCTTGAGGTCTTTGATGAAAAGGAAGGCAGTAACCATGCGTCACCATCTCTAGTGCCCAGGCATCTGACGTAATGGCCTGCCATTCTTCCAGATACCGAGTGATTCTGCCTCCCACTGGGGTTTTGTGGGTGAAGGCCTCAAAGTGGCTTTGCAGCGGCTGCAGCAGTGGCTGAGGAGGTAGTAGCCGCTGCTGTGGCTGATCTAGCACCTCTCCCTTTTCCACCACAAAACGTTTTTCTCTGTTGGCCTCTCTGACTGGCCTGCCCCCTCCCTTTTCCAAAAGAGGAGTAGAAGCAAAAGGGCCGACTCTCCCAGGAAGATGAACCTGCGTAAGAGCGTTGTTGAGGCTGTCTTATAGCGGCGCTAAGTGATTTTGCTGCCGCTTTTGAGGTCTGCAGCTTCTCCAAGCTCTAGTCCGCCTTGCTGCCAAACAACCTCAAGCCATCAAAGGGCATATTAAGTAATCTAGACTGCACATCACGTTCAAAGCCAGATTTTCTTAGCCATGCAAACCTGCCTAGGACCGTGCTAGATGCCATGGACCTGCTTACACTGTCCGCAGTGTCCAGTCCTGATTGAAGGCATTCCTCCATAGCCTCTTTATTGTCACGCCTCGGCACCGTTCCACACGAAGACCCCGTGCTTTATACTTACCCCAGGTCCGACAGCGGAAAGGGACATTTGGCAAGACTATTGCGCTTCGCCGTTCTGTTCGGTATTCTGTGGCGCCATTCCTAATGAAGTGGAAAATGCCCTGGAGGCTGACGACTACCGCATCAGCCAGACGGTCTTCGAACTACGGTTCCCATGAAACCTAGGGAATCCGTAGTCCATGACATCACGATTGCCTCCCTCATTCTGCTCCACCTCCTCATTGATTTAAGCGGCTGTAACCCGGAGGACGCTTCTGTTTGAAAGTTACAGCCGGCGTTGAAGTTCCGTCTTATCGCCTTGTTCCTGAAGCTTATTGTATCATTGTATGTTCCTTCATACCACGCTCCGTGTATCGAACCCTTTTCTGAAACCAAGGACTGTCTGCCTGCTGATTCTGTTCACTTATTGCTCGCCCGTGTACCGACTTGAGGATTGCTGTAAGGACTGCCTGCCTGCTGATTCTGTTCACTTATTGCTCGCCCGTGTACCGACTTGAGGATTGTTGTAAGGATTGCCTACCTGGTTCCACCCTTTAAGTGCACCTTGGGACGCCTTGCAGTTGTGCTCCCACCCGGATCTAGTGCGTCCCTCGTTCCGCCCGGGAAAAGCTACCCAACTTACATTTCCCCGTTTATTATTTTACACTGTCGTTGTGTTCTGCATCCTGGAGTATAAGGAAACTTCGACTTCCTAGGGCAAGACCTTCAGTTCAGTGCCCTTAATTTTGTTCTCCTTGTTATCTACACCTCTTAGGTTGTTTTCTAAATCCTTGTCTAGAACTTTAGGGGGGACCAAGGCGTTGTGGGTTCAGGACACAGGGACTAGGTTGTTTCAGTATTATTCTATCTTATCTCCACTTAGTGGTACTACTGTTATTCCAAGTGATTAATCGTGTGTTGTTTCTTGCAGCTGGGTCCGTGGCGGCGTGTTTCTCCCCGCTCTTTCGGGTGATCGGTCCCTCTGTCTGGTACAATAATCAGCAGTGGGTCATATCATCAGGAAGGTCGTTTTTTCCCTCATAGAGAGGAGGCTCGGGTGGAGGCTCCAACCCGAGCTCTTCAATCAAAGCACCGTCTCGCCGGTTTGGCCTCCTGTCTTGTCCACTCCCGTTCGGTGAGTAACATTTATCATCTTATACTATAGCCAGGAAACCATCCCGTTCCTCACCTTGCGGGAAGCCTTCAGCCGCTGATGTCATGCAGTCCCATGTGGTATATGTAAATCTTGCTAAAGTGCAAGTGACATTAGTCGATTTAAGGGCCATGATGCCCGAAGTAAAAACTTTCCGGGCCCAAACATCAACTTTTTTATCATCCCTGTCTGGTGGTGTTGATGGGTAAGCTGATTGCCTAGTGGAGGTTGCAGCTTGAACCACTAGTATTTTAGGGGAGGGATGTTTAGATAGATATTCCGGATCTTATACTGATGGCCTGTATTTTGGTAAAAATGTCTTATTTACTGCTGAAATAGAATCAGGAGTATTCCAATTTACCATCACCCTCTTCTGAAGTGCTTTATGGAATGGAAGATCAGGATCTTTTAGAGGACCTTCACTCAAGATATCTGTCATGTCATCCTGGTCAAAATTTGGGGAAGCTGCCTTCCAACCCATAAAATCAATGACCCTTCCCATAAGATTCCTATAACTAGGATTAGCATGATCTGTGGGGTCTGGTCTTTCAAAATCCACTTCAGGTGAATTGTCTAGGCCACTGGCATTTTGGAGACAGTCATAAAGTGTCACACCCGCAGGTTTCTGGCGTTTATGGAAGAGGTGGAAACATGGCGGCCGTCCGACTGTGCCGCCACGTTGTGCTCCCAAGCGCTCTTAGCGGTCTAGTCCTTTCCATCATGGCCGCCGCCCAGTGTATTTCCCTGTTTACGCTCGGCGGCTCGGCAACTTCTGATTACTCTTCGTTGCTAGCGCTCCTCAGTTCTCTCGCTTGGCGGTGTTCCGCTCCTGTCCTATTTTCCCCTGCTTACCTCTCTCATTCAGTTGTCTTCTCTTCCCTCTCTTGCCTGCGTCCCGTTATTTCTCTTAGGGGCTTGGATCTCTCGCCTCCCTTCGCTTCTCCTGCCTTGTCTCTATTGAGTTCTCGCTCTCTCTGGCTCCCCCCCCCTTTGATTCCATTCAGTTCCGTTCTCTCAACTCACCTTGCTGAGCCCTTACCTGCCGGATTTGCTGGTATTCCATATCCAGCTGGTCTTGGATTATCCTCTCGTTCCGCTGCATCGGATATCTACACTCCGAAGGGATTTTTGTGCTGTAAGGCTTTTCCCCTTGCCTCGCTTGTCTGTCGCGGGGGGGAGTCACCGCTGATTCGTTCCCAAAGGGTCGCGGTGGCTTCCTCCCGAGGCCGACCCTATCTACACAAGAAGAGGAGGACTTTTACTCGTCGACTCCGCGGAAAGAAGTTGGACTTCTCATCATCATCAGGTGAGGAGGAAGGGGAGCTTGAAGACTCTCAGGGTTCGATTGGGGTGGACAACATAACGGAAAACCCTGTCGATACGCCCACAGCGTCAGGCATTGTTGATATAAAGATCTGTTATTTTGGAATTTAGGTCCACTAGCTCTTGAGGGACCTCCCTGGTTCCAAACCTAACTCCAGCTGAAGTGACATCCTCTTCAGAGGAGTGTTCTTCAAAAATGTATGACATGGATCTGAAAAATTCCTGTCTGGGTTGAGGATGGAAAACATTTTCAGGCAAAGAGGGTGGTATCGACTTAGGCATGGGTAATGGCATCGACTTAGGTATTGGTATTAATGAATGCCTTGATAAAGGCGTCAAAGGCGTCGATAAAGACAACGCTGGCTTTGACGTTTTCGAAGGCAGCTTCAATACTGTCGAAGAAGGCTTTGATACAGTTAAAGGTGTCAACGCCATTTTCATCGGCGGCTTCGACGCAGTAGTCGTCGACTGTGTCGAGTCGAGTTCCTGACGACGGGAAATATTCATGAGCATGTGAATCCATGCCAGACCCTATGCTAGAGAACTCCGATTAACTTTTACATAAATCATTCAGGGAAGGTCTGTTTACCCTGACCACAAACCAATATAGGTAAACATATGTGGAATTAGGACCAGGATTCTACGATAGATCTCTCAATCGATGCTTCACTCACAACTTGGGGGCTTGCGCCTATGGCCAACCTGCACCCATCCCCACCCATCAAAAAGTACAGTTTTCATATTGGCACACAAATAATGGGTACTTCCGACCTGCACCCATTAACAGTACAGGTTTTCTGCATCAGCCTTTTCCACTATCTGATTAACACTGCCCACCCCTTTTACTTTACGAGCCATGCACAGCGAGGCAAACATTATTGGTGACAGGACGCTATATAAGACCACTTACCTTACCTTGTGTTGGTTCTTTTGGACATTACTCACGTGTTTTGCTCACCTTTATTTTGTTTTAAACTCTTTTTATTTGTTTTAACAACAGCAATACAAAACAAGACAGTGGTTCAGTGAAACGACCCCCCACCAGACATTTAAACACAAGCTTGTTTCCAGTTGCTACATATACAGTGAGTTTATCCATTATGATATTGGTGTGCTACGGTGTTTCATCATTATCAAACGCACATTTCCCTCACCAGTGTTTTGCTCAACTTTCAACCACATACTTTGTAAGGGATACGTATCCATGTTTAATTACATAATTACTCAAATCCCAGTGTGCGGAAGAAAGTCAAATCTGTTAACCTTTACTGGAGTCAGAAGATATCTTTTGATCCCTCACCTGTGAGCACACCCTAAGACTGCTGGTTAACTGAAGAACGCTTCCAGGGTGCGACAGCCCTTAGAACTTGCCGTTTATAATAGGGAATGGGATATTGGGCCAGGATCTTAAGTCGACGCACTAGAACCTTGCACCAGTTTTATTCACCATTCCATCTTGTCACCCAACAGAGCCTCCCCTTTTTTCTTTTTTTATGTTTTAGCCAGTATACCCATATGCCCTGCAAGATATTCTCTAATCTTAATCGTGCTCCATGGTTCCTGGTTTGAAGTGAACCCAGGGGATAGAATCAGAAATGTGGCTAGAAAAAAAAAGTGGTTTATTTGAAAATGAAATAAAGTGAATAAAAAAAAAAGAAATGTGGCTACTGAAGGGTAGTCCAGGCCTAGATGGAGACTAAGGAGGGGGTTACTCATACTATTCTGCTTAGCAAAGCCAGAACCCCAATTTGCTGTGAGCTGCCAAATAGGTAATCATTTATTGTGCACCCCTTTATTTTTAAATCTTTTTTTTCAAAATCAAAACTTTATTGTCATTTTGTTGAAAACAACAAGTCAGTCACATGAAAAGCCCCTCCTAACCACCCTTGCCCCAGACCTTAAAATCCCTTACCCCTGCACCGCTCCCTCCGATGCAGCTGAGTTCAGTTGACCCTGCAAAAGTTAAACAGAGGATGGTACCTTCTTGTCCGATCAAAAATCTGTTGTGGCACACTTGTTCGTGAGTTGGGAGAGACCCTCCCAAGATACACATTATACCCCCATTGTATGAAAATGTTTACTGTGGCTTAACCATAACTTCTCTTGGTAATCACTCCTCGTCTCACCTCCCCATCCCCCCTCCCCTTAAGCCACTCCAACCATACTTCTCAAAAAAGGGGAGCCACAAGCCTTCAATGTCAGACCTAGACTCATCCAGGAGGTGAGTGAGGTATTCCATATCGTATATGGCTCATGTCTTCAATAGCCAGTCTTTTTCCGTCGGCATTTGTGGATTTTTTCATAACTGAACCAGGCCGCCTCCTTCTGAGACCAACATAACCTGAAACATATGCCCCTTTTCTGACCCCGGAACATCCCCTGCATCAATCTCAAAGAGAAGCCATGGTGTAAACTCCCTAAGTATCCAGTCTACCCTTTTATCCAAGAGAGAACCTCCCTCCAGAATGCCTTCACCCTTGCGCATCCCCACCACATATGGCTGTAGTCCTCCTTTTCCTGGTGGCACTTCTAACAGGTCGGGTCGTACCCCTCTCTCATTCCGGCAATTCTCACAGGGGGGTAATGCCATGTGGGGTGTCTTGACCCACGTTCAAGTTATTAGGCTACAACATTTGGTGCTGTGGGCTTAGAAAATCCAAGATGGCCGAAAAGCCCACATTTGCGCCAGAATTCACGTAAACCGCGCAGTTTTGCGCACACCAAAAGGGTCGCCGGACCTGCCACCCACCAGTGCAAAGAAAGATGGTTCTGTTCAAAATCCATTTTTATTAATGTCAAAAATTGCTAAAATCATGGGCCCAAAACCACCAAACAAAAATCCAACTCTGGTTGAGTGTTCTACTTTACTCTACTGCAGATCCACATCAATGCCATGTCAAGCAAGGATCATATAATCCTTTCTTTTTTGAAATGTATTAATTCAAGACAGCTGTCAAAAATAGGTGCAGTATCGGCATTGGGCACTAGCTGGCGCTAGCGATCTAAACTCTGATAGGAGAACTGTATTTCAGGAGTTGCAAAAGGATCCTGAGCTAGCTGGGACTTCAAAGGCTTGCTGATTAATGAAAATTCTTAACACCTGCTTTCCCAGAAGGCAGTCTGATTCAATTAACAGTTCAGAGACCCACACAACAGCCCAGGATATCACATGGCCCTGTTGATTGAGAGGGAGGAGTTTACCCTGCAGCCTGCAGGACACAACACAATAGACCCTTTCAATTGAATAGAAATGCAGATTAGGGTGTAACTGTCCACAGCTGCCCTGCCAGGAAGGAGAGGCCTGTGATCTCTGACTCACCAAGTTCTGGGGGGCGGCCAGACTGGTATGTGAATTCAATTAAGGGCAAATGTATGTTTGATTAAATTGCTTATAAAATCTTGTATTAAGCTCACAGAAATGTACAATTTGGGGGTCCTTAATATGGAAAATGCCCTCACGAATTGAGACCAAACTCCACTTTGTGAGGTATTCTGGGACCGAACCCCGCTATTTATTAATATTGCAGACACTGTGTTTAGGATAGAGACATAGTAATTTCCAGTAATATGCTCAAGGAAGGGGTGCAGGTCTGTGTAAATTTTGAGGAAAAACCAATATGGCGAAAGTCACTAAAAAGCACAAAATGTTGCCATTTTTGAACCCAGGCTCTTAGGGGGATCAGAGTTGGGCAAGAGTGTATCTTAAATTAATCTGTGATATGTGTATGTAATTTCAACGACGTGTGTACCTGGGAAACCTGTAGTTATGAAAAATTCATTTTCTAAGTAAAAGCAAAGGGGCGTTTCTTCAATAGATGGTAAAATGATGACTCACTCTGACACACTATCCCTTCTCAAATCAGGTCACAGAGAATCCTTGACCTATCAAATCATGAGAGGGTTGGGCATGCAGAATGAGCCGACCCACCCACTTTCAAAACACATAAAAAGAGACCGCTTTGGACAGGCAAGAGACTCACTTTCCATTTTCTTGCGAAGCACTTTGCCGGACCAGACAATATCCAGAAGGACCATCTCCAGAACTTAGAATCCAGACTTCAGAACTTTTTCAGTAGGCCTCAAAATCTTTTGCAAATTATTCAAGCAGCCGGGCTGAGCGGTTTGATTCTGGCTAGAACCCGGTGCCAGTACCCAGAAAGCAGTGCTGTATCCAGAATCCACTTGATCCAGACCCAGACCAGATCGCTGTGAAGTGCCGCTAGCAGACCCAGACCAGACCGCTGTGAGAAGAACCAGTATCAGAAGCCGCCGGAGTCCAGTCCAGACCTGACCAGACCTTGACGGCCTATTTCAAATTTATAGTGTGAGTACTCAGCTAGAACTGTGCCAGAACCAATCTCTTAGTCTAAAATAATCTGATTCAAACCATTTTAACCTGTCCAGAACTGCATCATAGAATCGTGTGTCCCTTCTCCGATTTTAAACCTGTAAAAGTGGCATTTTGCCATGCTAGGAACGAGATTTAACTTTCATTTTAAAGCTAAGATTCTAAGCTTTCCAACAAGCTGTAAACCAACTTGCTACTCCTTATAGTTATTCCGTAATCGCGCTCAACGCATTCGGAAAAATTGCAGCAAATTGAAAAATTAGCTCCTGTCAAAATAGCCGCTTTTGCTTGAACTGCTAAAATTCGTTTTCAACCTGCTAATCCCTCATTGAGCATCGCAAGTGTGACTTGAACTAATCTTAAATAGCTATCACCTACCCTGAACCTCCTATAGGGAATTAAAAGCATTTTTAGCATATTTTACTTCATTGCCACCACATTTAAAAGGATTTGTCTGCTTTAAAATCATACCTGTTCTCCTCTAAGCTCGCTGGGGGGAACTGGAACTTTGTATTGCATTTTGTTTGTATTCCTGAAAATTGTGTGCTCTCCTTCCATCTCCTTATATCGCATAGGGGGGGGGGGAGTGAATTGCCACCAGGGGAAAAGGGAACATATTATCCCTTGTAATACCCTATCAGTTTATTTCTGTACGGCATTCTTTCCATCATTGTTGTACAATTGTAATATTATCCATTGTTGATCACTGTCATATTCTTAAGTGTGATATCAAATATTAATTTATTGTAAAAGTGTGATATAAATATATATTGTTTACTTTCTCAATAAACCTTTTAAATTGCAAAACAAACCTACTTCTTGGCTCAGTGAGGTCAGGGGGATTCAAAGAGAGGGGCGTTATAGAAGGGTTTATCATCCAGAGTATAACTTGTCATAAAAATATATAAATAAGGGCTTCCCTTGGGCGTCCCAGACGAGGCACTGACTTAGTGGGATTGCTGAATTGAAGTCACTTAACAGACACCTATGCAATAACTTCAGTACCTGGTGTCTGTATTGGAGCAAGGTCGTTGACTGATTGGCCCTCCTGCACATATGGGCCCACAGAGGATCGTTGATGTCCCTACCCAGGCCCTTCCCCCTCTTTATGCTCGATGGAGGGGGGTCCGGTGGGCTCGCCAATGGGATCCCCCCATACAACCCAGCTATCAGCCCTCTGGAGCCCCGCTGCGTAATCAAGAATTTCTCAAAACTCGTCAGTTACCTCCTTAAATTGGCCCCCCACCTGTTCTCTGACAAAGCCCCTTTGAGTTGCAGAAATCGGAACATGGAGAGATTATGGAGCCCCAAGAGTTCTTCTAACCTACCCAGAGAGATAAATGTGTCTCCTTCCCACATTTGGCCGCTGTACTTAACCCCACCTCATACCAGGACTGGAAAGCCAGCAGATCTACGATCCCTTCTCTCAGCGATGGGGGGGGGGCAGATACAGCTCAGAGGAGATGTCCACGCCGCAAGCTACCTATTGTCTCCGCCCTCCCTCCACATTGACCAAAGCACCCCCAGGAACGGATGGTGGGCCCTGGGAATGCACAACCATTCATCCAGCGTGACCAGGGATAGGACCGCGTTGTCCATGCTTACCCATTGCTTTTCCGAGTGTGGGTCAAAATGGTCAACTAAAACCCGGAGCTCGGTCGCCCTATAGTATAGCATGAGATCGGGAAACCCAACCCCCCCTCCTCCTTTGGCAAGATCAATGTCCTGTACGCAAGCCTAGGTCTGGCCCCAGCCCAGGGGAACTTCAACATTACCCCTTTGACTTCAGTGAAGAAGGAGGTAGGTATTTCTATGGGGAGCTTCTGGAACAAAAACTGAAATTTAGGAAGGAGAACCACCTTTATACAATTCAAAGGGGCCATCCATGAGAGTCCCAAACCAGACCAACGCTCCATGTCTCGCTTTATGGCTGACCAGAGGGGGAGAACATTTCTGGTGAAGAGATCGCTGAATCTCTGTCACCTGTACCCCGAGGTACCGAAAGGATTCCTCCTGCTTCTTGAATGGGAGTCCCTTGACATATTCACTTTCAGGCAGGGATCCCACCACATAGGATTCAAAATTAACCTGGCGAAATCGGTGGCCCGATACCCTCCCATAATGTTCCAGGCTCTCCAACACCTCTGGGATTGAGTGGGACAGCCTGGCAACATATAGCAAGGTGTCATCCACAGTCAAACTCATTTTGCAGGTCAGTCCGCCAACTGTGACCCCCCCTTATCCCTCCGTTCTCCCTAACTGAGGCCGCCCATGGTTCCATCACCAGTGCATAGATCAACAGAGAGTGGACACCGCAGCGTGTGCCCCGTCGCAAGGTCAATGCCTGCAATTCAACCCCGTTCACCACCACCTTGGCCGACGGTTTGGCGTACAGAGCCTCCATCTCACCCCTCCACCTTGGGCCCACCCCTACATGTGCGAAGACCTCTCCCATGAATGACCAACTGACACGGTCAAACGCCTTCTCAGCATCCAGGGCAGCCAAGAGTATCCCCTTCTCCTTTGCTTCCGAGGAGTCAAGTATATAAAGTGGCTTACGCATATTATCCGCCCTGCCTATGCAGCACAAAACCTGCCTGATCTGGGTGGACCAGCCCGGGAAGGTACAGTTCAAGGCGCGATGCCAGGACTGTAGCGAAGATTTTCACATCCACGTTGAGAAGGGATATGGGCCTGTACAAAGCACACTTGGTCTGGTCCTTCCCAGCCTTCAGGATGACAGCAATTAGGGCCTGAAGGAAAGACAGCAGTATCATGTCCGCACCCCCTATAGAATTAAACAAACAAGCCAGGGGATCTGCCAGTTGGTTTTGATATTGTTTATAAAAGTCAGCGGTCTTCTCTGGGGGCCTACCCTGCATTTAATCTCTGAATAGCTTTCAGGTCAGGACCTCCCCCCAAGTTATTTCACCATCTAGAGTCGCGCTCTCTGCCTCCTTGACCCTGGGGATGATCACCTCGGCCAAATACCATCTCATATACCAAACCGGTGGAAGAGACGGAGGGGAAATAAGTATTCATAAAAACTAGCAAAAGCAGACACGATGTCCCCGGGCCCATGAATCCTACGTCCGGCCTTGTCCTGTATCACCCTCCACCCTCCTCTCCACTCTACAGCCCCTCACCCTGTTAGCCAAAAGGGTCCCCACTGTATCGCCCTTTTCATAATACCTTTGACGGGTGGATCTCATCTGCTTTACAACCTCCCCTATCAAGACCGTGTGGAGATCCTGCCTCCTATCTCTCATGTCCCCCAGGAGCTTTTCCTCATCGGTGTCCAGCCGGAACAGTTGAACCCTCAATCCCCTCAGTTCCTCTCTGAGCCCTCTCTCGATTAGCCCTTTCTCCCTTTTTCTGTGTGAGCCCTCGGCTATAAGCAATCCCCTAAAAGGTGGCCTTGGTCGCCTCCCATATCATTGCCATGCCTGTCTCCCCATTTTCATTGGTCTCGAAGTAGGCTTGTATCTCTTTCGCCAGAAAATCCCTGAATACTCAGTCTCTGGACAGATTATCATTGCACCTCCATTGGAAGGATTGCAGTGGTTGTGGTATTCGCCAGTTGGCCACCACCATCTTGTGGTCTGACCACGTGATCACCTCCACCCTAAGTGTCCCCACCTCGCCCTCCTGCTTTCTCGGGTCAGGAGGAGGTCAATCCTTATGTACGTCTGATGGGGAAACGTATAGCCTCCCGGAGCCGTCCGATGAGCGCCCCAGACATCGGACAAAAAATGATTCCCTAGGAGATTCTGAAAGGCAAGGTTTTCCTTTGCCGCCACCTTGGTACCTGTTTTCTTTCGCAAACCACCAGTCGAGTGCGGGGTCAATCACTAGATTAAAATCCCCTCCCATGATTATCGCACCCTACGCTCATCCATCCATCTTTTTAAAAACCTGTTGGAGTAATCCCACATGTGCCGTATTAGGAGCATATAGAGTGGCTAGCGTGATCCTTGTCTCCTCATATAGCCCCGTTACCCCAAGAAATCTTCCCCCAAATCCCCTCTTGACCTGGAGACCCATTAGACGTAGGGACTTTCCTGGCAAGATACCCACCCCCTCCTTCTAAGAATCGTTGTGAGAGGCTCAGAAATGCCTTCTATCACCTTTTTTTTTTTAAATATATTTTTATTTTATCTCAACCAAACAACATTACAACAAAACATAAATAAAACACTTCAAACAACAAAACCAAACGAACAAAAAGTAAGGCACTGCAATCCCCATCCCTCCCCCCTATGAGCCTGTAGAGTGTCCGCCCTCAGTGTCCGTTCCGTGCGGTGGGGCCTCATCGCTCTCAAGTCCAGCCGAGGCCGATCCCGCACCAAACAGCTCAGCTAACAACAACTTCCATGCCGTGAGAGAGCCTATTTCTTCCCCATCCCCTGCCATACTGCCATCTTGCCACGCTGTCGTTTCGGCATCCGCCCATTTTTGGAGATCCCGCCACCAGACCTCCACTCGCGGCTTGTGACATTTCTTCCACTCCATGGCTATCCTACGTTTGACAAGCACATAGGCCAGATCTTTAAGTTTCTCAACATGTCGAAGCTTACGCGCCCTGGGATACCCTCCCAGCAGACAAGCCCAAGCCGAATCCACCTTAAGTGTAATACCCCTCTCTGCCAGCCTCCGCGCCACTTCACCCCAGTAAGTTGCAATCACTGGGCACGCCCAGAACATATGTATCATGTCCGCATTCTCTTCGTTACACTTGGGGCACGCCTGGCGCCCACTACCTAGGAATTTGGAAATTCTAAGGGGGGTCATATATGCCCTGTGCGTAATATAGAGCTGTATCTGCTTGAACCTGGCGTTCCTCGATACCTTTTTGTGGTACCCCAGGGCGCGCTCCCACATCCCATCTGACATCGGGCCCCCATCTCCGCTTCCCACTCCAGTCTAAGGTGCCCCAAATCCTTCCCAACCTTTGTCATCAACATCTCGTACAACCTAGAGACCTTGTGTCCACCCTCTGATGCGTCATACATCGTCTCCAGCGTGGCATCCGGTTCATCGGCCAAAGTAGTTTCGGGCCACGTGCTCCGGACCTCCCGGACCACCCTATGATATGTTACATATTGACCCCTGTGTAGTCCCGACCCTGCCTCCAGTTCATCGAACTCCATCAGGGTCCCATCCTGCCAGATGTCGCCCATAGTAATCAATCCCACTGACTCCCAATACGTCCGGATAATAGTTCTCAGCTGCCCGTCCTCCTTTGCCAGGGCGATCAGAGGGAACTGCGGCATACACGGCAAGGGGTCACCCATCATCCGACAGGCACGCCGCCATATATTCCTGCCAAGGGCTAGCATCTTAGGACGCTCTCTCATCCATGAGCCAGTCACCCAAATCACCTCCCGCAGATAGAAGGGGGAACAGTCTTTCCCTAGCAGCCTATGTTCGGGGGTCTCTTCATCTGAAAGCCACCTGGCCACATATTGCAGTTGCGCCGCAATATAATAGGCCTCAAAGTTCGGCAGCTTCACGCCACCTTTCTCGTAAGAGTTCTGCAATTTCCATAATGCGACCCTGTTGCGCGTGCCGTGCCACAGGAAATTCCTACACACGCTATGTAACCTAGCGAAAAACTTCCTAGGTATCATGTACGGGATGTTATTAAAGTAATGCAGGAGCCTGGGCAGCACCACCATTTTAAGCATAGCTCCGCGACCCATCATAGCTAAAGGCAATCTTTCCCAGAACCTCATGCACCTCTCAATCTTTCCCACAGCTAGTTCAGTGTTATACTTGTATTCTTCCTCGGTCGTGTGATACACGTCAATGCCCAAGTACCGGAAGGAGCTCGTTGCCCACGGAATCCGCAGCACCGGCAACCTATCCGCCGGTATCCCCACATAACTGCCCAGCGGGAATAATACGGATTTCTGAGGGTTAACCGCTATGCCGGACAACCAGGCGTACCTCTCCAATACCTCCAAGATATACTGCAAATTCTCTTCCGGATGTTTCAGGTATAACAGCATATCGTCTGCATACAGGGATATAAGATGGCACTCTCCTCCCACCTCTATGCCCACCGGATCATACTGCTGCCGGAGGTAAACTGCTAAGGGTTCGAAGGCCAGAATGTACAACATTGGGGACCAAGGACATCCCTGCCTGGTACCTCTGCCTAACTGCCACCTATCTGACACTACTGGACCCGTACGGACCCTAGCCAGAGGCGCACTATATAATAGCTCGGCCCACCTCATGTAGCCTGGTCCCAGTCCGAACTGCCCCAAAGCCGCCAGCAGCCATGGCCATCGGACGGAGTCGAATGCTTTAACCGCGTCCAGCGCCACTATTGCCATTTCGCTGTCCTCACTGCCCCCCCATTCCACCACCCTATGAAGGCGCCTGTGATTGTGAGTAATATTCCTGTTCGGGACATAGCCCGTCTGGTCAGGATGGATCAGCTTGCCTATTACCCTCCGCATTCTGGCCGCCAGGACCGCTGTCAGGATCTTGCTGTCCTGATTCAGCATCGACAGGGGCCGGTAGGAGCCACAATCATGCCCCGGTTTATTGGGTTTGGGGAGCGGTACTATAATCGCCTCCCTGAGTGATTCCGGCAGCCGCCCCACCTCGAACGCTTCATTAAACATCTCCAGCATGGGCGGGAGCACCTCCTCCCCATACGCTTTATAAAATTCACTGGGGAACCCGTCTGCACCTGGGGCCTTACAAGTGGGTAGCTGCCGCACAATCTCCTGCAGCTCCTCCAGAGTGATCGGAGCATCCATCTCCTCTCGCTCTTCGTCACTTATCTTGGGCAGGCCTATGCCTTCAAGTACTACCTCTATCTCCTCCCAGCTTCCCCCCTCTCGATCCTCATATAATGTTTGATAATATTCTGCGAATGCTCCATTCACCCCTTCCTGGGTGTCCTGCTCCACTCCCTTTTCAGTGATAACTGATCGGATCGGGGATCTTGGGGTCTCGCTCTTATACAGCCAAGCAAGAAGCCTGCCCGTCTTGTCTCCCCCGGCATGCAACCTCTCAATATACTTCCTGTAATTCAGATTACAAAGCCTGTCCCAATGTTCCACGCACCTCTGTTGCAAATTAATGACCTCCTCCATGTCCGTCTCCCCCTCCCCCAGCTCTCTCTCTAACTCAATCTCGGCCCTACGCAGATCTGCCAGGACTCCTCCCATTAATCCTTTGGATTTAACAATGGCAACCCCCCTCATTACAACCTTAAAGGCCTCCCACAAAGTACCAGCCGACTTGACGCTGCCTGTGTTCGCTTCAAAGTAAGCAACTATCTCCTCCCTCACTTCCTCTCTGAAGACTGGATCCCTGAGCGCTTCCGCCCTAAGGCGCCATGTTGGAATTCGCGCACGTGGAGGACAAAGCTGCCAAAGCATAACCAGGGGCGTGTGGTCCGAAAGGACTCTCACCCTGTAGTCTATCTGGTCACACTCCGCGACAACGTCCGGAGTGGCGAAAAAGTAATCCAGCCTTGTGTGTAACTGGTGCGGGGCCGAGTAATGCGAATATTGCCTCACGCCAGGGTGTCTCGTCCTCCACACGTCTGCCAGGCCTAGGTCTACCAGCAGCGCCTGCAGTACCCTAGCCGCCGGGCTGGGCCTGTCCACCCTGTCATCTGACCTGTCCTCCTTGGGGTCTAGTACACAATTAAAGTCCCCTCCCCAAATCACAGGACCCCCCATCCCCTCACCCAGTCTAGTGGTCAGTGTCCTAAAGTATGTCGCCGTGTCACGGTTGGGGGCATAGGTATTTATGACGCACACTACTCTATTTTCCACAAGCCCCCTTACCATGACCAGCCTCCCATCAGACTCCACAACCTCCCCCAGTAGCTTAAACGGGACATGTGGTGCAACCCAAATCAGCACACCTCTAGCATAGGCAGAATATGTGGATCCAACTACAGTCCCTCTCCACTTTCTCCCCACCAGTTCCAGTTTATCCCGTGTCAGATGTGTCTCCTGTAACAAGGCGATATCTATCTTTTGTCTTTTTAGATACAACATGACCTTGTTACGCTTAAGGTAGCTGTTAAGCCCTCTAACGTTCCACGTTAGTATCCTAAGGTCCCCCATGATGCATCAGTAGCTCCCATCCCTTTCCCAGGTCCACTCGCCTCCCCCCTACCGCAGGGGCCCCCATCCCCAGTTTCTCTTCCAGGCTCATATAAAAACTGTCCCACCCCACCCCCCTAACCCAACCAACTGCCCATCTCCATCCCTGGATCTCAGGCATCCCTGTGTTCGATTCTCCCTGGAACCCAAGTAGAGAACACGACAGGGTGTCACCCCACACACCGTGACTAACCTAAACTCAAACTGGGGTACAAAGAACAGTCCCCGGAGGCTCCCCTCCCGCAATTCCGTATCCGCACACATGGACCATGTATCGAAGTCCTAACGCATACACTACCATGACAAAGTCCCACCGACTATATTCCAGTCCCAATATTCATCGCCCAACCGGGCCCGCAGCGTCACTTATCTCTTCCCGTTCCATCCGCCATCCGCTCATCTGGCTCTTGAGGACAATTTTGTGCATCGAGCCATTCCATGGCCTCCTCCGGAGTGTCAAAAAACAGTGTCTTAGTCTTAAAGAATATCTTCAATCTGGCCGGGTAAAGCAGCATATACTTGTACCCCACTGCCCGCAATCGCCTCTTGACCGCTCCAAAGTTCATGCGACTACGCTGCACTTGCAGGGTGTAGTCGGGGTAAGCAGTAATGGTCGCCCCTCCTCGCTGTATGGTGCCCCCCTTACGAAAGTGCTCAAGGATCCTTTCCCGATCCCGATAGTTAAGGATCTTGGCGATCACAGGCCTAGGTGGGTTCCCCGGCGGTGGTCTTCTGTTCAAGGCCCTATGCGCCCTCTCCACCGCAAACCCCTGCGACAGGGCACCCCCAGTGATCTCCTGCAGCAGCAAGTTCTCAATAAACTCCGTGGGGTTCTGGCCTTCAGCCCCCTCCGGCAGGCCCACGATGCGAACGTTGTTTCTCCGAGCGCGTCCTTCCGCCTCTTCGGCCCACTCTCCAAGTTACCCACCTGCTGCACCAGGGCATGGATATCGCTCTTATATGCAGTGCAGTCCACCACAGTAGGGCCCATCTCCTTTTCCAGAGTTTCCGTGCGCTCAGCAAGGGCTCGTACATCCTGCCTCAGGAGGTTCACGTCCTCCTGCACCGCCCCGACCTGTAGTTCCAAAGCAGTTTTCAATTCAACCACAGCAAGTTGGAGCTTGGTCTCCCACGTCGCCTTCAGGTCCGCGATCGCAGCGAGGACCTCCTGGTTCGCACCCCCGGCAGCCATCTCTTTGGTCTGAGCTTTATCCTTGCTCCTGGCACCTTCCAGGCCGGGCGACGTCTTGGCGTATTCGTCGAGCGTAGGCTGCTTATTCTTCGCCCTCAGAAGTTTGTTCGACATATCTCCAGCCAGGAGCGTTCTTCTGGCAGCGCTCCGGTCCAAGCCAGGGAGGCACCGTGGCCATACACCACGACTCAGTAGAGAGTCCCAGCTCGCCCCACAGCCTCGGGCATCGCTGTTGTACGGCGCTCCCCCCAGATGGGCTAGGTCGCGCTGCCCCCTTCGGTCCGCTGAGAAGGGGCACGTATGCTGTGGTCCCAATCTACCGCTCCTTTGTCCCCTCGTCAAGCGGCGGCGGCCATTTTGTCGTCAGTCGTGATCTCGCCACCAGTGCTTCATTCGGCTCTTAAGTACACTTGCGCACCACGAACCCGTGTAAAAATGTGTCCTCGCGTGCAGCCGGACTTCATGTTCACAATCTTCTCACTTTCTGCCAAATCACAGCGGTCCTTGCGCGATAACAGTCGGATTATGTACGGATCAGCGGGAGCTCCCGTACAGGCACGTCCTTTCACATGGCTTCCAAGCCACACCCCCCTGCCTTCTATCACCTTGACCGTTATGGGCGACTCTGCCCCTTGCCTATAATAGGTCTCCTGCAGGAAGAGAATCCCCAGTTTCTGCTTTTGAAACATGTTACTAGTTAGAGATCTCTTGTTATGGGAGTTCAGTCCCTTCACGTTCAAGGTGCCCACTACTACCTCAGCTATACCCCAACCATATCCTTTGTCGGTCGCTCCCCAAATTCCTTGCTGTGTGTCCAACCTATGTTACCTGTCTCCCCAGCTGCATAAGGTCTCCCCCCGATCTCCCTACCTTCCCCACCCTCCCACTCCCTTCCCTCCCATAACCGAGGCATCCGAACCCATACCCTCATCATGTTGGGCACGTCTATCGAACCGCCAGGGCGACATATTAGGCAGCCCAGTGAACCCTTTACCCCCCAGCGACAACCCGGGCGGTGGGGGGACCCTCCCCCCAGAAAAACCTTCAACCAACTCCCCCAACTTCCGGATCCCCCCCCTCTCATTGTGTACCTACACCGTACAGTGCCCCGCAACTCAACAGAGCTCAGCAATTAATGTTTCCAACTCAGTACCATACCCCTTCCCTGGCGCTCATGAGGTGGGACTTCCCCAAGAACCTTCAAACGCCGAAGAGGACCCGTCCCCCAAGTGGCCCCAGGGAGTCCCCCCCCCCCCGACAGTCGAGGGGGCCAACCCAAGAAAGCCAACCTTTCCTTCTCAGGTGTCATAATTTCAAGGCAGTGGAAAGTTAAGCTTTTGGAACTTCCGGACTCCTTTAGCTTTAGGCTTTCCTCGCACTGATTCTGGACCTAGGGGGGTCCGATTAGGGTCCAGTCCATCCCCTCTGATTTCCGAAGTAGACGATGGCCCAGCAGGTCCTCCGTCACTCGTATCTCCTCATCGGCCACCAGGTTGTACCATTCTCCCTCCCATGCAAACACCAGAGTGAAGAGGTAACCCCACCGGTACTTCATTCCCTTCAACTGAAGCCATCTGGTCCTGGAAAATCACCTCCCTAGAATCACCATAGACCACCTCCTTGATGCGCTTAGCCTTTTCAAGGATTCTCGCCTTGTCCATGTAGTAGTGCATACGCGCCAGAACTGAACGCGGTCCGTGTGTTCCCCCTCCGGCTCGGTGCACCCTGTCCATGAGTACTCTCTCTCCTTCCCTAGATTCCAGGACCATCCCTATTATTTCTTGTATTTTTTGTTCCAGACCTGTTGGAGTCTATCCGTCTCTCCTGCAGCCCGAAAAACCAGAGGTTATTGCGTCCCTCCAGATTCTCGATGTTGTCCACCTTCATGCGCAGCTCAGCTCCTCTTCCCTTCTCTCCATCTCCATGAAGCATGCTTCCATTTGTGTCTCCAGTAGGCCCGAGGAGGCCTGGTTGGCCTCCACCCCATCCATTCTGTCCTCCAGGGTGACAACCTTGGCTGAAAAGTCCGCCAGCTTTGCCCCATGTCAGTCCTCATCCCTCTGATCTTCTCCAGGATGGTTTGCATGTCATTTTTGTTGGAGCCAAGTTCTGTGGGGGGGTTGCACGGGGCCTGAGCCTTCGGCAGCCCCCGCCATCAACCCTGTGCCTTGGCATTGAAAGCGCATCAGGGTTTCCTGCCAGCCCATGGGTGGCTTCAGATGTTACCCCCGGCAGTCTCCTTGAGGGGAGTCTGGGGGGCCCACAAGCCCACCACCAAGTCGTGTCAACCCTGCACCTACAGGTTTTGAGGCTATCGCACCCCCCCTCTTTGGAGTCCCCAGGGTCCACAGACGGTCCGGCCTCTTCCTCCAACTAGTCACAACACTGTTCCTTGAGAGGGGACCCTCACTAACCTCTCACCAGTCTAGGGTTTGGGCCTTCTTTGGAGTCCTGCAATCTTCCCCTGGAGTCAAGTTTCTACATAGAAGCGGTCTTGCTCGGGTGGGAGTGGGGTGAGGCCACCTCTTCTCCGGCCTCTCTGAGCTCTGTTCACTGTCTATGGCCCACAGGGCCCCTTGGCAGAAAGGTGGGGGGGGGGGGTCACCCTTCCTTCTTCAGAGTTGAGGGAGTCGTCCCTCACTGTTTTCACTGTTACCCCGCCACATGGGGGCTGTGTACTTCCTCCCCGGAGGAGCCGCCGGCGCCAGTGGGCCCCCCGGTATCCCCTCACCTCCACCACCTCCACTGCGGACCTTCCCAAAAGTCCTTGGCCCTACACAGGGTCTGTCAGATGAGTCCACACGGGCACTTACATGTCAGGCCCTCCCGACTGGGATGGAGTCCAAAACAATCTCTGTTTGCGAGTCCAAGCAGGGTAAGTGCCCTACAGACCCGGAAGGGAGCTTGCCAACACACTATTCCCTAATGTTGTTCCACCGATAAGTCAGCTGGCCCCCAGGCCTATACAGAGGTCGCTGGAGCTCCAGAAACTTTCTGCAGGACCACGACTATCACTCTCATGCCAGCACCTACTTCACTGTTGCTGGTCTGCCGGGAGCTCCTCCTCATACTACGTTCATCTATGATGGCTGCGTTGGGGAGGAAATGCAGCTCATTCCATACCGGAGCTGATGTCTCGTGTCAGCCTCTGGTCCAATCTGCCCCATGGACCGGCCCCACAGCTCATGGGGGGGCAAGGGGGAAGGCACGGGAGCAGGGATTCAGCAAAAGTCCATGTGCCCCAAGCAGATTCCTCACGAGCCCCAGGGCCTCTCCCTCGTTGAAGGTCCGTACCACACGCCGTGTCCGGGAGACCTTCGTGTCTCCCTCTGGTCCGCCCCTCCGTTGATCCACTCCTCGAGCGGTTGCTGGGTACGGTAGCCCTCCTCCTGTACCTCCACCAAAGCCAACGTCCCTGGATGGGGGGCAGCGAGAAGGGGGTGAGCCAATCCGCAGGCACCGCACCAGGTGTGTCTCTCCCGTGAGGCGACGGCCTCGCCTGGAACCTTAAAGGGGGGTCTCTGAGACTCCACCCGCCACCCCACTTAGTTGGGGCTGCTTCCTCCTCCTCAGTTACAGCGAGGATGTGTTGTTCGCAGGCCCAATGTTAAGACTTGATGGTCGTGTAGATTATGGAACCTCTGTCCCCAAGTACCACACGGGCAAATATCAAAATAACTGCCCGTGCAATCTTTGAGGCCACAGGTGTATAGTGCCATCAGCCTGGAACCAGGAAACGCGGAAGGACCCCCCCCAGACCACTAAGGAAAGCAACGATGTTAGAGAATAGAAATACAGTACCAATCAGAACAATGGCGAGGGTACACAGGGAGGCTTACCTAATATCGGTGGAAGGGTACCCTGGATGTAGCAATGGGGCAGGGGTCTGCAATAGCCGGCGGCAGTAGGCGACAGATGACAACTTGAATGGCACTCCGGATGGAGGGTGCACACCTGAATCAGCAGAGAAACGAATGAGCAAGGCAGGGAGATCCGTACACAGCCCAATACACAATCCGGGGTCAGAAGCCAAGAGGTAATGTCGATTGCAGGGGAAATCCAAGAACAATATCCAGTTGACAGGCCAAGGGTCGTAAGTTCCAACTTGAGACAAACCGAGCAGAAATACCAAGGAGAGGCAAGAGAAGTCCAAGAAAACAAACAGTCTGTGGTCAATGCGGTTGAAGGAAGCAAAACTATGATAACGCCAAACAGTACTTGCCGGGAAGCAGCTGTGAAGCGTTGTTTGTGTGTCCACTCGTTTCCTTTGAATGCGAAGAATGGTCACATGATCGGATCACGTAACGCATGTTCCGCGTCGCGTGCGCCGTCCACAACAGAGTTACTTCCTGACCATGTGATGTCTCAACCCACGAGCCCCCAGGGGATACCGATAACTATGGTGCAGCTTGGGAAGACGCCATGGTCTCTGCCAGTGGAGGAAAGGAATCCGTCCCGGACGACCAATGAAGACCTTCTTCTAGATGTGCCAGGACCTGTCGCCCAACTGCCGTTGTCGGGTGTGCAGAGGTAAGTGGGGACTTAGGGGGAGTTTGCTAGCATGGTGTTTCATGACCAGAGACGTGACACCCAAGCCTACCCGAAGCCACGGCCTCCACCCACGTAGCCCCACGGAGAGAGCAGACCCATCGCCTCCCGGGCCCGAAAGTGAGCGTAGGGTTGGAGCCCAGTGGTCTCACGTGCCCTTATTGCTCCAGCTGACGCCCTGTGAGTCAATCTATCTGGGAATCACCAACATAGGGTTGCTAGTGCTGCCTTTTTGCCATGTCTCCTCTTCATTGCCCAAGTAGGGGAAGGAGCTCGTGGTTCAGGCAACCATCTTGCCTGTGCCCCCTGGTGGCCTACCGGTGCACCCCTTTTTTACTCTCCCACCTCAACTGTGTTGCCTCCCCCATTAAAGCAATTTTCATTCCCCTCATTTTCTTCTGCGTTGTTTCTTTCTCCAAACTCATGACATTCTTCATGGCACTTACCTTATTGATACGCACAGAGAATATAGAAGAATATGTTAGATGAAAGGTGCCTCTCCAAGCTGGTGGTGACGTTCACAACTGGGCATTTTGGGAACCAGTATTTTGATTATTGTACTAATTTCAGCTCGATTCTGGAGAAGAGGTATTTTTTTCTTATATTTGTTTTGGGGCTTTGTTTGAGAGCGGAATACCATACATCAGACATTTAGATGCGAAAATTAACTATTCAACACTTCAATAAGTAAATAAAGAAAAAAAGAATGCTCAGTTAATAGGTCACCAGTGGCTGTCTGGGCAAAATTGTGTGCTTTGAGGTTTTAAATTTGCAGGGGTTAATTGGTTAAATATAACTTTATGCCTAAAACCAAGTGTATCACAGTGCTTAAAATGCAAATGAAGATTAAACATTAACAATAATGTGGCATCTGTAGATGGAGAAATAGCCCACTCTTGTGTGGTCCATGTGTTTTCTTAATTGGGTGTGCAGCAATATAAAGCATATGTGCATGACTCACACTGCAATGAGGAAACATCAAAGATGTGGTTGAAAGCATAAGCAAAGAATGCTCTGAAAGTATGCGTTTTCAAACGGTGTGAACAACATATTTAAGAGTTGGGTGCAGGCATACAGCCTCCAAAATCACTACCCCTTGGAAAACAAATGCTGCTGAACATGTACAATCAAAAATAGTTTTTATTCCTTTCTTTTATACAAAATACAATCATGTACGAAAATGTACATACTATTTTTCAATCAACCAGTTCACATATAAAAACACTTTTCTTACATTTTGTTATGCTTACAGATACTGTGTAAACGTAAGAGCTGGGCCCAAAATACAAAATATTTTGCTAAATACAATTGTACAAGTTTGGTGGTCGCATTTACACAGATCAGATGTAAGGTAGTAAATTAATTAGTGTACATGTTTTTGTGGCCTTTGATACATGCTTGTAAATATATGTAGCCATTTCGGTTTAAAGTTCAAAGTGCACTTTGATTCAGCAGGGCGGTTCATCGAAGACTGTTAGCATAAGCCCATCTGCAAGAGTGTCCCATCACTTTCTCAGATATAAATGCCTTTATGCCCACCAGCTATCTCATTCCTAGTTGTCTGACACAGGACTGAGCAAACTCGGCCAAATTAGGTGGTGGTCATAGGATGGAAATGATTTGAGGATTAGTCCTGCCTCACAGAAAAGAGATATGGATTAATCGATGAATGGGATGAAGGAACTAACACAGTGCATCACCTGCAGAGATAAACAATGAAATGCAAAACATTATGCAGAAGACCAAGGACAGACCGGTCCAATCATCCCATAGCATAGATCGTGCACTAGCTCTGATACTAGCAATACTAGCAATGTATTGTGCACTGAATAGAGTTTGCTGGTTTCCCCATTGTTTTGGTCCCAGCATCGGCATCTTGGGAAAGCAGCGTTTCCGTTTGCAGTAGTGTCACTGGACACATTCAAAACCATTCGTTTATTTTCAATTTCAAAAGGAATGGGTGCATGATTAAGAGGTATAGCAAACAGTAAATTAGAATTTTCAAACCAGATACAAGCAGAAATGAAGACAAAACAACTTCATACACACAAAGCAACAATAAGTCTTCCTGTATCTGAAAGCCCAGTCTGGTACCCATGATCTTATGCGAGATAATTTAGTATATCGTTTTAGTGTTTTCTTTAGCCATGCACTGCAGGGCTCATGATCGATTAACGGGAATACACTTCTTTTTTAAATATTTTAACACAACCTTTCCTTCGTGGACTCATCTACAAAATACATTTTGCGCATCACATTTTTTTGATAGTCTCATTTGTCAAAACACATTAATGTGGGTTCTCCATTAGATGCAAAGCAAAACTGTCATACGTGACAGCAATTTCACAAATGTCAAGCTGTGTGTTACAGTAACATCAACTTAAAAATTAGGCAGCCTTAAGGCTACTTGCATGAGATTGCTGCATGCCCCATAACAAATGCCAAGGCTTTGAGTTGGTTTATTCACTAAATGTGGCTATGTCCCTCAATTATGACACATCCCTGATCAAACTTTAGTAAATGCATTGGTGAACTGTGTGTTCTTAACATTTGGGAACATTCAGGAACACTCAACTGCACAGACATGTGTCTTTCTTGCCTAAGGGTTTTAATGTCTTCATCCTCAACTGTTAGCTTTTAACAAAATATTGTTTTAAGATACCAAAACTGATTAATACAGAGGGTCTTTGCTTCTGGCATTCGGACCCACTACACCTTTTACTCTTCCTACCACCTGCCCAGGGGCACACATCTACAATCCTCGAGAGCCACAAACACGTCAGGTTTTCAGGATAGTCAATCAATATGATTATTCATATGATAACTATAAACAATGTATCAACATGAACATTATATGTATACAATAGGCAGGAAGCTAAAAAAACAGATTTTTAGATTTAAGGGTCAGTATTGTGAACCACTTGTACTACGCTCTAATACCATTCTCACCTACTTCTCGATAACTGCATTGACACATTCAGCCAGAAACCTCAGCTGTCCCAACTTCATTCTTACCCCCCGCGCCCTTGTACCTAAATCAGTTGTTCAAATTAACTGTCCAACTGTTCTACATCTAGCTTGAAAATGAGCTTCACTACAAGGCTCCTGGAAAAAGGAAGAAAAGCTGGAATCATAGGGCCAGCAAGTGACATTTTGCTTTGGGTTTAATATAACTGCTCATTCCACGTGGGACAAACGCAAAGTCACAGTGTTTCCAAACAGATGGTATGACTTTGGAGATGTTTGGTGAGCTCTAAACTGTAAAAATGCAGAAAGGGGACAAACTGTTTGATTGAAAGCAGTCCTGAATAGAGATATGTTTAAGCCTACCAAAAATGACATAGAAAGGCAACTATCGGCATCGGGATCCGAGGAAGCAGCTTGTTCCAAGATATAAGAATAAGCAAAATGTAGAGTACATCTCGCGTCTAGGTTAGGATAAGAGCAAGAAAGAATGGTTTTATGAGCAGATGTGATTATTGTGAAGTCCATTATAGCAACCTGAAAAAGACGAGTATTTTGCGTTCTAACTGGCTCCAGATTAAAAACTGGCTGGTGGCCTTGTGAATCACTTGCAAGCAGGGTGGCTTGCAAGAGGAAAATAACACATAACATCGTAAGAACAATGAAACACAGCTGTTAGAGAAAATGGTAAAAGAATCATACACCAGCTCACAAGATCACCAAAAAACGAAAGGAATTCCATCTCTTGGATAGTAATTGTTTTATTGTTGTATGGATGAATTCTAATCTCCACCTTTTGTAGGCCAAGAGACCAAGCTGTAGCTGCTCGATTGAGCAGAGACTGTTGTGGTCAAATCAACTAAAAAAAGTAATGGTTTGATAACTCAAGGTTATAAATTGGGTGAAGCTGGGAGAAGTCCCTGTCACGATCCTTTGGGGAAAAAAACGTGTTGAAAATAACCAGTGTTTAGATATCTAACCGGAGAAGAAGCCATGCAATTAACCTCAGTAATATCTAGTAGAGTCACTGATTTTGCTGCCAGGAATCCTAATATATTTATTCACCCTCTTCACTAGAGCTCAACCCATGCATGGTGCATCCTGCAAGCAACAGAAACTGCACATCTCTGCATGCCGACCTAAAGAGACATGCTATTGTAAGGATGTGACATGAGCGTACATGTGGAATTCAAGCTCATGAGGTGTGTGTTTGATGACACATGCAATTATAATTCTAGAAAACAGGTGTATACCACCAGGATCAATTGATCAATATACCCTTATCAGCAGTATTACACCTCAGCCGACTAAGACAAAAAGTGTATGTTGTATTATTTGTGTTGTATGGTACAAAATTAAGTCACTCTTTTGCAAAGCATGTGGTCACCCTATAAGGCTATGTTATAGTAAAGAACAGATATGCCAAAAAATAACAGTCACATAGACAATATAATCATGGTTGTTAATGTACCGATTTGCTAAGATCAGCAGTGTTGATATTTGTGGCATCTCTAACCCGATGATCTATCTTATCTTAAACATACCAGCATTAAATGGACAATGTAAAAAAGAAAAAAGAATTCAGACATTATTAGTATTCTAATGCGCTACAGCAAAATGTTACTGCACTTTGCTTTAGCTTTAAGGAAGTAGAGGTGTTGGTTCTCCAGTGAATGAGAGCCAGTGTGGATGTTAAAGAGAGGCAGCAACAGAGGTGACATTTAGTGTAGCAGCTTTCTACAGTGACTGGTTTGTGGCTTGGTTTTCTGTGATAGCAGCTGCAGATGCTGAGAAGGGCTGTGAAGGCATCTAAGCCAGATGACAGGAATCATATTAGTTCCCTGCCACTTGAATGCTGGGAGATTGAACAAAGCAAGCACTAACCTAGACGCTTTAGGTGATGCTCAAGAACAGATACAACTTCTAGATGATTGCCAAACTGGGTCTGGTGGCATTGTTACTTTGCCTGGTCTCTCAGAGGTAGGTGAGCCTTATCTGGTGTGACATCCCCATCTAACCTGGAACATTAGAGAAATGTTGTAGTTTATCTGAGGCTACCATTCACCTGTATGAAATGGATCCTCCATGGGTTCTTGTGGGTCTTTTCCACTTGCTATGGTTTGTCCATCTGTTCCTGTATGACCTCAATCACTGTCCTCAATCCTTTGTAGGGAATCTTTTGCTGATCTTAACTGGTGCAGTTTGTTGGCCCGCTTGACCATTGCTTGTGAAGCATGGGAGGTCTAAATGCCCTAACACTGGCATATGGAGTGTTTGCAAATAACACACGGACTTCCTTTCCACGGTTTCAAATGTTTGCTTACAGCCATTATATTTTCATAGATTCCTGTTGTGTTTTCTTAGCGATTCATCATGTTCCTAGTGCCGACAAGCTTTTTTTGGGGAATTTTGTGTACCCTGTACAATAAACAATCTGCAATGGCAAGAAGCTGGGAAGAATGATTTCATGAATCAATGCTGAACTAGGATACTTGATAAATGACTTCCTCAGCTCAGCTAAGCGTGCCGCTGTTGGACATCAGACAGAGCATTTCTTGTATTTCGCTGAGAGCTCAGAGAACATTACATTCAATGCAGAAAAAAGAGCCCTGGTGTTATCCAGAAAAAAGCTTAGGTGTCACTAATAAAATTGTACATTCCAAGCCTTGGAGCATGCAACTGCACACCCAAAGAACTGGCACGTAACATGAGTGATTGATCAATTCTGACAAATCTCCAAAAGAATTATCCTCTGCATACCATGTTCGGTTTATGAAAGTAACCGGAGACACATTATATAATAAGTCTCTGCCTTATACAAAACAGAAAACATGTGTCAACACTTTTTTCCAGGCTGTTCATTGTACCTCATTTGATCTAAGGTGGTGTCTTGGTTGCGCCTCACCCATCATGTTGTGCATTCTACGCATTCAAATTGTATAATCTCACAATATCAATATATGTGCATGTTTACTCTTTGTGGCAATTGAATCAACTGGAAAAAATACATTGGTGTACAGTAATGAATGTAATGAACAACAGTGTCTGTATTAATTCACATATGCAAGGGCTAAAATAGCAACCAAAATGCAAACAAGTACACACATGTAGTGGTGGAAAATGCATTGACAAAGCAACACCACTGATACATGATTTTGTGGCAGGGCATCGAATATAAACTCAAGACACCAATTTAGCAAGAAGCTTCTGAAAAAGTGAACATTTTGTTTAAAGATACCCCCACTGGGTTGCACCAGTGACATGTTCTTCTAAGCCGGAAAGTGTTTTGTTATATCAACATACATTCAAAAGGCCTGATGAATAATAAGAATATTTAGCAAGAGAAAACTTCCTGACCAGTTTTAATTTTTCCTTCTTTAAAGATTCAACAATGCTTCTGGGGCATTAAAGGAAAGTAACAGGATATTTAGCCATGCAGGTGCCTACATACAGAACATTTCCACTCCATGTGGCCCCATGTTAATGAAACCTTTAAATAAATCATGCTTTCTTTACTTTCTGCAATTAAAGCAGTTGCCTATATTCCAGCACTGTGATTTCTTAGCAAGGAAAAGTGACAACACATAGAAACTCAAGATGATTTCTTCAGTATTGTGCTTAGGCCACACAAGCTGGTGAGTCTTGTTTTGAGACTAAACTCTGGATGCAGGTTGTGACTTCAGGGCATGACAGACATCCTTCTAAGAAGAATAGACTGTCAAAGCATTCCCCTGTTACCACGAGAAACCCTGCTATATGGACTATATGCTTGCCACATCCAAAACAACATGCCTTGTAGCTGGCAAAGTTTCTATCTTGTCTTAGTCTGCCTATCCTTTATAAAAGATGCTTGCAAAGTTTAACTCAATTTGAAAATCAGATTCCAAGTTTTAACATTGGCCTAGGAATTATCTGAAATACAAAACATGATGAGAATTTAGAATGGGATAATGGGGATGTTCATTGAACTATGGCTATTCAAGCACTCCTCTTCGGCAGAGCTCTCAGTTGTTTGTCAAATGTATGTGCAAAATATGGTCTTTGGTTCTTAACGGACCCATGCGTGAAAACACATCTAATGCAAGATTTACAAACTAAATAACTGCAAAACAGCTTATTTTCAGCAGAGATACATATCATTGAGAAAATCTCTTTTCAAGGAAACTACTTGCTAGCACTAACAAATTCACATATCATCCAGGCATCAGAGTGCAAGTAAAAAGCGAGACAGAAGAAAAAGGTGCCTATATAGATCTGTTGTTTCTCCTTTTAACAGAGGAGTGGAATGAAATATGTGCACTCCATCTATTCAACTTCCAACACAGTTTTTGAGGTGTAATCTTTACGTTCAAATTTCAAAGTAACTGTATATTTTGGGTATATGTTCACTGTGACTTACTTTAAAATGTCAGCTAAGCCTGCTGGTTTGCCAATTTTAATTCTGTTTTTGGTAACAAATACGTTTAAAAACGACATACGTGACAGATTATGTACAATACTGTTTGGATATGTAGCTTTCAATATCATTAGATTTTTAAGAGTATTAAAATATGTTCAACTTGTTAAAGTGCACACCACAATGCTGTTCTAGACAATGAACATGCGCTGGGGAAAGAGAGAAAAGGCGAGGAATAGCCAGCAACTGCCTAGATAACAATCGTGCTGGTTTTTATACATCCTTGCTCAGCAAATCCAACTGTCCACCCTTTGGTTGCAAACAGAAGACAGGATATTGAGGACAAAGGTGACGTAAGGTCTTTGGTAGAAAAAGGAGGAATGGATACATTAATGTGCATACACACTGAAAGAATGAGTTTATTCATTTAATTTGCTCTCATACTTCACTATTCGCCTACACAACAATTGTGGATGACATGCCAAAAGAACAATACACCATCTCTTTGGGGTATATCCTTGTCTGCCCATATCTCTCAAAGGAATATTCAGACACAGACTGCTCCGCACTGCAATAGACGCACGCTAGGAGAGGGCATGGCTCAATGGGTTATAAAGCTTAAGGCTCAAGGAGGCGACAGGGTTCTTCTTTTGCAAGCCTATCTCACCAAGGTGCACGTTTCCTTTCAGCAGTCCATACTTAACGATGCCTACCTTTCTCATAGACTTAATTAAAAGGCATCATCCCCATTGTTTCAGTCTCGCTAGTTTGAGAACACTGGGAATTCAAACTAGGATACCCTGCTGGATGAGGTGCACTCTGCTATCAATCAGGCTATCAAATCATATCCTCCCATGCATTGCAAAGAGGACAGATACAAAAGTTATACATATAATAAAGCCCTAGCAACAATTAATAGGCACACCATCCCATTATCCAAACAAAGCACCACCACCCTAATTTCCACATTGTGGTCGGAGCAAGTGCACAGTGACAAGGAAACTACTTAGTTGATCAATGCTGTGCACTGTTTGCCATGGAATACATGGATTTAATCTCTGGGCAACTTGTAACACCAAGCATTTTTTTTCCACAATTACAAACTCCAGTATGTTTATAAATGCCTGTTAAATCGACATTAAAGATACTGTGATCACTCGTTCATGTCCTCTCTACATGTGTGTACACGCCCATAACCCATCACATGAATGCAGATGCAATTATGTTTTCTGCAACAGAAACAAAAAACAAAAGAAAGAAGAAATAGAAAGTAGTAAAAGAAGGACAAGTAGTGTAAGCTTGCTTTAGATCACTCCACACACTGGATAGTGTGTGAAGTAATAATGCTTGCTGCAAGGCACATTAATTACGGAATGCAAATCAGCAAATCCTGAGGTAGAAAGATCCAGACACACCTTAAAGAGGCATGACCATCAGTTTTAGGGTGCAGGCCAAGTATATTCACTTCTACTAGTTAGGGAGGGATTATCTTGTGGGGTACTCTGGGTCTTTAAAGTAACGACACACGTTGCTCAAATGGGTACGTACAAAATTCTACCTAGAAGTTATGAAGGGAAAACAGCAAGGCAAAACCAAACGTAATTCCCTAGTACAAGCAGCAGCAGCGGCATACCAACGATCCCATGCAGCCGTAAGAGAAAACCTTGATTCCCCAAAAATGTAACTGAGTGCATCAATAGCTTAGCTCGCCAGTCTGTAATGTCCACGTGGCTTAGCCAAGAATGAACCTCAATCTGAACAGGTCCACTGAAGGATCCAGCAAGAAGATACTAGAGAAAGAGCACATTTCAGCGATTCAGAATGGGAAAAGAGGGACACAAGGAACATAGAATATCCTTGGAACGTGACTATCACTTATCTAGACATTAATCACATCAAAATGTAGGGCTAAAGCTAGAGAAATTCACTATATGGCAGAGCACACAAACTGAGCATCACTAGCAATGTGACAGCACTGCTTCTTAGCGAACCGTCAGCCCCATGTCCTGAAGTTGCCAGTCAGGCTGGCGCGGAGTCCGGGCACACAGCAAAGACGATTTGCAGCACAGAGTAAGAGACACCTTTGCTTTACCCTGCCCTATGCAATGGAAGGCTTGTAGTTTCTAGAGAAAAAGCTGCTCTTTCTCAGACGCATACTTTAGTTCTTTGTTTCCCTGTTCGATGAAGTCTTGTCTTGCTTCAGAGATGTCACCACATTAAATGGTTTTTGATGAATCACTCTTGCTGATCAGCACCTCTAGCAGTCGCATCTTTGCCTTCATTTGTTTGTACTCACTATATTCATCCAACATAGGAGAGCGGTCTTCCTTCTGAACATTCCTGTAGAGATATTAAGATACGACACATTTTTCGCTTTTGGTAACGTAGCAGAGGTCAAAGCATTATTTTCTCATTCTAGTTTGGTCTCCATTACATTGAATAATGAAGAAACTTGAATATGTGACGAAGATGATAGACAGATGTCTTTTCACTGCAGCAAACCTGGACCTTATAGTGGAACTTTATTGACCACACATTATCTCGGCAGTTTTCCATTTACAAAAAAATACAGAAAAATGTCTAATACACTGAAAACCACCACCTTTTCTATTTCGGTGAATGGGCCCTAATGTTTCTCTTAATGACCAACACAAAACATAACCCCAGCCTCTGTCCTGCTTTCCAAACAACATGCATCTCTGCACACAGATCGATCTGTTGGCATATCAGGACACAATCTAAACTTTTTCGTTAGTATGCACCTTTGCCAATTAACCCACCTCCATCTAGTTTTTATAATGTTAGTGCGCAGTACAAATATCCGTTAACATTATCACTACCGGAGTGGTCCCCTGGCGCGCTGGCGGTTCTGAAAAAGGAAGGGGGGGTGAGTTAGTGGGAACGAGCGGGAAAAGTGCAAGAGAGTAAGTGATATGCCATTGGCAGCCTCAGCCTGGTGGGTCCGTTGGTTGGGGTGCTTTCCATTTGGTAGCCATCGTGTGTTGTTGTGCAAGTCTATGTGTGGTTTGTTTTGTTGTTGCGGTGTAGTGATGTTTGTGCGGTTTGTTGTGCTATAGAGCTGTGGTTGTGTATGCTTAGAGTTTGAGAGGTGTATGCAGAGGGTTGAAAACTGTTAGTGGGTTGGTTATTGACATCGTTTAGTGGTGCTGTGCTAAATATCTACATTCTTTCTAGATGTGGCACGTGAAATATCCCTGCATTTCTATCTAGATTTGGCACTTGCTATAACATTCACAATTTCATCCAAGTGTGGTACATGCTAACATTTGCAATTTCATCTAAGTGTGGCACATGCTAACATTTGCAATTTCATATAAGTGGGGCACATGCTATCATGAACATTTCCATCTAGATGCGATGTGGGCTAAAGTTCACAATTTCATCTAAGTATGGCACATGCTATAATACACATTCTACCTAGATGTGACGCGGGCTAAAGTTCACAATTTCATGTAAGTGTGGCACATGCTATCATACATATCTCCATCTAGATGCGACATAGGTCTCTCTAGGTGTGGCACTGGTTAGCATTGGCAGGTAAGTTAGTGTGTAAAGCAAAGCAACATTTACAGTCCAGCCATGAATAGATTAAGGCTGGTGGTCACAAATCTCTCTGAGTATGCATGATATAAGTCTATTGCAGTCTATGTTATGGAAATGTAAGGTAGAGTGACAGGGCTTTCTGGAGTAGCGTTATTGCTCTACATGCCACACTTACAGTTTTTGTTGGTGTCTGTTGGCTTTCTCTGCTGACACCTGCAGACACATCTTGGAGCTGCCAATGCAGGAGCCACCCTTTGCCTCGGGCCCTTAGCCAGAGGGCTGCCCAGGTCAAGTCTGGTATAAGGAGGGTTAGCCAATGGGAGCTGGGGGGAGAGCATATGGGCGGGATTCGAGAGGGAAAGTTGGGAATGGAACATCACAGAAATCACTGCCCGCATAGGGTGAAAATATGGACAAAATAAATCACATGGGCAACGGGGCCACAGCTTTTACCTGAGGGCCATGGTGGATTAACGAGTGAGCCGGGTGCAGCATGGTGCATATACTAGCCGAAGGCCGCTGGGGAGGGCCAATCGTGTTCCGGGGGCGGGAAGGCAAGGTGGAAATGCTGCAGGGAAATGAGGGAGCAAAGGCCTTAGATGGCACGGGCCGCTCAGGCAAGGGTCCTGGGGGGCTAGTTTTAAAAAAAGTAACTCACCTGCGGCTTCAGAGGTTTACCGAGTGAGCCGGGTGCAGCATGGTGCGTATACCAGCCGAAGGTCGCTGGGGAGGGCCAATCGCATTCCGGGGCGGGTTGGGAGGCGGCAGGAAGGCAAGGTGGAAATGCCGCAGGGAAATGAGGGAGCAAAGGCCTCAGATGGCGTGGGCAGCTCGGGCAAGGGTCCTGAGGGGCTAGTTTTAAAAAGTAACTCACTTGCGGCTTCACAGGTTTACCGAGTGAGCCGGGTGCCGATGGTGCATATACCAGCCGAATCTTCATCTGTTGTTTTTGTTTTGTACATAAAAGGCAGCACAATAGTTGCGTATTTCCCAATGTTTTCCCTCACCTTTACCGGAGGATTTACGTTACATCCCCAGATAACAATCTCTTTGATCTATCCTCATTCCTAAAAATAGATGTTCTCAGAAACTACACCGAGACTTGCTTAGCTGTATTCACATGAGCTTCCATCCTGAACGTCTAAGTACTGCTAAAATGATCAGGACTATGGGCCCAATAAAATATATTTGTAAGGACAACTCTTCTTTAATGCATTGTCTTTTATGCCCACATGGATTTGTCTATGCCCCTAATCCTAGCACATATCATCAAGGACTGTTATCTTTACGAACTTCCAATAAGATGATTTAAGTGAAGACGTCACCAGCATTTTCTTCTGCACCTCAATACAAATTATTTGCACTAAGCAACACTACATGTGTCAATCAGTCTTTTACAATAAATATGCTAGAGATGGGCCCCTGAGGTTTGGTGGAAACACAAAAGTTGGGGAACAATAGGTATAAGGTTACCCGCCGGACAGCCACCTCTTACCCAGTTGGACGTGCCACTGCCTGCAACTTGTGCAGCAGCTCAGGCCATTGGGTGGGGACTGAAGCCGAAACCCCTACCACAAGTCACAGTAAAGGGTGAAACATATGCCACACAAATGCGCTCTCCTGTCAGCGAGGCAGGAAGTTAAGGGTGATGAAACCTGAACAACCCAGACGCAGTCTGACTGGGAAGGATGTCCAGCAGATAGTACAAAACAGCATCTGCTGCAGGTCGCTGGGGTCTTTACAAATGCAGAGGATACAGTGACAGGTCTTCAAGGTCTGGAGAGCCTGATTATTTGTTGCTCTTTATTGCATTTAAACCTCCTGCAGTTGCATTGGAACTTTGTGTTATGGTTTATGTTTCAAGGACACAGAAACAAGCAAGCCTGCTAGCCACAAACCAACTGCTGATAAGTTGGTATACCTTCTAGTGTGTCAGTGATTCTACAAGCCACCCTGAAATGTAACAGTGTAGTTGCCCTTATTGGGATTTCACTGCAGCAGCTGCCTTCCTTGTGCTGCTGGCAGGACACCAATATCATGGTAAGCAATGCTTTATGGGTGATAGCGAGAAGGAGGGTTGGTAACTCTGGGAACTGATCCCTGTTTTGTTTGTCCCCAGGTCCTGTGCTGCTGTGTCGTTATTTGGGTCTCACTTTGGAGGCGTCAATTTTCAATTTATCTAGCCACATAGCTTACCTTCCCTCTCTTGTTTGACTACTAAGAGGACGAGATGTAACTGGTAGAAAACAGATGAGCATACACCCAGACCTGCCAGGGACAGCTTACCTCTTCACAGGCATGCCTAATAAATGAGCCAAGTAACCCACAGGTTGCAGATCTGACAGTATCCCCAGCATTAGGTGTTTCTCAGAGTAAATCCTTGGCCAGCCCCTATTTCTGTCCAGAACTCTTTAACACTGGACCAGTCACACAACACGTGCAACATTTGTCAGAGTCATTTTTTTTCAAAGCCTGGCATATGTCTGCCCCATTAAACAAATATATATTTAAAGATCACAGCACAGTACAGTGCAACAACAACTTCACAGAATACATGTTACGCACCACAGATTTTTAGCATATAAGTAATGCAATTTGTTTAGCAATACTCATATTTGTCAGCATTAGAATATGCTGCCTACAGGGTGTTCATAAGGAGGCTGCCATGGTAGCGTTAAATTACAAAAGTTACTCTCATGGCACCACATCAAGTCTTTCATACAAGCATGTTCCAGAGGCTCTAATTTGTCTTTCCAAAATACGAGGATACAGCCTTTTGCCAGCAGTAAGAGTTGTGAGAACCCTGAGGCCATTCTCACTCCTATTGCTCACGGGCTCTCTGCACAGGTGGCCAGGGAAAGGCCATTGCTTTTTGGATCCCGACACTGGGGGTGGACAAGCGAGGGAGGATCACCTGGTTGCAGGGTCTGTGAGGGGGATGCCTTTATGAGAGACATGGTATATCCCTTTTCCTACGACTGATCAACCCAACCCTTCCGCCGAATTTATGGGGTGTTCTGATTCAACTCCTCATGAATGACTGTTAGAAGTACTGGGACGAAGAAGAGGCAACTAGGAGCAATGAGGTCTAGGTGCTTTTACCACTGTTGTACTGGGACGAGGAAGAGGCCTGCTGAGCAGTAATACAGGTCATGCATGTCCTCTTAATGATGGTCAGGCAGGGCTAATTGTACATCAGCACCTGCAGCCTGTTGAGGGCTGCAGGCGTACAAAAGGCCCAATCAAGTTGCAAGAGTGTTAGGGAGAATTCTCATAAATGGCTAATTTCCCTTACCTACTGAGTCCCTCAGCAGCTTTGCTGGATTTCTAGGATTTTTTTTTTTTAACTGTTAAGAGTGTGAGCCTTTTGTCCCACTTTTACATGTGTTTTGCTATGTGTATTTCTACTTTTTGTGTCAGCTTGGGCACTGGAGCCTCACCTACTCCATGGCACCATATTCTTCCATGTGTGTTACACAGCACCTTCAGTGCAGTGACACAGGGTTGTCTTTTAGACTTCCCACCGACTCCATTTTCTGGGGCTGACTACTGTCCCCCAGAAAAGATAAAGTTGCCATTAACTTTATTTAGTCACTTTTACCACTGGCCCAGTACACCCCATCTTACATGGAGTATTGGAAAGGGTTAATTCTTATCCCTTTTTGTCTGTGTCTCTTGGAGCATTGTTTCGCTCCCTTTACTTCAAGACTTGGCTGGTGGCAGTGGTAGCTACCCTATTTTTTATACCGTGGTTATCTTAAATAACCACAGTATTGGTTTAGGCTATTATATTAGCCTCAAGCATAAACCCGCTTGACCATATATATTTTATACGGATCCGGCTGGGTTTATTCACCATTTCTTTTTGTAAAATGTCTTTCTCGTGTTTTACTCTGCGCGCCAAACCAGGTTTGGTCCCTTTGTTCATCGCCTTTTCGTGGGCTTCCACACAGAAGCCCTCCTTTAGGCGCCTGAAAGTCTGGGTAGGCAGGATGTGAGGGAGGGGCTTTAGGACCCCTGCCATGGGTTCCCTTGGTAAGACAGCCACCCTGTTGTGTGATTGACAGCCAGGCAGTATGAATGGGGGAAAACTGCATAAAAAGCAGGTCTCTGGCACTGGAAGAGCAGAGTCGCCACTGGAACAAAATAACCTCAGGAGCTGATGGAAGAGGACCCCTACAACGACTGAACCGCCTGGTTAAACCATGCTGCAGGTCTGAATCTTCAGAATCCGATGACAGAGAAGATCCTCCAGGAAACTTTTCCCTTCAGCTGGTGGGACCAACCAGTTTGCCCAAACTGCAAGCCAGGACCCCTCCTCTGGTCGAATTCGTTGTACAAAGCTACAGTGGGCCGGATAGCCAGGAAGGTCAGATCCTGCTTGGGTTTTAAGGAGCGCACCTTTTATTTGCTAATTTGCTCTGCTGCTGGTTTCTTCCCTGGGTAGTGCAGGACCCTCCAGTCTTCCTACTTCTGATCAGTCCAACAGTCGCTACAGGAACCGTGAGCCTGCAGGAACTACCAGGAACGTCTGCCTCAGCTACAGCTCCCTCTCCGTTTTAAGGTACTGTGCAAATCCGGTTGTTTGTTTCATTCAGCCTTGGTGAAAGTGTTTGAAATCTTTCTCCAAACCGAGGGCTTGTCCTTCTCTTCTCTTTGAACTAACTTTTCTACCAACCAACCTCGTCCGGAAACCGTGCCACGAACTTTACTGTGAACTACCCTGAACTGTATTATCTTGAGCAAACGACTTTTGACCTATTGACTTTGGCCTTAAGCCTTTTCTATCTGATTTTATCATTGTAGTCTCTCTTGTTCGATTGCCCCGAGTACTTACCTGGTGGTGTGATTCAATTTCAGTTAACTTTGTTTTTCCCTCCCTATTAAATTGCTGGAGTGCCATTTTGTTCCCAATTCATTTTGTGAGCTTAACTTGTCTGGAATTTAAGGGAAGTGGTGTGGTGTATTAAGAGTGTGATTTTTAAACTGCTTAGAATAGTAATGTTATACAACTGAAGAGTGAAATAAGGAACAAGTTACTTACCTGTAACTGTTGTTCTCCAGCATGGGTCTGGAATGGATTAACATGCTCATGAATATTCCCCGTTGTCAGGCTGGGAATCCTCGGTAAAGAAAAAATCAGTATCAGTTTCGTTTCTGATCTGTCTTTCTTAGTAGAAACCAATCACTGGTCTCTGGGTCATACTGCCCCCAGCCAATGACTGCCCTCTCCCTAAGACCCGCCTCTGGCAGCCATCCTCAGATTTGGTAGCACGTAAAGTGGCAGTATGACCAAGTGAAGAGCCGCAGAGGGGTAGGAGGGAGGGTTTGCATGTTAATCCATGCCAGACGCATGCTGGAGAACAACAGTTACAGGTAAGTAACTTGTTCCTTCTTCAGCATGGGGTCTGGCATGGATTCACATGCTCATGAATATGAGAATACATAGCAGTACACACATGCACAACCACAGGAGGTGGCAAAGGCTCAACATTAAGCATTACATCAAAACTCAACATTAAGCATTTCTTACCTCCTCACCAGGCTCACTTTAAGCGAACAGGTTGCGCAGCACTGCTTGGCCAACTCTGGACTCCTCCCTGGAATCCCGGTCGACGCAGTAGAATCTCGTGAAGGTGTGCGTCGACCTCCACGTAGCAGCCCTGCAGATGTCCAGCAGGGGCACACCAGACAAGAACTCCATGGTGGCAGCGATCGCTCTGGTCGAATGGGCTCTTGGACGGCCGGGCAACGGTCGGTTTGCCAACACGATGACAGTGCATGATGCAGCCAGAGAGCCATCTGGAAATGGAAGCCTTTGAGAGATCCTTCCCTTGGTTCACAGGTCCAAATTTCACAAACAGCTGTGATGTCTTCCGAAAACTCTTTGTTCAGTCCACGTAGAATTTCAGCGCTCTAGCTACATCCAGCGAGTGCAAAGTCCTCTCGGCCGGCGACAAAGTCCGACGGCACCTTGGGCATGAAGGAGGGGTGCGTCCTCAGCACTAACCTCGTATCGTGAAAGGTCAGGTATGGAGGCTTGCAGGATAGGGCCTGAATCTGTCCCACGCGTCGTGCGGAGGTGATGGCCACAAGGAACGCCATCTTCCATGACAGAAACTTCAACAGGGTCGAATGCAACGGCTCGAATGGCGGACCCATGAGCCTGGTCAGCACCACGTTGAGCTCCGACGCCGGGGCTGGCGCCTTCACCGGTGGGAATGATCGAAACAGTCCTTTCATAAATTCCTTCACCAGGCGATGAGACACAGGGATGACCGCCCTGTAGTTCTGGTGTATCGGGAAATCGCTGCCAGATGCATCTTGATTGAAGCATGAGAAAGTCCAGCCTTGGCTAGCGACAGCAGGTATGGTAGCACTTGAGGGTTGTAATCCTGAGAGGGTTAATCTTCTGTGCACGGCACCAGACAGAGAATCTCTTCCACTTGTGCCCGTAGCACTTGAGAGTTGAGGACGCCCTGGCCTTTGCAAGGACCTCTCTGCAGTCAGCCGGGATATCATATCCTCCAAACTCTAGTGCTGCAGGAGCCCAGCCTGCAAGTTCAGCGACTCCGGGTCGTGATGAAGAATGGCGCCTCCTTCTCTGGAGAGAAGATCCGCGTCCGTCGGCAGTTTGACTGGTTGGGACCGTGACAAATCCAGAAGGTCCGGGAACCATATCTGTCTCGGCCACTTCGGTGCGATGAGGATCATCCTGCACCAGATCCTCTTGAGTTGGTTGATGAGCCTGAGCAGCAACGGCAACGGAGGGAACGCATAAAAGAACAGGCCATCCCAAGGGAACGAGAAAGCATCGCCAATGCTCCTCTGCTGGGGGAACCTCTGGCACTTGGAGTTCGTTACCGTCATGAACAGGTCTATTTGGGGTTTGCCCCATCGCCGGAAGAGTTGATCCACTTGATCCTGGTGTAATTCCCACTCGTGGCACGAACGCAGCTCCCTGCTGAGTGAGTCGGCGATGGTGTTTTTTATCCCTGCTAGATGAAAGGGTACCAGGAACATCCCCTGGGCAACGGCCCAGTGCCACAGGTCCTGTGCTTCTTTGGACAGGGCTGGGGATCTGGTTCCCCCCTGCTTCCTGATGTAGAACATCGTGGTGGTGTTGTCAGTGAAGATCCTCACCACTTTGCCCTTGAGGGACGGGAGGAAAGACTTGAGAGCCCAGAACACCGCCCGGAGCTCCAGTATGTTGATGTGGAGCGGCCTCTCCTCCGGGAGCCATAGGCCTCTCGCGTGAAGATCCCCGGTGTGCGCTCCCAATCCTTCCAGGGAGGCATCCGTCGTCACCGTCACCTGATATGCTGGGGTCTGAAAGTCTGTGCCCGCCGCGAGATGCGAGCGGGTGTTAGGCAGAAACCTGTGCAGTTCCCTTAGGGACCACTGCAAAAGATTTAGGACTACAGGTGGTTGGCAGTAAACCCAATTGGTAGCGGTCTGTACCACCCAGATTTACCTGGTAGCTGTGGCTGAGCAGTCGGACTTCTCTCAAGATGAGTTAGGCAGTATATAGGGTATACACAATAGGTACAGAGACACAGTAGCACAAGCAAACATTGACCAGAGCTTTGGTGTAAAAGTATATAATTATTTATTTAAAGACACACTTGTAAATTACACTAGCACAAAAAGAGGTAAGTAAATTCAGCACACAGTCACTATTTTATATATATATAACCCTGATTACTTATTAGACAAGTCTTAGTGAGAAACACCACTTATTTTCAGACAGAGGTGAGCGCTTAACATAAGATGGCACTCTAATAAGTTATATAAAAAGGGGGGAAAAGGCATAGTTATGAAAGCACACAAATCTCAATACTTTTCAAAGAACCACAGTGAGGCAGGTTAGGCAAAGTCTACTGGAGAGCAAGGAAGTTCAAATGCCAGGCCCACTCTTAGAGAGAGCAAGCGAAATGTGTCCAGGATCACACAGTTGGGTTATGCCCAAAGAGTCTTTGTAAATAGTTCACAAAAGATTGAGATCAAGTCAGGAAAAGTTAGTTAACAGGTCCCAGGCTAACCCAGGTTAGAAAGTCGAGGATTTACTGTCACCCCGAACGATCTGTCGCAAGGGAAGCCAGGCCTGAAAATGGGAGGAACGCTCCAGCGGGGGCACTTGTTCCTGGCAGCGGTTGCAAGTCGGTGTTTTGTCCAGAGGAAGAAGAGGTCTCAACGTGGAGGAAAGCTGGAGGTCGTTGCGCTGCCAGGGAAGAAACCAGCCACAGAGTTTCCTGGTTCCAAGGTACCACCCTTTTCTTTGCGGTAGTGGTAAACCGTGGTATTACGGCACGGGCAAGGCGGCCACGAGATGGTCCAGGAAGGCGAAAAGACGGGCAAACTGGTTATCCCCACCAGTCAAAGGAAGAAGACTCTCCGGGCTGGAGATCTCTTCTGTCGTCGGGAAAAGTGGTGAGACGGTTCAGCAGGGCTCCACCGGTGGTGTTGTCGCTGCAGGTCGGCTCGGCTTCTCCCTCGTCGGATTCTTTAGGTCCTGTTGCGACTTCTGAAGTTCCAGTCCCCAAAGCCCTGCTTTTATGCAGCAAACTCCCATTCATTCAGCCTAGCTGTCACCCAAACATGCCAAGTGGTGAGCCGGGCGGCTCATCACTTGGGCCAATCACACAAGAGTGCGACTTGAGTTGCCGAGGCAACTCTGTCCAGGGTGCCTAAACCCCCTCCCACACCCCCTGTGGTACCCAGACAGAGTGGCACCACTTTTGGAGGCTTCTGTGGAGAAGCCCGCCAAAAAAATGGAACAAAGGGCTCGACTTGGGTTGGAGTCACAGAAGCGAACACAAAAGCCATTTTGGAACCAAGTTTCGGCGAAAAATACCAACTGGTGAATTTATATTAATTTAATAAACCAGCGGTATGTTCAATGCTATTTTAAAAAGTGGTAGCCTCGAACAATGGGAAAGTCCCATACGGATATATTCGCAGTCGAATATAAAAGGTAGTATCCACTGTCATCAGCCAAAACTCGGTCGGGGGGAACTGGACAGTGCCCCCTCGAACAACAGACCCTGGGGCAATCGAATTGCCCCGACCAGTACGTCCACAATATGATGGTTTGTACTGGTTGTCTCAATTTGAGACTATTAAAGCCAATGGTGACTTTACATGCCCTGGGAGACAGTAGTCAGTCCCAGGGTATGGAGTCTATGGTTGGGGGTCGCTACGACACCCCTGGGTTACTGCACGGAGGGTGCTGTGTAACCCATATATCAAAACACATGAGGCCCTATGGGGTAAAGGACCCCATAGCCCATAAAACACATACAAAGTCAAAGGAACACCTCAAATCATGTCTAAGAGTGGGAGAAAAAGAGTCTCACTCTTAGCAGGAGAAAAAAATAAACCCCAAAAATCCAGCAAAGCTGCTGGGGGACTCACTAGGTTTGGGAAATTAGCCTTAACAGAGAATTCTCCCTAATAGCGGGTGCCCCACCATCGAACAGCTTGGTGGAATACTTCGTTGAGCGAGATCTTGTCCTCGAAGCTGCCCGTCGCTTGAGTCCAACAGGCGTCGAGAAACTCCTACAAAGGACGCATCCGAAGCCTGCACAGGCGCACCAGATAGATGCAGGAGGACATCATCCCGAGAAGGGATTTGATGGACCTCAGCCTGGCCACGTCTGTGGCCAGCAGACGCTGTACCTTGCCCAGGATGGCCTTCGTTCTTTCCTCCGACGGCAAGGCCAATCGCGCCACTGTATCAAGCTTGGCTCCCAGAAATAGTGCGACCTGTGACGGGACCAGGAGGGATTTGGGGAAGCTGATGGTGAATCCCAGGTCCGTGAGCAGCTGGACGGTCTTCGCTGTGTGTTCGACGGCGAGCTCCCTTGTTGTTGCCCGGATGATCCAATCGTCCAGTTAGGGGTAAACGTGGATCCCCTGCAGGCGCAGCCGTGCCGCCACCGGTGCCAGGCACTTTGTGAACACCCTGGGAGCCGACTTCAGTCCGAACAGGAGGGCCTTGAACTGGTAGTGCCGCCCTTGGACCACAAACCTGACGAACTTTCGGCGCCTTTTAAGAATGGGGATATGAAAGTACGCATCCTCCAAATCCAACGACGATAGGAAGTCGCCTTCCTCCAGCTGTCCCAGCACGTGCTGGAGGGTGACCACCTGGAACTTCTGTGCTTTTATGTACTTGTTCAGTCGACGCAGGTCCACGATGGGGCGCCAACCGCCCGTCTTCTTTCTGACGAGGAAGTATCTTGAGTAAACTCCAGAGCCCCGAAGCCTCTTTGGGATGAGCTCGATGGCACCTTTTTTGAGCATCGCCTTTACTTCCAAACAGTAGTTGAGGGACGTGGTTTTCCTTCCTGGGCACGGGTGGAATGCGGGGACACTTCTTTAGGAATTTGAGTGTGTACCCCTGGGCCAGGGCATCGAGCACCCAATGGTCGGTGGAGATGGATTTCCACACGCTGACGAACCTCGTCAGCCGGCCTCCCACTGGGATGCTTTGGTGGGGGCCCGACACCACAGCCGGTTCAGTCTTGATTGGCCGCCGCCTTGCCCTCCTTGGTGACGACGGCGAGGTCCTCCGGACTTGCCTTGTCCCCTGTAGGCTTCTTGCAACGAGGAGCAGGCCGCTTGACGGTATGTTGAGGAGCCGCCGCCGAATCCCTTGGAGGCACCTTGCTTGCCTCCGGAGTTCCAAAAGTGCAGACGTCGTCGTTGTAGAACACCCAAGGCCCGAGCCGTCTCCGTGTCGGTTTTGATGGCCTGAAGGGACTCATCCACTGTCTTCCCAAACAGGTTGTTCCCGTCAAAGGGCATGTCTAAACCCTTGGCCTGTACATCCTGGCGGAAATCCGTCGCCTTGAGCCACCCCTGCCGTCGAAGGCAAACACTGTTGCCCAATTGGCAGAAACCGGTGTCGGCAATGTCCGTGGCCACAGTTATGGCGTGGTCAGAGGCCACCTCACCCTCCTGCAGGATTGCCAGGGCCTCTGCCCTTTTATCGTCCCAACAGGGGGGCAATTTTGTACCACAACTCCCTGTCATAGCGGGCCAAGATCGCTAGGGCTTTGGCCGCCTTAATCGTCGTCGCCGCCGACGAGATGACTTGTCGTCCCATGGCATCCAGCTTCTTTCCCTCGCCGTCTGGCGGGGAAGTAGAGGTCGAGGCTGATGCCCCCCCGCTTTCTTCTTGGCTGCTGCTGAAACGACCGAATCCGGGGTCGGTTGCGCTCTAAGACACAAAGGGGCGGCGTCGGGAACCCGGTACTACTTCTCGTACCGGTCCTTCTTAGCAGGTGTCGTGGACGGGTTCTTGAGGAGGGCAAGTCCCTCGTCCCAGATGTCATCCAACAACGGCACCGCTAGGACCGTTTTCCTTTTGGCCTCACGCCGTTGGTAAAGGAAGCCTTCCTTCTTCTCTCCGGGGCAGAGCTGAAAAAGCTTGGATGCCCTGGCGATCATGGCGTGAAACGAGCCAATTTCGTCGGGAGGAGACGCCCGAGGAATCGGCGACGGGAGACCAGTCCCGTCATCACCACCCTTGTCATCCGTCCCCGTCCTGGCCGTATCCGTCCCCGTGTCCTCCCTCGGGGTCAGGGAAGGAGACAAAGGTTGAGAGGGCCGTGAGGGCTGAGAAGGCGGGGTTGGATGGGGCCGTGAGGGCTGAGAAGGGGGGGTTGGATGGATCCTTCTCCTCTTGTTAGGGGGGCTTCCCGACGGACTCGGCTCTGTCGGGTCGTCCGTCGGAGGCAAGGGCAACCTGGTCCTTATCTCCGTGCGTAAGGCCAGGATTGCTGTCAAAATGGCCGCCGAGTTGTCTTGGGGCCCGGGCTGCGACGGACGCGACGGTTGCTCCTCCTCCACCGGAGCCTCGTCGTCGTCACCCTCGCTCTCGTCGTCCCCCTCGTCAGGGTCCCTCCCGTTAGGACAGGCCTCCTCTATGACTTCGGCCAGTTCCTCCTTGGAGGTCGTGTCCGTGTCCGTTAAGGCCACTGCCCCCCCTCTTCTTTTTCCACCGGGTTCTTCACGTGGGTCTTTTCGATGGGCTTGAAAGAGCCTTCCCCCCGCGGGGGCAGGGAAACTCTGGGCCCCGAGGCCGCCTCTGCTGGGGGAGCCTGGCTTCCCCAGGGCTGTAGCGATACCCTCAATAGAGGCCTTGGCCGGGTGAATCAAGGCCTCCACCACCTTGGGCGCGCTCACCTTAGGGGGAGAGTCACCGCCTCGTACCCCTTCGGCCGGTTCCTTCGAGATCGACCGGGGCCTCTCCAGAAGCTTAGCCTGGTTCTCGGACTTTCTCTTCCCTGAGCCAGAGCGTTGGCTCGCGGTTGATGGTGTCAGTGAAGGTGCGCCCTGCCCGGCAGCCGAGGAGCCCGACCGTTCGGCGCTCCAGGTGCCTATGGACTCGCAGTGCTTTGCCTTCTGTTAGGCCCCCGTCGCCAGGGCACCCTCACAGGACTTAGAAGACCGCTCAGGTTTCTTCTTCTTCTCACCTGCTGGGCTCTTGCTTTCCAACCAGTTGGCGAAACTGGTCCGACGGTCCCTCATGATCCGTTCTGACATGTTCATGCATAACGCACAGTCCTTCTCCACGTGCAATTTGTCTTCATGAAGGCAGTAGAGGCACTTCGAGTGCTCGTCCTCCTTGAACAGGTTCTGTAGCTTGCATCCAGGGCAGTTCCTGAACAGCTTGCCCGGTGTCGAGCTTCCTTTCTCCTGGGCCATGTCCATGAGGTAGGCCTCAGAAACGTCTGGAATCCTCCAAGAAGCGTAGCTCGATGAAAACTTCACCCTTGAGGGCGTAGAAGATTCCGAAACGGGTCTCCGTTGATCGGAAGTAGAAGCGGTGGAGCTTGAGGCTCTATTTAACCGAAAAATTAGATAAATCCCTTTGAAAAAGCGCGAAACGCAGAAAAAGCTCGGGAGCTATAGCACGAGGACTCCCAAAACTTGAACGTGCGGTAAAAATCTGAGGATGGCTGCCAGAGGCGGGGCTTAGGGAGAAGGCAGTCATTGGCTGGGGCAATATGACCCAAAGACCAGTGATTGGTTACCAAGAAAGATATCAGAAACGAAACGGATACTGATTTTTTCTTTACTGAGGATTCCCAGCCTGATGACGGGGAATATTCATGAGCATGCCAGACCCCATGCTGGAGAAATGTATATTGTTTTGCTTGAAAACCTCGAGTCAGTGTTTGCCTGAATCATAGTAATTGCTGTCCTTTGTGTAACTATTTGATACTGCTCACTTACTCTTGAGATAAGTCTGGCTGCTCAGCCTCTGCTACCACTTTAACTGTGTAGTACAGGCTTGTACCAAAGGTGAAATTGTACTGTCACTTGTAGTCTTAATTGTCTGTGGTGTTCCCAAAGGGTACTGCATATAATTCTGCTTAACAACGGAGCATAGAGAGGGTGAATCCAAAGAAGCCGTGACATTGAGGGAGCAGCAGGGAGAGGTGAGAGAAAGCACCAGGAAGTTGTGTGCATGCAGGAAGTTAATGGTTCACCGGAATACAGCCCAGGTGTTGGGGTTCTGTGGGACCTAGCAAACATTCAAAGGGGAGCCGTAACTGGAGGCTGCCCTTTATTATGGTGTTTGCAGTGCTAGTTCTCCTGCAATTAGAAGGCAACCCAGGAGTGCCTGAGAGGCAGAAGAAGCGGAGGACCAGAGGCCAAGAAGTCCGCAATGCAGAAACACCGCAAGACGCAACCAGTGAGTTTCTATGCAAAAGGAAACCCGGAGTGCGAGTGTTTGAAGTTCCGCAGAGGATTACTATGTATCGGAGTGGTTGCATTAAGAAACAACATTGTCTAAGGTCTCTGAATGAAATCCTCATTAATCTTTGAACTAATAAGTATAACTTAAATCTGAGTGGTCACGTGCATGAGAGGCACGTTATCGAAAGTCTCAGAGTGCTGTGTACGTTACAAAGGCAACTTTCACAAGCTTTTAACAAGGAAACCAAATTAATTATACCGTCTTTAATTGTAACAAAGGTCTTCGAGTGCTGGGCACATTATAAGGTTTAAGTTATTTACCTGTAACTATTGTTCTCCAGCATGGGTCTGGCATGGATTCACATGCTCAAGAATATTCCCTCTTGTCAGGCTGGGAATCCTCAGTAAAAGAAAAAAGTTTCACTTTCACTTTAAAACTGTATTTCTCCTCTAAACCAATCATTGTCCTCTGGGACATACTGCCCCCATCCAATGATAGTCCTCTGCCTAAACCCTGCTTCTGGAAGCCCTCTTCAGATGTGGTGGCACGTAAAGTGGCAGTATGACCAAGAAGAGCTGCGGAGGAGCCAGAGGGAGGGTTCGCATGTGAACCATGCCAGACCCATGCTGGAGAACAATAGTTACAGGTAAGTAACTTAAACCTTCTCCAGCATGGGGTCTGGTATGGATTCACATGCTCATTAATAACAAATACACAGCAGTACAACATCACACAACCACATGAGGTGACAACGCTCAACAGAACCAATTAACTCTTACCTCTGGAACAGACTCACCTCAAGCGGACAGGTTGCGTAGCACTGCTTGGCCGACTTTCTGGAATCCCTGTCAAAGCAGTACTTCGTGAAGCTATGCGTGGACCTCCAAGCAGTAACCCTGCAGATGTACAGCAGGGGCACACCAGAAAGGAATGCCGTCCTCGCAGCAATCGCTCTGGTGGAGTGGGCTCTCGGACGGCCGGGCAGCGGTCCGTTTGCCACCCGATAACCGTGCATGATGCAGCTGGAGAGCAACCTTGAAATGGAAGCCTTGGACAATGCCTTCCCATAGTTCACAGAACCAAAATTCACAAACAGTTGAGAAGTCTTCCGAAAATTCTTTGTGCGTGCCACGTAGAACTTCAGGGCACGAGCAACATTCAGCGAGTGCAAGGCCTTCTCCGCCAGCGACAAAGGTTTCGGTAAGAAAACAGGTCACCCCAACGGCTCGAGGTGGAATTTCAAAAGAACCTTCGGCATGAAAGAGGGTTGTGTACGCAGTACCACCGTCATTTCGTGGAAAGTCGGGTACGGTTGCTTGCTGGATAGGACCTGGATATCACCCACAAGTCTGGCAGAGGCGATGGCCACAAGGAACGCAGTCTTCCACAAGAGAAACTTGAGTGGGGCCTGGTTCATCGGCTCAAAGGGGCCCCCCATGAGCCTCATCAGAACCACGTTTAGTTCCCGCATTGGGGCAAGGAGCCTTCACAGGCGGGCAGGATTTGAAAAGTCCTTTGAGAAACTCCTTGACGAGTCTGTGGGACCACAGCGAGGGGACCATGGGGACCTGGTGTAGAGGGAGTTAGCCGCCAGATGTACCTTGATGGATGCATGAGCCAGTCCAGCTTTTGCCAAGGACAGCAGGTATGGAAGGATCTGTGGAGCTGTGACACTCAAGAGGGGTAATCTTCTGCAACCGACACCACGTAGCAAAAGGCTTCCACTTATGGCAGTAGCACTTCAAAGTCGACAATGCCCTAGCCTTGGCGAGGACCTCCCTGCAGTCCGCTGGCAACTCATAACCTCCAAACTCTAAGGCAGCAGGAGTCAAGCCTTCAGATTCAGCAATCCTGGGTCGTGATGAAGGATGGCACCTCCCTCTCTGGTGAGAAGATCCGTAACCAGCAGCAACTTGACTGGAGGCGACGCTGATAGGATGAGAAGGTCCGGATACCAAATCTGCCTCGGCCACGCCAGGGCGATGAGTTTCATCCTACATTGACATCGTCTGAGTGTGTTGATGACTTGTTTTAGGAGAGGGAACAGAGGGAACGCATATAGAAACGGCCCTTCCCACGGGAAAGGAGAACACGTCTCCCAGGCTGGTAGTATCTGCTGGCAAACTTCTGGCATTTGGTGTACGCCACCGTCGCAAATAGATCGATTTGGGGCCTGCCCCATTCGACGAACAGGAGGTCTACCTGATCCTGGTGAAGCTCCCACTCGTGGCATGAATGCAGTTCTCTGCTGAGGGAGTCTGCAATGGTGTTCTTGACTGCCGCCAGGTGAAGAGGGACAAGGATCATCCACTGTCCGACGGTCCAGTGCCACAAGTCCTGGGCTTTCTTGGAGAGAGCCAGGGATCGAGTGCCCCCCTGCTTCCTGATGTAGAACATGGTGGTGGTGTTGTCCGTGAAAATCCTCACCACCTTGCCTTTCAGCAACAGCAGGAACGACTTGAGGGCCCATAACACTGCCCGTAGATTCAGGATGTTAATATGCAGATCCTTCTCCTCCAGCAGCCACAGGCCTCTGGTGTGCAGACGTCTGGTGTGCGCTCCCCAACCTTCCAGGGAGGCGTCCGTGGTGACCATCTCCTGGAATGCAGGGGTTTTTAAATCCTGTACCCTGGGCGATGTGGGAGCGCACCCCCACCACTCGATCGCCCGTCGGAACTCCTTGTTGAGAGGGATCTTGTCCGTGAAACCTCCGGACACCTATATCCTCCGGGGCACCCATGAACTCCTTTAGGGGTTGCATCTGCAGCCTTCAGAGACGGACGAGGTAGATGCAGGACGAAATCATGCTCAATAACGACTTGACGTCCACACTGTGGCCGTCTTGCTGACAACAGCCATTGCACCTTTCCTTGAATGGCTGCTAGCCTCTCTTCTGAGGGCGATGCCAGGCAAGACGCTGTGTTGAGTCTGGCACCTAGGAAGAGCGCGTTCTGCGATGGCGTTAAGCAGAACTTCGGATAGTTGACACAGAATCCCAGATCCGTCAATAGTCGGACGGTTACCTTTGTGTTCTCGGCAGACAGCTCCCACGAGCGGGCGCGAATCAGCCAGTCATTGTCATGCATGCTGGACGTGGTCCTACCTCCTACGCTCGTAGAACAGCTAGACCGTTCTATTCCAAATGGCGGTTGTTCGATACGTTGCCGGGAAAACGACGTTTGCACTTTTCACGTCGCTAACTTCACGTGTATTCTGCTTCGTCACGTGAACTACGGCATTACGTATTTAAGCAGCGTGGAAACTTCACTCGCTGCTTCTGATCGAATCATTTGGCGTTGTGTAGCTGAACCTCCGGTCTGCATCCTTGCAGGTTACTACAGCTACTTTTTGGGCCTTCTATAGCGTGTTTTCCGCCACACGCTGATTCCTGGAGCTGTTTGGTTGCGTGTAAATCCACACGCGCACACTATCTTCAAGCGCTGCTGGCCTGGACTGCGTGAATCCTGTTCGCGTGTAAATCCACACGCGCACGCTATCTTCAAGCGCTGCTGGCCTGGGCTGCGTGAATCCTGTTCGCGTGTAAATCCACACGCGCACGTTGTCTTCAAACGCGGCTGGCCTGGGCTGCGTGAATCCTGCTCGCGTGTAAATCCACACGCGCACGCTATCTTCAAGCGCTGCTGGTCTGGGCTGCGTGAATCCTGTTTGCGTGTAAATCCACACGCGCACGCTCTCTTCAAGCGCTGCTGGCCTGGACTGCGTGAATCCTGCTCGCGTGTAAATCCACACGCGCACACTATCTTCAAGCGCTGCTGGTCTAGACTGCGTGAATCCTGCTCGCGTGTAAATGCACACGCGCACGCCATCTTCAAGTACGGCTGGCCTGGACTGCGTGAATCCTGCTCGCGTGTAAATTCCACACGCATACATATTGTCTTCAAACGCTGCTGGCCTGGACTGCGTGAATCCTAATCGCGTGTAAATCCACACGCACACGCTCTTTTCTTCGCGGCTGTACAGAACCGCGTGTACTTTGTTTATACCTTGAAAAGGAGCGCTATTTCCAACTCCTGCACCTGTGATATTAACAGGGGGATTGATTCATTTCTATACTTTACTCTACGTGGGAAGGAAGCTTTTCAAGGATAATTGGAAGGTGACAGTGAACAGTACTTTGGACGCTATCCTGTGGTGCATCAACCCGGTATCTAGCGTGAGCCTCGTCCCGTTCGGGATAAGTCTCCCTTACTAATCTTCCCATCCTTGTCGTTTGTTCTACCTTGGATTCCTCAAGAGACTCTGCTGGATTCATCTGCCCTAGACTCAAGGTCAGTGTGTGCATTCATGACATTTTCTATTCCATCATACCCCGGTTGTATTCATGATACTTTATTTTGTTCTAGGCTGACTTCCTATACCTTACCCACACCCTTTCCAGTGATCCATCACTCTGCCTGTTTTACCAGTCAGAGAGTTGTATCATTTGGAAGGTCTTAACTTGACTTCACAACTATCAAAACGCGTGAACAGGGATCCGGAAGACCCTACCACCTGTATCCTTTTAAGTACCGTATCCTTTTCAGTTAATACTTTGGTGCTCTCTGACAGTCATTCAGGTACGAGTATACATGTATGCCCTGTAGACCTAGATGGGCCGCCTGTTAGGAAAGATTCCCATTTTATGTGAAGTTTTCCCTTCAGTTGTGTACCCCCCAACTTTTTGCTGCTGTTTAACACCATAGTCTGACTTTGCCAGAGGAGCACAGCCTTCAGCTGCACTCCCACGGGCTTTTCGCTCACTATGTTACGGGGAAACTGACATGCCCTTAAAGACAGCCAGTACTGGGAGACTTTGTTTCCCTTAGTGCTTGTGAATGTTGCAACTTTTCTGCAAAATGTTGCAAGTGCACAATGTACCTTACAGTATAGTGCACCTGGGTCTTATCATTTCTAAAGGCCCTAGATACTCTCGAAGGATTTTTTAGGAGAAGTGCAGATGTGCCTTGGTCAGGGCTGGTGGCAGCTTATCTTTTCTCATATGTTTAACCTTTTCCTGCCATGTAAACCGTGTTTACCGCGTTTGGCACGAATAAGTAGCCTGGCTCCAAAATGGCCATGCCACGTGGTTCTTTGTCTTGTCCTTTGGCCATTTTGCCCCTTCAGCTTCCCCAGGTCGAGCAGACCGGGTCAGTCCTTATTTGGGCATGCATTCTCCTGCGAAACGCCAAGCTTTTGCGGACTTCTGCATGCCTTGTGTGTGTTTCCAGCATGTGGGTTGGACTGTCTGGTTCCAATACACATCCTGGGTGCCAGAGAGTCTGGTGTGCTGTGAACGCCTGGGACCACCGTGGTCCATGATTGGTACACATATGGTTTGCCTGTATGTGAGCAGATCTCCCATTGGGCCATCTTCGTTTTGGCACGAAGGAGATTCTGGTTAAGAGAGGGCTCCAAACACCCATGCCATGTCGATCTCTTGAGTTCTCACTGAACGAAGGATAGGATCCAAGTATCCTGAAACTAAGAAGCCGAGTCGAGGAACCACTGGTGACCCGGCACCGTGAGCCCCCTGACGTCCCTCTGGACCCCTCTGCATCTGATCGAACTAGAAGGTCTGCGAAGACACTTTGACCTATTTGAATAGTGGTACCAACTATTCTCGGCACCTTCATCAAACCCTGCAAGTAAGCCTTCTCGGAAGTGTCCCTGGGCCAACCAGTGGGCTGAGGACTGACAGGCTTGCCCAGGACCTTTGCTCCGATACTGCTGCCATTTCGAGGAGGCCCTTGAAACTTGGTACATCGCAATATCTGTGTTCACGGCACTCTCAAACCGAATTTCGTACACTTGGCATTCCCAGGTCTGGAGTAAAGAGAGATCGATCAAACCAGAGTACATGCGGTTACCGTGTCGCCCAGCCGTGGTGACAAACTTTGCAGGTGCCTTGCAGCTGTGCCCCTCTATGCCCTGAAGCCTGCTACAGGGAAACTGGCCTGATCCATCCACCAGGAGTGGAGAAATCGCAACTGTCCCATTTGGGAATCAATGCTGTAACTTCGCTGCTGAAAGCCGCAGAAATGGCGCATTTGAACCTGCAACCGAACTGGACTCAATTGCCGAAGTTTGGTCCGTGCGCCAGGGGTCGGTGAGTACTTGCAATCCTTACCGCTGGCCCCTAGTGCATCCATCCATTTTTTGCACGAGAGGCCCCTGAGGGCCCCTCTCCTTTCCACAGATAGCCTGAGGTATCTAATTATTCCCAACTCCTGGAACCTGTTCTGCCCTCTTTACAAGACCCTCCACGAATAGTGGAAACTTATTCTGCATCACCTCACCCACGTTCCTGAGCTGCTACAGACCCTACAAGAGACCCCGTTTTCACCCATCTGCACTACCATGTGCGCCACCATTGCAAGTACATTTGAGCAATAGGCTCCCTTCTTCTTAGGGGCAGGACTGCCTTTCAGTTAGTGTTTAGGCAGTTCTGCAGTAATCACAATCCTATTTGCACTACCTGCTTCCTTCCCTTTTCTAGTTTGTGGACCCATTTCGTGCATTAACCTTTTAGGCCACTTGGTCTTGTATATATTTATTTTCCTTCCTAGGCAAAGTTAAACACTCTCGATCTAACAACTACAAATGGTTTGTTAACAATATATGTATTTTAGTAGGATTATGTTGGTTTAAAAGTGTTACTTTTAATAACTATTGTGTTGAAGCTCAAAGGCCTTGAATAAATGTATTTGTATTTTTAATATATATACACCTGACTGTGAGTGATTTGTAGTGTCCTTTACTCTGTGTACTCGTTGAGGACTTTCAGTCACCCTCACCCCTCCTGAGACCTAGTCTTGACCGCCGGCAATACTACCTTGATTGGTCTGGCTTGTCCAGAAGTTTACCCTTGTTCCAAGAACAAGGCTGGCCTTCTGAACCTCTGGTCACCAGGTCAGGGTTCAGAAATCCATCTTAACACCGCCATTGGTGCTAGGCACTTTGTGAAGACTCTTGGGGCCGACTTCAAGCCGAATGGTAGGGCCTTGAACTGGTAATGCTGGCCCTGCACCACGAAATGTAGACATTTAATTTCTGATGTTTCTTGTGCATGGGGACATGGAAATATGCGTCCTCCAGGTGCAACATCATCAGGAAGTCTCCTTTTTCCAGTTCGCCGAGCATGTGCTGCAACGTGGCCATCCTGAATTTTTGGTACTTCAAGTATTTGTTCAGACGTCGCAGGTCCAAGATGGGTCATCCGCCCATTGTGATCTTTCTGACTAGAAAGTATTTGGAATAGACTCTGGAGCCGGGTGCTCCCCTTCCACTTTATGGTGACACAAACACACGCCGCCAACAGTAAATTTCTAGGCATGTGAGGGAGAACCAAATAGTGATCCTCTACTAATTCGACCCCAAATAACACCAAGAGAGGGGCGAGTTCCCTATAGATTCCCTCTATCTTGTGAATCCAACCCAGGATCTCTTTCCAGTATGTTTGCATGCTGCGACACTACCACCACTGGTGCCATTATGTGCCGATTTGTGTGCACCCACGCCAGCAATAGGGACTAATACCAGCATACATTTTTGCCAAGAGCTGGGGAGTAAGGTGCCACTGCGTGAGTAGTCTGCAATTGTGCATTTTATATTGGACCGCTATAGATGATCTCCAGACTGCTCTGTATATCGCTGCCCAACCTTCCCGATTGTCTTCCCACCCTAGTGACTTCCCATTTTGCTTGGGTGCGTGGAGTTTGCAGACGGACCCTTTCTATGAGAGCTCTGTACATTCTCGCAATCAGCCCTTTAGTCAAGGTCGGACTGGGACAAGTAATAGGCCCGGTCACCCAAAAAAATGTGGCCCACCCCTCGCCTCAAAAAAGTGGCCCACCCCTCACCTCACGACCCTTGACCTCTGATGACATCACCGGAAGTGATGTCATTTGACCCCACCCCAAAGTGACATCCCGGGAAGCGATGAAACATGACCTTTCACCCCTTGACAAAACAGTAAATGGCATCAAATAGCATTGTTCCTAAGTACACTACGAAAAATATGGTTATGATTTAACTAATGTGATAAAACATTTCATACAAGAATGGATCACCATATGTATCATTAATATCTGTGTGAATAGATCCATGGTGTCAAATTACTGTGAATGCAAGCAGACGTCCAAGGCCAAAAGATAATATGTCATACACTAACAAATATGCATACAATATGTGTTGGTACTCATTTATCGACGAAAGGATGGATGAAAGGCTTTTTGAAAAAAAAAAAGAAAATTTGAAGAAAAATAAAATCATTTTTTTTTTCAAACCGGCCCAGGCATGGCCAGAAACCGGCCCCACTCCCCATTGACGCTTTCGGCCCGGCCACGGGCCGAAAGGCCAAGGGGCCAATCCAACCCTGGCTTTAGTCCCTGGATGTGTATTTAATATGCTTTCAAAGGGGGTGAAGGGGCGTTGCAACTGCTCTTTCCATTGCGGGTCTGTGAGGACCCCTTCAATTGCAGTTATGGGAGCGGCTTGATCTTTAGGCCCTTGTCAGGATCACCAAGCCTCTACCTGCAGCTAGGGCTATTCATAGGTTTCGCCCCGTTATTGAACCTCAACACTCTCTTCCTGCCTCTAGCAGACGTCCAGGCAAGAGGAAGCACCTCCTCCATTGTGGTCTACTTCCTGGTTTCCTACAAGGTCTCTGGCTCGCAGGTATTCTCTGCGTTCCAGCTGGGGATTGCCAGGGAAATGCTGGAACACATGCTGCTGAAACAGGAAGTCCCGGAGGCGTGTGTCACGGCGTTACGCATGGCCAGTTGCTGAAAAGGCTGCTTATGGCGTTTGCTTCTGAATAATTCTAGTATTGTACGCTTTGTTTTTGCTTATTTCTTGACTTCCTGGATTACCGACCTTGGTCTTTTGCCTTTCGACCTCCCTTTGCTCTGCCCTTTGGTTTCGTACTGAGATTTCCCGATCCTGAACTTTTGCTCGTTACCTTGACTGCCTCTGCCTGTTGTTTCCGGACCTGCTCTCGCTCTCACTTTACTGGCCTCGGCTAGATCTACGGATTGAATTGCCTGCCATTTTTTTTCCCTTGGATTGCTCACTGAAAGACGACCTCGGCTACATTATCTGGACCACCCCTGCACTACATTGTGTCTTTGCCTTTTGCTCCCTCGTTACCGACCTTGCATGAATCACATTTTTTCATCACCCCGTGGAACTGTTTAACAGACTTCCTTACGCCGGATTGAACTTCAGACTTTGCCCACAGGATTAGGCGTACGCGTGCCGGCGGGTACAGGTCTCCTTGTGGATTGTGATTGGACTTGGTGACACTTTCTTCAGCTGCAAATAGACGTAAGCGTGCTGTCGGGAATAGGTTTCTTTTTGACCTGCTTTCACCTGACAATCTCCCTGGAACCTCAGCACACCTCACATGCGGGTAAGGAACTTTCTGTCTCTACTGGGATTGATTGTTGTACTGGATCCTATATTTAGCAGTCATTCACTTCTGGGGGGTTTTATTTGTCTTAAGGGGAACTTCTGGCCACCTCATCCTAATCTTGTTTCCATTCCTGACTCAGTTAACGGAGGTGAGCACCCCTTCCTTGTCTTAGTAATTCTGAGTGTGCATATTGCTTTCTGTTGTACTAATCTGAGGTTTTTCTTTGCAGTCAGCGGTGTTCCAGTTGTGTCCCTCTACGTCTTTGTCTTAATTGACTGCTTTGCTGTACTATTGCATCTGCCAGAGTGGTACATTATTAGGAAGAAATCTTCCTCTACACGACTAGTTCAAGTTTTCGGGATCTGGTCAGATCTTGACGTGGCAGAGGGTGTTCTGACAGCCCTGCTGTGCGTTTTCCAATTCCTCTATAGTCAGGAAAGCCCCATCCCTGCACATCTGACCCGCTGTGACCAGCCCCTGTTCATATTGCGGCTGGAAACAGATTGGGTCTATGATGAGGTCCCTGATTGGGGGGGGGGGCCCAGATGCAACTAAGGGGGGTAAGGCCAGGTTGTAACTCCGCTCATGTTTGGATTGTCCTTTTCCATATGGTTCATAACACTTCTAGAACTGGGTGTTCTCGAGCCTTGCATGTAATAGATCTCAGGGGGGCCCAAAGCCATTCTCCCAGGGTTACCGGGGCGAAACGGGCATTTTCCAAGTTAACCCATTGTTTACCCTTGGACTCCCGAATATGGTCTATGAGGATTCGTAGCTGTGCCACTCTATAGTATTCATAGAGGTCTGGGTATGCCAGACCACCTCTTTCCTTTGGTTCAATCAGTGTGGTATATGCAATCCGCGGCCTTTTCCGTTCCCATAGAAACGTGTGCAAAGTGCTTTTGGCTTTGGAAAGAAAGGAATCTGGGAGAGACTGAAACAAAAAGAGAAGTGGCGGCAGGACATTCATTTTTATGGCCGTGAACCTTCCTGCCCAAGAAAGCTTCAATTTGCCCAATTCTCTGTGTCGCGCTGAATGGTTGACCAAATCGGTCTGTAGTTTGCTTGGTACAGGTCTTTTAATTGTTTTGTTATGGTAATCCCTAGTTAACATATGCTGTCACTTGTGACTGTCAAGCCCCACCTAGCTGGGCTCAAATCTGGGTGTATGTTCACGTCTTTCAGTGACAAGGCCACAGTCTTATTGCGATTGGAACCCTGAGTGTTCGTGCCATATTCTTCTAACCTGCCCAGGAGTGCGGGAATGGACTGTGTAGGGTGAGTCACATAGACTAGGAAATCATCTTCCGCAAATAAGGCTAATTCATACTCTTTGCGAAACGTTTTCAGGCCCCTTATCGTGTCATCGTTACGGATGATCTGGGCAAAGGGCTCCATGACCAGGGCAAAGACCAGCGGCGAGAGGGGGCACCCCTTCCTAGTTCCTCCAGTCAAAACAAATGGAGGAGGCGCCACCCCATTGACCACAACTCTTGCAATTGCGCTGTTGTAAAGCGCTTGCGTCCTCTGCACCCATCCCGGTCCCAAGCCCGCTTTTTGAAGAACCTGGATCATAAAATGCCACTCTGCCCGGTCAAAAGCTTTTTCAGCGTCGACCGAAATCAAAGTGGGGTCCACATCGCTTGCCCCGAATGATGCCATTAAGTCTAGTGTTTTGCAGACATTGTCCGTGCCCTGCCTTCCCTTCCCATACCCCACCTGGTCACTGTGAATCAGCAGAGGAAGGACTCTGCTCAGCCTGCTAGCTAGTTTTGCGTCTACGTCCAATAATGAAACTGGCCTGTACGAGCCACATTCAAGTTTATCCCTCCCATCTTTAGGTAACACTATAATTCTAGCCTCCGTCAATGAAGGCTGAGCCTGTCCGGTAGCCATGATGTCATTGAACAGGAGGCACAAGAATGGGGTAATGGCACCCTTTAACCTTTTGTAATAGGCAGGGTTAAACCGTCTTGACCCGGTGCGGACCCTGCTTTTAGGTTGGAGATGGTATGGTCTACCTCTTCCATTGTTATGGGTGCGTTCAGCTCGTCACGGTCTGAGGGCTGTATCGGAGGGAACGTGACCTTGGTCATGAACACCGCCATGCTCTCTTGGGAGGGGTCGCAGTCTGAAGTGTACAGCTGTTTGTAGAATTGACCCAAACAATATAATTGCCCGCTTTGCTCATCTAGGGTGACACCCGACTGGGATTTTATCTTGTTAACAGCTCTTTCAGCTCTTTGTTTTCATAGTTTGGCCATGAGTAGAGTATGTGCTTTGTCCCCACATATCTTAGGTGAGCTAGGGCCTTCCCTTGCCAGACATCTTTGAGTTTCTGCCTGAGTTCTCTTATTTCGGCTAGGGCTTCAGCTGTATTCCCCCTCTCTCCCTACAGGGCCGATTCCTTTTCACTTATTACTTTTTTCAGTTGCGTTTCTCTAAGCAGTTTGATTCTTTTAACTGATGCCCCTTGCGCTATTAGTAGACCCCTTATCCTGGCTTTTGCTGCTTCCCATTCTGTTGTGCGCGGGAGTTCCCCAGTGTCATTCCTTTTAAAGAATTCCTGTCTCTTCATGTAGTGATTCTCTAAAGAGTATCTCTGAAGAGCATGTAATTGCATATCCATCATCTGTCTATGTTTCTGCTAGGGCCCATGTCTAGCTCTACTGTCACCATATCATGGTCTGACCACCCCAGCTCTTCAATTGTTGCCCTTTTCATGTGATACTCGAGTTCCCCTTCGAGAATATGTTTTGTGTGGGGGGGAGTGGGAGGAGAATAGAATGTGTATGTTTTTTGTAGTGGGTGCTGAGCTCTCCAGGCGTCAAATGCTCCTTTATCAGGTTCTGGAAGTGTTTGGGGCATATGCCGAGCATAGTGTGACTTCCTTTAATCTAATGGTCCCTTGCACTATGAGAAATCTCCCACCCGGATCTCTGTGCTTTTGGGAAATAAGTAGCTCAAAGGAGGAGCGGTATAGAATTCCTACTCCTCCTTTCTTTTCTGGCCCTGACTCCCATATGGCGCCCCCCAGTTGCCTTCCCCTCAGAGTGAATTCTTCTTTGTCTTCGAATTTGGTTTCCTGCACAAATAAAATGTCCAGATTAGCTTGTTGGAATGCTTTAACTAGCATAGACCTCTTCTGTGGCGAATTAAGCCCCTTAACATTTAAAGACCCCATGCATATAGTGTCAGCCGCTACCAGTGTTTTCTGCGGCATGCAATCTATTTAGCAGTGTGTTGTCCCCTTCCCAGTGTTTGTGGCCTCCTGCCTTTTAAACATAACCTAGACTCAGACAATGTGTGCCTGATGGCCAGTTATGTAGGCCTCTGGCTTTTCCGCGATTTAATGTGTGCAAACAGATCTCTTTATAGTTTAACCGCTCACTCTCCCTTTTGCTACCCCGAATGGAACTCCAAAACCCCCTACCTCTCCCTCTCCCCGACGTAAAAGAGAAAGAAACATTGGAGATGCCCTAGGAATAAACATAGGGCCATACTATGGGTGTCTCCCCAAGGACCTACTGTACAGAAATCTTGAACTTGACAACTGGTAGTAAGCGAGAGTGCATAATGACTACATCATTCTATGCCCAGCCCGACTGACAGTACGCAATAGGGCCCAGGAGGGGGGAAAATGTGCTGGAATGTTCTAGTGGCCGGTTCTTCTCTTTCGTTGACTAATCTGAGCACTGTTCTCACCGCCACCGACAGTGGGTTTCATGCACCCCTCTGAGGCCCTCTAATGTCGAGATTCTCTTGTTAACATATCCATTCCATTCAGGGGGTGTTTAGTCTTTTGAATTTTCTCTTGCATTTTGATCGTGCCTCTTTGCGGCCAGGGTCCGACTGGTCTTCTTGCTGGCTCCGACGAAGACAGCATTTCCTCCTCTTCAGCTGTTCCTTCCTTTTCTTTCAGGCCTTGCAATACACTGGTTGCTTCCTCCCCTGAGACCACTCTAAATTCTTCATCGGCGTGGTCAAACGTGAGCGCAAAGGCGAAGTCCCATCTGTACCTTATGTTGCGCCTTCACAGCCAGGTGGTCAAAGGTAGACAGTCTCTTCTATGCGCAAGTGCAGTAGCCGACAGGTCTTGGTAGATTTTAACTCTTGAATCTTCAAAGTCTATATGCTCTCGTTCCCTGGCGTGCTTCTCAATTCCACTTTGTGCCGGTAGTGGTGGCACTTAGCCAAAACTGATCGGGAGCTGCCCGGGGGACCCCCGCTCGGTGGACTCTTTTGAATTCCAATTTTGGCAAGAGGGAAGGAGTGCGCTCAACAGCGCTTTAACCCTTCTCTCCAAGCCTGCTGGCGTTTAGTTGGGGTTTCCCTTAAGGCCTTGGATACTTATATTTGCTCTCCTCTCTCCGTTTTCTAAATCGTCGACATTTGCTGCCAGGTCTAGGTTTCTCTGTTCCAGATCTTGGAACCGGCTTTCCATTTTCATTTCTATGATGTCTGTGGACTGCTGATAGTTCTACAGCGTTTCTACTTTGTCCCCCATCTTACGAACTCTCTCCTGGAGGGCGTTGACTGTTGTGGTCATAATGTTCCTGAGTGAGCAGATCCCGTCTAGCAGCAGGCCCATATCTGCTTTCGTGGAGGTCTCTTGGTCAGCCCCTGGGATAAGAGGGCTCTCCTGGGGCTGGGAGGAAGCCATGATTGTGTCCCTCCAGTGAAACTCCTGTAATCTCTGGGCTGTACACGGGTCTATCTCGCTCTGCATATGCACTTAGTTATTTCTGTCTCCCCCGGAGCAGGCTGCTACTAATCTGGTGAGTCTGCAAAGAGTGTATCCCTCGCCTTTTCTTGTGGTCTGCTAGGAGCTGCTGCTCCTAGCAGCAATGTAATGTGCAGTAATGTGTTTTACTCACATTTTGGAGATGCTTTGTGCTTATTTGTAGGAGAGAGGGTGCTTAGCCCACAGTTTAATTTCTCAATGATCTTTACTGTACAACAGAGTGTTTGAAACGTATCCCAGTGGGGCTGCCTTGAGGGGCTTCCTACTTCCAACTCAGAGTGTGCTTGTGCTGGGGTGCCTTGGAGTTTTGTCCCTCCCAACTCTTGCCAGGGCGTGGCCACTCTGTGGTGGGTGCTGCGGCGTATGATGCATGTCTTCTCTGTGCTGCTTGCCCGCTTTCTCTGGAAGGCTGCAGCGGTCTTGAGTCTTCAAACAGTCAAGCGCTCAGGCAGCCATTTCGCCTGCGCTCCCTGGTGGTTTCCCCAATTTGATTTTTAATCTCTTGTCTTCAACAGCTGTTTTTTCCACCAGCATCTGAGGTCCTTCTTCCGATCCTGACGCATTCTTAATCAAGACAGTGGGCCTCATTACAAGTATGGCGGTCCGGAAATAGTATTCCTGGTAGCTCCGTACAGGCACATTTTTCCGGACCGGCATCGCGGACCAAGCACTAAGTAGACTCAGGTGTGTAGAAACATGCCACAGGTGTCCAGAATCAGCACAGGTGGTCCCAATGAGCACTGCTGTGGGGCTATTGTCTCACTAAGTCTTTGGATATTAGATCCTCAGCACTCCAGCTATTGTGCTGGCATACTCCCTCTACTTTATGTCTCCTACAGATCATCTCTTCCTTACAGCAGGGTGTAGGGACATACACAGATTTCTGACGAACGAACAAACAGCATAACTACCAAGTCGGTACTTTCCTTACCAGACTTCTGACAGTCTGCAAATATTGTGCAACCCTGAGAAACGTATCGAACCACTTTTGTGGCCCTGAGGTTAATTAATTTACTATCTCTCTCTTCACAATCATCATTTAATTATGATTCACATTGTTACATTAAAACTGCAGGTCTATCTCCTGACACTAAGCTTTCTATATATTACGCCTAGGTCCTTTCCTCGGACTGCGCCACGGAAACCTGAATCTTTCTAGCTTATGAAATAATAGGCATCCAAGCCCTGAAGACGGATTCTTGTAAATCAGAAACGCGTCAGCAAAACTTTTTTATCACCCAAGGAGCCTATTCGATGTGTATGAAGTCATGTTTTTGATACAACAATTCTGTACATTTTGTTTTGCATATGAGAAGGAGTGTGGAGTGTGAAATGTTAACACAACCACTGTCATTGTTTCTATTTACATTCATTTGTGTAATCACACTTGCGAATATCCATGTACATATGTGAAACTGTGTACCGGTTTTTTGTTGATTAAAATTGAATATTCTTTTACGAATTTACTTGTATTAAGTACAACTTTATGAACCAGAAGAGTAATATGGTATTAGATGAGCCTTAATTGGTTCACAAAGCAACGTTTGAATTGTACCTATTGAATGCTTATGTACTAGGAGTTTACGATCCTGTATCTAATATTCACAACACTAAATTGTATTGGGGTACTTTCCCCACAGGAGTGCATCATTGGGTCACCTGTTAGTGTCTAACGGGTTTAGTTTGCCGTTTCCCAATGAGCACGGCTACAGCACAAAAGGACAACCCCCACACCCCTTACAACACTACCATGCTAGCAGCAGCAGTACTGGAGGCCCTGCCTGCAGGCCTACTACTTGAAGAGACAGGGAGGCAGAGGATGTGGCGGAGGCGCTTGAGGAGGAGGGGGGCCATCATGGCCCAGCAAAACCCCAATGTCCAGCAGGCAGCCACCAATTCCGTGCTTAAGGGCCACACCTTTCAACCTAAGCCAAAGCCAGATCCACACCCTGTACTGGCTAGACAGGGACACCATCACTTTAATAGTGGACCTGATCCATGATGACCTGGTCAGCCTGATAAATATCTACACAGCCATCCCCTCTTGCTCAAGGTAGTGTCTGTGCTACACTTCCTAGCCACAGGCACATACCAACACACTGTGGGTGAGCTGCATGGGATATTGCAACGTTGTTTTTCGTGTGTCCTGTTCCAGGTCATTGATGCACTCCTGCGTCACATTGGAGACAACATCAGCCTACCAAGGGCTGCTGACCAGGTCAACAGCGCAACAATTGCCTTCCATGCCCTTGCTGGCATGCCAAATGTGATCATTGCTTTGGACTGCACACATGTGGAGCTGGTGGCCAGGCATGCTGTGGAGGTAGTCTACCGGAACAGAAAGCTGCATCACTCACTGAATGTGCAGATGGTGTGTGATGCCCACCACCTTATCAGCCATTGCGGTGCCAGATTTCCCAGTTCAACCCACGACTCCATGGTGCTGCGCAATTCCACGCTGCCTGGGTACAGGGCACGTCACAGTGGACAGCATACCTGGCTGCTGGGTGAGTCTAACTACAAGGGCATGTGCACTGTTGGATTATGGGCATGTATAACACCGATCAGCAGTGGCTGTGCGCAGTGTATGCATCAATTCATTTGTTGTTCAACTATTACACCCTCAAACAATTTGCAAAAGACCCTGAAAGCGCACAGAGGCCAGACAGGGTGGGTAAAGGGGAAGGTAGACCATGAATAAGAGCAAGGATCAGCAATTGCTACAATAGTACAACAAGTAATGATAAAAAATGTAAGGGGAGACAAACCTACTTTGGGTTGTGAGTGCATTAAACATGCAAGTGTACAGGTGGAAATCAAGGTGCAACACAGATTCTTACAAATATTTATGTTATTCGACCTACCTGCAGAATTGGGTTTTGATGCATTGTCTTTTTTTGGCAGTTGCAACGTTTGAACAAACTCCCATGTTCTGGGAATGTACCACAATGTATCAGTAACAGAGACTGCTCCAGGTATCGCTGTCCATTATTTTTACGCATTTGGATATTTTTGACAACCCATTTAAGTCATATGTCGATCTCTTGTCAAGACAACTCATGTCTTGGGTTTCTTTGTTTATGTATTTTTCAGTTATTTGCCGTTTATATTCTTGAGGAGAATCAACTACTTTAGAATTGGCCCATATATCTGCCCCTAAGGAGGGCTTGGGTTTTCCAACTCAGTCTGAATAACTTACGGTAAAACATTTATTTATTTTAACATTTATATCACACACGGGTGACAATGTAATAATACATTTTACCACCATGAGGCGCATGAGGGATGAGCATTTTGATCCTTGGCACAATAGTCTGTTACCATTGCACTATGCGTGTACATGGGATTAATAAATTGTTAAAATGTATCAGTTGTTTATTCATTTAGGATTCAGGTTTATGGTGTTTTCTCCATATTATTTTGTTTTCATTATATGGACATTCACATATGGACACTTCGACCGTGATTTTTGGCTTGACAACATATGGTAACAAATCAAATGTTTTTTATTTTCCCCTTATTTACTTGGAATATGTTTCACATTGAAATGGTTGCTTTGCTCTTTGACATGATGTAATGTCCATATGGGCTTTTTTCTTTCTTGGTTGCATTTCTCTTCTTTAACTCTGGCCCCCTCTTCTTCCTCTGCTGGTTAATTTTGTTTATATTTCTAATGTTCTTATCCTTATAGCATGATTATATAATATTTTGCTGTATTGGAATGTATATGAATCATACCAACACCACGTCTTGTTTTTGCATCAACTCATAAAATCTGTTTCAACAGCGTTTTTTTGACTGAAGAATCTATTGCTTTGGACTCTTTGTTTCACTGTATTTGTTGTCAAGTTACACATTCAATTTGAATAGGATATTTACGATTTGCGTAGGGCTGCACAATCATTTAGAGGTGACATTTTTCAAGTGTTTGTACTTTGGGTTGTGAGTGCATTAAACATGCAAGTGTACAGGTGGAAATCAAGGTGCAACACGGTAATAGCATGCCTGAGTGCAAGGCCTTGACAGGTGTGTCTCAATTGAGGAAAATGATTCAGTGCATGCATAACAACATCAATTCCGTACACCAATACGAAAAGCACTTCATGTACCAGAATGCCCCACTCCCAAGTGACAAAAAGAAGCACAAACACAGTCAACAAAACCCACAACACCTGATGCACAGAAAATACTTATTCTCCCACCCAAATGCCACATTGGCCTGCACACCAATTAGCCAGGTACCCTGCCGGTTAAAAGTGCACAATCACATATGCATCTGATTGGAATTCAAAATGTTTTTCAGTACATATCTATGATTTAGTGTCATGGACATAATGGTATTATTGCATTGAAACACAAAAACGCATACACCAGTTCTATTTGTGTTAGTTGTACTAAAAGGGTCAAATGTCATGTTGGCTGTGAATGGGCCATGTCAAAGCCACTGCACACCACACACCCACCTCGCATTCTCACAATGTGCATTTCTGGTACCCGAAATAGGACATATGCTAGCTAAATTGCATTTTGCATGTGCATTTTTGTTTTCTTAAGTGAACACTATACAGCCTCTACCAACATGATATGGACAGAAGTATGATATTGTACACTTTTTGTTGCTCCTGTGCAGGTGATGCTGGTTATACCCTGGTGCCATGGTTGATGACCCCCGTGAGGCAATCACACAACCTTCACAAGCAGGTATACAACCGTGCCCAAGAACGTACTAGACGCACAATTGAACAGACATTTGGCCTGTTAAAGGCAAGGTTCCGCTGCCTGAGCAGATCGGGGGGAGCACTTATGTACAGCCCTGTAAATGTGGGAACGATAGTTCTTGCCTGTGCCATGTTCCACAACATGTGCATCAGGCACAACGTCCCACTGCCCCCCGACATGGACATGCACCCACCAGAGGCGGAGGAGGACAGTGATGAGGAGCTGCCAATTGCACAGCGCTGTGATGACATGGATGGATGTGTCGCACGAGATGAACTTATACACCCCTACTTCTGATCATCTGTGTCACACGCGTCACAGGCCAGCTAGCGCACTGGGCACTGCACATTAATAAAAGCACTCACTTACACTGAAAAATCAATGTCTAGTCATTATTTGTTTGCAACACCAACTCTAATTTGTGCTACGAAATATATACAAATGTGTAACGAGTTAACTCGTAATAATATCCACCCCAACTATCCCTCCCTACTATCCCCTCCCCAACTATCCCTCCCCACTCCCCCCAGCCCAACTATCCCTCCCCACTCACCCTCCGCAATTGTCTCTAGGCAACTCCTGTCATGTTTGGCAATGTTCTTTTCCACGAGTCACAGACAGGCACTCCCATGGCCTATTTTCTTCCCCTTTTTGGGTCAGGTGTGCGGCTGTGTTCCGAGCAAAACAGCTGCATGGAACGCCACCTTGGGCTGCTCTGTACCGAACTCGCAAGTGTCGTGCTTGTCGATGGTGCGGGGGTGGGGGGTGGAGGGGAGAGTGCCATGGGCCGTCCGTCCAGCAAAGCCTGGAATAACATGACCATTGTCTCTGCGATGGACGACATCACACTGTTCCCCTCACGTACCCTTCTTGACATCTGTACGATGGCACGCGTACAGCGCCCAAGTGCATGTGGCATTATAACGTTCACTGGCTTGGATGCTCTCGCGCATGAGCTGCGCCTCCTGAAGGTGCTGCTGCACCAGGGATGTTAGGGCATTCTGCTGTGGTGGGCTAATTGGGCCCACGGGGCTGAATAGCAGGGGCTCCTCAATGCTGTGGTCGGTGCTATCGCCTGTTTCCACAGCACCGTTGTCACCTCTGCAATGCACGCATGTGCACTGCCTTGTGGCTGTGGTGGCGGCATTGCAGCATATGGGCTGCCGGGGTGGGTGCAGCGTGTGGTGGCTCTGGTGTTGGTACCACTGGGGCCTGAGGTGGCTGTGCTGGAGGCACCACTGGGGCCTGAGGTGGCTGTGCTAGTGGCATCACTGGGGCCTGAGGTGGCTGTGCTGGTGGCACCACTGGGGCCTGAGGTTGCTCGACAGATGCAGCTGGGATCACAGTTGCAGTTGTTCCTGTGGAGTCCTGGGTTGAGGAGGTGGTGGTCCATTGGGTTCCTCTGCGTCAACGCCTGGTGCCCCATTGAGGTGCTGGGATGGGCAGCCTCATTGCCAGATCTGCATGAGGGAGTCATGAAGGCAGGTCGTGAGTGATGAGTGTGGATTGATGAGGCAGAGATTAATGCTCATGGTGGGGGACATGGCATGGTCACATATACTTGTGTCATGCATGCTGTGCAGATGGATGTGTGATGTACCTACATGGTGTGTGGTGTGCCAGAGATACTGTCGTGGTGTACTGGCAATTGCTGGCTAGGTTGTTAGGGGTGTGGCACACATGCTGTCTGATCTCGTGTTGGGGAGGGTTGTGCCATGGGTGGGATTACCATGTTCCTGCTGTTTGTAGCACTTACAGGGATAGGTGTCAATTTGTGCTCATGGGTCGGGCTGGCTAGGACGAGGGAGTCGCATGTTTCCATGGTGTGTGGTGAAGGTGCTTAGTTAGCACTGCGGACACACACCAATTTTGCTGTGGCAGGTGGCTGTGTGTCTGAGTGGCAGCAGGAGCATGTTCTGTTGGCGATTGCATTTGGGGTATGAGTGAGGGTTTGTGTGAAAGTGTATGTCGTTGTGTGCACCCAGGGTGCAGGTCTGGGGGGGTGGCTGGGCTGTATTGGTGTTGTGCACGACGCACTTGACATATTTTGCTGCTGTAGTGGGTGCAGGGTGGACAGGGAGGTTGATGTGACATTGGGGTTACTTGTACTCACCAGCCTCCTCAGATGTCATGGCTCTAGCCCCCGCAGCACCAACCCCTTCTATAGCCTCGAGGTGCAGCACACTGCTGCACGTCTCCTCCCAGGGCTGCAGGTGGATAGGGGATGCGCTGCTGCCACCTGTGGCCATACCCTTTCTGTGCTGGGCCGACAGGAGGTTGCACACCCTCAAGCGCAGGTCATCCCACCTGTTGTGGCAGTCACGCACATTGCAGGGGGTTGTGCCAACTGCTGTCACTTTCTGGGCAACCTCCTCCCAGATGGTCTTCTTCCGCAGCTGGGCCTGCCTGCATTTGTCAGTGGAGAAAAGTTTGTTTGCATGTTGAACAATGGTGTCCGCCAACATGTTGAGCTACGCACAGACTCTTGATGCCATGTCGTTTTATTAGATTCTGAGCTCAGGATTTAGGTTTGTAGCTTGTGCTTTCAGGATTGCAATAGATTGTGTTTTAGTAAAGGCCGCCGGTCGATTTCCTGCTCCGGTGATGACTATATTTTTGGTCACGGTAAATGCAGCACTGTTGTTTCCGGGCGGCTCTGGGACCGTGATGCAGGAATCAGAGTCACCGGCACCGAGGACGCCGATGTTGGCATTTTGGGGGTTTTGTTGGAATTACCGGCATGCAGGAGCCAAGGTTTCCGGCATGCCGGAAAGCGCGTGCACGCCAAAACTGAATAATCCGGTGTTTCCAGCATCAAGGGTTGACGGACAGAGTGGCACCGGCATGCCGGTAATTGCAATTTCTTACCAGCATAAGTGTAATGAGGCACAGCGTCTTGATCATGCAGGAACAACAAGCCAATCTTAGAGCCATTGGCATAAATTCTGCTGAGAAGTCCCGCTCATCAATTGGGTAGTCCGACAAATCCAATAAAGAGGTTAATGCCTCCAAAGTCTTGTGGGATTCCACCGGCCCAGTCTGGCGGATGTTCGAGTCATCCTTCAAGCTGCCTACTGTTGTTCTTGTTGACTTCTTAGGTTCCTTGCCTGTTTTGTCACAACAGCGACTATTCTTTGCTCTGTGGAGCGGTAAGCTCCAGAGGTATTTGAGAGTCGTTTGATTTCACAGTTAAACACACTTTTTTGATTCTTCGTTTTAGGCTGTTGTATGGCTCGTCCCACTCTTTTTCTCCTATTCGCACAAAAATTGGGATCAATTTGAGGCACCTGGCCTCGGGCCCCCAATAGCGACTCTGGCCTGATCTCATCCGCATCTGGGTTCTCGACTAAATAGCAAATATATCAAGCTAGGTCTAGTTGCTATCATGAACCTTCGGACGCGTCCCTTCTGGACTTCCTGGTCCCTGACACATAGGGGCTTGCACTCAGCAGTACTTCCAACATGGCTGTCAAACACGGAACACTGTTTGCCAGATTCCGCGTCGGACGATTCACGTTCTATAAAGCAGACACGCCCCCGCGTGTCTCAACTCTACCGCTTGCAGTGGCTAGACGTGTGCTGTCGTAGTTCTCTCTTGCTAACTTCATTGATTCCTGGTTCCCCTATTACTTCCTCCTCATTCATTCCTTCCCTTTTTGCCCTCACTTGCATCCCGGATCTCCGTGCACTCGCTTTCCGAGTACATGCTTCGTTGTTTCCTGGACATTCTGAATGATCCAGGAATCGGACGCTGAACGCACGCTGGAACCCGAGGACATACGCACAGAGTTATACAAGACCTGCACTGTGCGCAAGAAGACCCCACCGAAGAACTCTACTAAACAACGCAGACAGGTGAGAAGGGGGGAAACGTGTGACAGATTGAGACGCCAACAAACCGAAACTGACACGTACATGGAGGCGGCAGTCCAAGACCACATGCGCTGCATGCAGGAGTTAACAACAGAAGTTCAGAATCTCAAAGCCGAGAATGCCGCATTAAAACAATTAGTATTGTTACGTGATTCCGCGACCAGGAAAAGTGTATTGCTGGGCGGAGTAGTGGATAAATATGATGGTTCATCAAAAAACCTTTGTGGATTCCTAGATTCGTGTTTAGTCCAATTTACCTTTAAGCCCTAATACTTCTCCACCCCCAGGGCAAAGGCGGGCTTTATGATCTCGCATCTTTCCAGGAATGCATTAACTTGGGCTACGCCCCTGGTTAATTCTGGAGATGCCCTCCTGGATGACTATGATGGGTTTGTACAGGCTCTAAAGACCATGTTTGACCGCCCAGAACAGGTCTACAGCACCCAGGAACGCCTACTGGATTTCCAACAAGGTTCCCAGGATACGCTTAACTATGTAACATGCTTTAAACAACCGGCCAAGGAAGCAGATTGGTCCTCGGAGGCCTGCTTTACCCTTTTTCGAAGGGGACTGAAAGAAGATGAGCTAGCCAGGGTAGCTCGCCCAGGTTCCTTCAAATAAACTTCCGTATTCAGGAAAGGAAGGCGGAAAAGAAGAAGACTAAAGTGCCTTATCAAAAGACCTCCATAGAACCTTCCTCTAAACATGAGCCCACTCCTACCCTTACTACAGACCCAGACCCATGCAACTGGTGGCCTTCCGCGGACCTATATCCCCGCAAGAAAGATTGCGACGGATTCACACTGGGCTGTGTATCCATTGTGCCTCAGATAAACATCTTGTAAGAGAATGTCCTTTAGGTCCTCCACGGCGTTCGGGAAACGCCAGCTCCCGATCCTAGACGGAGCACAGCTTCGGGAGAGAGATGTTTGCTCCACATCTATTCCATCCTTGAACTCTCCTGAACAAAACAATCTTGTGATCTTGCAGGCCTTTCTATCGCCATCCAAGAAAGAAACTTACCCCATTTTTGGCATTGGTGGCTTGTGGAGCCATGGGGATATTTATAGATCAAGATTGGGTCACTACCCACCACATTCCATATGAAACTCGAGGCATCATGCAACCTGTACAGGCTATCGATGAAAGACCTCTCTCTTCAGGACCCATAACCCTACAAACCAAAGAGATCCAACTCTCGATAAGCCATCACCGAGAGGTGATCAAATTTGCCATCATAAAGTCTGCCCACTATCCAATGGTACTGGGTTTGCCCTGGTTACAGAAGCACAACCCATACATCAACTGGGCAGCAGGATCCTTGTTTCTTGATTCTGAGCACTGTATGTCTCACTGTCTATCCCTGGATTCCTCGTCGACATCTGAAGGTACGCTTACAGACCAGCAGGGCCCATTCACTGTCTCAAATATTATCCAGGTCCCCAGGGCCTATCAGGAGTACACTGATGTGTTTTCAACCTGCCATAGTTCAGGCCCTACCTCCTCACAGACCTGAAGATTGCGCTATTGATACTGAACCCTCAGTGGTGATTCCTTTCGAAAGGATGTTCAATCTATCCGAACCTGACAAAAGGGCCCTCCGAGAATACTTGGATACCAACCTTGAAAATGGCACCATAAGACCATCCAAATCTCCGGCGGGAGCTTCGTTGTTCTTTATTCCAAAGAAGGATACTAAGGAGCTTAGGCCTCGTCTTGATTATCGTGGTCTAAATCAATGCACCCTCAAGGATCGCTACCCATTGCCCTTAATCTGGGATATCCTGGAAGCGGTGAGAGGAGCTGTAATCTTCACGAAGTTGGATCTCAGAGGTACCTACCATCTGATCCGTATAAAGGAGGGTGACAAATGGAAAACAGCCTTTAGAACACCCTTTGGTCACTTTGAATACCTGGCCATGCCCTTCGGACTCGCCAATGCCCCAGCGGTCTTCCAACGTTTCATGGACCGGGTGTTCTCCGACATGCTATTCCTCTTCGTCATAGTCTACCTGGATGATATTCTGATATATTCCAAGGACCATTTTAAGCATGAAGAGCATGTCAAGGCAGTCTTACAGCGGCTACGTGAACATAACTCCTGGCTAAACCCGAGAAATGCCTTTTCCATGTCTCTACTGTTCACTATCTAGGATTTGATCTTAGTCCAGAAGGAATTGGCATGGACTCCTCAAAAGGTAAAAGCCATACTATCCTGGCCTGTTCCAACTACCGTGAAACATATTCAATCCTTCCTGGGGCTTGCCAACTTTTACCGGAAATTCAAACCTTCCTTTTCTGAGATAGTTCAACCGATTATTACATTGTTGAAAAAGGATACTCCCTTTCTTTGGACAGCAGCCCAAGATGAAGCGTTCCAAAGACTGAAGGCGGAGTTTACACAAGCCCCCGTCCTGGCTCAACCTGACATCGATCGACCTTTCCTAGTGGAAACGGATGCCTCCAACTACGCCATCGGAGCAGTTCTAAAGCAGGAATTCGAGGACAACTTAGAACACCCCATTGCTTATCTCTCGCGAACCCTAACTCCCAGCGAGACTCATTCTGTCTTGGAAAAGGAACTGTTAGCCATCCGTCAAGCCTTCACAAAGTGGCGTCATCTGCTCCTGGGAGCAAAACATCCTGTTCAGGTCTGTACAGACCATCAGAATCTTCAAGTTTCACAATCTCTGCAATGTAGGAATAGTCGTCAAGCCCGTTGGGCCTTCTTCTTCGTCCAGTACCAGTTCCAAATCCATCATGTCCCTGGAACACACAACATAATTGCTGACGCCTTATCCCGACATCCCGACTACGAGACTCTTGAAGATCGATCCTTCCCAAAGATGTTTCCCCACACAATTTTTGTATGCCCAAGCAATCAGTCTCCTGGAAGACATTCGGATTCAAACCTAGTCCTCTGAGATCTGGAAGGAATTTACAGGGAAGAATCAATGGAATCTTCGAACAAAGGACAAGTATTTGTTCAAGGATAATGGCCTGGTCATCCCCACACAGAGACTGCGACAAAGGATTATAAGCCTCTGTCACGATACCCTTCACTCAGGACATCGTGGCATCACCAACACTCTCCGTTTGATACAAAGACAATTTTGGTGGCCAAAGATGAAGGTTGACGTCCAACTGTACATCCAAGCCTGTGCAATCTGCAATCAAAACAAGCATGATAACAAGAGACCGGCGGGTCTCCTACTTCAACCAACACTACCAACAAGGCCCTGGGAATACATCTCTACGTACTTTATCGTGGAATTGCCACCCTCCAGGGGATACACGACTATCCAGGTCACCATTGATCTATTCACTCATATGGCTCATTTTACACCATTATATAAACTACCATCTTCCTCAGAACTCGCTGGAATCTTCCTGGAACACATATTCCGACTTCATGGACTCCCTTCCAAGATCATATCAGACAGAGTACCTCAATACATATCCCAATTTTGGAAACACATATGCCGTATACTAGGAATCCAACGTGCCCTCTCCTCAGGTTATCATCCACAGACTAATGGAGCTACAGAACGTGTGAACAAAACCCTAGAGCAATATCTTCGTTGTTTCACCACCAAGGTCCAGGACGATTGGTCACTCTTAAAACCTGTGGCTGAATTCGCCTACAACAATTCGGATCACTTGGCTGCCAAGACCAGCCCTTTTTTTGCAGCCAAGGATTCCACCCTTCGGTTCTACCATCCATTCTCCCACATCCTACACCAGTACTTACAGTTGACTCCTCGATTGAAACTCTCATCAACGTACACAAGGAATCCAAGGAACACCTAGAAAGGGCCCAAACTATCACCAAGCATTATGCAGACTCCAAAAGAAGACCAGGGCCTTCTTATGCAGTGGGTGACAAGGTCTGGCTATCCTCGAAACTACTACCTCGACACTTACAACCAAATAAGCTGGCTCCCCGGTACCATGGCCCCTTTTCCATAAAGCAAATTATTAATCAAGTGGTCTTCCGACTCAAACTACCAGACTCCTGGAAGAGGACCCACCCAGTGTTTCACACGTCTCAAATGAAACCCTACGTCTATTCCTCCCGGACTGCTCCAAGGTCTACCCCTGTAATTGTCGATGACCAGCTAGAATACGAAGTGTCCAGGATATGTGACTCCAGGTACAGACGTGGTCAGCTACAGTATCTGGTTGAGTGGAAAGGGTACCCTCCCAGTGAACGCACCTGGGAACCAATCTCAAACCTAAATGCCCCCAGATTACTCAAAAGGTATCATCTTATACACCCAGGCAAACCTGGAGGAACAGGCCTTCGGAGGAGGCATGCTGTCATGAACCTTCAGACGCGTCCCTTCTGGACTTCCTGGTCCTGACACGTAGGGGCTTGCACTCAGCAGTACTTCCAACATGGCCGTCAAACACGGAACGCTGTTTGCCAGATTCCGCGTCGGATGTATCACGTTCTATAAAGCAGACACGCCCCGCGCGTCTCAATGCTACCACTTGCAGTGGCTAGACGTGTGCTGTCGTAGTTCGCTCTTGCTAACTTCATTGATACTGGTTCCTGGTTCCCCTATTACTTCCTCCTCATTCATTCCTTCCCTTTTTGCCCTCACTTGCATCCCGGATCTCCGTGCACTTGCTTTCCGAGTACACGCTTCGCTGTTTCCTGGACTTCCCGGACATTCTGAACGATCCAGGAATCGGACGCTGAACGCACGCTGGAACCTGAGGACATACGCACAGGGTTATACAAGACCTGCACTGTGCACAAGAAGACTCCACCGAAGAACTCTAATAAACAACGCAGACAGGTGAGAAGGGGGGAAACCTGTGACAGTGGCTCAATATTAGGAGGAGACAAGGGGGATCCGTTCAGCAGCACTAGCAGTTCTAGGCAGTAGCGCCTCTTCTGTAGGCTCAGAGACCTCTCTAATTTGCTGCTCCAACAACATCGTTTTTATCCACACTCTTTATTTGGTGGACTTGGGGGGACTATTTTGATGTCCATGTGGGAGCCGGTTTGTTTTGAGGTAATTGGCCAGTCGGCCTTATAACCCTAGACGCTTTGTGCATGATTTCCTTGTGATTCAACGCCCCATAATACGCTGCCTTTAACGCCGTTATAAACACCTCAATGAAGAGGACTTTTGAATGCAGCATTGCTATGAGGGTAGCTTGATCCTTCATCGAATCATTAATTGCTTCATACATTTTCAAAAAGGGGGCTAGAGCGATAGTTAGCATATCCATCACATTTTGTGAATCCACCATCGTGAACTCTTCACTCTTCTGATTGTGGTTCCTACCCGCTCTACCCCATCTACTAGGCGGTGAATCATAAGAAGAGTATGAGTGGTCTTCTGAGGAGTTCAATTCCAGTGAAGCAGTTCTGCTCATGCCTGCTGCCTCTCCTGCTGAACCCTCCAGTCTTGTAGAATCGAAGTTATTATCCAAAGTAGTGGAGTGATTTACACTTTGCCGCAACCTTTGGAACAGGACAAAGACAATGTTCACCAACGTGCCCCCAATCCTTCTTACTGGCATCAAGGTGAATGGTTTTACACCATTTGGGTCCATGAACTTAATCAGTCTTTCAATTTTGGCAATGTCTTGTTTCAGTGAGGTCTCCAAGGAACAAATTGTATTTTTATCCCTCACCTGGCCTTGATTGCTCAGAGTGCTGCTGGAATGTGGTAATTGATTTCCTCTATCCCCCAACATAGGTGTTTCCAACTCCTCCACCAGGCCTTCCAACCCTTCAATTAATTATGCATCTGTAACATCTAGTGAACAATATCGATCAAAATGACTGCAGCCATCACCTGAGTTTGCCAAATTTTGGGGCAGCGGCACAGTTTTCCCCCCAGCATTTATTGCCCACCACCTCCAAGAGTCTTTTCCCCCCATAGATTTTTTTCCAACCGCTTGCATCGGGTTGGGGGGGTTAACAAGTTCGCCAGTAAAGAGTTAGAGGGGAGGTGGAGTGTCGTTAGCGGTGGCAGCGACGTGGGCATCTCTGCTTGTAATAACTCGTTGGATTCTAAGAGGGCCACTTCCTCTCCAGCTTTCACCGACACATCCCCCTTCTCCACCCCTTCATGGCTCCTAGTACATGCATCTAGGGGGTCACTTGCCCTGGTGTTAGAATTCAAGCGGTACTGTGGAGGCTCTCTGACCTGCGGAGCTCCAGGGGCGTCAGATCCACTCTATTAGCCTTAGTCATGCTTGTCTCCAATTCTGTACCTGCGGCCGATACAATAGTTGAGTAATAAACAGGAATCAAGGCCCCAGTTGTTCCGGTGTAGGCCAGATTCACCCCCCCTCCTGTTTCTATCTCAACAATGTGAGGGGGGCGGGGGGGTTCGCAATTGGGGTTGCTGTACCGGGGCATGACCAGAAGCCGATCGTGGTCCTCAACCTGGGACACGGTTGGCATTTCTATCTTCATTCGCATCCCGCAGCTGTTTGTTTTTTAGGGCGGCGGAGAGGATGCCCCCTCACTCGGGATGTAAGGGAGGGTATGGGGAGCTCCAGTCTTGGTCCATTGCCAACACCTCTAAGAATGTCTGAAGTCTGTCTTGTAAGGGCCCCCTAGAGCCGAATTCAGCAAGAGAGGCCAGTGCAGGCTTACCTCCCATCTCCTTCGAATCCAGCCAGCGCTGTCCTCGGAGCCACAGTATCTGACAAGCAGAGGCTGGCTTGGCTGGTCACTTCCATCACTTGCCTCACGCAGCAACTTCTTAGGTTACCCCTTTCTGCCATATGCACTCAGGGAGACCAATGCGAGTTACTCCTTCACTACGGCACTCAAGCAGCTTCTGGCCACTGACTGGTGAGTGACTGGACTCGCCTGCTGGACACCCACACTAGCGCTCTGCCCCCCCAGTGGCTTTTTATAGAAGTCTTTAAAAGAGTAGCAACAACCGCTCTCTCCAGTACGACAGTTCAAATTGTGCGTCTTCTGTTAACAAAAATTGGCCACAGCCCAGATTCCCAAGGCACCAAATTAAAAAAGTAATGTCTGCCCTGGTGGGATCAAGCGGCACCATCACAGCGGCCGAATCAGCGGCGTGCTAGTTTCCATGTGCCCTTATGAGTGCGTCTTTAAATGTATTTCCTCTCGCTGCAGCATACTTCTTCTTTGGCCCCAAGTTGTGGTCCATGCTACATACAGCTTGATCACCTAACATGTGCTGCTGGTTAGCATGGATCCCCGACCAGCTGTTGAACAAACTGCCAAAGCACCTGCTTGTTCTAGGATTGTGAAATATGAGTTGTGGGCCTATTTTCCCTTGGTTTTCCCAATGTGGAATTTAAGGGTGCTAGACCCTGAGCCAAAAAGGATTAGATGTATTCTCTGTCTCAGGAAGCATATGATATTGTGGAGAATTACTGCCCTTCAATTTAACCCATGGATGGAACGGGGGAGCTTGTCGTATCCCCTTTATGCTACCTCCAGGGGTTGCATCATGGAGCAGATGGAACTCCTTGGCATCCAGTTTTCCCCAGCCCTTTTTTACCGGTAACAAACTGGTGACTTCACAGTAATCAATTTGAATGAAATCTGGTTGCATTTTTACATATTTTGTTTTCAGCTGCACATGCCTGTGCTTACATGCTGCCGATATCAGAATGATTTAAAATATATCATATATACATTATTACTGAATTAGACTATCAGCGCAGAAAATCACAATAAATTGATGTATGTACGTACCTTCCATTTTGTCTAAAGAACTCCTCTTCAAATTCCCTTAGTTTTTTTCGAATTTTCTTTTTCTCCTCCCTTGCTTCATGCAGCTGTTCCATGAGTTCAGGGCTAAAAATTAGAAACATAGGCATAATGGGAATATTGTGAAAACAAATATCAGTCAATGGAGTGGGTGTGAAAATGTGGAAAAACATAGTTTTACATGTGTGTTTCTTTTTATACATTCTCAATTTTTCTCTCACAGACAACTATTTAAATGAATATACAGATATAAAGGGAATCGACATACACATGAGGCTAACAACAATTCTCCTTTATTTTTATCTGGGGAGGTGAACAAAGAGTAAGCAGTTTAGGGTATGGCAAAGATTTCCATCCAATAGGAATTCCCAAATGACGGGAAAAACACTTGCTTTGTGTATAGGCGCTTTACAAATAAACAATACCATACCATGCACCTCAACACAATATTAGAAGCAAGTTAAGTATACACCCCCCCAGTCCCATACCGACCCCACCAAAACACCTCAACACATACCACAAAAAGTTCAAACTTTTGGTAGTTAGAACTTTTTGTGGTGTGTGTTTTAGGTCTTTTGGTGGGCTCAGTAATTTTAACTCGGACATTTCGTCCTATTCCTAACTTTATGCTGGCCCCTGATTTATTCAAAAGCTCTATCAAACTGCAGAATGCTCCCACACAAGGGTGGTGGTTCCCGTTACTTGGTGTCAGAGTTGGCCAGTGTTAGGCAGAAACCTGTGCAGTTCCCTCTGGGACCACTGCAAAAGATTTAAGACTACAGGTGTTTGGCAGTAAACCCACTTGGTAGCAGTCTGTACCACACAGATTCACTCGATAGCTGTAGCTGAGCAGTCAGACTTCCCTCAAGAAGAGTTAGGCAGTATACAGAGTATTCACGATAGGTCAAGAGAACACAGTAGAACAAGTAAACACTGACCAGGGCTTGGTATACAAGAGATATAATTATTTATTTAAAACCACATCTAGAAAAACACACAGGCACTAATAGTAAGCAATTCAAAAACACGGTCACTAAAAGATATACACTCCCTTAAAAGAATATTAGACAAGTCTTAAGTAAAGCCCCACTTATTTTCAGACAGCGGTGAGAGCTTAACGTAGATGGCACTCTAATAGTTCGTTTTAAAAAGGGAGAGAAAAGCATAGAACAAATTGAAACAGATCCCAACGCTTTTACGAGAACATAACAAGAGAGGAAGGCAAAGTAAAACCGTGAATTCAGAGTCAGTAGGCTGGATCCGCTTTAAGAGGATCGAAACGAAATGTGTCCAAGGTCACACGGTTGCAGTGCACAAAAGTCTTGAAAAGGTTCAAAAAGGAGTTTGACCAAAGAAAGGGACCAGTTAGAGGGTCAAGGCGGCCAGCCCAGTCCAGAAGGTTAAGGAGTTATTACCTTGTAGCAATCTTTAGAAAGGGAGGCCTGGCGGACACGGTACCTTAAAGTGGGGAGAAGACTCCAGCGGGGGCAGTTGTTCCTGGCAGCGGGTGCAAGTCGGTGCTTCGTCCGGGGGAAGAGAAGCTCTTGTCGTGGAGGAAGACAGGAGTCCGTTGCACTGCCAGGGAAGAAACCAGCCGCAGAGTTTCTCAGGTAAAAGGAGCGGTCCGTTGATTCGCGGTTCAGTGGGAAGTGGCTATCCGACCGCCGGGTTGCTTGGCACGGGCAGTTCGACCACAAACCGGTCTGGGGTGCGAAGAAGGAAGGTAAAACTGGTTGTGCCCACCAGTCAGGGGAAGAAGCCTCTCCAGCCAGGAGATCTTCTCTGTCGTCGGGAAGTGGTGAGTCGGTTCCGCAGGGCTCCACCGGTGGTGTCATCGTGGTAGGTCGGCTCAGCTTCTCCCTCGTCAGATTCTCAGGTCCTGTGGCGACTTCTGAAGTTCCAGTCCCCAAAGCCCTGCTTTTATGCAGCATACCCCCATTCACTCAGCCTAGCTGTCAATCAAACATGCTAAGTGGTGAGCGACTTGAGTTACCAAGGTAACTCAGTCCAGGGTGCTTAAACCCCCTCCCACACCCCCTGTGGTATCCAGACAGAGTGGCACCACTTTTGGAGGCTTCTGTGGAGAAGCCTGCCAAAAAGTGAAACAAAGGGCTCGACTTGGGTTGGAGTCACAGAAGAGAACACAAACGCCATTTCAGAATCGAGTCCTGGCAAAAAATACCAACCGGTGAATTAATATTAATTAAATAAACCGGCGGTATGTTCAAGGCTATGAGAATTAAATAATTAAAGTTGGTAGCCTCGCACAATGGGAAAATCCCATAGGAAAATATTCGCGGTCGAATATAAAAAGTAGTTTCCACTGCCACCAGCCAAAACTCAATCAGGGGGAACGGAGACGTGACCCCTCGACTAACAGACCCCGGGGCAATCAAATTGCCCCAACCAGTATGTCCACAATATGATGGTTTGTACTGGTTTTGGTTAATAATTTGGGACTAGTGAAGCCAATGGTGACTTTACATGCCCTGGGAGACAGTAGTCAGTCCCAGGGTATGGAGTCTATGGTGGGGTGTCACTATGACACCCCTGTGTTACTGCACAGAGGGTGCTGTGTAACACACATAATAAAACCACATGAGACCCTATGGAGTAAAGGACCCCATAGCCCATAAAACACATTAACAGTCAAAGGAACACCATAAATCATGTCCCAGAGTGGGAGAAAAAGAGTCTCACTCTTGGCAGGAGAAAAATACAAACTCCAGAAATCCAGCAAAGCTGCTGGGGGACTCCCTAGGTTAGGAAATTCAGCCTAAAGAGAGAATTCTCCCTAACAGCCAGATGCAGAGAGGTTGATTCCCTTTGGTATGCATTCTGTATAAGATGCATATATGTCAGTGATTACATAGGTGGGTCACTTGATGCACCTTTGGAGAATGGGAATTTGAAAAGTTGTGTAAGGCAAAAAAAAAGCTTTATGTCTCGTTGTACCGTCGCTGAACACAAAACAGAGAGGGAGGCTGAAGGCAAGCTCAATGGAAGATACTGGAGAAGAGAAAAGGGATTACCAGTAGCAACCCAGAGAAAGGAGACACCCCGAGAAAAAAATCTGAAAAGGAAGGAAGAAGGGGATATGTTAAGGTGACGGAGAAGAAAGCGTAAGAGGGGAACAAGAACCAATGAAAGCGAAGGTGTAAGTGATAGATAGGTCCTGGAAAGTACCAAGGTGCAGAACCATCTGAAAAAGAGACTTGGGGTTAAAGAAGAGATGGGCATTGGAAGTGTGATTACAGAGGAGTATGAAATACTGTTAGGCAGAAACCTGTGCAGTTCCCTTGGGCACCACTGCAAAAAGTTTAAGACTACAGGTGTTAGCAGTAAACCCAATTGGTAGCAGTCTGTACCACCCAGATTTACCTGGTAGCTGTGGCTGAGCAGTAAGACTTCTCTCAAGAAGAGTTAGGCAGTATATAGAGTATACACATTAGGTACAAAAACCAGTAGCACAAGCAAACACTGACCAGAGCTTTGGTATAAAAGTATATAATTATTTATTAAAAAACACACTTGTAAAAAATACACTGGCACTAATATGTCAAGCAAGTTCAGACACAGTCACTAGAAATATATACACCTCCCTGATTAATTATTTGACAAGTCTAAGTTAAGACACCACTTATTTGCAAAACAGAGGTGAGCGCGTAACCTTAGATGGCACTCCAATAATTCAGTTTAAAAAGGGAGAGCAAAGGTAGAAATAGGGAAACACACAATACCAACACTTTTTAAAGAACCACAGCAAGTCAAGAAAGGCAGGGTCTACTGTAGAGCAAAAAGTTCATAGGTCAGGCCCACTCTTGGAGAGAGCAAGTCGGAATGTGCCCAAGATCACACAGTTGAAGTACACTTTAAAAGTCTTTGCAGATAGTTCAAAAAGGAGTTAGATCAGTTCAGAAAAGTTAGTTAACAGGTCCGAGGTCACCCCAGGATAGAGAGTCAAGGATTTATGGGACACCTTGAACAGTCTGTTGCAAGGGAGACCAGGCGGGACACAGTACCTGAAATGGTGAGAAAGCTCCAGCGGGGGCAGTTGTTCCTGGCAGCGGGTGCAAGTCGGTGCTTCGTCCAGGGGAAGAGAAGATCTCGACGTGGAGGAAAGCTGGAGGTCGTTGCACTGCCAGGGAAGAAACCAGCCGCTGAGTTTCCCGGTTAAAAGGTACTACCCTTTTATTCGCGGTAGTGGTGAAGCGTGGCTATCCGGCCGTCGGGGTGCTTGGCACGGGCGATTCGACCACGAGACGATCCAGGAAGGGGAAAAAGGCGAACTGGTTAACCCCACCAGCTCAAAGGAAGAAGACTCTCCTGGAAGAAGATCTTCTCTGCCGTTGGGAAGTGGTGAGTTCGGTTCAGCAGGGCTCCACCGGTGGTGTCGTCGTTGCAGGTCGGCTCAGCTTCTCCCTCTTCGGATTCTTTAGGTCCTGTGGCGACTTCTGAAGTTCCAGTCCCCAAAGCCCTGTTTTTATGCAGAAAACCCCCATTCATCAGTCCTAGCTGTCAATCAAACCTGCTAAGTGGTGAGCCGGGCGGCTCACCACTGGGCCAATCACATAAGAGTGCGACTTGAGTTGCCGAGGCAACTCAGTCCAGGGTGCCTATTCCCCCCTCCCACACATCCTCACATCCTGTGGACCCAGAGAGAGTGGCACCACTTTTGGAGGCTTCTGTGCAGAAGCCCGCCAAAAGTGAAACAAAGGGCTCCACTTGGGTTGGAGTTACAGAGGCGAACACAAACGCCATTTTAAAACCGAGTCCTGGCAAAAAGACCCAACCGGGAAATAAATATTAAATAAATAACCCAGCGGTATCTTTAACATTGCACCAAAAAAGTGGTGCGTTAAAAATGAAAGGGAAAATCCAATAGGAAATATTCAGGTGGAATATTTTGCGTGGTAACCATTGCCACCAGCCAGAAACTCGACAAGGGGGGACTGGACAGTGCCCCCTTGAAAAACAGACCCAGGGGCAATCAAATTACCCCTACCAGTACTTCCACAATATGATGGTTTGTACTGGTTCTGTTCAAAATTTAAGACTAGTAAAGTCAATGGTGACTTTACATGCCCTGGGAGACAGTAGTCAGTCCCAGGGTATGGAGTCTATGTTTTGGGGGCCACTATGACACTCCTGTGTTACTGCACTGAGGGTGCTGTGTAACACACTTAACAAAAACACATGAAGCCCTATGGGGTAAAAGACCCCACAGCCCATAAAACACATTACAAAGTCAAAGGGCATTCTCAGATCATGCCTAAGAGTGGGAGAAAAAGAGTCTCACTCTTAGCAGGAGAAAAAAATTAACCCCAAAAATACAGCAAAGCTGCTAGGGGACTCACTAGGTTTGGGAAATTAGCCTTTACAGAGAATTCTCCCTAACAAATACCACTGGTGAGGTTGCTGATTTAAGGAAAATAAATGAGGGTGGAATCCATAATATTCACACCAAGAAAGTTAAGCAGGAGGGAAAAAATCCATAGTAAGAACATTAACCGTATGTAATTTCTCCTTCAATGGATTGCTTTGTCCTGCAGATTCCTCATAAGATAGACTCCCAAAGCAGTATAGTGTGCAGAGATGGGATGAAAGTCCTTGAACAAGGAAGGTCTGTAGGGCCACACAGCCAAAAAGGGCATCTACGCCACGTGCCATGTCAAGGCAGTAATGCTTGGTAAACGTGTGAAATGACGACCACGTCGCACCCGGCAGAGGTCTCCTACTGGAACGCCCCTTTGCAGCGCATAAGAAGCTACCATGCCCCTGGTGGAATGGGCTTATATGCCAGTGGTAGTACCTTCCCTGCCTGCTGGTAACACTATGCGATGCTGGTCTGATCAGACACAGCAAACCCCTTTCTGGACAGGGAGAAAACCACAAAAAGGTGGTCAATTTGCCTGAATTGAGCTGTCCTTGCCACAAAATAACTAAGGGCCTCTATGCGTCCAACCTGGGTAGCCTCTCGTCATCTTTGGAATGATGAGGGGGTGGGTAAAACACTGGCAAGTCTATGCTTAGTAACACGTGAAATTCAGAGATTACTTTAGGCAGGAATCCTGGTCGCACCTTTACTGAAACTTTCTCCTTGTAGAATTGGAGGAAAGGTGGCTTACAGGATAGCGCCTATAGCTCACTAACACGTCTGTCAGATGTGATTGCAAAGGGAAAGGCAGTTTTCAGTGTGAGCAACCTAATCGAGCATGAGAGCATGGGCTCAAACGCAGCCGCCTTCAAGAAGGTAAGAACAAGTTAAGATCCGAGTCAGCAACAACAAACTGAGTGGCCGGGAACCTATTTACAAGGCATTTCAGGAATTGAGACATAACCGGGATTGTGAAGAAAGATCCTTGATCCAGGGACCTCTTAAAAACACACAAAACCGCCAAGTAACCTTTGACTGTTGCAACCTGAAGGCCTGATGAGGTCAGTGATAAAAGGAAATCCATCACTGAAGTGGTGGGGCAAGACATAGGATCAATCTCGCATTCCCTGCACTATGCCTCAAATCCTCTCCATCTGCACGCATACAGAGGTCTTGTAGATGGTCTGCATGCAGCCGATTCACGGGATCAAGTCTCTTCTCCCCAGAGGGGAGCCCTTCCCTGTAAGGCTAGGCAGGTGAGCCTGCTATGCAACATTCCCCCTAGGGGTGGTGGTAAGCAGGACCTCTCCTCTTGGAGACAAGGACTCCCATTCCGTCAATGAACTCCCTAAACCCCTCTGTGAACAACCAGTAAGACCATCACAACTTCCTGAGAACCATCTGTGAGAAACCAAAGGGTGTCCCACCCGCTAGTCATCGGGCACTTGTCATCCAGGTGGGCAGGGCACAGCCATTGCTTTTGGATCCAGTTCCTGGGGGTGGACCAGTTCAGGAGGATCACCTGGGTCAGAGGTCTTCGAGGAGTGGGGGGGGAGACAGCCGATGGTGAGATGCATATTCCCCCCTTTTTTGTTCATCTACCCCATCCTATTTTGTCGTATTTTCCAAAGTCTCAACTGCCCCCTTGCCTCTTTTTACACAAACACTGTGCCGAGGAAGAGGGTGAGAGAGTAACCAGACTAACTCTCTCACTGTCAGTGGCTGACCTTACCTCCTTGGGTTTGGTGTCCTTAGGTGAGAAGAGGTAAGGCCTGTCCTTTTAAGTCCACTGTGCAACCCAAATATGCAAATCAGGGGGGTGCAAGGGCCACCAAGAGAGCCAGGCCTCAAGGGAAAAAAAAATCCAGCGGAAAAACCTGAGCGATGAATGCAGTCCAAAGGATTGAAGCTGAATGCGTAGCGTGGAGGATTTGCAATATGCAGCTGACGAGGAATAGTGTCGAAGAGTAGGAGATGCAGTGATAGTTTATCCACTGAAGCAACTAACAGCACTGTAGGACTGAATGGCAGTGCAAGGAATGAGCACCGGTAGTAGAGAAATGAGGAGGAGCCAGAGGGAGAGGAGCGGGCAGGAAGAGGGCGGAACGGAACAAGGAAAATGAGAAACACAGAAGCTGTCGAGCCCAGGAACTGGAAACAAGGAGGAGAGCGGGCGAGGCAGGAGACAGAATAACACAGCCGAGGCTGTGAAAAGGAAGGAACAAACTGAGCATATAGCAAACCACGGGGATGGTTGCAATGCACAGCCTACCTGTCCCGGGCCTCCCTTATTTCTTGATCGAGAGCTTCCGACCTGGATGCAAACGTGGTGAGGTCACTGCGCTACGTACGCTGTTGGGCGCCATCTTGGTCTGGGATCCCCTTCTCCATCGTTTCCATAGCGACACTTGACTAAAGAGACTCCAAAGTCGGGGGCAGCCGGCGGAATGTATTACACTCACGTTGTACTGGGCATGTCCTGTTAATCGGGTCAGGTAAAGTCAGGCACTTTACATTAAGTGCATACACCTGATGCCTTTCATTTGTGTGAGGAGAGCTAACTGGTAACGCTTAAAGACACACTCTGAGCAAGGCAGAACATAAGTATGATCAGAACTTCCGGGACAAAGGCACACCTACTGGAGCAGAGCAACGGACCAAGGGACAAGAGCAGCAGGCCGAAAGCCCCAAGGCTTCCCTACTGGAGGTCACTGTCTCTGACAGAAATCGCATAACATGAAAGAAGCACACACAGCCGGTGGGTTTGCAAGCGACCTGAGAGACCGGTGTGTGTTAAAGCGAAAGAAGTAGTAACATCGAATCTCATCCACACGTGTGTGCATCCTTCACTTATGATGTAAAGAAAGGCAGACCTGTGAATGAACTTTGAAGTAAAAGGCAGCTGTGAGATCAGCAATACTAAGTACCGGAGTGGTCCGGTGAAAACAAGTTACTTACCTGTAACCATTGTTCTCCAGCATGGGTCTGGCATGGATTCACATGCTCATGAATATTCCCAGTCGTCAGGCTGGGAATCCTCGGTAAAAGAAAAAACAGTTTCACTTTCAATTACAAACTGTATTTCTCCCATAAACCAATCACGGTCCTCTGGGTCATATCGCCCCCAGCTAATGACAGTCCTCTCCCCTATCCCCTCCTCTGGCAGCCATCTACAGATTTGGTAAGCATGTAAAGTGGCAGTATGACCAAGAAGAGCCGCCGAGGGGAAGGAGGGAGGGTTCGCATGTGAATCCATGCCAGACCCATGCTGGAGGACAATAGTTACAGGGAAGTAACTTGTTCCTTCTTCAGCATGGAGTCTGGCATGAATTCACATGCTCATGAATAACAAATACACAGCAGTACAACATTACACAACCACGGAAGGTGGGAAGGCTCAACAGAAGCATTTCACGGTTACCTCTGGAACAGACTCACCTCAAGCAAACAGGTTGCTTAGCACTGCTTGGCCGACTCTGGACTCCTCCCTGGAATCAATGTCGACACAGTAGAATTTCGTGAAGGTGTGCGTGGACCTCCACATTGCAGTCCTGCAGATGTCCAGCAGGGGCACACCAGCCAGGATCGCTGTAGTCGCAGCGATCGTTCTGGTAGAATAGGCTCTCAGATGGCTAGGCAGGAGTCGGTTTGCCAACCAGTGACAATGAGTGATGCAGCCGGAGTGCCACCTGGAAATGGAAGCCTTGGACAGGGCCTTCCCATGGTTCACAGGACCAAAGTTCACAAAAAGCTGAGAAGTCTTCCGGAAAGTCTTTGTGCGGGCCACATAAAACTTTAGCGCTCGAGCCACATCCAGCGAGTGCAAAGTCCTCTCAGCCGGCGACAAAGATGTTGCAAAAACCACAGGCTTGGGCATGATGGAGGGGTATGTCCAAAGCACCACCCTTGTCTCGTGGAAAGTCAAATAAAGATGCTTGCAGGACAGGGTCTGGATCTCACCTACTCTCCTGGCAGAGGTGATGGCCACGAGGAAAGCTATCTTCCAAGACAGAAACTTGAGCAGAACTTGATGCATAGGATCCAATGGAGGACCCATGAGCCAAGTCAATACCATGTTGAGTTCCCACGCCGGGGCCGGAGCCTTCACTGGCGGGAACAAACAGAGCAGTTCATGATGAACTCCTTGACTAAACAGTGCGACCAAAGAGAAGACTGTCCTGGAGATCGGGTGTAGCAGGATATAACTGCCAGATGCACCTTGATGGAGGCGTGAGCCAGATCCGATTTAGCCAATGACTAAAAGTACAGAAGAACTTGGGGGGGCCGTGACCTTCAGCGGGTTAATCTTCTGCAACCGACATGAAGTCCCAAAATGCTTCCATTTGTGTCCGTAGCATTTAAGAGTCAACAACGCCCTGGCAAGTACCTCCCTGCAGTCCACCGGTAACCACCAAACTCTAACGCTGCAGGTGCCAGGCCTTCAGGTTCAGCGATCCTGGGTCGTGGTGCAGGATTGCACCTCCTTCACTGGCGAGCAGATCCGCGACCACTGGTAACTTAACTAGAGGACATGCTGATATGCTGAGAAGGTCCGGGTACCAGATCTGGCTCAGCCACGCTGGTGCGATGAGAATCATCCTGCACCGGTACCGTCTGAGTTGACTGATGACTCATAGCAGCAACAGCAACGGAGGGAACGCATATAGACCCTCACCACTTTGCCCTTGAGGGCCGGCAGAAATGACTTGAGGGCCCAAAACACTGCCCGTAGTTACAGTATGTTTATGTGTAGGGTCTTCTCCTCTGCCAGCCACAGACCTGTGGCGTGAAGACGTCCGGTGTGGGCTCCCCATCCTTCCAGGGAGGCATCCGTCGTGACCGTTTCCTGGGACGGGGGCTCTGGAAGTCTGTGCCTCCGGCGATGTTGGAGCGCACACCCGACCACCATATAGCTCGACAGAACTCGTCGTCGAGAGCGATTGTGTCCTGGAAGCCTCCGGACACCTGGATCCAACGGGCGTCCAAGAATTCCTGCAGCAGACGCATCCGCAATCTGCAGAGCCGGATCAGATATATGCATGACGACATCATGCCGAGCAGCGACTTGATGGTCCTCACTGTGGCGACCTTCAGTGCTAACAGCCTTTGCACCTTGCCCAAGACGGCCGCTATTCACATTTCCGATGGCGCCGCCAGACAGGACACTGTGTTGAGCCTGGATCCCAGAAACAACACGTACTGAGATGGAGTCAAGCAGCAATTGGGATAATTCACTGAGAACCCCAGGTCCGTCGGCAGCTGGACGGTCCTCGCGGTGTGATCAACGGCGATGTCCCTGGACTTGGCCCGGATGAGCCAGTCATCGAGATAAGGATACACATTAATCCCCTGTAGTTGTAGATGGGCTGCCACCGGGGCCAGGCACTTGGTGAATACTCTGGGCGCTGACTTCAGTCTGAAGGGGAGAGCCTTGAACTGGTAATGCTTCCCTTGTACGACAAAGCGCAGGAACTTGCAATGCTTTTCAAGTATGGGGACGTGGAAGTACACATCCTCTAGATCCAACAACGACAGAAAGTCTCCCTACTCCCTACTCCAGCTGGCCGAGCACGTGCTGCTGCGTGACCATCCTAAACTTCTGGGACTTAATGTACTTGTTGAGTCGTCGTAGATCGAGAATGGACAATCTGGCCCGGTCTTTTTTCTTATGAGAAAGTATCTTGAGTAAACTCCAGGGCCCCGGAGTCGCTTTGGATCCAGCTCTATCGCCCCTTTGCCTAACATGGCCTCAACTTCCAGCAGCAGCTGAGGGATGTGTTGTTCCTGTCGGGCCACCAGTGCTATTTGCTGACACTTCAGTTGAAATTCTAAAGTGTGTCCGTGGGTGAGAGCGTCCAGCACCCATCGATCGGTGGAGATGGTCTCCCACACGCTGATGAAGTTCGCCAGCCAGCCTCCCACTGAGATGCAGGGGCCCAACGTCTTGGCCAGTTCAGTCCTGCTTGGAGGCTGGCTCCCCGAAGACCTACTAGACTTCCCTCCAGAGGAACGGAAGGACGGACGGTGCTGTTGCAATGTGCCCAAGGCACGGAACGTCTCCATGTCGGTATTGATGGCCTGGAGGGATTCATCGACTGCTTTCCCGAAAAGACTGTCTCCGTTGAACAGCATGTCCAGGACCCTCATCTGGACCTCCTGTCTAAAATTGGTGGCCTTGAGCTAGCCACAACGACGAAGGCAAACCATGTTCCCGATCTGACGGAAACCCGTGTCCGCAATGTCCAGGACGATGGCGTGGTCCGACGCCACCTCGCTTTCCTGAAGAATCTCCAAAGCCTCGACCTGTTTGTCATCGGGGAGGGCATCCAGGAGTGGAGCCATCTTGTACCAAAGCTCCTGGTCGTATCTGGCCACGATCGCTAGGGCGTTGGCCACCTTGACCATCGTCGCCACAGAGTAGATGACCTTTCTGCCTATGGAATTCAATTTCTTCCCCTCTTTGTCTGAGGGTGCAGATGCAGAAGACAAGTTCGATGACTTCTTCCTGGCGGCTGACAACCGAGTCCAACGATGGCTGAGACCGTAGACACTTAGCCGCAGACCCCCAGCACCCGGTATTTCGGTCCAAGCCAGTCTCTCTTCGCTGGGGCTGAGGTGGGGTTCCTCAGCAGCGGCAGCCCCTCATCCCAGATGTAATCCAGGAGCGGTACCGACAGAATGGTCTTCCTTTTCACCTCCCGGCACTAGTATAGGAAGCCCTCCTTCTTCTGTTCCGGAGTAAGCTGGAAAGCTCTGATGCACGGGCTATCATGGAGTGGAAGGATCCTACTTCGTCCGGTGGAGAAGCCCTTGGTGGCGGGGACATGCCACTGTCGTCATTCGTCGTTGCCGTTTCCGTCCCCGTCCCCCTCGGGGGAGGGCAGTGTTAGGGAGAATTCTCTGTTTAGGCTGAATTTCCTAACCTAGTGAGTCCTCCAGCAGCTTTGCTGGATTTCTGGAGTTTGTTTTTTTCTCTCATGCCAAGAGTGAGACTCTTTTTCCCACTCTTAGACATGATTCATGGTGTTCCTTTGACTGTTAATGTGTTTTATGGGCTATGGGGTCCTTTACTCCATAGGGTCTCATGTGTTTTTACTATGTGTGTTACACAGCACCCTCAGTGCAGTGACACAGGGGGGTCATAGTGACACCCCAACATAGACTCCATACCTTGGGACTGACTATGGTCTCCCAGGGCATGTAAAGTCACCATTGGCTTTACTAGTCCCAAATTATGAACAGAAACCAGTACAAACCATCATATTGTGGACGTACTGGTCGGGGCATTTCGATTGCCCCGGGGTCTGTTAGTCGAGGGGGCACGTCTCCGTCCCCCCTGATCGAGTTTTGGCTGGTGGCAGTGGATACTACTTTTTATATTCGACCACGAATATATCCCTATGGGATTTTCCCATTGTTCGAGGCTACCAACTTTCATTATTTAATTCTCATAGCCTCGAACATACCGCCGGTTTATTTATTTAATATTAATTCGCCGGTTGGTATTTTTTGCCAGGACTCGATTCTAAAATGGCGTTTGTGTTCTCTTCTGTGACCCCAACCTAAGTCGAGCCCTTTGTTCCACTTTTGGCAGGCTTCTCCACAGAAGCCTCCAAAAGTGGTGCCACTCTGTCTGGGTACTGTGGGAGGGGGTTTAGGCACCCTGGACTGAGTTACCTTAGTAACTCAAGTCGCACTCTTGTGTGATTGGGCCAAGTGGTGAGCCGGCCGGCTCACCACTTACCATGTTTGAGTGACAGCTAGGCTGAGTGAATGGGGGTGTGCTTCATAAAAGCAGGGCTTTGGGGACTGGAACTTCAGAAGTCGCCACAGGACCTGAGAATCCGGCTAGGGAGAAGCTGAGCCGACCTGCTATGACGACACCACTGGTGGAGCCCTGCGGAACCGACTCACCACTTCCCGACGACAGAGAAGATCTCCCGGCTGGAGAGTCTTCTTCCCCTGACTGGTGGGCACAACCAGTTTACCTTCTTTTTCTCGCATCCCAGGACGTCCTGTGGTCGAATTGCCCGGGCCAAGCACCCCGGCAACCGGATAGCCACTTACCACTGGACCGCGAACCAAAGGACCCCTCCTTTTAACAGAGAACTCCGCGGCTGGTTTCTTCCCTGGCCGTGCAACGGACTCCTGTCTTCCTCCACGACGAGATCCTCTCTTCCCCCGGACGAAGCACCGACTTGCATCCGCTGCCAGGAACAGCTGCCCCCGCTGGAGCATTCTCACCACTTTAAAGTACCGTGTCCGCCAGGCCTCCCTTTCTAAAGATTGCTACAAGTTAATAATAATCCCTTAACCTTCTGGACTGGGCTGGCCGCCTTGACCAACTAACTGGTCCCTTTCTTTTGGTCCAACTTTTTCTGAACCTTTTGGAGACTTTTGTGCACTTTTCAACCGTGACACCTTGGACACATTTCGTTCCGATCCTCTTAAAGTGGATCCGGCCTTCTGAACTCTAATTTCACGGTTTTACTTTGCCTTCCTCTATTCTTGTGTTCTTGTGAAAGTGTTGGGATCTGTTTCAAATTATACTCTGCTTTTCTCTCCCTTTCAAAACGAATTATTAGAGTACCATCTGCGTTAAGCGCTCACCGCTGTCTGAAAATAAGTGGGGCTTTACTTAAGACTTGTCTAATATTGTTTTAAGGGAGTGTATATCTTTTAGTGACCGTGTTTGTGAACTGCTTAATATTAGTGCCTGTGTGTTTTACAAGATGTGGTTTTAAATAAATAATTATATCTCTTTTACATCAAGCTCTGGTCAGTGTTTGCTTGTTCTACTATGTTCTTTTGACCTATTGTGAATACTCTGTATACTGCCTAACTCTTCTTGAGGGAAGTCTGACTGCTCAGCCACAGCTACCAAGTGAATCTGTGTGGTACAGACTGCTACCAAGTGGGTTTACTGCCAAACACCTGTAGTCTTAAATCTTTTGCAGTGGTCCCAGAGGGAACTGCACAGGTTTTGCCTAACAGGCAGCAACAGTTGGAATGGAGGCATAGGGTGCCTCCTCCTTTTCTTCGACAGTGGTTGCCCCAGTGTCAATGGGGTCACTGCCGGTGGTGCCATCGGCATCCTCTCCTGAATCTCCGACATCAGCGTGTGGAGAGTCGAGAGAATATCCTGCAACAGGTCTCTAAGAGGTACCTGGGGACAGGGTCGCTGGGTCCAGCGCCCATGTTGTCATTCCCGTCGACGTTGTCATTGTCGCCTCCGGTGGGCGTCTCCTCGACATTCTCCATTTCATCGTCGTTGTCCCCACCCTCCTCCGTGATGCTGTGGACAGAAACTATCTCATTCTCCTCGGATGAAGAAATGACTGTGCCCTTGAGTTCTTCTCTGCCTCCCCAGCCCCCTCTTCGGTGTCCTGAGGGGTCGGTCTCTGGCTAAGGTCCGGCATCCTCTTCTCCAGAGTCTTTTCTACTGGCTTGGACGAAGCCTCCCGCCTGGGAGGAAGAGCCACTCTGGCCACCACTGGGGCACCCTGGACTGTGTCCGCCCCTTTCGCATTCGAGAGGGCGGCAGCAACCATCTCGATGGAAGAGGACGTCTTGGCCTAGATCACCTGGGCCTTCACAGGCAGGTCGGACACCTTGTCTTGCTTGGCCTTCTCCGGTTTCTCCCGCAGCTTCCCTGTGGAAGCTGACTTCCTCTTGAACGAAGAGCTGGAGCGGTGGCTAGAGATGGAGGCAGATGGAGACGATGAACACACCCTGATTGTCGCGGGACCCGCTTGCGCGGTAACCCCAACGGAAGCGGACTCGCGGTGCTTGGAATCTTGTCTTGGGCCCCCACGGATGAAGCGCCCTCAAAGGACTAGAAGCCCGCTCTGGATGGCTGGATCCTGATGAGGCATGCCCCTGTGAACCACCCGGGGTAGAGGCTCTGGCATTAAGCACGTCGCCGGCCGGACGTGTCAATCCTTCATTGTGCGCTTGGAGAAGCCACGGCAGATCTCACAATCTTCTTCCTTGTGCACGTCGGGTGTAGACAATACAGGCACTGGGAATGCCTGTCGTCCGTTAAAAAATTCCACAAACCGCAGCTGGTGCACAGCTTAAAGAGGGAAGTTCTGTCCTTCTCCGACATGATCTGGCGCGGTGTAGGGCTGGTGGACTTCCAAGAAGAAACACTCGACGATTTCTGCCCTTGAGGGGCGATGAAAGTTGCCGAAAAATGGGTCCCCGTTAATCAGATGGATTAACAATGGAGCACACGGGCTCGATAGAACTGAAAACAGAGTTTTCCTACCAAAAAGCATGAAAAAAAACACAGAAGTTCAAAGAGCAAAACGCCAGGACTCCCAACACTTGAACCAGCAGTAAAAATGTGAAGATGTCTTCCAGAGGAGGGGCTTAGGGAGAGGGCAGTCAATGGCTGGGGCAGTATGACCCAGAGCTCAGTGATTGGTTTATAGGAGAAAGTTTCACTTTTGTTTATAAACTGTCTGTTTTTTCTTTTACCGAGGATTCCCAGCCTGACGACGGAATATTCAAGAGCATGTGAATCCATGCCAGCCCCCATGCTGGAGAACAAAGGAGACACAGGGGGGGAAGAGCATGGTCCAGATGAATGGACTGCCTGATTAGTGATCCGTTTGTCGTGGGGTTCGTTACTGGTGCCTGAGACTCAACCAAAACAATTCTGGTGCGATAGGAGCGGGCACAACGTTCACTGTCAACTCATCGTCTCCCTGTAGATTGTGTCGAGTGCCGCTATAGCGCCCCAGGGGCCGTGAGGATAAAGGAAGGCATTCGCACACCCCCTCAGGAGCGGTGGAGTGGGTGGCCCCCCGGGTCGCTGGAAGGACCTGCTGCCCCTGGATGCACGGAGAGGCACCCCAGAGGAGGGAAAGCTGGAGCAGATGCAGACCGCTGGGTTTGCAGCATAGCTGTGAGAATTAAGAAGGTGAGAGCCGCGCCGCAAGGGGGAGGCGCTTAAGACTACACGGCGGCAGCTGCAGAGAGGTTGGGGGTCGGAGAAGGGAAGCAGAGAGGACACAGCTCTCCAGTAATTAGCCACGCAGCACCAGAACGCGGAAGGGGATCCCCGCTCCCGCTGAAACACACGCGGCCTCCCGCGTATTACATAAAGCTGCTCCCTGCGGTGGGGAACTATCCCTCACCGCCACAAATTGACGAGGCAACACAACGGCCGGGCCCCAGTTAAGACCCAAACAATAATGGTGGGGAGTGATAGACGGCCCAGAAAAGAACGGAGCAATGCGGCTCCCTATGGGGCCAGCCAGCGGCTCCTCCTCCCCCGGCAGATCACAGCACTTGTAGAAGCAGCAAGCAGGAAGATCAAAGTAAAAACCACAGCTCCATTAAGCCAAGGGGGTACTCTTGGTGAAGGTGGGGAGCTACCACTGTCACATTAAGTAAAGGAGGTACTCTCTGTGGAGGAAGGGGGTCCCCAACGCTGGAAAGGAGAGAGAAGCAGTCACTGACAGAGTGCAACTGAGCACTAGAAAAGGGGAGAAGTGAACAACAGGCCCTCGGGGGCAAGCAGATGCCCGGGAAGAAGGGTAAGGCGACCACAGCAGTGCAGGATGGAAAGAAGAGCATAAGAAAGAGCCAAATAGAGAGGTGCTGGGCCAGGCTCTCGGAGGAGCCATCACAGAGCACCCAGGGCAAGCAGCAAGAAGGAGGGGAGTCCCCCCGCGCCACACAGGAAGATATGGCCCTCAGTAAAGACAATCTCATGAGCTGCCTGAAGGGGATGGAGGAGAGACTGGCCACCTCCTTTCAGGAACAAATGACTAACCTAAAGGAAGACATAAAAAGCTCACTAAAGGAGGTCAGGGAAGAAATCAACTCCCTAGGAAATAGAATGGACTTCACGGAGCAAGGCTTGGCTGAAATGGACAAGGAGGTGCAGCAGAACACAGAACTCCTGTAACAGATCGCAGTCGATACACGGAATCTGGAAATCCAGGCTGAAGATTTGGAGAATCGCTTCAGACGGTCTAAGATACGGATAAAAGGCCTGGCAGAATCAAACCCAGGCGCAGACCTGAAGAGTGTGGACCAGCAATGCTTCGGGGGACTCTTGGCGGACCTAAGCCCAGAGGAGATCCGCATCGACAGGATTCACAGGGTAGGCACCAAGCCAAGAGAAGCGGCGAGGGGGTCAGACCTAAGGATGTCTTGGCTGCATTGGCAGCGTACAAAGTAAAAGAGAAGATACTCAGAGCAGCCAGAGATCAACCCTAAATTACGATCAATGGCTCTCAGGTGAGCCTCTTTCAGGACCTCACCGCCACCACACTGCAGAAGAGAAGGGTGATAGTAACAAGCTTCTTATTAGGGAAAAGAATTCCGTATAAATGGACCTTCCCCATAGGCCTGACGTTCCCATGGGAAGGGAAACAATAAAGAGTCACTATCTGTGCACAGGGGTTGGCAATCCTGGGCCTGGAAGATGGAGAGGAGGACCCCAAGGAACAAAGACAGGGGGACACTACAACATCAAAGAAAAGGGCCATGGGAATGGTCCACTGCGCAAGGAAGGAGGGGACCTAAATTGAAAGGCCCCCTGAGGGGAAGAAAAGGAGACGGGAAAGGAGACTGATCTGCCTACCCAAAACAGGAGGGAGAAGATAAAAGCTACAGAACACAGGAAATAGGGGTGCTTGGCTCGGAAGGAAGGAACCAAAAGAGGACATTGCACAGTCTACGGCGGGCCTGGACCGGGAAGGAATGAGGCACTGCTTGGTTCTTCACCACAAGGGTCAGGGTAGAAACATGTGCCAGTCTCCACCAGATAGGGTGGCATGCTTGGTTACCGAGTCCAAACCGGAAAAGGGTGGAGAAGGAAGGGGAGAAGGGGCCGGACGTGGACAAAAATAAGGGGGATGGAACCGAGAAGGGTCCCAAGATGCAAAGGGAGTACAAACTAATGAAACCACTGCTGATATTGTCTCATAACGTCAGGAGGATGAATACCCCCGTAAAGAGGAAAAAGATCGCCTTACAAATAAAGGGGGGCGGTGCAGACATCATAACACTGCAGGAAACACGTTAAGAAAGGGGACAGCCACAAACTACACATACATAAATTCTGCCAAATCAAAATCCACCAGGCGAATGCGAGTAATAAAACGGCAGGGGTACTTGTGGGCTTGAAAGAATCCTTAGGGGCAACAAAAGTATTGCAAACACTTACGGACCCAAACTGGAGATTCATATTCCTAGAGATAATGCTAGAGGTTAAAGTGATGACAATAGGCACCATTTACGCCCCAAATGTGGGACAGGACGGGTTCCTACTTCAGACATTGGGGAAATTGGAAAGGTTTGCAGTAGGGGAGATTTTAATGTAGCGTGGGACCCCGAAGAGGATAGGAGCGGAGGGAGCGCAAATAAAAGACAACATTCATCTACAGCAGTAAGAGACCAGTTAGCCGAGTTGGCTATGAGCGATCTATGGCGTGAGAAAATGGGTCGGGAACCAGGCTACACTTGTTACTCCCACATACACCGTACCTTCTCCTGAACAGATTATGCATGGGGTTCTACGGGAATCCTAGGAACACTGGTAAATATCAAAGTAGATCCGATCGCTCTGTCCAATCACGCACCCATGTGGATCTCTCTGGGGGGACTCAAACCAGACAACCCTTTATGGTCCTAGAGATTGCCAAATTAACTTCTTAGAGATGGGGTGATGCGGGAGGTGGTAAGGGACAAAAATCATAGAATAGTTCAAGTTAAACGACACACAGGGGGCTGCACCAGGGATAGTCTGGGAAGCTTTCAAACCAGTAATAAGAGGGGATTTGATCTCCCTTAGGGCAGCCAAACAGAAAGAGAGTGACCGAATGGAAAAAGACCTGGAGGCAGACCTAGGGAGGGTCCAGAAAGAACTAGCAGAGGGCAGGAGCAGGGAGAAGGCAGATAGAATGAAAGAGGCCCAGAGACAACTTAATATGTTCAGATCCGCGACAGCCGAATAGCCCTTGTGTATCTTAAGCAAAGATACTACGTCGGCCCAATAAAGACAACAGGATGCTTACAAGGCTGCTAAAATAACAGAGGGGGCAACGGCATATAGGGGCTATCAAACAACCAGATGGATCCATGACCACCGACTTGGATGCGATCACACAGGCCTTCTCAGCATATTATAAACAACTCTACTCCTCAGAACACCCAAATGAATCCAGGATAGAGGCTAGCTTGGGCAAGGTACAACTCCCTAAGATATCCAAGGAGTGCAGGGGAAACATTGATAGGGAAATCACAGATGAAGAGGTGGAAAGGTCGATAAGAAAGTTCCCATCTAACAAAGCCCCCGGCCGCGATGGATTCACGGGGCAGTTCTATAAAACATTCTGCAGCAAGTTAAAACACCATCTTACCCAACTATATAACTCAATCCGGGAAGGGGCTGGGGGTGTCCCATACAATGACAGAAGTTAAGGTAATAGTTTTCGAAAAACCCAATAAAGATCCCACAAACATTACTCAACAAGGACGTGAAACTATACACTGGAATCCTTGCAGAGAGAATAAAGGGGGTCCTGCCCGGGGTTATCGGACTGGATCAATCCAGATGTATCCCCGGGAGACAAACCTGGGACAACACAAGAAGGGTGAGCCACCTTCTGGAAAAACTAGAAAGGAGCCAGCTGCCCTGATCTCTTTCGACGCCGAAAAAGCATTTGACAGGTTGGAGTGGCCCTATCTAGTCCAGGTAATGGAGCGGATGCGGTTCCGCCCAGACTTTATACAGATGGTACAGGCAAATGATAGAAACCCATTGATCAGGCTGGCAGTGAACACGCAGATCTCTGAAACCATAAAGGTAGAGCGCGGAAACAGAAAGGGATGCCCGTTATCCCCCTACCTATATGTACCTTAAACCCTTGCTCTCCGCGATTAGGCAAAACAACGATATTAAGGAGATTGATCCCATTTGGGAGGGAAATACACAAAACAGCTGCATACGTGGACGACATGCTCCTGACGCTAGCGGAAACCATCTCCTCCATCCTGACCCTAGTAGGAATGCTGAGGGAGCAGGAAGCGATATCAGGGCTCAAAATAAATATGGGCAAGTCAGAGCTGTTAGAGATCGGGCTCCCAAAGGAGAGGGCCGCTGCGCTACAGAGGTGCTCACCCTTCCGCCTGGCCAAAGGGGATATAAAATATCTGGGGATTAAACTAACCAGCAGCTTCTCAGTGCTATACAAGGCAAACTTTCCCGACTTAATCCAAAAAACTCGGGCAGACCTGACCAAGTGGTCCCAGCTGCGGATTTCTTGGCTGGGGCGTATTAACACAATAAAGAAGGTGACCCTCCCTATGCTCTTATATAAGTTCCAGGCCCTCCCAATAGCGGTCAATATGAACTTTTTCTGCACGCTGAATTCAATAATCTCCAGATTCATCTGCCATGGTAAACGCCCAATGAAAGCCCTAGAACTCCTGATGGCTCCAAGACAGAATGGGGGTTTGGGGTTGCCAAATCCATTAAGATAAAACGAAGCTGCCCAGCTGAGAGTATTACGGGAATGGTTCTCCGGTAATGAGGTCAAAATCTGGGCCAGGATGGACAGAGCGGTTGCGGGGTGTTTCTTGGATGGGCTACTGTGGCTGCAGGGAACTGATAGGCCCCCCAGCACTAGGCCGAGTAAGGAACTCAGGGTCACGTGCGACATTTGGGACAAATGGCTCAGGAGGGAATATCTGTCCCCCGTCCCTTCCCCATTCACACCTATGTTTAATAACCCTGCTTTCTTCCCTGGCATGTGCATAGGGGCTTTTAGTCAGTGGAAGGAGGGGGGGGGGGGGTTGCGTGAAGATCCCAGACACGGTAGGGGATGGGGACATCGCCAAATTTGAAGAATGTAAGATACAGATAGGACTGCAGGAGAAAGACCGATACGAATATTCCCCGGTGAGGCACTGGCTATGCCAGAAGGAGATCAGGCAGGCAGCGACCAGACCCTTGACGAAATTTGAAACCTTTATCACCACACACTCAGGGGATAAACACTTGATCTCGGATCTGTATTCCAAGAGGGAGCAGGGAAAAAGAAGTGCCCCATCAGATAGCCTAGTACGACACGTTGAGGAGTGTGATTCCAGAAAGGACTCTGGAGGGACTGTGGCGGAACATCCCAAAAATGACAAGGTCCCTACAAACTAGAGAAGCCTGGTGCAAAATGATGACACAAAGGCACTACACTGCAAGCAAACTTCAAAACATGTATTCAGCGTTGTCGGGCGATTGCTGGAGAAGTTGTGGGGGATTCGGGGACTGGGAGCATATTTGGTGGGGGTGCCCCAATGTTAAAGAATTCTGGAGAGAAGTCACATCGCCCCTGCAGGAGATAGTCCCAGAAGTTTGCCCTCTGACCGTAGGAGAGACACTATGTGGTCTGGCGGATCCGGAACTATCAAATACCTCCAAACCACAGAGTAGAATCCGGATGACATTACTTATAGCGGCTTGGCAGGTTATTGCAAAAAACTGAAAGCAAAAAGACCCACCCTCGCTAATTAGTTGGCTATGAAAAATGTGTGACATCCTGGCTCTAGAATGGATCACATACAGGATACAAGAGGATGCAGACAAGTTCCACAAAGATTGGGGAGAAGTGCTGTCCTTTTAGAAAGGTTATTACATTCAGCATTGGTGTCCATAGAATATACGGATCCTTGATATACAATGACGGACCCGAGGTCCAACAGATCCACTCTATATTTCTTGAACATATAGATATACTCAAACTTCTTGTTCCACGTACGGTTCCTAGAGGTGGAAGGTGGGGGCGGGGGTGAGCAGGGAAAGGGGAGAGTTTGCACTGTTGATAATGTCGAAGGACCAATGTTCTAAGGATCTTCACCTGTCCTGTGCCTGTGGTTCTGCCAGCCACAATCTGTGAGCCCCCGAGGAGCAGGAGTCCAACTGCACTGCAAGAGCAGTGCCACCTACATAGCAATATGCAGCCTGCCTGGCCTATAGGTAAGCCAATGCTCCTCACAACGCCTTAAACTGGCGCTAGCTACTTCACTTGCATCCCGCATGCGGCTCGAGCCGCATCTGTAGGCATTTATGTTTCACTTTGCCCAGACGACCTCCACAGCCGTTCAGCAGTATTTATCTGAGTTTGTGCGGGTGTGTGAGCATAATTCCCCATTACACCACACAAGGCTGTACCAGGGCTAAAATGGCCACCTAATTACTTCGAGTTACATACCAGCCGTATCTCTTCCATTGCTTTTTTCAACTGCATCTTGATCGGCTGCTTGCTCTTTATTCGAGCCAATCCGAAGCCGGACTGGCATGAGCCGGCCCACCGTTCAAAGGACCAACCTTCTAAGGATCTTCACCTGTCCTGTGCCTGTCCGCTGTCGTCCGGACCGTCGGCCAGAAAGTCTGGTTCTACAACCACCAATGTTGTAAGTACCTAATTGCATAAACTGTCCTCGGCCCCCCTTGTCTCGTCTCTTACACCGCATTACAATCGTCTCGACTTTCAACATAAGACATGCGCCGTACTGCCGGTTCTAACACCCTCTACAGCTCTGTCGGCCCATACCCCCCTACAACTGCCCGGCACCAAACTCGCATCACCTGTCTATTTGAGCACTGTATCGCCGACGCAACAACCTAAACTTTAGCACTTTGCCAGCCTCCCATTCACGTCACCTTCTGTATCATATTTAGCCCTAAGTTGTGTCTTTAAGCTCTGTGCATCTGCGTTTAGCACTGTTCCTGCTTGCCTACTGCAACAATTGTTATCGAAGTACTTGTTCTCTGTTTCAGATCTTATTAGCCCATACCTGGTTAACTGTCTTTAACTTATGCCCGTTTACTCGACGACGTATCGCTAACCACATCAGCCTATCATTGCTTACTAATCCAGTTTTCTTTACCGCACTTAAATCATGTCTGACATTTAGTTTAGGGTATCTTTCTGCATTTCTATGTTGACAGCCTTGCAAACTGCTCCAACCTTCAGAGAGCTCTTAGCTAGCCTTCTCCTGGCATCATTACCCGATTACTTTTACAGTGTGATTGAGCATACCCCCATTTTACTCTTGTTATACATTATTTCCACTTATCCTGAACTAGCATACTCGGTTGCCTTGTTATCTTGATGTGTTGTATTGTCCACATATTGGATAATTTTTGTCACAATGTTATTGACATCTTTAATTTCCCCTGTCACGTTATGTTGTTGTCACACATTTTCTATTTTGCCTTATTGTTTATTGTTAGCCTGATTTGAAAAAGGCTTTGAGCGAGCCGAAACATGTTATCACTCATGGGCTTAACATTATCATTTAATGTGTGACAATACAACACAATTAAATGGACATTGAACTGGTGGTGCTGAGTCCTGGATTTTTTCATTTTTCTACTGTACATGTGGTGACGGTTAGGCTTTACCACCGTCTGAGTCCAAAGACCTGCGACACCCATCCTCTTTATCATAGATGGAACAATAATAACATCAGTCTCTTCACTGTCTAACAATAGGGATTATAAGGTGTCGCCCTATAGAGCAGCTTTCTTCAAAGCCAGATTTCACTTTTTGTTATCTTGATGACCCGGCACTCTGCCTCGACTATTAGCGAGCCAACCCATTTGCCTTGTTACCTCGATTTTCCTGAGCATTGTGTGCTAGCCTATTCCGAGTTTAATGATCTGATGTTCCTGAGTAATATGTACTAGACCATTGAGTTCAAAGATCATATGTGCTCTGTACCCACAATGTTCCAGCCTACCCACTGCTTTGTGACGTTGATGATTACAAGCAATAGGTTCCAGCCTACTCCTAGTTCATGATCATGTACTCTGCATCCATTGCAATTTAGCCTCAATATCTAGTACCTTCTTTAATATCATCACAGCTCCTCCTCGTTCTCCAATCCTCGACCGATTCCGCACCACCATGGCTACATTCAACAGAGTTAGCCTTGCCATGGCTTCCTTCCTCCCATTGCTCCATACCATCACCCCAACTAACTTCCTCCCACCTCTCCAACCTATCAAAAACCACATCTCTACAGATGGCACCCTCACTAGGGTTATAGCCAATCCCTTACTCAGCACCATTGAATGGATACAGCGCTTCGCCACACCCCCTACCCCACTTATCCCATGTCCTGTTGACATCAGAAACAAGAGATTAGGTTAACGCTTCCCCGACCATAAGGATGGTCACTCAACACACACTGCCTAATCCCATAAAGCGCCTCCCAACTATTCACTTTGCAGGAGCGTCAGACCCTTCCAATTCACCGACCCCCATTACAACCAGTACAGCTCGTTTACCGACCATGGCACCATCATCCTCAGTAAATCCGAGCTCAGGAGGTCCTCTAGCCACCCCTCTGCCGCCCACCATCAAAGGAGCTCTCATCAATGCTCGCTCACTAGTTGCCCATGCCCTCAATATTGCTGACCTTATCACGGCTTACCGCCTGGACTTCCTGGCTATTACTGAAACTTGGCTTCATCAGGCAGCAGGTCCCGCAATTGCACTAGCCCTTCCAGAGGGATATACCATTATCAGGGCTAACAGAAATTCAGGCAAAGGAGGGGGAGTGGCCTTCATTACAAAAACCCACCTGGGCCTCAGAGCCACTTCTCATACCAGCTTTCTTTCTGCAGAACTTTTATCAGTCAAAATGGCACTTTCACCCACTCAAACTATTCTTATGCATCTCATCTACTGCCCTCCAGGCCCGATCTCTTCCTTAGATGAAGACATCACCGACAACACTAAATTTGGGTCTCAAACCATCCTCTTGGGAGACCTCAACCTAGGATTACAGGACCAGAACGACACGTTCCCTAGCCTTGGAAAACTCCATCTCCTAACTTGGCTTCAAACATAGAGTCACTGAACCTACACATATCAAGGGCCAAATCCTGTACTGGGTGTCAGACCTCAATAACAATTCTCCAGAATGAACCTTTTGCCTGGTCTGATCACCACTTCATTTCGTTCACTATCCAAGGGATAACACCCCCAAGCCCTATTATCGCACCCCCCACCTTCTCCAGAAACTGTAGAAACATTACAATTTCTAGTCTCTGGCCGCTTATCAATAACATCCTGGACGCATCCAATTATAAGAACCTAGACTCAAATAAGTTAGTTGACCTGTATAATGATGCACTTGAATCAGACTTCAACATCTCTGCACCACTTAAGTTAAAAAAAGCCAAACCAACTGCCCACCTCAACAAGTGGTTCAAGCCTGAACTAAAAATCCTAAGGAAAACCAAATGGTTGGCGGAAACCACATGGTGAAAATCACCATCCATTCATAACAAAACCTTGTTCGCTACTGCGGCTGCATCCTACAAATATGCCATCTTATCCACGAAAAAAGAAGCTTACAACACCAGAATCTTTAACGCCAAATCAAGCGCCAAGGAGATCTTTACATTCTAAAGGAATTAGAATCACCAGCACCTCTGTCGTGATCTAGATGAGGCAACTCAAGAAGTACCCCTACTAGAAGACTGTTCACTCGTGGAAAATACAGCCGTTGAACAGTAGACCGTAAACAGTAAAACCTTCCACACAAGAGCGCGGCCTGCAGGACAGAAAACACCTGCCAGGCCAGGGGCTTGGGTGAAAAAGTCAGGAGCAGCAACAGAGCTAAGGGAAAAAAAGACAGATCATAGGTTCAGTGTACACTACTATGTCACTGAATCCCAGCCGCACCTCCCTCAGCAACCCCACTCTTACCTGCTGTGATTAGTGGTAATGCGAAGAACCTACTTGTGATTCAGGAAGAGGTGCTGGAATTGAGTGAGAGGAATCCAATAAGTTCTCAGCGGTCAAAGTCCAGATCAGGTAACCCGAACGGCACGAGGGTGCATCTAAAGTTCAAAAAGAAACACAATTCAAAGTGCAGCAGCAAAACGTCCCAAAGAAACTCCAAATGCAGTAAAGCGTCCAAAAAAAAAACAATAGCAGCAAAGCATCCCAAAGAAAATCCAAAAGCAGCAAAGCGTCCCAAAGTGAAGATCACCTAAATGAGAAAACCACAAGTGACCCAGATGTCAATCAGAAGAGCGTCTGTGGGGTCTCTACAAGGTTTGTTCCTTGTGATTCTTGAGTGCAAAAGAGAAATAGCAGAATTTGGGTCTTCACGGTCAGCACAGAATACCTGTATCCTGTGTGAAAAGTCTGATGTTATTACGTGGCGGCTGCACACAAAACTGAACGGAGGTGTGCCAGCGCGCTGCGTCAGTGCTCAGAGCGGGACAAGAGTATTAGAGAAGCACGAAGAGCAAAATATGGGGCTAAGCAAAAACAGAGTCGGGCGGTAAGCCAGGGGTCCGGTAATCAAGGGAAGCAGTATGGAGGAGGAGCAGGCGCCAGGAGACAGAAACGGGGTAATCCAGATTCCGAAGTTGAATAACAGTCCAAATTTCAGGATACCAGGAAATCCAGCAGAAATCAAGCGCGACTTAACACGAGGACAGAAAGTAACGGTTAAGGAGCACTTAGGCAGCGTTCACTTCCTGTATATGTAGCTACACAGCGGGCAAAAGGGAAAGCACGTTGCGTGCAAGTTACGTGACTATCCCCGACCCGTGAATGCTGGGAGATGCAGTTTTTACGGTATTGGCGTTGTGAAAAACGCCAAGGCAGTCTCCAGACCCTTGTGGAAGCAGATCGTAGTGACGGCGGGATGAAGCGGGTCACGACAACCTCCTACTGAAGACTGCATTAAGGATGCAGCCTGGTGCACTAAAATCCAACAAGCCCTAGCTGACAAAATAGCGCTATTACAAAATAAGATAGAATCTAATAAGAGTAGCCTTTTGAGTAGCCATCACGCTAAACTAGGGCATGAGCAAAGACCCCCTCAATGCCCACCTTTTGCGTTTTATCAAGTGACACCAAAAGAAGTGGAAGATATTATCAAAAGTCTGAAACCATCACGCTGTCAAGGAGACACCTGCCCAGCTTCCATCATTAAGGAAGGAGCTAAAGAACGTTCCCCTTTCATTGCCACACTGATAAACTCATCTTTCAAACAAGTCTAGTACCCACCTATCTTAAGGAGGCTTGCGTCATGCCTCTCTTAAAAAAACCTAACCTAGACCCGAACATTCCAACGAACTACATGCCTATTACCACCGTCCCCTTCCTCTTAAAAATCCTGGATAAGGTTGCATACTTGCAAATCCAGAATCATTTGGAGGAAAACAACTTACTCGGCCTTAGACAATCCGGTTTCAGGCCGAGACATGGAATGGAGACAGCACTCCTGGACTTAAAAATCCAGATGGATGAGGCGAAGGACAAAGGCAATCTGGCGATCCTTCTGCTGTCAGACCTGTCTGCGGCATTTGACTTAGTCGACCACCAAATCCTAACTGGACATCGGACCACAGCAGCAGCCTTCTCCACCAATGCCTCTAATTGGATCGAATCCTTTTTATCCAATCGTACCACCAGAGTTTTTTCACCCTCAGCCTCAGCAGACCTGATCCCTACACACTGTGGAGCCCCTCAAGGCTCCTGCGTGTCACCTACGCTATACAATATATTCACGAAGCTCCTCTTCGATCGCTTGGATAACATGGGTGTCATTTACACTAATTACGCAGATGACACCCAGGTCTTCATCCCGCTCAGTGGCCGCTACGATGAAGATTCCAAGTTAATTAATTAAATCTACATAGAAATCCAGGCCTGGATGGCCACTAACAGTGTGTGTCTCAATGACGAAGAGACCAAGCTCCTGATTGTCGGCACCCAGGTATGCCTAAATAAACTAGACCAGAGGTACACTTTTTTCAATATTGATGGAAACATGATCAAATTCACAAAGGAAATAAAAACCTTGGGAGTCTACCTTGACCCGACACTGTCCCTAAAGGAACAAGTCAATTCCGTGGCATCCTCCACAGCCTACACTAACAAGATAATCTACAGTTGTAAATCCTATCTGTCCACTAGCAGTTGCTTAACGCTTGCCAGAGCTTTAGTGTTGTAAAAATGGACTATTGCAACACACTTTTCTTAGGATCCACTCAACTGAATCTAAATAGACTACAGGTCCTACAAAATAATTCACTGAGAGCAGCACTTAATCTTCTGTCACAAGCCTCTCCCCTTCTCACCTGTTTTTCCTTGCATGTGACCTTCTTGGATGATTTCTTTCGCACGGTCCGGGATTTATATAGACCCATGTGCTGGTCTTCGGGTTGCAGTGTGAGGATAGCAGTCCTACACCAGGAGGCGTTCAGATGTCCAGGACCAGGAACCAGGAAGGAAACAATATCCGAGCTCGGAGGCACGGAACGCCGTGACCCGAGCGCAAACAAGGATCCAGGAAGCAGCTCGAAGGTAAGTTCGAGGAAAGGAAAGGAAGTTGATTCAAGGAATCGGTAAACAGGACTCGGAAGGAAGCCCCGAGCGAACTCCGGCAATACACGTCAGACTACTCCGAGCGGTAGCGTTGAGATGCACAGAGCCGCGGGGGAGTGTCTGTTTTGTAGAATGTTGAACGTAGCGCGTAAAGACTGGCAAGCAGCGTTCCGCACCAAGCGCCCATGTTGGAAGGATCACGGAATTCAGTCCTCTATGGGTCAGGGACCACGAAGTCCAGAATGGACGCAGGCGGCAGTTCATGACTGTATGCCTCCTCTGAAACCCAGCTCCTCCGGGTTTGCCTGGATGGATGAGATGGTATCTTTTTATCAGCCGGGGGGCATTCATATTTGAAACGGGTACCCAGGTGCGCTCAACTGGGAGGATACCCTTTCCACTCGACCAAATACTGTAGTTGACCACGTCGGTACTTAGAGTCACAATTTCTGGAGACCTCATATTTGAGTTGGTCATTGACAATCACTGGGATAGATCTTGGAGCAGTTCGAGAGGGCTGAACATAAGGTTTTAACAGAGAAGTGTGGAAGACTGGAGGAATCCTTTTCCATGACTCTGGTAGTCAGAGTCGAAAGGCCACTGGATTAACAATTTCTTTTATAGAAAAAGGTTTGTAATACCTGGGAGCCAATTTATTTGGTCGAAGGTGACGAGGAAGGAGTTTTGAGGATAACCAGACCTTATTGCCAATTGAATAGGAAGGTCCAGGCCTTTTTTTGGAGTCTACATATATTTTCACGTCTCTTCAGGCCTTTTCTAGGTGTTCCTTTGCTTCTTTGTGCACATTGATTAGTGTTTCAATCCAGGAAACAACTGTTGGAACTGGGGTAGGATGTGGGAGAACAGATGGTAGAACTGAAGGATGAAATCCTTGACTACAGAAGAAAGGACTGGTCTTAATAGCAGAATCATCCGAATTGTCATATGCGAATTTGGCCACAGGTGTTAAGAGTGACCAATCATCCTGGACTTTGGTGGCGAAACAAAGAAGATACTGTTCCAGGGTCTGTGATACTCGTTTGGTAGCTCCATTGGTCTGTGGATGATAACCCGAAGACAATGCACGTTGAATTCCCAATATACGACATAGCTGTTTCCAGAACTGGGATATGTACTGCGGTCCTCTGTCGGAAATGATTTTGGAAGGTAGTCCATGAAGTCGGAATGTGTGTTCTAGAAAAATCCCAGCAAGTTCAGATGAGGATGGTAGTTTGTATAGAGGCGTAAAATGAGCCATATGTGTGAACAAATCAATGGTAACCATTATAGTAGCCTCTGGAAGAAGGTAGTTCTACGATAAAATCTGTGGCAATGATTTCCCAGCGTCTTGTTGGTAGTGCTGGTTGATGTAGAAGACCTGCTGGGCTTTTATTGTCACGTTTGTTCTGATTACAGATTGCACAAGTCTGGACATGGATCTTGATGTCATGTCATCCTTCATCCTTGGCCACCAAAACTGTCTTTGTATAAGATGGAGGGTGTTGGTTATGCCACGGTGTCCTGAATGGAGAGTATCATGGCATAAGCTTGTGATCTTTTGTCTCAATCCAGGAGTAGGGATGACCAGCCGATTGTCCTTGAATAGATATCCGTCTTTTGTTTTGAGATTCCACCGATTGTTTCTCCTAAACTCCTTCCAGGGCTCAGAGGACTGAGTTTGGGCTCGAATATCCTCCAGGAGACTAACTGCTTGTGCAACAAATATTGTGTTGGGAAACACCTTAGGAAAGGTCCGGTCCTCAAGGGTTTTGTAATCAGAACGTCTGAATAAGGGATCAGCTATAATGTTATGTGTTCCAGGAAAATGATGGATTTGAAATTGGTAATGGGCAAAAAAGAAGGCCCAACGGGCTTGGCGATTGTTTCTACATTCCAGGGATTGTAGGACTTGAAGATTCCGATGGTCCGTGCGGACTTGTACCAGCTGTTTGGCTCTCAGAAGGAGATGACGCCAATCAGTGAAGGCTTGACGAATGGCTAACAATTCCTTCTCCAGGACGGAATAATGAGTTTCACTGGGAGTCAAGGTGCGGGAGAGATAGGCGATGGGATGTTCTAACTTGTCGCCCAGTTCCTGTTTCAGGACTGCCCCAATGGCGTAGTTGGAGGCATCAGTTTCAACAAGGAAGGGTCGGTCAGTGTCGGGTTGAGCTAGGATGGGAGCTTGTGTGAACTCAGACTTCAACCGTTGAAATGCCGAATCTTGGGCTGAGGTCCACTGAAAGGGTGTATCTTTCTTTAATAATGTGACAATGAGGTGCACAATCTCAGAGAATGCGGGTATACATTTCCTGTAGAAATTAGCAAGGCCCAGGAAGGACTGAATTTGTTTTACAGAGGCCGGAACAGGCCAAGATAGAATGGAGTCAACCTTAGAAGAATCCATTCCAATCCCCTTTGGGCTAAGAACGAATCCGAGATAGTGAACAGTTGATACATGGAAAAGACATTTCTCGGGTTTGGCCAGGAGCTTGTGTTCTCGTAAACGTTGTAAGACTGCCCTTAGGTGCTCTTCGTGTTTCAGATGGTCCTTGGAGTAGATCAATATGTCGTCTAAGTATACAATGACGAAGAGGAACAACATATCTGTCAAAACCAGACAATCTTTGTCACAACCCCCTCTTTGCCTGAAGCCAATTTGCAGCCAAACTTTCCTCACAAGAGCACAGTCTGTAGGAGTATGAGAAAGCACCTGACAGAGTAGGGGCTTGAGTGAAAAGGCAGGAGCAGCAGCAACAGAGCTAGAGGAAACAACAATAAAAGCTGTTTACTATTTTGATCAAAAGTACCAACCGTATCCGACACCACCCCCTATTTCCCACTCTTACTGTTAAGAAAGGAGGAAGGCAATGAATATGGCAAGGGAAATGTGCACGGAATTGCACAGTGAACAACTTTGAATCTACCACGTGCATACAATACCCAAGACCCGTGTATACAAAAACCCAGGAGTGCAAATAGAGTGAAACAATAATACCAATATATGAAAAGGGATGTGGGGTAAGCACTTAGAACCTCCTTATGACTGAAAGGAAAGTCGGCAAACTCCTTACCCACTATGCTATTACAGATACTGACAGTGCTCAGCCTACGTAGAGGGCAAGCAAGGACAGGATCTGTGAGCTGACACTCTGGATGATACTGAATAAGGAACTTAGAAACAGTACTCACGAGGACCGGAAAGACCACTTGAATGTCAGTAAATCCACGAACCCAGTTGATCAAACTGGGACCCAGAAGGCTATAAAAACAATGGGTGGAGGATAACTAAATACATAAGACCCAAGTCAAGGGGCATGTAGGAAATGTGATTATAGAATAGAGAGGAAAACAAAAGGCATTCACACAGGGGCTAGTTACAACTGCACCCCACACCTAATAATCAATGGGAAATAAATGCAGAAGTGCAAAGGAAAACATGGAATGGATCCCAATAGAAGGTAAGGATCAGGAGCAGGGAAAATGATATCACAAAAGGAAACCTTTCCCACCCATCCAAGGAGAAAAGGCAGGAAGCTAAATCTATAAAGGGAAAGACTGATGCATATTTTTCAGTAGCAAAGGACAACATCAAAGAAACAGAGAACACAGGCAAATTGGGCTGCATCAAAGGGTAAAGCACAGAGAAAGGCTGCCTGCAGACAGAGGAAGACAGAAAGGGAAATCCAGAAAGCAGAAATCAATTAAGCACATAAATTCGAAATCCAAGGCAGAGGAACAAGAAACAGGAACTAGGAACTAGGCACAAAAGCTAGGAACCAGGAACAAGGGACCAGTCACAACAGGGACACTGCAACAATGACCAGCGCTGGACTGAAGTAAACTGAGGCTTTTAAAGCTGCTTAACGAGCACACCCCTCAGGTGTGCCGCCGGCTGCACCTGCAGCCACAGGTGTTGCCTATCCTCCACCCAACCTTGTCCTGCAAGGGAGGAGGTGAAGCAGTGAGCCAGGCATTCTGGGAAGCATAGTCATTAGATTAAAGTAGCATGCTGGCTGCCAAAAACCTGGAATGGATCCGGAAGGGAAGTAACTTGGAAAATAAGGTTTTAGCGCTCTCAATTCATCACAGCACTGTAGCATAAGGTTCGGAGGAAATCTCCAGTAGGGAATAAACCCCAAAACATGCCCCCAAGTGACGGGAACGAAGGGAGCGAGCCGCGACACTTACCTGCTCCGTGAAGAACAAGACCCGAAACCTACTTGGCCACAATGGAGGAAATGGAATGAAGAACCAAATAAAGAAGGTCCAGGAGAAGTCCCGTAATCCCAACAGGAAAGAATTGACAACAGTTTGTGTGGTACTGCAGAGCGTCCAGGTATTTAGTGAAAAGGAGTGACCAAAGAAGGAAACAGGAGAGCGTCCACAACAGTCACTCTTGTGTCCAAATGAAATAATCCTCGTGGTTCAGCAGAGCGTCCCAGGGTGCAGGCAAATGAGTCCGTGTATGGAGGTATGGAGGTGGGGGCAAAATAAACAAGGATAGAAGGAGTAAAGGAATGGAAATGAAAGATAGGAAAATACAGGTAAGGAGTGGGTCCAAGCGGGAGCGGGAGGTACTTGACCAGGTTTCAGAAGTGATAACACCGAGTTGCAGAGTTCCAGGGTAGCGACGTAACAGAACGGTAGGCAGTGGGAGTCCAGGTAACGTATGCCGGGTCAGGGTTAACAGGAATCAATCCGAAGGAGCCGAATAACAGAAACCAGGGGCAGTTCAAATGGGCAATCCGTAATAACAGGCCAAAGAGTCAAAACAGGTTCAAGAAAACAAGATTGCAGAAAACGGACACTACAAAACTGGCTGTAGAACTCAGTTAAGGAGCACCGTTCCGTGTGCGCAGCAAGAATAAGTAGTACTCGCATACAGACGTGAATGATGGTCCGTGCGTATCACGTGACCGTAACACCTGACTCGAGTACTAACACGGAATGCTGGATGCTGCAGTCCACACAGAACCGTCGTGTTTTCGGCGTTGAGCCAGAAGCCAAGGAATCTTTCAAGTGATTGGAGGGGCCATTGCAAGTCTTTGTGACTTTAAATAAGGTCGATTCACGAGCTTACCCCCCCGCAAAGGGCAGCGCTCCCTGGAATCTCACAAGCGTTTTTTGCAAAAAAGGAGCGCAAAAGTCGAGGAGCACGTAGGTTGGAAGCCAGTTCCCAAGTCCTGTCTTCCGGACCATAGCCTTTCCAATCGATCAAATATGAGCGCACCCCGTTCCTCACTCGGGTGTCTAAAATTGCGTTAACCTCGTATTCCTCTTCACCCTGCACTTTCAGGGGAGCTGGGGATACAGGGAGATGAGTGCCAGAAACATATGGACGGAGTAAGGAAACATGAAACACAGGGTGTATACGCCAAGTGGAAGGGATTCGGAGACGCACGGCAGCTGGATTGATGCAATGCGAGACCTCATAGGGGCTTAGATAGCATGGCAGAAGCTTCTTCTTGCCCCGAAGAGTAAGGTGTTTGGTTGATAACCATACCCGGTCACCTGGAGTGTAAACAGGGGCTGGAGAGCGATGTTTATCCGCTTGTTCCTTAGTGCAATGCTGGGTGGCTTGGAGGTGGCAAAGACGAAGGTACGTATAGAGAGCAGTGAATCCCTTATTTTCTTAGCAGCAGGAACCCGGTCTAAAGAGGGAAGGGCGGCAGGAAGAGTCCTCGGGTGCAGGCCATACTAGGCGTAAAACGGAGAACACCCCACCAATGAATGTCGGGAATTGTTGTAAGCAAATTCAGCAATCCCCAACACAGACAACCAATCTGACTGATATTGTAGACATAGACAGCGAAGGTACTGTTCCATGGTAGCATTAGTACGCTCCGTTTGACCGTCTGTCTGTGGATGATATGCTGAAGACAGATGAGCATCGATGCCCAGAGCAGTGGTTAATGCACGCCAGAATCGTGACGTAAATTGCGATCCCCTATCGGATATCACCACTGTGGGAAGTCCAAAAAAGCGGCTATATTGTCGAAGAACAAAGAGGCCAATAGGGAGGCAGATGGGATACCAGGACACGGAATAAATCGGGCCATCTTTGTAAACTTGTCCACCACTACTAGGATTGTCGTCCTACCCTGAACCATAGGAAGATCCACTACAAAATCAAGCGTAACCATGTACCATGGGTGCAGAGGCAATGGCATATTCATCAGAAGACCGACTGGTTTACCTGGTTGGCGCTTGCATTGGGTACAGACGGCACACGTGGCAACATATAGATCGACTTCTTTTTTCATCCTGGGCCACCAACACCATCGGCTTAATAACTTATGAGTTTTGGTCCGGCCTGGATGTGCTACCAGTTTGGAATCATGGGACCATTCAAGAGCCATTCTCCTTGTCTTGTTGTCTGGCAAATACAAGAGGCCATGAACATAGGGAAGACCCGACACCAGTGTAGCCCCTAGTTCTTCAAGAGTGGAGACATGATCCTTGGCCCACCGCCGGACCAGATCCAATAGTGATGGAGAGGCTGCACAAACACAGACTACTGATCCAGTTGGCAAAATCCGCGTTACCGGTTTGTTGGGAGTACAATCGGTGCCAATCCGGGACAAAGCGTCGGCCTTCCCATGTAGGGGGCCAGGACGGTAGGTCACAGTGAAATCGAACATTGTGAAGAAAAGGTGCCAACGTATTTGTCGAGCATTGGTACACTTGGCCTGTGACAGAGCTTGTAAGTTCCTATGATCGGTATAAACAGTAACCGGATGTCGGGCACCCAAGAGATGATGCCTCCATTCCTTAAACGCAGCCCGTATGGGCAAAAACTCCCTGTCCATTACAGTATAATTGCGTTCAGCAGGGGACAACTTCCGGGAGAAAACAGCTACAGGGTGCAACTGTTGCATAGAAGGGCAGATTTGCGAAAGGATAGCTCTTACAGCAACAGCAGAGGCATCAGCTTCTACAATAAACGGGAGAGAGGGTTTGCAAGTTGTAGAACAGGCGCTGTTGTAAAGGCCTCTTTCAGAGCTTGAAAGGCAAACTGTGCATCAGAGTTCCATACAAAAGGAACAGTAGGGCTGGTAAGACGAGTAAGGGGAGCTACTATTTCTGAAAAGGAAACAATGTATCTGCGATAAAAGTTTGCAAAGCCCAAGAAGGATTGTAAGGCTTTTACAGAAGTAGGAACAGGCCACTCGAGCACCGCCTGGACTTTGGAAGCACACATACGGACTCCTTCTGCTGATATTTGGAACCCTAAGAATTCAACTGAGAATGCATGAAAAACGCACTTTTCCAGTTTTGCGTATACAGAGTTTTCTCGTAAACGTTGCAAAACAGAGCAAACATGCTGAACGTGTTGAGACAGATTATCAGAGAAAATCAAGATATCGTCCAAGTATACCACTACATAACAATCCAGCATGTCCCTGAAAATATCGTTGACAAAATGCTGGAAGGTGGCTGAGGCGTTACAAAGGCTGAAGGGCATCACGCAGTATTCATATAGACCGAACTAGGTTTTAAACACGGTCTTCCACTCATCCCCCTTTCGCATTCTGACCAAATTGTAAGCCCCTCTTAAATCCAACTTGGTAAAAATGGCAGAGGAGGTCATTTTGTCGAGCAGTTCGGATATCAAAGGCAGTGGATACTGATTCTTTACAGTGATTTTGTTTAAAGCTCTATAGTCCACACATGGACGTAAATCCCCCTACTTTTTGGGCACAAAAAAAATGGGGGACGCTGCAAGAGAGCGAGATGGCCGGATATGCCCCAGCCGTAGGGCATTGTCTACGTATTCTCGTAGATGGTCCTCTTCTTTTTGTGTCAGGGAGTAAACCCTGCCATGTGGAATCACTGCCCCAGGGACTAAATCAATTGGGCAATCATAACTTCGGTGCAGAGGAAGCTTTTCAGATAACTTCTTGTCAAAAACATCGACATACTGCCTGTATATCTCAGGTAACTCCGGGGTAGGTGTTTGCGACGTGGCATTAACTGAGAACACATTTTCAACCATAGCCAAGCAAGTCAAGAGCTCTGGAATAACCGGAGAGTCCAGACATTGCTTGCGGCAATGTTCGGAAGAGAATTGCACTGTTTGCTCAAACCAATCAATAACAGGATTATGTGTTCGCAACCAAGAAAGGCCGAGAATAATCCCGAATTGTGGAGCTGAAATAAGGTCAAACATAATGTACTCCGAGTGACCTTCAGCAGTCGACATCCGAAGAGGCCCCGTCTGTTCCGTTATCTGACCTGATATCAGACGGGAACCATCAACGGCATGTACTTCTTCCTAGATCTCTTTGATTATAATGGATAATCCATAGCGATTAGCCAGCTGGACGTCCATGTAATTCCCACTTGCGCCGGAATCGATCATGACAAGGCTGGAAAATGCCTCCAAACCAGGAGCAGAAAAGGACATATGAAGGTATACGTGAGAGGGAGAACAACTGACCCCTGAGCCTTGTATCTGCTGACTCGTCCTGCAGGCTCGAGTTAAGGACGAGTCTTGGCGTTTCCCGCCAATTTAGCTGGTCTTTTGGGACAGACACGAATGTAGTGACCTGCCTGGCCACAATAGAAACAAAGGTTGTGAAGCACGCGTCTTTCCCGTTCCGTCTTGGACAAAGGCCCTCTGATAGCCCCTATTTGCATGGGCTCTGCTTCACTTGAAGCGCTCGCAGTACCCGTGTCTGGTTTGCCGGAGGTGCAGAGTTCCGGGTGTCTGCGTTCTCCCCATCTCTGCCGCTGTCGGCCATCAACTTGTAAGACTAGGTCTACCAGTTCTGTAAAACAGACGGTACTGCTGGCACTACTGCTAGGGCATCTTTAAGTTCGTCGGAAAGGCCCTTGTAAAAGACAGCAGCTTTTTTTGTTCTGGCCACGAGGTTTCAACCGCTAGCTGATTAAAGCGAGCAAGATAGGTCACAAGGTCCGTTTTTCCATGAGTGATAGCCAGAAATTCAAGATCAGAGGCTTGCGCCTTGTGTCTCATGCCAAACAATGCATCCATAGCTTGGATGAGAGTGTCAAAGTTATACAACACCGGGTCGTCCCCCTCTAAAAGAGGGTTAGCCCAGGCAGCTGCTGTCCCACCCAAATGGGACAGAATAAAGGCAGCTTTCGTTGTGGCATCTGGAAACGCCAGGGGTCGGCAAAGAGAATGCAAACGGCACTGGTTTACGAAAGTGCGATACGATTTGGGGTCTCTCATAAAACGTTCTGGTGGAGCAAGAGGAAAAGGCCTGGGCAAAACCACTGGGGTCGGAGCAGGAGGGACAACTGGGGTTGTCGGGGGGCCTGCAAATGCTGCAGCCTCACCAAATTCCTCATCAGGAGGTAACGGTTGTACAAAGCTCTGTAACACGTCCATACGTTGGTTTAAAGTCGTATGGGCCGATGCCATTTCTGCACGCAAGGCTGACAAGGCTTGCATGAGCGCCTGTATTGGATCTGGCCCCAGATCCATTTCACAGGATGATAATATAGGCTCCTTAATCTGTCAAAACCAGACAATCTTTGTCACAAAACCCTCTTTGCCTGAAGCCAATTTGCAGCCAAACTTTCCTCACAAGAGCACAGTCTGTAGGAGTATGAGAAAGCACCTAACAGACTAGGGGCTTGAGTGAAAAGGCAGGAGCAGCAGCAACAGAGCTAGAGGAAACAACAATAACAGCTGTTTACTATTTTGATCAAAAGTACCAACCGTATCCGACACCACCCCCCATTTCCCACTCTTACCTGCTCCGTGAAGAACAAGACCCTAAACCTACTTGGCCACAACAGAGGAAATGGAATGAAGAACCAAATAAAGAAGGTCCAGGAGAAGTCCCGTAATCCCAACAGGAAAGGATTGACAACAGTTTGTGTCGTACTGCAGAGCGTCCAGGTATCTAGTGAAAAGGAGTGACCAAAGAAGAAAACAGGAGAGCGTCCACAACAGTCACTCTTGTGTCCATATGAAATAATCCTCGTGGTTCAGCAGAGCGTCCCAGGGTGCAGGCAAATGAGTCCGTGTATGGAGGTATGGAGGGGGGGCAAAATAAACAAGGATAGAAGGAGTAAAGGAATGGAAATGAAAGAAAGTAAAATACAGGTAAGGAGTGGGTCCAAGCGGGAGGTACTTGACCAGGTTTCAGAAGCGATAACACTGAGTTGCAGAGTTCCGGGGTAGCAACGTAACAGAACGGTAGGCAGTGGGAGTCCAGGTAACGTATGCCGGGTCAGGGTTAACAGGAATCAATCCTAAGGAGCCGAATACCAGAAACCAGGGGCAGTTCAAATGGGTAATCCGTAATAACAGGCCAAAGAGTCAAAACAGGTTCAAGAAAACAAGATTGCAGAAAACGGACACTACAAAACTGGCTGTAGAACTCAGTTAAGGAGCACCGTTCCGTGTGCGCAGCAAGAATAAATAGTACTCGCATACAGACATGAATGATGGTCCGTGCGTATCACGTGACCGCAACACCTGACTCGAGTACTAACACGGAATGCTGGATGCTGCAGTCCACACAGAACCGCCGTGTTTTCGGCATTGAGCCAGACGCCAAGGAATCTTCCAAGTGACTGGAGGGGCCATCGCAAGTCTTTGTGACTTTAAATAAGGTCGATTCACGACAATATCAGAAAAGACTCGATCCATGAAATGTTGGAAAATTGCAGGGGCATTAGCAAGTCCAAAGGGCCTGACCAAGTATTCAAAATGGCCGAAGGGTGTTCTAAAGGCTGTTTTCCATTCATCACCTTCTTTTATACGAATAAGATGGTAGGCACCCCTGAGATCTAGTTTTGTGAAGGTGACTGCACCTCTCATTGCTTCCAGGATGTCCGAGATGAGAGGCAAAGGGTAACGGTCCTTGAGAGTGCATTGGTTAAGGCCAAGGTAATCCAAACATGGCCTAAGCTCCTTGGAATCCTTCTTAGGGACGAAGAAAAGGGAAGCGCCCGCTGGGGACTTGGATGGTCGAATAGTTCCATTTTCCAAGTTGGTGTCCAGGTATTCCCGGAGGGCCCTTTTTTCAGGTTCTGACAGAATAAACATTCTTCCGAAAGGAATCACGGTTGAAGGTTCAGTGTCAATGGCACAATCCTCAGGTCTGTGGGGTGGTAGAGCTTGAACAATTGGTGTTGAGAATACATCTGTGCATGCCTGGTAGGCCCTGGGAATCTGGATAATGTTAGAGATGGTGACTGGAATTTGCTGAGTTTCTTGAGAGTCTTCAGAGGAACTTGGTAAAGTGATTGGGGACAAACAGTGGGACATACAATGTTCTGAACCAAGAAATAAGGATCCTGCTGCCCAGTTGATGTAGGGGTTATGCTTCTGTAACCAAGGCATGCCTAGAACCATAGGATAGTGGGCAGATCTTATAATATCAAATTTAATCCTTTCTTGGTGGTGGTTTATGGAAAGAAGAATCTCTTTGGTTTGAAGGGTTATGGGCCCTGAAGATAAGGGTCTCCCATCAATAGCTTCAACAGGTTGCATAGTCTCTCGTGTTTCGTGGGGGATGTTGTGACTAGTGACCCAATCTTGATCCATGAATATGCCCATAGCTCTGCAATCCACTAATGCCAGGATGGGGTAGGATTCTTTCTTGGAAGGCGATAGGAATGCCTGTAGAATCACAAGATTGTTTTGTCCAGGAGAGTTCAAGGAAGGAATTGACGATGAGCAGACACCTTACTCCCGAAACTGTGCCCCATCTAGGATCGGGAGCTGGCGTTTCCCGAACGCTGTGGTGGAGCGATAGGGCACTCTCTCACAAGGTGTTTATCGGAGGCGAAGTACATGCACAGTCCAGTGTGAATCCGGCACACCCTTTCTTTTGGGGTAATGGGTCCACGGAAGGCCCCCAGTTGCATGGGTTCTGGGTCCGAGGTTGGAGAAGCTGCAGGCTCTGGTCTGAATGGATGGTCTGTGGCAGCCTTTTGTGATGTTGCCTTAGACTTTCTTTTCTCTGCCTTTCTTTCCTGGATACGAAAATCAATTTGTAGGGAGAGGTCCATGAGGGCCTGGAAGGAGCTTGGGCGAGCTACCCTGGCTAACTCGTCCTTTATTTCTTCATTTAGGCCTCTTCGAAAGAGGGTGAAGCTGGCTTCTTGGGACCAATCAGCCTCTTTTACAAGTTGTTTAAAGCGCGTCTGTCAGGATTGGCTGGTCAGGATTGCCCTCGTAGTGTAGCCGAAGAATTTTACCCTACAATGTAACCCTGTGTCTGGATACAAAGAAACCAGCACCCGGGGTCAATTGTTTGGAAGAATTGACCCAAAACGCGTGGCAGGAAACTTCCTAAACCGGAAAGGAAAAGAGTAATTAACAACAACCCTTATTCTTTCCTTGACAAATTACGGAAGACAGATAAGTTCACTACCTTAATGTAGATGCTCAGACCCCAAGGCAACAAAGCTTGAAAACCACATCACATAAATGGAAGCCCTGGAATATGTTTTCAAATACAAAGAAAGACAACACAAAGAATTCTTAATACTCACGAACGACCAGAACGAAAAAAGGAAACCAAAGCAGAAAAGGACAGACACTTCTTACCATGGAATGATCGAGTGGCAACTATAAACAGGACAAGTGCTCCAGGTAAGACTGTGAGGTACTGAAGGGTACAGGGCTATTCCCGACGGCACGCAAACACCCAGGTGTGAGGAAGTCCAACAGAAGCACCCGACGAAACGAGGACGCTCCTCCCTTTCCCCAACAAGGTACAACGACAGTCTCTAGTCCGTACCGGGATAAGGCGAGGAGGATGGTACCAAACAGTCTATGCAGAGGAGCACTTGCGGTTGAGTGGGTCCAGTGAGTTTCAGCAGTCCAGTGAATTCCGGGTCGGCACCGTGCGTGAAAGTGACAGTAACCAGTTTGTGAGACGAAGGCAAACCAATATGAAGTCTGGGTCAGTAACGTGCGTGGAAGAAACAGTAGCCAGTCCGTGAGACGAAGGCAATCCATTAGGAAGTCTGGGTCGGCAACAAGCAATCAGATATGAAACGAGGTGGGTAGCACAAGAGCGGAAGGCAGGAGACAGTGGAAAACAAGGTGCAGAGAGTAAGGGAAGGCAAGCAACGACACGGGGGAAAAAACAGGATAGGGAAAATCTCTCAATAGACTCTCAGACGATCAAGAACAGGGAACCAGACAACTTGAAAGCAAGAACGTAGCACACTTCAGAAAAATAATCAGAAGCAATGAGCACAGGGAAAACTGGAGTTTTATAAAGTTAAGGTCACATGACCATAACCTGCGTCTGACGTCGGATGATTCAGCATCTCCGATTCAATTTCCATGGCAACCTCCATCGCAAAGAGAAGGAAGTATACTTTCCTATTAACCTGGTTCTGCAAGGTGTTAATACTCCCTTCAGAGGGTTTTTACGAGATGGTACGTGCGACTGAATGTGTGAATTTCGCATTTTAGAATGCACCTGTCGTGGTTGACAAAATGGAGATGGAGCCAATCCACCTCGATTCCTGACAGGGTCACATGGGTAAGCATATCTTGGGATCCTTGTTGAAATTCAAGTAGTCGTTCTTGAGCGCTGTAAACAAGCTCTGGTCGATCAAACATGGCTTTTAGGGCTTCCACGAACCCATCAATCATCCAGGAGGGCGTCGCCCGAATTGACTAGGGGGGTTGCCCAGGTCAAGGCATTACCAGTGAGGTGTGAGATCATAAACCCCACCTTTGCTCTTGGGATGGAAAAGTAGTAGGGCTTGAAGGTGAAATGCACCAAACATGAATCAAGGAAGACACGAAGGTTCTTTGAAGAGCCATCATATTTGTCCACTACTCCTCCCAATAAGACACTTTCTTTAGTAGCAGAGTCACAAGACAAGACTAGCTGTTTTAAAGCAGCATTCTCTGCCTCAAGGTTCTGGACTTCAGTGGTTAATTCCTGCATACCTTGCATGAGGTCTTGAACTGCAGCTTCAATCTCCGTATTCGTATCGTTTTTTAGTCGTCTCAATCTGTCACAAGTCTCTCCCCTTCTCACCTCTTTCCTTGCTTGTGACCTTCTTGGATGATTTCTTTCGCACGGTCCGGGATTTGTATGGACCCGTGTGCTGGTCTTCGGGTTCCAGCGTGAGGATAGCAGTCCTACACCAGGAGGCGTTCAGATGTTCAGGACCAGGAACCAGGAAGGAAACAATATCCGAGCTCGGAGGCACGGAACGCCGTGACCCGGGCGCAGACAAGTATCCAGGAAGAAGCTTGAAGATAAGTTCGAGGAAAGGAAAGGAAGTTGATTCAAGGAATTGGGAAACAGGACTACAGACTACTCAGAGCGGTAGCTTTGAGACGCGCAGAGCCACGGGGGCGTGTCTGTTTTGTAGAATGTTGAACGTAGTGTGTAAAGACTGGCAAGCTGCGTTCCGCACCAAGTGGCCATGTTGGAAGGATCACGGAATACAGTCCTCTATGGGTCAGGGACCACGAAGTCCAGAATGGACGCAGGCGGCGGTTCATGACACCTTCCTAGATCCAACAACATGTCAACCATCAGACGAGAAGTCAACTGGCTGTCAGTTAGTGATAGAATTACGTTTCGCACCCTGGCAATCACACACAAATGCCTGTCAAACTCAGCTCCCAAATATCTGTCAGATAAATTCAGCAATTACCAACCTTCCCGGCCTACCAGACCTGCCTTTTCCCATTGCCTCTCAGTACCTAGGTTCAACCTAAAATCTGCGGGAGGAGCCAGCTTCCCAGTCCTAGCAGCCAGGTGCTGGAATTCCCTACCACTGTCACGACTCGCCTACCATGGAAACTCACGGCTCGCCTGCCATGGAGAGTATGGAGGAAATAGAGGAAGGACTTTTCCCTGAGAACGCTGCACGCGGTCTAGATGTTTGATGCTTGCCGGCCCTGTCACCATGAGCAATAGAGGAAGGACTAATTTGGCCTTTATCTTCCAGTAAGAGACTAACGCATTCGCGTTGCAACTTCCAGTGCTACGAAAGGTAATCCAGCGCTCCTGTGTGTGTGTACTCTTTTGCCGCTCCCAAAACGGCATACCCTTCGTTTCTGCCGTTCACTGACGGCTTGTACTCCACTCCTTGTGCCTTCTACTTTGCCTACCTCTTGTATTCCCCTTCTTCCCCGTGCACGCTTGTTCTATCCTTCGCGAGGTGCACGCCACGCTACCTTTCCCTTTCACCTCCAGTATCCGAGTTTCCATCTGTCCGTGTTATTCAAGCATCCAGATCTTCTCCCGGAGATATCACGGAACACTTCATCAACTACATGGTGCATTCTGGGATTTGTTGTCCATTCAGCCATAACCATCTGCCAGGGTTTTTCGGCAAAGCTTTTCCCTGGCCTGGGGTGGGCTCCCTGGGGTCCCCGCTGCCAGGCAAGTTGCATCTGTGGCAAAGTGGCCTCTGGTGGAGCTCACTCCCATCACTCCAAACAGGGGAAAAGGACGTGTAGGAAGCCCAGCGATAATTGGAGGCAGAGAAGGAAAGAGCTATCTTCGGACGACTCCGGGGACACAGATACAGACGATACTTCTACCTTCAGGACATCCGGTGAGGAGGGGGTTGGTGAAGATATTAAAGATCAGACAGAATCTGAGAACCTCTCTCTCACAGACTAGAGCCATCCTTCCCGCCCTTCAAAATGGAGTAAAAAGCTGGCTTAGTAATAAGCCTATCTGATGAGGCTATTGTCTTCTGTCTCTTTGCTGTTGCTCCCTTAGGCTTCCTTCCTATTGTTGCCTATCTTGCATGCTCTTATGTGTAATGCTTGCCATCAGACCTAACTATAACCATTGGTCCTCCTTACTGTAGTTTTTTTCTATGCCTGTAACACTTAAGTTTTCCAGCGCCCAGTTACCTCCGGGTTCGGAGCGCCATACAAATAATAAACAAATACAAATGTTTTGATGAAAATGCCAATGAAAACATTTTTAAAAGAATCTAATTTCACCACTCTATTACTGGGACAACGAAGATGCCTGTAGAGTGCTTTAGTGTTCATCACTCATATAAAGGCCGGTGGAGGGTTAGGTTGGTCTTCAATAGGGAAAGGGGATACCATGTCTCGCCTGCAGGCAGCCCACTCCCAATCCCCAAGGACCCTCCACCCAGGTGATCCTCCCTTGCTTCTCCAACCAAGGGTCGGGATGTAAAAGCGATGGCCTTTCCCTGGCCACCTGAGAAGAGGACCCAAGGAGAGTAGATGTGAGGACACCCTGAGGTTTCTCAAAGTACCCAGGCAGTGGCAAGTAGATGAGAGAAAGAGGAGTGGAAGCAAGGAGATAGACCAATATATTTGCTTAGAGAGGGGAGCGAGTGCCAATGGGGTGTGCTTGTTGATCATGAAACTAAAATGACTGCCTTGTTTTGTAGAGGCGAGGGCATGAGAGCAAGAGGAAAAATCGTTGTGATGGGCTACGATGGTTTTTGTGTCATGGTCGGGAATCCAGGGCATGGGAATCAAAGAAACTTGGGATTTTATTTTTTGCAGAGGGATTGTACATTCCAGAGACCCGGGTTGAGGACAATAGGAGGAGCCTAGGTAGATGAGGTTATTGCTGGAGAAGATGATGGGGTAGGGTAGATGAGATTGGACCGAGAAGAGGAGATTGCTGAGTCGCGTTTGGGAGGGAGTAGAGTGAAGAATGGGAAAGGGGACATAGGGGAAGGTTCATGTGGGCGTGCAGGGGAGTAACAAACTACAACAGGATTGGCAGGAGCATGGTAGGCAAGGAATAGGGGTGGCCACAGGGTTCAAGGTGTCCAAACAGTATAATTACAAAAAGAAACAAATCACTTACCTCTTGGTAATGTTATTTTTAATCGATGTTCTCCCCAGGTATTCCCCAACTATATTTATTTCCCAGTGAAGCTGCACTTCAGGAACTTTAACGCTGCCAGTGCCAGTATGTACTGAGGTGCCACATCCCGTGACCCAAGTTCCACCCTTTTCCCCCTAGTACTGTGACGCAGAAGGATCACAGAACCACAGTGTACTAGCCATCAGCCAAAAGGGGCAAGTAGGGAGGCAATGTGGAATCCGTGGGAGCAAAATCCATCAGAAAGAACATACCAAGAGGTAAGTAATTTGTTTTTGTAATGGATTCGTCCTCCCACACATTCCTCATCTATGGTAGACTCCCAAAGCAGTACTGCAATCTGGATGAGGGATGAGAGCAAGGACACCTCCTCAACCAGAACTCCGTATACTTGAGGTAGGTCTAGCTAGTTAGCTTCGAGTCCCAGTTGGGCAGTTGGCGTCGGTCTGCTGAGTTCACGGCGATCATCTAGATAACCAGCTAGACATACCAGAAGTATACAGACACACCTACACAGGACCCGATAAGCTGACCAGTCCATGCCTTGAGAAAGACCTATGGTTGAAACACGTGTCAGCACTCTAACAAATGCAAACAGCATATCGCATATATCTAACTGCACTAGACATGTCCGCCAACAAAACGGCAAAATATGTGTAAAACTGAACCTAGTGAATATTACTTTCAACCTATCTCAAGCACACAATGGTGTCCCTTATCATTAGAGACTGAATATGGAGTACTAAAATACGTATTGGTATATACCATTTCCAGCACCAAGGTATAACAGGGTTACAAACCAAATCTCGTTCCACCTCAGGGGTAGGATGGATCTATCCCTGGTAGACCTCCCAACCCTGGCTGAGAGGCGTTTTAACCCCCTCTTGACAAGGCCAGGCTACTAGTCTTAATGACTGGACTGGCTCTGAATGCATCTGCCTCTGCTCCTAAAGTGTCATGACTTCAGGACGCTCATACCTCAGCCCCTGGCGCTGGCTCATTCCGGCTCCTTCCTGCGCTTTGCCGGCATGTCAGGGAACAGCTGATAAAACCCCTTTGTGTGGGGGACACAGGTTGAGGGGAGCCGTGATGCAGCGGGGCAGGCTCTCTTGGCGGTTGCGGCCACACTTACAATAGTGGTTGCCATGGGGCCTGGGGGAACGAAGAGTAACGTCTACAGCCAGTCATGTGATATGTCCAAGGTCACGTGACCGTTTCCCATGGCAACGCGCTTAAAAGGACACACGGCACAGTGTTCACTGCTTCTCAGCTGTGTTCCCGGCCGGTGTGAAGCTTTTCTTGACGCTCATTGATTCTTGGATTTTCAGACCTTGGCTACGTTATTTTGGACTGTTCTTTGATTTTCCTCTACTCGGCTTGCGTTGCTCTTCTCATTCGGATCACACATGCTTTTGGATTCAGGACCGTTTACTGACTTCCTTTCTCTGTACCTCGAATTGGACTGCTTGTGGTGTGCTACTACCACCTTGCCTGCATCACTTTAGTTGCTGGATCTCCCTTACAACTATGCACCGCTTTAGCCGGGGATTTCACTCCTGCACCCCAGGAGTTTGTACATCCTCTCCTGCTACAGAGCCTTTCTCCTTTCTCAGATTTGGTAGGTGCATTTCCCTCTAGTTTTGTTGCCTGTATTAACCATTGAAGCGCCTGCAACCTGTGTTGTTTTCCTTTGTAGCACCTGGGGACCCGTTGCTGTTGTTCCAGCCATCTGTGGCCTCAATAACCAGTCAGTGAGTGAGATTCTTATCTCTCTGACCGGTGCTTGGGGACAGAGGTATTTGTAGTCTACGCAGTACTCAAGTTGTGACCTAGATGTGATAGATGAGAGAGGCAAGTTATCTTCATCAAAGGAACTTAAAGCATGGATATAAGGAAACTCAAGCAAAGGTAGAAAAGGTGAGATATGGTTGGGATTGGAGTGTCTTGCACTCTGCCTCTTGAAAATAGGTGAGCTAATTGGTTAACATAGAGATAAATTCAATGTATCCGTGGCAAAATTCTTCCAATAGAAGATTTATTCTTGAAAAAGGTCAGCTGACGTGTGTTTTGACCTTAGTCGTCATCAAGGCCATTGTTCAATTAAAATCGACATGATGCCCTTGTCTAGCTCGTGTGCAGGTTTAAGAGTCTATTCTGTGAAATCACACGTGGGCTGCTTGCGGTTGTACTAACAGCCATTGTGCATCAATTATCGTAGAATGATTACAAACTATTCCCCAATACAACTCCCATGCAAGCATTTGATTACATCAAATATAATCATTAGATTGATATTGTTAGTCTGCCAAAACTGTTACATACATTGATGCAGAGTGGAGATTAGAAAGGCCCAAGTCCTGACTGCCCTTTGAAGGTGCCTTGTCATCTATAGGTGAGATGAAGCCATCTGGATCGTCTTCAAGCTGCTCCAAGAAGCTTCTCATGCTGAAACTGGCCTTCATGGTGACAGCGTAATCTTCCTTTACATTGCTTTCATCGTCTGACCCATCCTCTTCTTCCTGCATGAACATCAGTAAAAAAGAAGAGAAAAATCAGTTGGTTATAGTATAGTCTCACAACGTTGTAAGCGACAATGCATAAATAAGCACAGGAAAATGTAAGCTATATACCTATGCAGAGCTAGATGAATGAGCATAGTAAGTGCATCAGATGCAGTGACATTGAAAAAAGCAATAGAACATTCAGGATGATGAGTAGTTCATCACAACATCAGATCAGCTTTGCTAGTGCAATACAGCAGTCATCTTGAAAATGAGCAACACCATAGTGTGTAACAGGATAAAGGCTCTCATTAGCACAATATTCAGTGAGGATAGCAATGGCATTACAAGTGTTACATGTGTAGAAATCCCAGGAGGAAATGCTCAATTTGACACAGGTCTCAAGACTCCTGGAAACAGGGCTTTGCAGTTTGTCATTTCCAAACTGAGGTTTCTAAAGACGATGGGAAACAAACATTGTGTTTCCATTCTAGCAACTAGAATGACACGTATGGCTCTGTGAATTGATTTGGATGCATGGTACACTTTTGGGGATACCATTTAAAAAAATAGAAAGTTGGGTGTTGCCGAGTTGAGAGCGGAAGACATGCTCGATGGAAGGTCTGCTGAACTAGGAAGTCAATGGGATCCATTGTCCAGAATGAGAGGATTAGACCCGTGACACTGAGTTCTTGGCGAGATCCCCAGAGCATACAGGGTCAGTGGATCCTTTGGGGGATGAATTACATAGAGTCCCCGTGGACGATCAGCAGGATTGCCTGATCCTAACATGGCAGCTGATACACGCTGCCAATTAGCACTGTTGCCCTGAACTTTGGCCGACAACCACAACTCGCCACTCTCCCCCTAAACACCCCCGTGCCCGATGCCCAGCTGGGCCCAAGTGGGTCTCCCCCCTATTGTCCCGCTTTTTCCCTTTTCGCTCAGGGGGTAGAAGGATTGACGGTGTGGCACACAGAGATGATTCCAGGTAGTGTACGGGCCTCAGGCAACGGGATGTCATGCGTCTTCCGCCTTGATTATTCCCCCCACCTGAAGGAGCCCCTTGGAGGAGCAGGGCACCAAGGGGACCCACAGGCATCAGGAGGAAGAATAGCAGCAGGCCATCTATCTCCCCCCCCCGCCTTCCCTGGTTCACCCGGAGCACACTTCTGTGGCTGAAAATCCACCTGCATCACCTACATCTACACCATCATGCACTCATTTAAAACACAGGAGCGAATTTAGAGCTTCTCCCACCTGAAAGTCCCTGGCTCGCAGAACTCTCAGATTACAGAGCGGTAGACCCAATCAACCTCACAGCCTTGTGTGATGAATCAGTGATGATTCCTCCTGGAAACCTAGTCTGGGACCCTTCTCTGGTGGCCAGGGAAAGGCAGACGCTTCCTGATCCCGACCCTGGGTGTGGTGTACTGTGGGAGGATCACATGGGATGGGGCTGAGGGGACAGACCAGGAAGATTGTGAAACACCCCTGTTTAACTTTCCCCATAATCCTACACTTCTGGTGGCTATTTGCCAAACAGCAGAATTCAAAAGAACACATGTTTTGTTGGGGACTACGTCCCATGATCCCACAAGTACTGGGAAGAGGGCTGAAGAGGGCTGAAGAGGCATGCAGTAGTCAGGTGCAGGCAATAGGAAGGAGCTGGAACTGTGACTGGAGTGTAAGCTGTAGCAGTAAAGGCAGAAGGCTCGAAACTGGCATACCAAGTAGAAGTGGGAGAAGCAGAGGGACGCTGGAATGTGGATACAGCAGATTTCATCTCATTGTTATGAGAGTACCTTGTTCCCCCAAACTCTGAAGTGCAGAGGCTGCGCAGCGGAAAGGCGTGCAGAAGAGCTGTCTTTCCCCATATGAGCCTGATCAACACGTTCTCTGCACAGCAACCACGGCAGATACAGAGGCGAAAAGCTGTTGTCAAACCGTGGATATCTCAGGAGCGAGAGGGGCTCCCCAAACGTTTGGCCGGACCAAAGACACCTTCAGCGAGGAAGGGTGTGGGTCCCCCGTGAAGCCAGAAGCAGTAGAAGTTGAGGCCGCAGAACAAGGATTTCAGAAGCCGGTAAGTGAAACCTGGCGTTCTAATTCCTTGCGCGAGCTCTGCCGGATTCGTATAATTAGAAGCAAGCTGAAGTTGTTTGTCTAAGCTTTAATAAGCCAACAATGGGAAAGTAGCACTTGTGTGTATTGGATAATTCCTGGTTACTCGCGTGAAGAGCAAAAGCTGCTAAAATACATTGTTAAATACTTAAAGATGGTAAATCTTATGACAAAGTGGTCATGTGTCTCTTATTAATAAGCGTGAACGTTGCGAAGACCATTGCTCAATACTAAACGTTGAGAAAACCATTGTTGAAGTATTTAACCTTTGAAAACTGTATCAAGAAGTGGTTGTGTGTGCCTAATTGTGAATCCCAAAGGAAGACTGAACTCTATCCTATCCTTTACTTTCACGCGGGCATATCTTTTTTCTATCCACAACTGAAGAGAAATACAAGCATCTGAAGAGAAGAGCAAGCATTGTCGAAGCCAAGAGTCTCTCCATACTAAGAGTAAAAGCAACCCTTTCTCAGAGCCAAAAAGCAAGCTAGCTATGTTTGTAAACCCAATGACAGTTCAACCTTGCCTACGATACAATAGTGCAAGCATTACATAAAGCAAAGAGAGTGGCACCCAAAGCTTCTGGGTAACTGTTGGGACTAACAGTTGGCAGAAAGAGAAAGCAAAGTTGGGGAAGGGAAATTGGCTGCTTGTAGAGTTTATTTTGAAGTTGACACAACCTATATTGCCAAAGACTGTGAAAGGAAAAGAGAAGTGGGCCATAAAGGCAAATCTAAGTTGTTATTGTGGCAGACAGACAAGAAAGGCAAAGAGACTGCCCCTTTTGAAGAGAAATATTCAGAGGAAAAGTGCCTTGCCTACTTGAAGGTGTTGAAGTGCTTGAAAGTGAGTCTTGCCAGAACTGTTTTGAAGTCCCAATTTACTGAAGCTGTGGTAGTAGTCCAGAGTACTAAAGCTGTGATAATATATCTGGTTGTCAGTAGATGCAACATTGCAGTAGCCTAAACAAAGTGGAGTACTATGAGGCGAGGAGCCTGTTCTCATGGTAAGCTTGATTAGTTGTTGAAGTGGAAGTAGCAGCACTGTGAAATCATCCTGATAAATAGATCTACTGTGAATTCTAATTCTTTTTTTTTCCATTAGTACCCGGCGAGGGCGCAATCAGAATGAAAGAGCCATTCTGATTGGCCCTCGCCGAGTTGTTACCAGGCCGGGAATCCCTCCGTCGGGATTCCACGGCCTTTGTCCCCAGTGGGGGGCGTGGCAGCCCCTCAGCCAATAAAGATGCTCGAAGCGGGGCCATCCCCGCTCCGAGCCTCCCCAAGGCTGAGAGGCTACCTTTGCCCCCCGCCGGGGACAGAGGTAAGGATTTTTTTTCCCTTCCCTTCCCTCCCTCCTCCCTACCCTCCCCACCCCACTTACCTTCTATGCCTTGGTCCCCGGCGGGGTACGATGAAAGCCTCCAGCCATGTGAAGACTCGGAGCAGGGCCATCCCCGCTCCGAGCCTCCACACGGCTGGAGACTTACATCGTCCCCCGCTGGGGACCCAGGTACGTTTTTTTTCTTTTTTTTTCCCCTTTCTCCTCCCTTCCGCCCTCCCAACCCCACTTACCTTATTTTTTTCCGGGAGCAGACGCATTGGAAACACTTCTGTTTCCAGCGCGTCCGCTCCCGATGGCCGCCATGGAAAGGGAAAACGGACACCATTTTCCCTTTCCATTGCGGCCATTTTCGTTGCTGTCTTTTTTTTCCCCCCGAAATGCTGCAGCGTTTCGGGAAAAAATAAAGCTTTTAGTGCCCCGGTCACACAGTTTTTGTGGGCCGGCGTACTAATAGCTATATGCCCCTTGTGGCGGGGGCATTACTGACTCTGGTAATGCCCCAGGGCTTTCATTAAGGCCCTCGCTTCGCTCGGGGCCTATAACTATAGGCCCCGGGGCATTACCTGAGTCGGTAACGCCCCCGCCGCTGGGGGCATATTGCTTAAATAAGACTTTTTATTGGCATTTGTAAATAACAGTAGCTTCATCATTCTTTATGGCATAATGCTAAAGTATAACAAACAAAAATCAACATGACCTCAAGTTCAGCGGGGTGGAGGGAGTACATCGGGGTAGAACAGGGAAGGGGTTGCAGTAGTCTCAGGTCCATGTTACAGGGCACGGGTTTAATGGTAGCGGTGGATTAGATAGCTGTTCTCACTGTCTGCGGGGGCACTAGTCCATTTCTGTCAGCCAGCGGAGAGATGGTGGCTGCCTGGCTATCTGGGAAATTTCTGCACATAGTCTAAGAATGGGGACCAAATGCTGTAAAACTTGTTTCTGTTGCCGAAGCGGAGAGCCGTTATTTTCTCAGCTGCAGCGATCTCCCAGCACTTTACCCACCACATGGGAATCGAAGCCCCTCCGGGAGTCTCCACAGCCTAGCAATTGAGGTTTTAGCAGCTGTGAGCAAGTGCGTGCAGAGGTCCCCCAGTATCTCGCAGAAGGACGATTCCCGGATCCCACGGGATCGTTAGGCCTGTGATGAGTCGGATCTGTTACAGGACCTCCCTCCAGAACCTTTCCGCCTTCGGGCATGACCAAAGGAGGTGGAACAGCGTTCCTGTGTCCGTGCAGCCTGTCCAGCAGTGTGGCGGTATGGTGGGGTTGCATTTATGTAGGACTTTCGGTGTAATGTACCACCTATAGCACACCTTGATAGCCCCCTCTATATTTGTAACACATTTTGAGGTCTTGTGAGTTTTTGACCAAATGCGATTCCAGCTAGCCATGTCTAGTTCTCTACCTATTTCTCGCTCCCACCGTTTCATATAGGGCTCCTTAGAATCAGGGTCTGCCTTGTCCAACAGCCTATACAGGGTCGAGATCTTCCCTCTGGGCGGGGTTGCTGTTAGTGTGTGTTCCAACGCTTTAAGTTCACTATGCCCATGTGCTCTCATCGAGTCGTGTGACAGCTAATGTCTGAGTTGGGCATAGCGGAACCTCTGCCTTCCGGGACCTGGAATTTCCTTTTGCAGTCCTCGAAGGTGAGTAGGGTGTCCCCATCGTATAAGTCTGCCACGCACTTCAGGCCGCCTGCCTTCCATTTAGCAAATGCTTCCTGCCCAAGTCCTGGGGTGAAGTCCTGGTTCTCCCAGATCGACCCACCGTGCTCCTGCAATTCCATCTCCTGGCCGCCTGCTTCCAACTGTTCACCGTGTTCCTAGTCGTCGTGAGGGGCCCGGCGTTTGTGGGATGCTTAGGCCATGTGATGTGTGGAAGGGAAGCCAGTGGGTAGCGGCTCCAGTCCTCCTCCAGCTTCAGCCAGCGGGGTTTGTCGGTGCCCGGTTGCCACATAAATGCTGCTGAGAGCTGGGCGGCTAGGATCTCTCCACCTCGGGGACCCCCAGGCCTCCCGATCCAGGGCTCCTGAGCAGGACTCTCCTGGTCACCCGTGGCTTCTGTGAATTCTAATTCTGTAACTAAAGACATTCCAACTGTTAATCAAGAATTGTGTTTCGCTGACTGTGATAGAAGTTACATTTCTTGTGAACTGTGGCAAGTCTTCTTGGATTGCTGGAAGTGGTGACCAAGCATTGTGGCCAGGATTACCATTGGTGCTGTTTTGAGGAAGTGAAAGATGCATCTCGTACCAAGAGGAAAGATTTGCTGTTGTTGCACCTTTGGTTAACAAAACTTTGCTTAGACATTGAAAGTAGTACGTTGCTTACCTATAACTCCTGTTCTCGAGCATTGGTATCTTTCATGGATTCACATGCTTTGAATATTCCCCGCCGACAGGCTCGAAATCAGTAACATTTTATTATGTCTTATAATAGAGCTTTTATTTATTTTTAAATTTGTTTATTGGCATTTTTCAGCGATATCAATCACATGACATTCAAGAGTGCCGTGCACATATATGATTGCAGTGCATTTTTAACTTAACATTAAACATTATTGTAAACAACAACTGTCTCCATGTTCTTTTCCTACAATTTCGTACCTTCCATATCAGGGCAGGGTGGGGGGGGGGGTAGCCTGACGGTCCAAAGGGGGCTGGAGGTGTCCTCCGAGGGCCAGCTTTATCTTCAGTGGTCTCGCCCGGGTCATTTCAGATTATACTGCGAGTATGCTTAGCCTGAGGCCTTTAGTTCATGGGGGTTTATCGTCAGAGGGGTGGAACATATGTCTGGTGAGTTCTCTCCATGCCTCCAGCGCCCTGCTAGATTCATCAGTGGATCTGGCAACGCATTCCTCCCAAGCCTTGGTCTCGGCCAGCACCCACCGCTCTGCTTCACTGTGCCATATTTTGTATTGTGGTCCTGCTGGTTTTTTCTAGGACATGGCAATGGTTCTTTTGGCCAATATGCATGCCAAGTCCATGAGTCGTGCCACGTGTTTGAGCTTGGCCAATCTGGGGTAAGTTCCTAATAGGCACTCCTCTGGTGTCCATTTGTATTTGGTCATGCCTGCTTTCTCGCACGTCTGTTTTACTTTGCCCCACAGCAAGCTTGCTTTGGGGCATTCCCACAGCATGTGTATCAGATCGGCCTTTTCCCCCATACACCAGGTGCAGTTCTGTTGAGCTTGCTTGTTAAATTTGGCTATTCGGTGTGGGGTCAGGTTAGTTCGGTACAGTACATTCATCTGTATCTGTCTGAATCTGTGGTTTCTTGAGACTTCTTTGGGGAATGCGAGCACTCTGCCCTACTCCCCCTCCGTCATTTCTCTGCCTATGTCCCTTTCCCATTTGTTTTTCATTTCCAGGTTGGGTATGTCGCTCAAATGGCCATATATTTGTGATATTGGTCTGCTGCCCTCCCCCAGGTTGTATAGCATCATTAAGAGTGGGTCTGTGTCCGGTTCTTTAGGTCACGTGTCCCACTTGCCTCTTGCAGTGGTGCAAACCCTTTGATACCATAGGAACTGGCCTGGGTGGATGCCTTCTATTTCTTGTAGTGAGGCAAATTCTTTGAAGGTGCCTTCTTCGTAAAGGTCTCCCCAGGTGTAGACCCCTTCTCTTTCCCATAATCTGATTTGTTTCAGATCTGTGGCCGTTTTGCAGAGGTCTGCGAGCAGTGGTACTTCTGGTACATAGGTGTTCCGTGAATGGGTGAGCATCTTCGTTCTGTGCCATATCTTTTTCCCCAGGGCGGCTAGGGGGGGTGCATTTCCCAGTAGTTGTGAGGGTATCCAGACCAGTTCTTTCAGTTGGTACGGGAGGATCATAGCTTGCAACGGGGGTTTCAGATGTGAGCTCATCGGCTAGCCATTTGGTCACAAAGCTTAGCTGGGCTGCGAGGTAATATTTTTCCAGATTAGGAAGCTGGATTCCTCCCTGACTATATGGTAGGGCTAACGTCGACAGTGCTAGCCTGTGTCTGTTTTTCCCCCATAGGAACTCTATTATTAATGTCTCAAGCAGTCGGAAGAAGGGTTTGTTAATGTAGTAATGTACATTCTGGAACCCGTACAAGAACCTTGGTAGTACAATCATCTTGACTGTCGAGGCCCGTCCCATCATGGACAGGGGGAGTTTCGCCCAGAAGTTCATTGATTTCCGCAGAGCTGGGAGTGCTGCTTTTGTGTTGTGCTCGTGCATCAGTGCGGGGTGTGCATTATTTGGATTCCGAGGTATCGGAACGAGGTGGTCTGCCATCTTATCCCCACTGCTGGGAGTGTCTCCGTCTCCATGTCCTCATGTCTCAGGGCCGCTAGGGGGAACAGGCAGGATTTTGACTTGCTGAATTGGATTCCTGAGACCTTGGAGTAATTATCCAAGACATCTAGCATGGTGGGCACATTGTGTTGTGGGTTCCTAACGTATATGATTACGTCATCTGCGTAGAGTGAGATGACATGATCTATTCCTCCCAGCCTTATACCAGCATCGAAAAATTGCTTCCTGAAGTAAATGGCTAAGGGCTCCAGTCCCAGTATGCACAGCATTGGGGACAGTGGGCAGCCCTGTCTAGTCCCCCTTTGTATGCCCCAGGCCTCCGACACATGTTTCCCAGACTTCACTCTTGCTCTAGGCTTAGCGTATAATATTGCGATCCATATAATAAACCCCGGTCCAAAGCCAAATTCCTTGAGTACAGCCACCAGCCACTCCCAATATATGGAATCAAATGCCTTCATGGCATCCAGGGATAGTAGTGCATACGGGTCCTCATCATTGTCTGTGTGCGCTATGATGTGTTGCAGCCTGCGCAAGTTTATGGATGTGTTGCGGCCGGGTACAAAACCGCACTGGTCAGTGTGTATTATGTCTCCTATAATTGTGGACAGCCGCTTAGCTAATATTGTAGTTAATATTTTCACGTCATAATTAAGCATCGCTAGTGGGCGATAGGAGTCACACCGGTCCGCCGGTTTGTTGGGTTTAAGGATCGGGACCACCAGTGTTTCTCTCATGCTCTCAGGTAGTATCCCCCTCTCGTATGCTTCCTGGTATATCTCGTGTAACAGGGGCGTCAGGGAGGGCTCATAAGATTTATAAAATTCTGGGGGCAATTCGTCAGTGCCAGGCGCCTTGCACGTGGCCATGGACCTAATAGCCTCCGTTATGTCTTCTGTTGTGATGCCTGTTTCTAGTATGTTGGCCTGTTCCGGGGACATCTTGGGGAGCTCTATCTCGTCCAGTGTGTCCATTATCTGTTCTTGGGAAACCTGTTCTTTATGGGAATATAGGTGTTCGTAGAAGCGTTTAAAGGTGTTATTTATGTCCTGCTGTATGTGATGCATGTTCCCTTCCTCGTCCTGCAGTGTGGTGGTAGAGTGTCTGGGATGTTCCTTTTGGCAGAGCCAGGCCAGTAGCCTGCCTGGTCTGTCCGCCTCTGCATGTGCTCTGTTCGTTTTGGCAGTGTAGTCAAACTTTTCTAGCCTACTCCAAGCGGTTGCATTCTTCTCCCTGAGTTTCTGGAGTTCAATTTCTCCCTGCTGGGTGCCTGTGGGGGCGGCCTCTAGCCTTTCAATCTCCTCCTCCACCTGTTCTAGTTCCCTCCTGAGTGTTTTCCTGAGCCTTTGCAATGATTTCCCCTCTTATCACTGTTTTTAGAGCGTCCCATTCTGTGCTTCGGTGTTCCACGCTGCCCGTGTTAGCTTCTATGTAGTTGTCTATAGACTCTTGTAATCCCTCTGTAAAGGGTGGGTCTTTCAGGGCATCTACAGGCATTTTCCACATGGGGATCAGGGGTCTTGGGCCACTGTGGTTCCATGTCACTAAAAGTGGGGAGTGGTCAGAGATGGTTCTCCCTAGGTACTGTGCCTCCCCCACCTGGGGTAAGTGTTCCCTGCCTATAAGGATGTAATCTAGTCTCGTGTGTAGATTATGCAGGGTCGAGTAGTATGAGTAACCTCTCCTTTCCGGGTGTTTTTCCCGCCATACATCTGCTAGGTCCAACCTGTCTATCATTGTGGTCAGTGCTGTTGTTGCTGCTGGTGGGCCTTTCGAGTTGGGTATGGACCTATCTAGTATTGGGTCATGTATACAATTAAGATCTCCCCCCCCCAAATGAACAGGCCACTTCTGTGTTGCGTAATCATGGGATACAGTGAGTTCAAGTGGGCCGGTATGATGATGTTGGGGAAACAGGAGTTCATGATGCATAATTCCGTCTGTTCTATGTGCCCCCATAGCATTACGTATCTGCCTTCTGCGTCTATCTCTGATTTGGTCAGGCGGAATGGGAGCTGTGGGTGTATCCAAGTGTAAACTCCTCTTGCATATTTGGAGTAGGTGGTGCCAAATCCCTGTCCCCCCCCAGTGGGTGTGGAGTTTAGTCACAGAGTCTGCCGTGCAATGGGTCTCCTGTAGCAGGGCTATCATCACCCCTTTCCTGCGTAAGTAGGCCTTGATTCTGTTTCTGCGAAGGTATGTTCTCAGACCCCTCACATTCCATGTCATTATTTTAATTGCTGTTGTGGTCATGGTGGTTCAAAAGGGTTATTACGTTTGCCTTGCTCCCCCCTCTGCTTCCTTTGTGATCGCAGCTCTGGTGTTGAAAGCCTCCCCTGTGTGAGGGTTAGGGCCCAGGCCCCCACGTCCTCCATTCGACTCCCCCCTCCCCCTTTGTCCATCTGGAGACTTACCAACTATAGTAACGTTCATTCTGATGAATGAGAACAACAAAGTGTGCAACTTTGAACTGCTCCCAGCAGTTGCTTCTAACTTGCAGTGCTCAGGTGCTCCCAAGCCTTTTGGGCCTTTCCAGGCCTCCCGGTGCGGGTTGTGTGTTGGCGGTCTGCCTCCACGTTTCCTGAAGGGGTGTGCCGACGTCATCTGCGCACGTGTGGGCCAGTGCGCTCCTGCCCGATGTTGCTTTCATTTTACTGTGGTTCTTAGTGCGGTACCGCGGTTTTTTCCTGTGTTGTGTGAGCATCTGTCATTTCCTGTTACTTTTGATTGTTCAGTGGCCTGGGATCTCCTTCGTTGCTCCTTCATTGTCTTCTGCAAGGTTGTTGTGCTCGAGCCACATATTCGCCGCCGCAGGCGTTTCTAGAAAGATGGCTCTTCCTTTGTCTATTACTTTGAGGCGCGACGGGTACATTAGCATGTACTTGAGGTTGAGCTCTCGTAGTCTTCCTTTCACCCGGATGAATGAGTTCCTTGCCCTTTGCACTATGGGAATGTAATCCGGATACATGACTATTTTGGTGTCCTGTCTCGTGATTCCTTTTCTCGAGAATCGCAATATTGTCTCTCTGTCGCGGAAATTTATGACTTTTGCAATTATTGGGCGCGGGTGCGAGCCCGGTGGGGGTCTTTTTTGCAGGGATCTGTGGGCTCGCTCTATCGAGAATCCCTGGGTCAGGCTGCTGGCCCCAATTTCCTGTTGTAACATGGTGTCAATGAATTCTGTAGGGTCCGGACCCTCCATTCCCTCCGAGACCCCCAGGATTCGGATGTTGTTGCGGCGGGCTCACCCTTCCGCATCCTCCGACCTCGCCTCCAGCCGTGCAACCTTTAGTTCCAGTGTTAGGACACCACTTTCTCTTAGCGGTCCTTGAGGGGCTCCCTTGGTGCCAGGCGCCGCTGGGGATTGTATACCCGCTACCGTTGGTGGGGGCCGCAGGGATATGGGGCATCTTCTCCTAGCTTGGGGGCATTCCACCGGCCCCCGACTGACGCGCATGTGCGGTCGAGCGACGGCGCAAGGCTTGCGTTGGGGGCCTCGCTTCCGGCTTCCGCGCAGTCGGGTGACGGCGCGAGGCTTGCGTTGCAAGCCGCGCTTTCGCACCGGGGGCACGCTCCAGGAGGCGTTGCCTGTCTGGCCTCGCTTTCGCGAGGGCTTCCTTATTAGCGGTCGGGTCAGGAGCCAGTCGCGTCTCAATGCGGCTTGGTTCCCGACCCACCGCTTCGCTCCTGAAGATTCTGCTTGTTCAGAACCTTGTTTTTCCCTTTCAGCCTGTTCGTGCCCTTCCCCGTAGCCCACTGGGAAGGCCCTGTTCTGCCTCTGGACCTCCCTGCCTTGATCTGCCTTGTTCCTCCTGTCCCTGCCTCCCCTCTGCCCAGCTCCTTTTGCTTGGTTTCTTCCCTTTTGTTTCCATGCCTGGATCCTGTTCCCTCCTCTGTTGGCCACCCAAGGGGCTCTCCGTTATCACTGCCTGATCCCGTCTGCTTCCTCCTGGCCAGAACCTTCCTTGGTTGGATCCCTCGTCCTTCCTGTCGCCAGCATCTGTTTTCCTCCTACAACTACATCAGAAGCTGGACCAACTCCTACCTGCTCAAGTGGACAGTTGAACGGCCTTCCCTGTCAGTGCTTGCACTGTTCTGGCGCCACATTAATCTCCAGGGAAGTGCCTTGACTGTGGTGTCAGGAGTTAGTTCCCCTTCAACCCTGTGCCAGTAGGGCGGGAGTGGGGCTGGCTTCTGGCGTTACCATTCTTCGGACCATCATCAATTGACAGCCTGGCATCTCCACAACGCGCATCCTCTGGAAGATCAGGTACGCCACGTCCCAGGGACGCACATCTTGACATCCAGGTCCTGCACCTTAGTTTTGAGATCCGTTGTGCTTTCTACATTGTCTTGTAGGGCAGCCTCTGCTGTAGTCACTCTTTTAGTGAGATTGCGAGCATCCTTCCTTATCAGCTGTATGTCCGATTTTACGTCATCTATTCTTGTTTCAATAGAGGTGCGTAACGCTGCTATGGCCTGCAGTACCTGTGCCTTCGTAGGTTCTCCTTCCTGGGTCGGTAGCTCCTCTGCAGCCCTAGCCTCCTGCTGTTGTTTGGGTCTAATGGTTGTGTAGGAATCCATTGTTGCGTTTTTCGCTTTGCCCTTGGGGGGTGACATCTACTATCTCTTGGCACTCAGTCCGCCCCCTCGTGTCGGTGGTGCTCGCCCTTCTGCTGGTTGCAACCCCGGCAGCTGTCGCTTCAGGGTCCAGTGCGTGGGTCCTCCACCCTATTATGCGTGCCCGGGGCAGTATTATTCCGGATTGGCGGCAGTCGATTTTACTTTCTGTAGCTGGGCAGTTTTTTTGGCATCAACCTCTTGCTGTCTCGGCCCTTTGTTGCTGTGGGCCTGGGATGTGCCACCCATCTGGGTTCAGGGCCTTCTGAAGAGGTTTGACTTTCACAGTGTCTTGCCCCCTACGGTGTCTCTTTCCTTCTGCTCCCCGGTGGTAGTTATTATGCCTGTGCCTTCCTGTTCCCAGGCCTTCGCAGCATTAGTGTTGCTGGGCCGCCCGTTGGGTGGTGCTCATGGTCTTGGGGTTTAGGGCGCGGGCTGCCAGTGTTCATGCGACATGCGGTTTAATGCGCGTGTGGGGCCTGCCTTTTGCCAGTGCGCTGTTGCAGCACCCCCCCCCCCCCAGTCTCTCCGGACTGCGCCTGGGTCTCTCCGTCCCTTCGCTCTGCCGGTCTCCCCCTTTCCCAGTAGGATGCAGCCGCGCCCAGGCTCACCGTTTTGTGTTGGGCTGCAGTCCTTTTCTGTCTTCGCCCGCACCTTCTGCAGTCCCTGTGGGTCGTTGCGGCACTTCTGTAGGTCCGTCGGGCCCGTCGTCCCAGCGGGATTCTCCTTCCAGCCCGCTCCGGGCGTTTGCAGCACTGGTTCTCTCCCCGTGCCTCGTCAGCAGGGGTCCTGCTGGGCGATGCTCGTTCTCAGCGGCCGCTCACCCCAATCGCCTTCTTCCGCCTCTAGGTTTCGTGCCCCCTGAAGCCATCTCTGGTTCGCCGCCATCTTGCGAGCCGGGGGGGGGGGGCTCTTCTTTGCTCTCTCCAACCGCCTGCTCTGGTTGTCCGATTTTTCATGGAAACAGCACAGAGTGTCGGGAAACGGTTCCTTTCTGTGATGCTGCAGTTTTCATGGCCGTTCGTCAAGTATTTATCGAACCATTCGGTCCGTATCAGGATCCCGGGCAGGAGCGCTGGCGAGTCTCGTCCTTACGCCATGCGCGCCGACCACGCCCCCCCATAATAGAGCTTTTAAGCTCATTTCAGTAGCCCATGCATGTCCTTTTGGGTGTATTCTGCCTCAGCCAATGGAACGTCGAGTTATCAGCCCCACCAAGGAGGCCATCTTCAGATTCTAATCCCAGAGGGATGAGAGTTGGTGAAACGTAGCCTTACTCCCTTAGGGGTGGTAGGTGGGCGCATGTGAATCCATGGAAGATACCAATGCTGGAGAACAGGAGTTACAGGGAAGCAACATCCTTCTCCAGCATTGGTTCAGATAAATTGCTTGACTTATCAGCAGCTTTTGATTTGCTAGATCATGGGATTCTGCTGGATCGGATGTCTACTGTAGGAGGTCTCTCCGAGGAGGCAATAACCTGGCTCAAATCATTTCTTGAGGGGCGTAGCTCCCGAGTTCTTTGGGGTAAGAGTGCCCCTGATGCTGAGATTACCATCTGTGGAGTCCCTCAGCGGGCTTGTCTTTCCCCCCTGCTTTTTAACATTTACATTATCCCACTATGTAGGGAACTTGATATTTCAGACCTTATTTTCTGCAATTATGTAGATGATTTTCAGCTGGCACTGGAGGTTGATGGACACCACAGTAAACACCAACACACACTAGACTGGGTCTAACAAATGGTGAAAAGCTGGATGACAATATATTGGCTCTGCCTTAACGCCACAAAGACGGGACTTATGATGCTATATGACCCCAAACAAGCTAGAGAGAAGCTGGGCCCAGTATAACAGCTTCCTGGTTGACGGATGTCAGATACCATTGGTACAAAAAGTTAAGAAACTGGGCACCTATTTGTAGGCCAATGTAGACAACAAGGCACATGTTGACGCAATCGTAAAAAGCACTAATTATCATCCTAAAGTGCTTCGTCAAGTAGCCCCGCTGGTTTCAGAGGAAAACCTTAAGAAATTAGTTCGGGCCATTATATTACCCAGAGTGGATTACTGCAACACCCTCTTGGGAGGAGTAAAGAAGGCAGACCTTCAAAGACTCCAAAAGATTCAAAATGCTGCGGTGCGAATTATCTTTCAGATGAAGCGCCTAGAGCCCACATCTGCAGCCAGGAGGAGTCTCCACTGGCTGCCAGTCTCAGCCTGAATACAGTTTAAGCTTCTGACAACTTTCCATACATTTATCTATGGTGACGCACCTATATATCTTAAGAACAGACTGAAACTATACACGCCTAGTAGATCGCTTCACTCAGCTAAGACCTGCTCCATACAAGTAGACCGAGTTAAAAGAGCTTGTGGAAATGGCTGCGCTTTACATGTGCAGGCCGCACAGGCCTGGAATTCCCTACCGGCTCTTCAACGCAATACAGACAATCTCCTGATCTCCCGGAAACAGTTGAAGAAATGTCTATTCTCATAATGTTCTGATCCAGCTACCTGGTTGTATTAGATAGGGCTCTATCCTCCTCCTTCATGGCGCATGGATGCCCTCGGGTTTTGGCGCCTTATAAATAAAATAACATAACACTTCATGGATTCACATGGTTTGAATAGATTGCCACAGCAGTTAACATTTTGTAATAGGAGGTGTAACGGGAGAAGCGTAGGACAGCTCTTCCGACCTTTGCTTCAGCTTCTCCTTGTTCCTCCATGCAGTAATGCTTGACAAAGGTGTGCAGGACTGCCCAGGTTTCTGCGTGGCATTTGGTAGACAGGGCAGGGGAACCCCTGCTCATAGTGCTGCCGAAGACCCCAGTGCTCTAATGGAATGAGCACGGACGGGTCCTTGTAGTGGTTGATTGGCATGAGTGTGCATCAACGAAATTGCGGTGGAAATCCATCTGGCAATACCCTGCTTTGAAATATGTCGACCTTTTTTAGGGAGGGCCGAATGCACAAATCTAAAGCATGTGGGCAAACTTAAAGACCTGGCTTATATATTGGCTAAGCGTAGGGTTGCTATGAGCTGGAAAGCATGTAATAGGCCAAAGTTAGAGGTGTGGTGGAATGACCTCAAGAAGTGGGCTGAAACCGAAATGGCGGTATGGACCGAAGCAGTCAGTAGAGGGGGGGGGGAGGAAGAGGCAGATACACTAATGGCCTGGAGGCATTTGGTGGCTACGGTGGTTGGGTCCACCCAAGTATGTTTAAGCAAGGACGATACCTCCCAGAAGACAGAAGAGGGAACATCCCAAGAAGATATAATAGCGGAAGGCGGAATGGAGTAAGCTCAAGTTAAGGGGGAGGGTAAAGTGTAGGTAGCGGTTATAGTTTAATGAGACATGAAATGTTTAATAACGTATAACATGCACTGCTAGGTTTGTCTTATGTATGCTGTTATAAAAATTAATAAAAATGGTTTAAAAAAAAATAGTTGAGACGTTCATCTGGAGTAGCAGCCCTTGCCGGACTGATGTTTTGGGACTTTTTCGATTGTATTTTTTTATGAGCAGTTTCTCCACTTCGCTTGTTAAGATATTTAAGTGTGGTCGGTGTTGATATATTGGGGGTGTCGGAGGGGGTGGGGGGTTGCTTGGAATTATATGATGTTTATTTTTTGTATGATGCTAAACACCCATTTGTCTGTGTTTAACGGTTGCCACTGCTGTAGATAGTACTGCAAGTTCGCCCCCCACCCCTCCCCCACTTGCTACAGCTCGACCGTGGGTGTCTGTGGTCGATGGAAGTCGGTCTTGTTTTTGCTGCATGACCCTAGAGGCAGATGTTGTCTGTCACCTGCTTGGAGCTTGCTTGTAGTTTGAATGGGTACGCCCAGCGATACCTCTGGTACTACGTCTGTGAATAGGAAGCTCCCCTCTGGTATACCTTTACGCCTCTATTAGTCACTGTGGAGCAACACAAGACTCCTCAGTAGGAGCGAAAAGTGCGTCTCACCATCAGGGTGGTAAGCAATCTCGCTGTATCTGTGTCTGTTGTTATCGCTTTAAGGGCATCGTCAATTTTGGGACCAAACAGTTGGTCTCCCTCGAAAGGCATGTCTAGTACCTTTGAACATCTGCTGTGCATTTGAACCATGCCTGTCTCCAGTAACGGCGTCGTACTACGATTTGTTTAAAACCTGTATCCGCTATGTTGACTGCGATGTTGATCGCATGATTGGAGGCGTCTTCCCCTTCTCGCAGGACGTCCAAGGTCTGTTTTCTTTTATCTTCTGGCAAGTTCTATAATAGCGGTGCCATCCAGTTCCACATCTCGCTGATTATTGCCAGTGAATTTGCTGCTTTTACTGTTGTGGCTCATGTGGCCAGAATTTTCTTGCCAAATGCGTCTTTGTTTCCTGCTGTCGTCAGGTGGTAATGCACATTATTGACCTTCAGCGTTTTGATTTTCTGCATGCTGCTGCTGACTAGTGAGTCAGGGGTTGGAAGGAATGTAAGGTATTTCGGGGATGCCTTCGGCAACTTAAATCTCTTCTCCAAGCAGCCTTTTAATGCTGGCTCTGAGAAGGGTTTTCTCATGAGTAACAGTCCTTCTTCCCAAACATGGTCTAGAACAAGAGTGAACATTACTGCCTTTCTGCGCTTGTGCATTAAATCAAAAAGGAATCAATCCTTTTTCTGCTCAGATATAATTAGGCCAAATTCCTCACATGCCTTTTGGACCATATTGTGAAATGCTGTTATGTTGTCAGGTGGTGACTGACACAACGGTTCTTCTGAGTCTTGGTTTAGATCCATGTCCGTGTCCTTCCAGTTATCTGGCTGCAGTGATTTTGAGGTAGAGGTATCAGTGTCTCCTATTACCTCCCTCATGTCTATGGCAGAGGACTGGAGTTCCTCTTCCTGACTGTATGGGGAATGTTGCGGCCTTGGAGAGGCCCCTCGTGTTCTAGTGGGGCTGCTGGTCCTGTTCAGTCTTGTGTGCCTCAAAGGCTTGATAGGTGGTTCTCTTGCGGCGAGATTGTATTGCCTCTCGGTTCGTCCACCTGGTTCCTTGGAGTGGTTCTGCTAGTAGCCTAGTATTCAGTTGTTGAAGAAGAGGTTGGAGAGACCTGTAATGATAACAGGGACTGTGGGTTGAGTAAAGGTTATGTTCGTTGGGGAGGTTCAGCTGGCGCCAGCAACACAGGCTCCAGTAACTCTTTTAAAATTGGTTCCACAGGCGCTTCCCGCGGCGAATATTGGTCTTCCTCGGAGGACTGGGGCGAGTATCGCTGTTCAAATTCTGAATCAGTATGGTGCTCCAGTATCTGGTCTGGTAGAATTGACAAGACCAGAGATGGGGCTGGACTGTCAGATATCCTTAAGCACGGCTCCTTGTTGACCCGTTGTGAAGAGAATATTTCTTCCTATCAATGTGTCTCTCAGGGGTACAAAAGGACAGACTGAGAGACTAATTGATCGGAAGATGATGATGTAGAGTCGTTGGTATCGGGAGAGTTGTGCGGACCTCAGGCTTCACGACAGAAGAGACATCCAGTAACCTTCCAACAACTGCAGAAGACGATAACTGATTAACAACCACATATACCCTCTCTCTGATAAGGACAAATATTGCTAAACCCCAACAGGTAATTTACCTTCCAACAACTTGCATGAGACAGGCTTGACCCAGAAGCATTTCACATGAGACATCCTCTAGACTGTTGGATTCTGGAGACCATAAGGAAGAAAACAAGCAATCAGTACCAGATAGCGAGAAACAGAGAATGGTAAGGAAGGTAAGGTATCTTACCCTGGTTCTCTAGAGGTTGTCGTTTCCGATGTATCCCCTTCCAGTCTTCCCGTTGCATACGTGTGTAGTTAATCCTCCGCTGGTCCAGACGGCACGAAGGATTAGAGGCAGTCTTTAATCCATCACCCAGCCTATTCCCGCCGGCACAAGGACGCCTATGGGGTGCTCAGGAAGTCTCTAGTCCAGCACCAAGCCTATTCCCGCCGGCACGAGGACGCCTATGAGGCCTAAGACTACCCAGGAAGGGAGGACAGGAAAGCAGAGGAAGGGGAAAAAGAAGGAACAATAGGGAAAAAAGGCAGGAGGTCTCCCAACCTCCCAGGTCCAAACTCTACTTAATCAAAATCACTAGGCAAGAATATCCAAGAACAATCCGAGGTCAATAATCCGAGACAAATAAGGGCAATCCGAGAGCGTATCCAAAAGACGTAATCCAAGGTCAAAAACAAACAGCAAAATCCAAGCAAGAGAAAAGCCACTGCCAAGAAACGATCAGAAGCAGCGAGTAACTGGCGCCGGATAGTTAAGTACCCAAACTACCGGCAACAAGACGATCACATGACCCAGTGCGTGCGCTATCAGGTGGAAGACTACGCACCCACTGACGTAACCTCCAAGGCATCTTCCACGCAAAGCGTCGGAACCGCAGTTTCCGACGAACACGACTGCACCGAGCCACACGTGGAGAACCCGACTCCGCCCCCTGTCCGTCATTCGATCGTAAAAGACGCTTCTGTCTACGGGGGGACAGAGTAACTGGGGGGGTACCACGAGACCTGAAGCGTTTTCTGACAGTATCCTCCCCCAAAGAAACCCCATGCCCCCGAGAGGCCAGAAACTGGGAGACCAATAACGGAGCATGCACATTTCTCTCTGGTTCCCATGTCCGATCTTCCGGACCGTATCCTTTCCAGTCCACCAGAAAATATCTGGTACCACGAGAAATTCTAGAATCAAGAATAGCATTGACTTCATATTCTTCCACCCCTTGAACCAAGACTGGGGACGGAGGAGCAACTATCCTGGTACAATCGACACAAGGTTTAATCATGGATACATGAAAAACAGGATGTATCTTCCAAGAACACGGTAAATCTAACCTGACAACCAATGGACTCAAGACATCCTTGACAACATAAGGACCGACAAAACGTGGTATTAGACACCGACGCCCTGGAATACGTAAATTCTTGGTGGAAAGCCATACCCGCGAACCTGGAACGTAAACAGGTGAAGGACGGCGATTCCGATCAGCATATTTTTTGGCCTGCTCTTGGGCTTGTACTAGATGTTCCGAAACCCTGGCATGGACTAAAGACAGATCTTTAATGCAAGATTGCACTGCCGGGCAATCTTCAGGAAGTTGCCAATCAAGGGGGAGAGTGCGTGGATGTTGCCCATATAGGGCAAAAAACGGAGATGTTCCCGTAGACGAATGGCTGGAATTATTATATGCAAATTCCGCTAACGGAAGAACGGCTAACCAGGATTCTTGATACTGAAGGATGAGACACCTGAGGTACTGCTCCATCGTCGCGTTAACCCGCTCAGTTTGACCATCCGTCTGCGGATGGAACGCTGTGGAGCAACGTTCATCAACACCCAACGCGGACATAAGATGCCTCCAAAAACGTGACGTAAACTGGGACCCCCTGTCAGAAACCACAATTTCCGGCAACCCAAAGACCCGAAAGACGTGTCGTAAGAACAATTCAGCCAGCTTGGAAGCGGAAGGCAGACCTTGGCAAGGGATGAATAAAGACATTTTCGTAAAACTGTCCACCACCACCCATACGGTATCAAAACCATCGACCAAAGGTAACTCCACTACAAAATCCATCGTAATCATAGCCCATGGTCTCGCCGGTACTGGCAATGGCTGAAGCAACCCCATAGGTTTCCCAGAATGGGATTTACATTGGGCACAAATGGCGCAAGTCGATATATATTGCGAGACATCCCTTCGCATAGAAGGCCACCAGCACCAACGTTGGAGTAGTTCGAGAGTTTTCTGTGAACCCGGATGAGCGGCAATAGCAGCATCATGACACAAGGCAATAGCTGCACACCGGGTCTCCTGATCAGGCATAAAAACACGACCTTGGACATACGGTAAACCATGCACAACATCCATGTTGTAATCTGCCAATTCCGCAGGACCTTTATCAACCCAGGTTTTGAGCGTCGACTTCAAAGGAGGCTGTAAAACACAACTACAAACCACCTGTGTTGGTAACAACAACGACCCCTCCTGTGGACGTGAAACACAATCCCCAAAACTTCTGGACAGAGCGTCAGCTTTGGAATGTAGAACACCTGGCCGATAAGTCAACGTAAAGTTGTACATAGAAAAGAACTCATGCCAGCGGGCATGTCTCGCAGTAGTGCAAGTCAAGGACTGTAAGGCCAACAAGTTTCTGTGGTCAGTATATACCTGGACTGGTACTTTAGTACCAAGTAGATGGTGTCGCCAGACCGTAAATGCGTCCCTAATAGCCAATAATTCTCGTTCAGTAACAGTATAATTCCGCTCATAGGGCGTTAACTTACGTGAATGATAAGCGACTGGATGTAACTCCCCAGTATCAGCACAAGACTGAGACAAAATAGCTCCTACCGCAACATCAGAGGCATCTGCTTCGACAAAGAAAGGATATTCGGCATTAGGATGCAACAAGACAGGAGCAGTAGTGAACGCAGCCTTTAAGAAATCAAACGCAGTTTGAGCGCTATCATTCCACAAATATGGTTTCTTGCTGCTGGTCAATTCGGTGAGAGGTGCAGAAATAGTGGAGAACTGTCTAATGAACCGCCGATAGAAGTTGGAAAACCCCAAAAACGACTGCAACTCCTTCCTGGTAGTAGGTATCGGCCAGTTCAAAACGGCTTTCACCTTACTGCTACTCATCTGCACTCCCTTATTAGTGATGTCGTATCCCAAGAACTCGACATGAGTTGTATGGAACACACATTTTTCCAACTTGACAAAGAGATGATGATCACGCAAGCGTTGTAAAACTTCCGAAACATGGCGCACATGGTATTCCATAGATGGGGAGTAGACGAGTATGTCATCCAGGTAAACGATAACAAACCTGTCGATCATGTCTCGGAGAACATCATTGATGAAATTCTGAAAAGTAGCCGGAGCATTACATAGCCCGAACGGCATTACCAAATACTCGAACAAACCATATCTGGTCTTGAAGGCGGTTTTCCATTCGTCCCCACGCCGTATCCTGACTAAGTTGTAGGCTCCCCTAAGGTCCAATTTAGTAAAGAATTCTGAAGACCCTAACTGATCTAGTAAGACCGAGATTAAGGGAATCGGGTACTGATTTCTGATAGTACCTGCATTTAGCTCTCGGTAGTCAATACAGGGTCTTAATTCACCCTCCTTCTTGGGTACAAAGAATAATGGAGAAGCAAATGGAGAATGGGATGGTCGAATAAAACCCAACTCTAAGGCTTTATCCAGATATTCTTTAAGGACGACGTCTTCTTTTTGGGTAAGGGAATAAATGCGTCCTGATGGTACCTTGGCATTTGGTATAAGATCGATTGGACAATCGTATGGCCGATGCGGTGGCAGATTTTCAGCTTTCCCTTTATCAAAAACATCCGTATAACTTGTATACTCGACAGGCAATACGATGCTAGCAACTGCTCCAATAGTGACCACAGAATCCAACAAAGCCCGACTAGGAGCTGCAGACATAGACCCCGCTGGATTGCATGACTGAAGACATTGCTGAGAGTTGAAGGTAATAGCCCCGGTTCCCCAGTTAATGACCGGATTGTGGAGCTTAAGCCACGGTAAACCCAGAATCAGTTTGTATTGGGGTGCCATAATGACGTCAAACGTGATGGTTTCTGTATGCTCAATCCCAATAGTTAACTGCAAAGGTATAGTATGCTCTGTAACAAGCCCAGACAGAAGGGTAGAACCATCAACGGCATTCACCACCTCTGGAACATCCTTTGGCAAGAGGGGAATACCCCACTTCTGAACATATTGGGCATCAATGTAGTTACCAGTAGCCCCTGAGTCTAGGACCGCTTCAGCACTCCAGGGCGCGACCTGATCATAACTGAGAGAAATGTCTACATAAAAGGGCATAGACAACAAGGAACCCTGCATGGGAGAGCTCGGAGTAGGGGTTCCTTCTACTGCCGGGCTTTGGCGTTTCCCGACTTGCGGGGTCTTTTTGGACAAGAACTAAGTAGATGATTAGCGGAACCGCAATAAAAGCACAAATTGTTCCGTCTGCGATTTTCTCTTTCCTCAGCAGATAACGGGCCCCTAACTGCCCCGATCTGCATAGGCTCATCTACACCAGAAACAGGAACTGAAGAAACGGCAGGATTAACCGGGTTTACTCTCCTCTCCCCTTTTCTTTCAGCCCGTCGGGCATCAATCTGGAGTACTAAATCCAAGAAATCGGGAAAGGACGTAGGAACCACCGGAACCGTGGCTACGGTATCCTTCAATGAGTCAGACAAACCTTTATAGAATAAGGCTGCCTTCTTATCTTCCGGCCAACCGGTTTCAGCAACCAACTGGTTAAATTTAGCCAAGTAAGACAATAAAGAAGCATCCCCCTGACGGAGATTTAACAATTCCAAATCAGTGGCCTGAGTTTTATAACGAGTATCAAATACCCTTGTCATAGCACTAATCAATGCATCACAATCAAACAATAATGGACTGCCCTGCTCCAACAAAGGGTTCGCCCAAACAGCGGCCATACCGCCCAGATTCGATAACACAAAGGCCGCTTTTGTAGTTGCATCAGGAAACGAGGTAGGCCGACACAAAAAATGTAACCTACATTGGTTAATAAAGGTCCGAAAAGATTTAGGATCTCCAGTAAACCTTTCCGGGGGAGCAAGCGGGAACTGAGCGGCCATATAAACATGCGTAGAATCTGGTCTGGCTGAAGACCCTGCCTGACCTGGAGCAGAAGCGGAGGCCAACGACGGTGATCCTGTAACCACTTCCCTGATACCAGCCTGCATTTCATCAATGCGCCGATGGGTATCAGCCTGAGCTGCCGACATATCGGCACGTAGGTCGGCCACTAATTGCACCATAACGGCCAACGGGTCATTAGCAACATCCATGATAAGGGCTTCTGATTCTGTCAGATATCCTTAAGCACGGCTCCTTGTTGACCCGTTGTGAAGAGAATATTTCTTCCTATCAATGTGTCTCTCAGGGGTACAAAAGGACAGACTGAGAGACTAATTGATCGGAAGATGATGATGTAGAGTCGTTGGTATCGGGAGAGTTGTGCGGACCTCAGGCTTCACGACAGAAGAGACATCCAGTAACCTTCCAACAACTGCAGAAGACGATAACTGATTAACAACCACATATACCCTCTCTCTGATAAGGACAAATATTGCTAAACCCCAACAGGTAATTTACCTTCCAACAACTTGCATGAGACAGGCTTGACCCAGAAGCATTTCACATGAGACATCCTCTAGACTGTTGGATTCTGGAGACCATAAGGAAGAAAACAAGCAATCAGTACCAGATAGCGAGAAACAGAGAATGGTAAGGAAGGTAAGGTATCTTACCCTGGTTCTCTAGAGGTTGTCGTTTCCGATGTATCCCCTTCCAGTCTTCCCGTTGCATACGTGTGTAGTTAATCCTCCGCTGGTCCAGACGGCACGAAGGATTAGAGGCAGTCTTTAATCCATCACCCAGCCTATTCCCGCCGGCACAAGGACGCCTATGGGGTGCTCAGGAAGTCTCTAGTCCAGCACCAAGCCTATTCCCGCCGGCACGAGGACGCCTATGAGGCCTAAGACTACCCAGGAAGGGAGGACAGGAAAGCAGAGGAAGGGGAAAAAGAAGGAACAATAGGGAAAAAAGGCAGGAGGTCTCCCAACCTCCCAGGTCCAAACTCTACTTAATCAAAATCACTAGGCAAGAATATCCAAGAACAATCCGAGGTCAATAATCCGAGACAAATAAGGGCAATCCGAGAGCGTATCCAAAAGACGTAATCCAAGGTCAAAAACAAACAGCAAAATCCAAGCAAGAGAAAAGCCACTGCCAAGAAACGATCAGAAGCAGCGAGTAACTGGCGCCGGATAGTTAAGTACCCAAACTACCGGCAACAAGACGATCACATGACCCAGTGCGTGCGCTATCAGGTGGAAGACTACGCACCCACTGACGTAACCTCCAAGGCATCTTCCACGCAAAGCGTCGGAACCGCAGTTTCCGACGAACACGACTGCACCGAGCCACACGTGGAGAACCCGACTCCGCCCCCTGTCCGTCATTCGATCGTAAAAGACGCTTCTGTCTACGGGGGGACAGAGTAACTGGGGGGGTACCACGAGACCTGAAGCGTTTTCTGACATGGACCTTTGGACGCTATAGGTTGATCAGCGTCTACCTTGGGTGAATGAGGTGGTGATGGATCCCCACGTCCTGCTATTATGGCCTGGTCTTCCATGACATTGGGCGAGTGTAGGGGCCTGAGAGTTAGCTTAATAAGGAACAAGTTACTTACCTGTAACTGTTGTTCTCCAGCATGGGTCTGGCATGGATTCACATGCTCATGAATATTCCCCGTCGTCAGGCTGGGAATCCTCGGTAAAGAAAAAACCAGTATCAGTTTCGTTTCTGATCTGTCTTTCGTAGTAATATCCAATCACTGGTCTCTGCGTCATACTGACCACAGCCAATGACTGCCCTCTACCTAAGCACCGCCTCTGGCAGCCATCTTCAGATTTGGAAGCACGTGAAGTGGCAGTATGACCAAGTGAAGAGCCGCAGAGGGGTAGGCGGGAGGGTTCGCATGTGAATCCATGCCAGACCCATGCTGGAGAACAACAGTTACAGGTAAGTAACTTGTTCCTTCTCCAGCATGGGGTCTGGCATGGATTCACATGCTCATGAATAACGAATACATAGCAGTACACACATGCACAACCACGGGAGGTGGCAAAGGCTCAACATTAAGCATTATATCAAACTCAACATTAAGCATCTTACCTCCTCACCAGGCTCACCTCAGGCGAACAGGTTGCGCAGCACTGCTTGGCCGACCCTGGACTCCTCACTGGAATCCCGATCGACGCAGTAGAATTTCGTGAAGGTGTGCGTCGACCTCCACGTAGCAGCCCTGCATATGTCCAGCAGGGGCATACCAGAAAGGAACGCCGTGGTAGCTGCGATCGCTCTGGTGGAATGGGCTCTCGGACGGCCAGGCAGCGGTCGGTTTGCCAACCGATGACAGTACATGATACAGCCGGAGAGCGATCTGGAAATGGAAGCCTTCAAGAGAGCCTTCCCCTGATTGACAGGTCCAAAGTTCACAAAGAGTTGTGACGTCTTCCGAAAACACTTCGTGCGGTCCACGTAGAACTTCAGCGCTCTAGCCACATCCAGCGAGTGCAAAGTCCTCTCAGCCGGCGACGAAGGAGACGGGAAGAACACAGGCAACACCAAGGGTTCGTTGAGATGAAAGTCCGACGGTACCTTGGGCATGAAGGAGGGGTGCGTCCTGAGCACTACCCTCGTGTTGTGAAAAGTCAAGTACGGGGCCTTGCAGGAAAGGGCCTGGAGCTCTCCCACCCGTCGTGCGGAGGTGATGGCCACAAGAAACGCTGTTTTCCACGACAGAAACTTCAACGGGGCCGAGTGCAGAGGCTCGAACGGAGGTCCCATGAGCTTGGTCAGCACCACGTTGAGCTCCCACGCCGGGGCCGGTGCCTTCACCGGCGGGAACGATCTGAACAGTCCCTTCATGAACTCTTTCACCAGACGATGAGACCACAGGGACGTCCGGCCCGTGGTTCTGGTGTATCGGGAGATCGCAGCAAGATGAATCTTGATGGACGCGTGTGCCAGTCCAGCTTTGGCCAGCGTCAGCAGGTACGGCAGTACCTGGGGAGCCGTAATCCGTAGAGGGTTAATCTTCTGTGCGTGGCACCAGACAGAGAACCTCTTCCATTTGTGTCCGTAGCATTTAAGAGTCGAGGACGCCCTGGCCTTTGCAAGAACCTCTCTGCAGTCGGCCGGTATGTCGTATCCTCCAAACTCTAGCGCTGCAGGAGCCAGGCCTGCAAGTTCAGCGACTTCGGGTCGTGGTGGAGGATGGTGCCTCCTTCCCTGGAGAGCAGATCCGCGTCCACCGGCAGCTTGATTGGCGGGGACGCTGACAAGTCCAGAAGGTCCGGGAACCATATCTGCCTCGGCCACGCAGGTGCGACGAGGATCATCCTGCACCGTGACCTCTTGAACTGGTTGACGAGCCGGATTAGCAGTGGCAAAGGAGGGAACGCATAGAGGAACAGGCCCTCCCAGGGGAACGAGAAAGCATCGCCCATGCTCCTCGCCTGGGGAAACCTGCTGGCGAACCTCCGGCACTTGGAGTTTGTCGCCGTCGCGAACAGGTCGATCTGGGGTGTGCCCCACCGTCGGAAGAGGCGATCCACTAGATCCTGCCGTAGTTCCCACTCGTGGCACGAGCGCAGCTCCCTGCTGAGTGAGTCGGCGATGGTGTTTTTTTATCCCTGCCAGATGAAACGGCACCAGAAACATCCTTTGGGCGACTGCCCAATGCCACAGGTCCTGCGCCTCCTTGGACAGTGCTGGGGACCTGGTTCCACCCTGTTTCCTGATGTAAAACATGGTGGTGGTGTTGTCGGTGAAGATCCTCACCACCTTGCCCTTGAGGGACGGAAGGAAGGACCTGAGGGCCCAGAACACTGCACGGAGCTCCAGGACGTTGATATGGAGGGACTTCTCCGTCGGGAGCCAGAGGCCTCTCGCGTGCAGATTCTCGGTGTGCGCTCCCCACCCTTCCAGGGAGGCATCCGTGGTCACTGTCTCCTGGTGGTCTGGGGTCTGGAAGTCCATGCCCGCCGTCAGATGCGCGCGGGTGCCCCACCACCGGACCGCTCGGCGGAAACTCTCGTCGAGTGTGATCCTCTCCTCGAAGCCGCCCATCGTTTGGATCCAGCGCGCGTCCAGGAACTCCTGCAAAGGGCGCATCCGGAGCCTGCACATGGGAATGAGGTAGATGCAAGAGGACATCATTCCGAGGAGGGACTTGATGGACCTCACCTTGGCCGCGTCGGAAACCAACATCCGCTGTACCTTGCCTAGGATGGACCTGGTCCTTTCCTCCGACGGGGAGGCCAGAAGGGACACTGTGTCGAGCTTCGCTCCCAGAAACAGTGCGTTTTGCGCGGGTACCAGGTGGGACTTGGCGTAGTTCACGGAGAATCCCAGGTCCGTGAGAAGTTGGACGGTCCTTGCCGTGTGCTCCACGGCGAGCTCCCTCGTCTTGGCTCGGATGAGCCAGTCGTCCAGGTAGGGGTAGACGTGGATCCCCTCGCGGCGCAGCTGCGCCGCCACCGGTGCAAGGCACTTGGTAAATACCCTGGGTGCTGACCGTAGTCCGAAGGGGAGGGCTTTGAACTGGTAGTGACGCCCTTGGACCACAAACCTGAGGAATTTTCGGTGCCCCTTTAGGATGGGAATATGGAAGTAGGCATCCTCCAAATCCAACAACGACAGGAAGTCTCCTTCCTCCAGCTGACCCAGGACGTGCTGGAGGGTGACCATCCGGAACTTCTGTGCCTTGATGAACTTGTTCAGACGTCGCAGGTCTAGGATGGGGCGCCATCCTCCCGTCTTCTTCTTCACGAGGAAGTATCTCGAATAAACTCCGGAGCCCCGAAGCCTCTTTGGGATGAGTTCGATGGCGCCCTTCCTGAGCAACGCCTTTACCTCCAGGAGAAGCTGAGGGACGTGAAGCTCTCTCCTGGCCACGTGGGGGACGCGCGGGCACCTTCTTTGAAACTCGAGCGCGTGGCCCCGGGCCAAGGCGTCCAGCACCTAACGGTCGGTGGAGATGGACTCCCACACGCTGACGAAGCTCGCCAGCCGGCCTCCCACCGGGGTACTTCGGTGGGGGCCCGACCCCACGGCCGGTTCAATCCTGTTTCGACGAGGCTTTGCCGCCTTGACCTCCTTGGCGACGACGGCGGGGTCCTCCAGACTTGCCTCGTCCTCTGTAGGCCTCTTGAGACGACGAGCGGGCCGCTTGACGGTAGGTAGAGAAACCGCCGCCGGAACCTTTGGAGGCGCCCTTGCCTCCGCTGCTCCGAAAGGGCGTCCGTCGTTGCTGTAGAACACCAAGGGCCCGGGCCGTCTCAGTGTCCGCTTTAATGGCCTGAAGGGAATCGTCCATTGTTTTCCCAAACAGGTTGTTCCCATCGAACGGCATGTCCAAGACTCTGGTCCGTACGTCTTGACGGAAGTCCGTAGCCTTGAGCCATCCACGCCGCCTAAGGCACACGCCGTTGCCCAACTGGCGAAACCCAGTGTCGGCGATGTCCGTCGCAATAGTGATGGCGTGGTCCAACGCCACCTCACCTTCCTGTGGGATCTCCAGGGCGTCCGCCCTCTTGTCGTCTGGTAGGAAGTCCAGCAGGGGAGCCAGTTTGTACCATAGCTCCCTGTCGTAGCGGGCCACGATAGCCAAGGCGTTGGCCGCTTTAATCGTCGTCGCTGCAGACGAGATGACCCTGCGTCCCATAGCGTCCAATTTCTTTCCCTCGCCGTCCGGTGGGGAAGTCGAAGTGGAGGCCGCACCCCCCCCGCTTTCTTCCTGGCCCCCGCGGAGACGACGGAGTCCGGGGTAGGCTGCGCCCGGAGGCACAGGGGGGCCGCGTCCGGGACCCGGTACTTCTTTTCGTACCGGTCTCTTCTAGCTGGCGTCGTGGAAGGGTTCTTGAGGAGGGCGAGGCCCTCATCCCAAATGTCGTCCAGTAGAGGCACCGCGAGGACCGCCTCGCGCCGTTGATAAAGGAATCCTTCCTTTTTCTTCTCCTCAGGGCAGAGTTGGAAAAGCTCAGATGCCCTGGCGATCATGGAGTGGAACGATCCAATCTCGTCGGGCGGAGAGGCCCTGTTGTGAGGTGACGACGGGAGATCCTCGTCGTATACCTCGTCGTCCGTACCCGTCGCTGCCGTGTCAGTCCCCGTATCATCCCCTCGGGTGGACGGGGAGGAGGGCTGGACGGATCGCGACGGCTGAAAAGGAGGTGGAGGGTGAATCCTTCTTTTCTTGGGAGGGGGAACACCCGAAGGTCCCGGTTCAGGATCCCCCGACGGGAGAGGCTCCTCCGTCGGCAACGGTAGTCTCGTCCTTATCTCTGAGCATAAGGACTGTATAGCCAACAAAATGGCCGCAGAGTTGACTTGCGGCGCTGGCAGAGGGGAATCCGACGGGCGATCAGGGGCCCCGTCGGCACCCTCGACGCTGTCGTCACCTGCGTCGGGCTCCATCCCGACGGGCCGGTCTTCTTCCACGCCAAGGCCGTGGCTTAAGACCTCGATCAGCTCTTGAAGCCGAATCTACGACGACGCCCTGCCCCCCCTTTTTATTCCCCGCCGGGGATTTCACGGCGGTCCTATCGATGGGCACAAAAGAGGACTCCCTCCGAGGTGGCAGGGAGACTCTGAGCCCCGAGGTCGCCACCACTGGTGTAGCCTGCACAGGCTGAGCCAGGGCCGCCGCGACAGTATCGATAGAGGGCTTGGCCGGATGGATTAAGGCCTTCACCACCTTAGGTGCGCTCACCGCCTTATCCTTGAGGGGGGGGACACTGCCTCGCTCCACCTCCGATGGGGCCTTCGAGCTCGACCGGGGCTTCTCCAGGAGCTTCGCCGGGTGCTCGCCCTTCCTCTTACCTGACCCAGAGCGTTGGCTCGTGGCTGAAGGTGCCGGGGAGGGTGCGCCCTGCCTGGCGCCCGTAGAGCCCGACCGTTCGGCGCTCCCGGTGCCAGCGGACTCGCGGTGCTTGGCCTTGTGTTGGACCCCCGTCGCTGGGGCGTCCTCAAAGGTCTTAGAAGACCGCTCGGATTTCTTCCTCTTCTTCTCGCCTGACGGGCTCTTCCCTTACAGCCAGTTGGCGAGGCGTTGGTGGCGGTCCTTCATGGTCCGCTCTGACATATTGCCGCAAAACGCACAGTCCTTCTCCACTTGCGTCTTGTCCTCATGTAAGCAGTAGAGACAAAAGGAGTGTTCGTCCTCCTTAAAGACGTTCTGCAGCTGGCATCCAGGGCAGACCCTGAACAGCTTTCCGGGCGTCGAGCTTCCCTTCTCCTGGGCCATGTCCGGGCCTGAGAAGCTTCTGGAGTCCTCCAAAACGTAGCTCGACGAAATCTTCACCCTTGAGGGGCGCAGACGAATCCGACACGGGTCCCCGTTGATCGGATGGGGAGTCGGTGGAGCTTGAGGCTCTTTTGACCGGAAAAAACGAAGTTTTGAGAAAAAAACGTGAAAAATTAGCACTAACGCTCGAGAGCAATAGCACGAGGATCCCAACACATGAACGTGCGGTAAAAATCTGAAGATGGCTGCCAGAGGCGGTGCTTAGGTAGAGGGCAGTCATTGGCTGTGGTCAGTATGACGCAGAGACCAGTGATTGGATATTACTACGAAAAGCAGATCAGAAACGAAACTGATACTGGTTTTTTCTTTACCGAGGATTCCCAGCCTGACGACGGGGAATATTCATGAGCATGTGAATCCATGCCAGACCCCATGCTGGAGAACTATTGGGCCTTGTTGTACAAGTGTAGAGTCCTCTATTGGCTCTTGTTCCTTTCTATCTGGCATATATTTGTCTCCAGATTTATGTTTGTGCTTTAAATTTTCCAATTTTCCTTCAGTTTTCCTGATTTTTGATATTTTCTTTGTGCCCGTGGGCAAAGACACTAAGCTCCTTTTATCGCCCTCCCCCTCATCCCCTGTTGACGGTGCAGACAGTCATGGTGCTGGTGACTTTCTGTGTACCATCAATGTTGCCATCAACGTTGTCTGGCTTTCCGTGGATGTTACCGTCGAAAGGGAAAGCAGTCAACACTATCGACAAGGTCTTTGAGGGCATGGTTGTCGTCAACGGGTGTGTAGACAATGTCCTCGACAATGGTTTGATGGCTGTCGCGACAATGACGAGGCTGACAACAATGGTTTGATGGCTGTCGATGATTGTGTCGTCGACCACCGGGGAAACTGGGCTTTTATGGGGGAAGTCCTGACAGCAATAGGACTGGGGGAGATGGCGGCAGTGTATCGGGGCCCTGTACTCGAAAGCAACAGCCAGGGTGGTAGTGGTTAATGGGAACATGCCACAGGTATTCCCATTACATCGAGGCACCAGACAGGGATGACCTCTGCCTCCCCTGCTCTATGCATTGGTGATGGAACCGTGGGCCAGAGGAGTGCAGAAGGTGGAGGGGATCAAGGGAGTGACGGTTGGGGGCCATATGCATAAGATGAGTCTCTTTACAGACGATGTCCTGCTCTACATTACAGACCCATGTTCCTCAATGCCACACCTGATGGAGGGCCTGGAGCAATATGGAAAATTAACAGGCTTTAAGGTCAACTATAAATCAGTGGCAATGCTGGCTGGAGGGGTGTCAGAAATAGTGAGAAACTACACAAGAGAACTTCCGTTCCGGCTGCAAGATGAACATTTTCGACATCTGGGAATACAGCTGTATAAGTAAGCAGGGGATCTCTATGCAGGGAACTACCTACTGCTAAGGTTAACAGTACGCAATGACGTGGAACGGTGGAGTAGACTGGATGGCTCGTCTTAATTGCCTAAAAATGGTCGTCCTACCTAAATTCCTGTTCCTGTTTCAGATGCTCCCGGTGGTGGTCCTGAAATCCCTGTATGAGGTTGTCCCGGTGGTTCTGCTGACATTTTTGTGGGCAGGGGCCAAACACTGGATCGCATACAAGACACTGATCCTTCCAAAGGAGGAGGGAGGGGTGGGTTTCCCAGATATTCTGACCTACTACAAAGAGGCCCAGCTGCGGGTGCTGGTGAATCACCTAGACCCGGTGTCGGAAAAACAATGGGTACCGCTGGATAATGAGGTCCTGTCACCCGTCTCCGTGGGGGAGCGATTATGGGATCCCCCTTCCCAAATTCTGAAGATGGTGCTACGCCATCTCGTCCTGGAAGTTTTATGGACAATCTGTCGGGAAAGAGGGGAAAACAGATGGCTGACCGCATGGCCATCGTCCTTGAGCTGCCTTTGGGCACCACCACTGCGAGATAGGATTGTAGAGCCACTAGCCTTCCAACTATGGTACAAAGCAGGGCCATGTAGGGCGGGCCAAATGTGGGAAGAGGGGGCCTTCATCACAATAGAGAGGCTAGCAGAATGCCTGCAGATTGGCACACTGTCCATTATCCGCTATCTGTAGCTGAAGGAAGCTCTACTGGAAGATCGCTAGGGGGAGAACCTGCGGAGGGGGTTGACGGACTTCGAAAAACTCCTGCTCACGAGAACAGGCTCAATGGGCCTCATAGCTAGACTGTATAAAGGGATATTGCTGGCAGAGTCCAGGGTTCCACTCCCAGCCAGGGCTAGATGGGGACCTGATTTGGGAAGAGAGATCGATGATACTCTATGGGCATTAAGGTGCAGGAAAGTGGCAAGTTCGACGGCCTCCTTGCAATATCGGCACCAGGCCCTAAAGATTTTACACAGATGGCATTATCCACCAGTGGTGTAGGCAAAGATGTGCCAGGGGTAAGGCCCAGGCTGTTGGAAATGCGGGAAGATGAATGGGGACTATGGACATATGTGGTGGGGCTGCGGTAGGGAGCAAACATACTGGCGAGAGGTCTTATCATAGATCAAAGGGGTTGAACTCTCCCCATGGTTGCTTCTCTTTGGGGTGACGTTAGAGGCTGACAAGGCGGAAGTAGTGCATATGGTTAAGATAATGTTGGTAGCAGCCAGATGCTGTCTTGCTCAGGTGTGGAAGAAACCGACGATGCCAATTGGAAAGGACTGGGTAGCCAAGGTGCAAGCTATATACAACATGGAGTTTCTTACACACCTGCTTGACGAGTCCCGCACTAATATTGAGAGCCTGTGGATACCTTTCTTTGAAAAGTATGAGCGCTGAGACGCACGGGTGGTAAAGAGCGGGGAAGTGAAAGATGGATGAGGTTGAGGACATCTGGCAGCAGAATATCTGGTCTCACAGTCCCGGGAATGACATGAAAGGGGGAAACCCTAGGGAAACGGAACCCGATCTGGGAATGAAGACAAACTCAGCCAGAGGGCCACAAAACCAGGAATGCTGTCTTGGAGTGGGGAGCCCCTCAAGGGGTAATAGAGGCTGCATGGAGGGAGAGGGATGTATGGAGGTGCAGGGGGGTAGGGGAGACTGAGGGCAAGGGGACGAAGGGTGGGGGAAAGGATTAGGGGGAGTTAATGGAAATGTTTGAATGTTGCCTGAGAGGCAGTTATGGACCTGAGCTTGGGGACTGCATCACATATCGGAGCTTAAAGAGGGGGGTGAACAAGTGGATATTTTGGGGTAATGTGGCAGGGCTCATTCAACAAGTTTGCATTGTTTTTGTTTAAAATGCCAATAGAGTTTAAATTTCAACAAAAGAAAGCCATAACATAACGACTCAAGGACCAAGTCTGCAAGAAGGAGAAAAACACACCCAGCGATGCTGTCAAAAAGCATATAGGGGAACTTCAAGATTGCCGTTGTCGTAACTCTTGAGCTTGCTCTAGCCCCGGGGCCTAGAGCAATAAAGAATTTCACATAAAATCCATCCCAAGGCGGGGAATACGAGGCAACGAGCAGCAGAGCAGGCAGCAACAGCCGTAGTCCGTAGTGCATAGTGCATAATCTCGCAACAGGGATGTCTATGCAGGTGAGTGGAGAGGACTGCGGCATAAGAGGGCTGAGAGGCCTGCAGTCGCGGAGGAGCGAAGCGCGGGACCGCACCCTGAAGGGGAAGCCGCGGAGGAGGCCCGCTTATCCAATTGTCCAACGGTGTAGCCGGGTAGCGCCCAATGTGCAGCGGGGCGGGGGGGCAGGGGAGCCCAGTGCCTCACTGACATGGAGAGCTGGAGGGACGCAGCAGGCTGGCCGGAGCAGTAGAAGGAAAGCAGAGCGGTGGCCTCTGCTCCCCCGTCCTGTGGAGCTGTCAAGGCAGTGTTGGAGAGAAGGAGACCAGGAAAGGAGCTGACGTGGAGTGTGTGAGCAGGAGAGGGGAGGGGGAGGCGATTCGAGACCAGGTACGGGGAGTGGTCAAGGGCAAGGCCCGCGAGAGACACAGGGGGTTGCAGAAGGTGGTGAAGAGGCAATAAGAGGCACCCCCCCGGGACAGAATATAAGTGAGCGACCTAGGGGCCACCTACAGCCGGGGCTGGACCCTGAAACACACTCCTGACCAAATCACTCACAGAGGCTAAAAGGGAGTGGAGGGGGCAGAGGAGACCCCTGACCTGCCAAAAGGAAATACCATATCCTTCTGGAGAGGGCCCTCACACCGAGGCAGTAGGGTGCTTGGGTGGCACAGGGGAGAGCCTGGAGGAAGCTCACCCTGGCCGGACAAAACAACAGGGGTGTAGGAGTGGAGGTCCTGACCGTGGCCAAGAGGAATGGAGCAGCATCCAGACAAATGAAGGTTAGAGGTGATCACCCCTCCCCTGCAGGGGACAGCGGTGAGAAACAAACCAGACACGGATTTAGGAGGAGAATTACTGCCGCCTCTTGTGCCCTTGAGGGGCACGACCAGCCGGGTTCCTTAAGGCGGGGTCCCCCGGCCCCTAAGTTCGAAGGCCGGAATGACTGAACATAAGGGCAAGGACATGCAAAATCCCATAAAGTCTGCGACAAAAGCTTAGGAGGGAATCCTTCAGAGGCTCTGATCCCCCGACTGAGTCAGACCAGGGTCCGGGGGGCTTCAGTCGAGAAGGGAGACCAAGTAATGGCCGAGAAGGATCAACTGGTTAATCAGGAAGTTGTGTGCCAATGCTTTCAGGACTTTGGGGATAAAACTGCGAACATCATACAAACACAGATGACTAGGATGATAGAAGACCTAGCCACTGCTCAGCAGGAGGTAATGGGAGACATTGCAAAGCTGGAGGTTAGGGTGCACTCCACAGAAAATGAGCTCAAGTGGTGGTGGAGGACACAAGAAAGATGGAACAGCTATCATGGGTCACACAGAACCTTGGGATACAGACTGAGGATCTTGAAAATCGGTCAAAGAGATCAAACATTCGCATAAAAGGCATGACGGAGGCGGTGGGTGACAGGGAACTGAGCACAATGGCCAAACAGGTGCCCGCAAACTTGATGGAACTGGAGGGGGACACGGAAATAAATATGGATCGCACACATAGGGTGGGCCCAAGGAGGACTGAGCCAGGAGCAAGACCCAGGCATGTGCTTGTTGCCATGCACAATCATTTTTTTTTTTTTTTTAAACTTTATTTTTGAATTTTGAATACAAACGCACCAACATGGTGCTCTGTCGAAACCATTGGAAAGGGCAAAAGGGAAGAGGGGAAAAGAGGGGGGCATGAGAGGAAATAAAGGGAAGATAGAAGGAAGAGAAATAACACCACTTTACCCAATCCCGAGTTCCCCTTCGAGGCCACCTCCCCTCCCACCCCCACAAAACGAAAAAAAGCCTGAACAGTCTTTCATCAGAGTCTGATCATTTAAAAATTCAGTGGAGTGTTGAGGATCTTAGTTCCATAATCTCCTTTCAGGTACTAGTTGAATCGGAGTCCGAAGATTCATCACAATTTAGCAGGTATGCAATATATGGTGCCCAGATGTGGGGGGGGCGTGCATGCAATGGTATGGTTCTTATAAATTTGCTTTCCACGTCCTGGCAGTATGTTATATCTTTTTTACAGTCTTCGATTTTGGGTAGTGGGCCTCGGCTCAATGATATGGCGATCCTCCTTCGGGCCAGCACCAGGAGAAGGGAAGCTAATTTACGTGCTGCGGGTTGAAGGTATTTAGTGAGACCCAGTAGGGGCCCCAGTGGTAGTTGGGTCACCTGTTCGCCTATGATGTCGGCAATTGTTTGCAAAACCGAGTTCCAGAAACGCCTTATTCCAGGACAGTCCCACGCTAGGTGGAGGAAGTCCGCCTGGGCCGCCGCACATCTATCGTATTGGGGCGACGTTTCTGGGTGAAGCTTGTGTTTCTTAACTGGGGTATAATATGTTTGGTGTATAAAATTGAAGTGTATTAGTTTATAGCGAGTGTTTAGTGCGACCTTTTGAGTTTGACATAGGATATAGGACCAGTCCTCCGTGGGTATCGTCTCCTGAATGGCAGTTTCCCATTTTAGCTGTGTTTTAGGGTTGGGTTTCCCAATATCAGCCACCAGGGATTTATATAGCAACGAGACTAACCTCCCCTCCCCCTGCGCCTGAATCGTGTTATGCAATAACTCCCATGTAGGGGGTTGTTTGGGAAATGAGGGGAATATTTTGTGTAAGGTGTGGCGTAGTCTAAAGTAAAGGAATACATCCAGGGAAGTGTCTCCGCCCCTATCTTTGGCCATTTGTGGGGTTAAAAAGGTGCCCTCTAGGAACAGGTCTCCGAAGGAGTGGACATCTACCTTGTCAGCCCATATCAGGAATACTTTCTCATTCGTGAGGGGGACGCCCGGTATAAATCTGATAGGCAAAAGCGGGGAGAATCTTACATCTACACCGTATTTGGCCGCCATCTTTTTCCAGATTGCGTATGTAGACGAGACTGTGTTGAGCGTGCTGTATGGAACTGGGATCTGACTTATGATGACGGCCCTTAGCAAGTCGGGCGAGGCCAGGGCTCGTTCCACCTCCACGTGTGGGCGAACAAAGTGAGTCATATACCAGAAGCCCAGGAAGTGGGCCTGGGCCGCCCAATAGTATTTTTCTATGTCTGGGAGCGCTAGACCTCCTTTCGACGTCGGTAGAACTAGTGTGTTGTACGCGACACGAGCCGGTTTACCCGCCCATATTAGCTCTAGGACTGCCGACTTGACTTTCTGGAGAAAGGATTTTGGGAGGAGTAGTGGGATGTTTATGAATAGATACAGAAGCTTAGGAAGAACCACCATTTTAGTCAAGGACGTTCTACCTCAAACCGTTAGTGGTAGCGATTTCCACCTGTCTATGCATTCCTGCAGGGAGTTTAACGTGGCACAATAATTATCTTTATAGATCTCATGATGGTTACGTGACATAGCGCACCTTTGAGTGCTCCCATTTAAAACCATGATCATCAATAAATTCAGTTGTATTGGGAGTCAAGGGGAATACTACCGATTTGGAGTGATTAATTTTGAGACCTGACATTTGGCCAAATCTTATCACTTCGCACATTACAGGGTTAAGATTCTCTTGGGGGTCACTGACGAACAATACGTCGTCATCAGCGTAAAGAGAGACAATCAATCTGTGGGGGCCCAGTTTAATACCTCGGTGCAGGTGGTTTTCTCGAAATCTCGATGCCAGGGGTTCCATGATAAGGGCGAATATCAGGGCCGAAAGCGGGCAACCTTGTCGTGTTCCCCGCTCTAATGATATGCTTGTGGATCTAGTGTTTCCTAGAGTGACATATGACCGTGGGTCGTTATATAGCAGAGATACTAACTTGATAAAGAAACTGCCGAAGCCCATTTGCCTAAGCGCCGCCATCATGAATGGCCATTCTACAGAGTCAAACGCCTTCTCGGCGTCGAGCATTACCGCAATTGCTTGTAGTGTTGGATCTACGGCCTCGATGACCCCGAACAGTCTCCTGATGCCGTATGTGGTGCTGCGACCTGGAATGAATCCGGCTTGGTCTCCAATCACCAGAGCCGGCATGAGCCTTGATGTGAGTATTTTGGCTAGGATTTTATTGTCCATGTTGATTAAGGAGATCGGCCTGTAGGATGCACAGTCATCTGCGGGTTTGCCGGCTTTGTGCAGCACCATAACATTGGCTTCGCGCAGCGTGGGGGGAAGGCTTCCACGTTCGATTGCTTCTTCATAAACGCGAAGCAGGAGTGGGGCGAGGATGGACGCGTGGGCTTTGTAGAACTCTCCAATGAGCCCATCTGGGCCTGGTGCTTTCGAGTTTGGGAGGGATTTTATTGCTTCCAGAATTTGCTTCTCCATCAGCGGTGTATTCAGAGGTTCTCGCAGGTCTGCCTCCACCCAGTATAACTGGGTGTCGTCGAGATACTCTTGTATAGCTTTGGGATCTGAGATACCTGTGGAGCTGTACAGTTTCTGATAGAAATTCCGAAATGTGAGAGCAATGTCCTCCTCCGTGTACACTCGCTGCCCTTGATCGTCTTTAACGCATTCAACTCGAGTCGGGGTTCTGTCCATCGACAGCAGCCGGGCTAACAAAGCGCCTCCTTTCTGTCCTTCCCCCATATTGTCGGACCTGGCGACCGCAACCCAAGAATTTTATCTCTCGTTCGGCTGTTTCCTTGAACTTCAGAAGTTCTTCCTTTAGTTTGGCTTGGGTGTGCGGGTTTGGGGTCGTGAGGGGTCGCAGCTCTAGTGTCTTCAGACGTTGTTCACTGTCCGATAGCTCTTTGCGTATCTGTTTTAATATGCCATTTTCTTTGGCTAGGCATATGCCACGGATGAAGCACTTTAGAGCTTCCCAGATGGTACCGGGCGAGTCAACAGAGCCTTCGTTTGTCTTGATAAAGGCCATTATTTCTTTGCGCAGTTCATCTGCGAAAACTGCATCGGCAAGTGTGCCTGGTTTGAATCTCCAATTAAGGCTGGGAACTGCTGTGTTCGCTAGGGAGACTTCGAGAGTGACCATGGAAATTTGACTCATCCCCCATTCGAATGGGCTGTGGGTGGACGCCAAGATGTAATCAATCCGGGAGCTGGTGTTGTGGACGGCGGAGTAAAATGTGTGGTCCTTCGCGTCTCGGTTGTGGTGCCTCCAGGTGTCGGATAGGCCAAAAGTCTGGCAGATCTCCCGAACTTGAGCGCTGGCTTTGGACAGATTCCCCGCTGTGTTGTGGGATTTATCGAGTCTGGGATCAATTGGTGTGTTAAGGTCCGCTCCCCATATAATGGTTGCTGCGTTGGTCTTTCCTAGTTGGGACATCACCCAGTTAAAGTTGTTTGGGCTGTCAGTATTTGGTGCGTAGGAGTTCACAATTATTACTTCCTTGCCTGCGATTATCCCCCTCACCAGCAGAGCTCTCCCCCCAGAGTCTTTCTGCGAGTCAATTACACTAAAGTTCGTTCTCCTGTATATTAAGATTGCGACTCCCCTGGCATAGGAAGAGTACGATGAGAAATACCTGTGACAGCCCCAGGATTTGGCCCAGTGCAGTTCCGACTGTGGCAAGAAGTGGGTTTCCTGCAGTATGCGGAGGTACTGGAAGATTCTCCTTGCCATCGCTGGCTGGTTGCCCCCACGGATGTTCCAAGTGGCGACTTTAAGTGTTGGCACTGTCATCAGAGAGATCTGGTACGTTCATGTTTGACAGGTCTGGATATTGCGACTGATGGCTTGATCCGTATCAGTGACTGGAGGACTTGGCTTCTGATCGGACTGCTTTGTGTAGCGTGATTGTTGTGCAATGGGAGTGCGGGGTATAAGGCGGCCATACTGAACTCGTATCCCTCCCTTGAGTGGGCAACCCCCAACTGGCCCACGACGAACAGTCCCTAATAAAACAAACTGTCAACATTGCTGTGCAAGGGGCGCTGGTAGCCCTCCAAGAGAAGGTTTGCACCCTCCCACTGTTACGCTTTTATTTCGGGATGGTGAATTTATTGCGTCGATAGAAAATGGAAGCCTTTGATTAGTTTTTGCATCCAGAGGTTACGTTATGACGGGTCTCTTCTTGGTCGGTGTCCCCTTTGTGGGAGATCATTATTTTGGGCTGGTCTGCAGCCAACGCGATCCAGGTAGTCGCTTGTTTCTTCAGGCGTGCTAAAAAACAGAGTTTTTCCCTCGAATTGGATGCAAAGTTTCGCGGGGAATAACATCGAATATTGGATTTGGTTTTCTTGCAGCCTGCGTTTCACAGCTGTGAACGACCGTCTCTGTGTCTGGACTGCTTGCGAAAAGTCAGGGAAGAACTGTGTCTTGTCTCCCTCGTACAGTAGGTCCCCTTTGTCCCTTGCGGCCCTGAGGATTGCGTCTCGATCCATATAGTTTAGTAGCTTATCTATGATGGGACGCGGATTCGCTCCCGGGATAGGTCTTGAGTTAGGGATTCTGTGGGCTCTTTCAACTACAAAAAGCATGGACAGGATCTCAGGGCCAAACAAGTCAGTGCAGATCTTCTGCACGTAGTCCTCCATTTTGGAAGTCGGTTGGTGCTCTCTGACTCCGACAATCCTTATGTTATTGCGCCGAGAGCGACCTTCCAAGTCCTCATCCTGCATCCAGCCGGTCAGCGTGCTTGTCCAACCGGGTTTGGAGCTGGTCTACTTTGGAGGAGAGTGTATCCAGTTTGCTTCCCAGGCCACCTATACCGGATTTAAGATCAAGTAGTATTTCCCTGATGTCGAAGTCCTGCGTCGCTTCTCCGTCATGCGGTGGGTCCTGGGTGGGGGATTGCGATCTACTGTTGGGGGGCCCCGTTTTGGTGGAGGAGCAGCTTTCAAAGGTCAGCTTTCTCTGTGATCTATCGGTTTTCCCCATTCTTGTTGTGTATAGGGCCGGCTGTGTCTCCGGAGGCGTTGTGGCAGATTTTCGCGACTCAAGACTGCATATGGTACCTCAGTAGGATGTTCAGAACCCCCAGGGCCACCAGGGCTCCCCGCTATATTTCATAGCTTGAGTCCGGGGGTGCCGCTCGCTGCCGAGTATTCTTCGCTGCCCCCCTCCCCCGACGTGCGCACCGGTGTCGCGCCTCGGGACCCCCTCCGCAGCTCTCCTGTTCTTAGAGAACGGGCTTCCGGGCCGATGCTGCCTCGAGACTTGTGTCGCTTGCTTGCTTGTTGCATGGGGGAGATCGGGATATTCAGCCTGCCTGCCGTGCGTGTGTATGCGGCTTAGGGGTGCGCAGGAGGCTCGTATCTGGGCTCCTGCGGGTCGCGGCCGGTTGCCTCTACGTTCTTCCTGGTGCCGGTGTTGGGCCGCTTGCTCTTCTCAGGCCGCACCCGGATGCAGCGGTGACCGCGGGGCCCATCCAGCAGACTCGGATCTTATCCTGAAGTGGGTGCCGCTCGGATGTTGCAATCGGTAGGCAGGCTCTTCCCAGCCGGCTGCCTCCCCGCGCCCCCGGCCCTCTGCGCCCGAGCAGAGGCCGCGTTTTCAGGCCTGCAAGAGGAGGGGGGGGGGGGGTCCTTTCCGCTGTGTGTTTAGAGGCGAAGCGTTAGATAACAGGCAAATTAAACGCAGATTTGGGTTTGTAAACGCTTTGTCTAAATGTTGCTGGCGTTAGGGTTTCATATCACCATCACGATGGCTGCGATTGATCAGATTCTCGGGGGAGCTTCACGGAGCTCACAGGGAGGCCGCCATCTTGGACGGCTCTCTAGCGCCCTCTATGCCATGCACAATTATGAGCAAAAAGAAAGAGTGCTAGCAGCAGCAAGAAAGGCCGGGCCGATTACATAGAATGGTTCCGAACTGCGGTTATTCCAGGACCTGCCAGAAATCACTAAGCAACGAATGATGGGTCCGGTAGTTCGGGTTTTGAGGAAAGAGAACGTTTGTTAGAGATGGACCTTTCCCTTTGGCTTCTTGTTCGAGTGGGAAGGGAGGAAGTGATGAGAATTTTGAAAATCGAGAAGGACAACTCCTCCAACCAAAACCAGAGGCCAATGAGGGAACCAATCAAAAGAAAGATTTGGGAATGGACGAAACTTTCAGTCAATGGGTCAAAGACAAAACGTGCCCAGAGTGGTCCGGCGAGATCCCCCGATGGGGGGACGGGAGGAGGGAAGGCTGAGGACTCCACTGACTTACTTGAGGAGGGGGGATTCTGCGAACATAGGCATCCCGCTTGGGGAAGGATGTTTCAAAGAGGGTTTAAGGTGTGGACCCTCAGTAAGTTGCTCTGGGCTGTCACAAAGGCTCAACTCCCAAGATGGTTGGTCGCGGGGGAGCTAGAAGCTGGTTGAGCCCGCCCTGAGAGGGGGGGAGAGAGGGAGGGTAGGGAGGAAGGGAGGAGTCCTGCACGTTGACCACCCAATGCAGGACAGTTTGGATGAACCAAGTATCAACAATGGGGAAAAGGGAATTACTTAAGGTCGTCTCGCTAAATATTAGGGGTTTTAACTCCCTGGTGAAGAGGAAGGTTGAGCAATACCTGGAAAGTGAAAGGCTGGGGATAGTAGCCCTTCAAGAGAGACATATCCGCAGGCAAGACAAACAAAGTGAAAATAAGGGGGTACAACCAGATGTATCGCTCCAGGAAAAACGGGGGATTTGGAGGGTGTTCATAGCCATCCGGGACAACCTGGCCCTCCGAGTTATTGCAACGGAAAAGGATTCAGTGGCAGGTACTTGGCAGAATCCTATGGGTGTGGACAAAGCATATAAACAGTGGCAGATGTATGACCCCCCAACACAGGGCAGGAAGGGTTTATTAGAGTGACCTTTGGCGAAGACTTCTAATTTAACTAGTGCCAAATAGTTCTGGTGGGGGGTTTTAACATGGCAAAGAACCTAGCTTGGACAGAAGTGCGAGGGCATTCCACAGGCACGGTAGGGTACACCCTCAGCGACGCTGAAGGAACGGATGTCGCAGTTGGCCCTGGTGGAGGGAACTGAAGGAGAAAGTGAAAGGCTACACCTATTACTCCCATGTGAATAGAACATTTTCGAGGATATACTATGCATGGTTCTCAAGGTCATTGTTGGGCAAGATAACAGAGTGGGAGGTGGGAGCCATTGCTTTGGCAGACCACACCCCCATATCAATAACCATAGACATGGGGTTATGTGCACAGGGACTATGGAAATGGAGTTACCCACATCAAATGTTGAAAGATGAGGCTCTGCGCAAAGAGAGTCGGGGAAAAATACGGGAATATTTTTTATATAACACCTCATGGGGGTTGACCCGGGACATACTCCGGGACGCGTTCAAGACCATGAGGGGGATGCTTATTGCAATGAAATCACGGTGGGACAAACAATTGAGTAAACTGGAAGACGACTTGGAGTCTAAACTAAAACTAGTGATGGAACAAATGACAGACAATGCAGGGAGCAAGATTAGGAGGGAATGCCGGCTGATTAGAGGTCAGATGGAAGTGTTACAAACAAGGAAGGCCGAAAGGTCGTTGGTATCCCTCAAACAAAGATACTATGTCAAAGCCAACAAGGCATACCACCTGCTGGTAAGAATGCCAAGGAAAGAAGAAAAGTTGAGGACTATTCTGAAAATTAAAACAAGGGAGCGAAAACAAAGGTCTGCCCTGCCAGACATAATGCAGGTGTTTTCGGAATTCTACTCGACCTTGGGAGTATGTGAAACAATGCCCACTATTGAAAATCACCTCACAAGAAAGAGAAGAACTGAAAGCGGATATTACTCTCGAGGAGGTACGGGAGGCAATAACAGCTCTGCCTCCCCCCCTGGGGAAGGCCCCTGACCGGATGGGTACACGGCAAACTTTGATAAAACATTCAGGGATTCTCTTCTCCCACACTTGGTCCTTCTTTTCAATTCCTTCAGGGAAGCAGGAGGGGTCACCCCAATCGATGGAGGAATGCAAGGTGGTTACGTTGCCGAAGCCGGGGAAAGAGGCTATGTTATGAGGTTCATACAGACCGATAGCCCTTATAGACAGATTTAAAAATCTATACTACGGTATTGGTGAATCGATTAGAAAGGCTCCTGCCAAATGCTCATTGAACCAGACCAATCAGGTTTTATTAAAAATACAAACCTCAGAGAACATTCAAAGGGTCTGTCACCTCATTGAAAAGGTAAATAACGTTTTTATACTAGCCCTAGATGACGAGAAGGCGTTCCACAGAGTCAAATGGCCGTTCCTCTTTTGTACCATGGAAAAGATGGGGTTTGGTCTTCATTTCCTATCGATAAGTGCCAAGTACCAGAAGCCTTCTCTACGTCTCACAATCATTGGGCAGCTTACCAAGTCGATTGCAGTCTCGGGAGGCACGAAACAAGGATGCCCTCTTTTATACGCCATTTACTTAGAACCACTACTGACAAGCATTAGAACTTCTAGGGAAATCAAAGGAATTCCCTTGGGCGGTGAAGAGCAGAGAGTTGCAGCGTCTGCGGACAATATGCGGTTATTAATTACTGACCCGAGCAGGACATTTCTGGGATTTGCCCAGGAATCAAATCGCTTTGGGAAGGTGGCAGGATTAAAAATGAACATGCAGAAGTCTGAGGTGTTGGGTGTCCTGATTAATGAAAAGATGAACACACTATACCAAGCTAATTACCCGCCGCTATTGGAAAACATTTGAAGGCTGTTGAATGAATGGGGCGCTGTGTGGATATCTTGGATGGGAAGGATGAACGTCCTTAAAATGGCCATCTTGCCAGAAATAATATATCACTTTATGGCCATGCCCGTGCGCATGCCTAACTCGCCAGCCAAACGTTAAATGCATCCAGGAATAGAGGGGGGTCAGAAAGAGCCAGACTTTAGGTCATACTATCTTGCGTCAAAGATAAAAGTGATTAGGGTTTGGTTCGGTGACGACGAAGGAGGTTTGGAAGAAAATGGACAGGGCGGTAGTGTGAACCCCGTTGGACGAAGTGTTGTGGAAACAGAAGGGGCATAGGCCGAGGGGGATGTAGGGCAGTGTGATCGGTGCATTGGTAGGGGAGGCATGGGATGCATTGGTGAGCAGGGCTGGGCTGACTACCTTTCCCTCTCTGATGACCCTGCTGTTTGGGATCCCCCAGTTTACACCTGGTATGAGGGGAGGAGGCTTTAAGGGGTGGGAGGAGGGAAGCTAAGGGACATGTTCTCAGGGCAGGAGTTGAAAACCTTTGTCCAGTGCAAGAGTGATTTTGTGGTGGGGGAAGGGGAGAGGTTTCGATATTTTCAATTGAGGCACTGGTTGACGAAACCCGGAAGTTAGATCGGCAGCTACCAGGGAGTTGACCCTGTTTGAAAAGTATGTAACTACGGCAGCGGGGGATAAGCATTTAGTGGGTGCACTATACGGAGTCCTCAAAGGGGAAGAACAGCCGAAATGGGGTTACATGAATCAATGGGAGGCTTCAGTGAGACAACCTATAGAGGCGGACCAATGGTCACATCTTTGGGCATGTATTCCCAAGCTAACAAGGGCCATTCAGATACTGGAAATGTGGGTCAAGTTGATGGTTCCATGGCATCTCACCCCAGTGACACTGCATACATTCTACCCAACAGTGTCTGCTAAATGTTGGAGAGGGTATGGGGAGGGGGGCGGGGGGTTGTAGAAGCACATATGGAGGGAATGCCTGTCCATCCAGCCATATTGGGACGTGAGGCTATTGGGGCTGGCCTAACCAGAGTCTGCCATGAGACCGTACCTACTAGGTCACCAAGGGAATAGTGGGAGACCTTATTCATGAGTGGGAATCGTAGTCGGGGGTCACGATTTGGAAATTGAGAACGTCAGTGTACTTAGAGGGTCAAAGGGAAGGAGAGGCGGGGGAGGGTAAGCGAGAGTTTGTAGAAATGAGAGACAATGGGTCCGACAGGGGGGCATGTCAAGTGGGGGGAGGGGAAGGAGGGATGGGGATGTTGAAGTTGAATATGTTTTTTCTTGGAAATGGCAATAAAAGATACTTGGAAAAAATAAAGCATATAGGGACTAAGGTTTGCCAGATCATGCATGGAATCACATTTGGCCTCAGACATAGCGATGCTTCGAACCAAACAATCTTACCACATCCAGGGCAGTAGAGCCAACAAGATCCTTTTCGTATAAATTAAAACTATCCAAAGCAAGGAATAGTATCTTAAGTTTGAGGGATGACCAGTGCATGTCACACTACTCTGAACCGGGGAAAATGGGGGAGGTGATTTCTTTCTATCAGGCGTTGCTCTCAGAAGAAACATTGGATGCAAATTTTTGCAAAACCCTCCTGCCTCCAAGGATTTTTACATCAAAGACTCACCTACCTAAAATGACTGGGGCAAACCGGGACTGATTGCACTCTTCAATCACAGGGAGGGACTGATTAAACCTATGCCAGATTTAAAGGCTCCTGGTCCAGACGGGCTCACTTCCTATGAAACTTTTCAAACTCAATTGCTGGACCCCATGCTATCCCAATTCAATCCTTGATTCAGGTAGACGCGGACTCTGTGGGGGAATCCCGAACCACCCTCCTCCTACAGACCAAAAGCGCTTCTCAACCTGGACGTCAAGATATATTCAAAGATTTTGGCCTCTAGAACGATGCTGGTTTTCCCCTGACTCATTAGTCTGGATAAGACTGGTTGCAATGAGCACCCAGGACAATAATTGCAAAATAATCAACCTAATCGAATTTGCCAGGAGGAAACACTCCCACTTCGATTTTAGCTTTGGATGCCATTAAGGTGATCAACAGGGTAAATTGGGAGTTTATACACTTGACCCCGAAGTACTCTGGATTTGGCCTGTATTTTCTCACCTACATGAGAGCGCATTTTCAAATCCCATGGACAAGGCTCTGGCTCAATAGCTTCCTCTGCTCTAAAATCCAAATCTCCCCAGGGACCCAACAGGTATGCCCCCACTGTCTGCTGATCTTTGGCATGGTGATGGAAACCAGAGGTAGGAGAATCAACTCAAGCCATAACATACAGGGAATTAAATCTGGACCTATCCACAAAGTTGCTATCTATGCAGACAAAATCCTGTTGACAAAGTCTACCACGGCCCACACTCTTCCCGAGGCCCTCAAAGAAATGAAATCCTTCCAACTCACATCTGGGTTACGAATAAATTATTATAAATCTAAGGTATTGCTAATTTCAGAAACGCAAGACAAAGCAGATTTCCCAGAAAAGAACTTCCTGTTAAAATACTCTGGGCTTGAGTTAGACTGCCTGCGCGTAAAAAGTAATCCTTCCTACGAAACACTATTGTGCTAACATAAGACCACTTCTTAGAGAATTTAAGGAGGATTTTACAAAATGTTATGACTAGGAAATGGCTTGGTTCGGCGGCATGATGGCCTTGAAAATAAATCCAATCCCTCATCTGCTATATGTGACTGCCGCTCTGCCTATCACATTCAAAATATAACCAATGTGCGATATCAAACAGATGCTGAAATTCTCGTAAAGCTATCCTACTCACAAACTACTACGTTGGTGGCCTGGGATTGCCAGATCCTCTTAGATACATAACAGCAGCACAGCTAGTACCCTTAATATCCAGGGTCAATTCCAGTACTCCATCCTGATGGGCCGAAATTGAACAGTCCGCTTCAAAACTTAATTTGCGGGACATCACCCACAGAGAAAGCCTTGAGAAACCCTTGGTGCACACTACTATCTTCTACTCATGCAGATTTGTCTTACTGGGACAGGGTCAAACTGTGGGAGGTGGTGGGGGAGGTAGGCGTCAGTCCATGCTCGCTGTTTGTGGGCAACCCGGAATTCTCACCCAGGATGCAAAAGGCACATTTTAAAGAATGAACAAATGGCTGCCTATCAAAATTATCACAACTCAATACCTTATGGACCCCTCATATTTTTGCTGACTGCAAGATAAAATGTCACCCTAGTGAGACGAAACGGTTTCGCTATGCACAGGTGACACACTGGATCTTACAGCTAACGGTCTGAGCGACTGGCACATTCTCCCTGACTGCCCTCAAACTATCGATGAGTGAAACAGGGCAAAAAGGTATGATCACAAATGTTTGGAAGTTACTAGATTTGCACTTCCTGTTCACACTGAATGCAAACAGACCCACTTGAAGGGTTCCACAGAGGGCGAAGATAAGAACTTCCTGGTACAGTTCACACTCGTGGAAGACTGAGCCCAGCCTGCTACGGGCGGCCGCCATCATATTTTCCTTCCCGCTGAGGTCAATTGCGGACAGAGAGATCTTGTTCTGTAATGCCCAGAACCAGGGCTGCATCGCCTCTCTGCACAGGGGGAGTGACCCAACACCATCTTTCTTGTCGATGTAGTGCATGGCTACTGTGTTGTCTGTCATATTAGGGCAGTCCTTCCCTGTATGGCGGGTAAGAAGGGCATCAGCCCTGTCTTAGTCTGATTGCTTTCAGCGCTAAAAGATTTATGTGAAGTTTTGCCTCTGCCAGGGAGCACAACCTGCTCACTGTCAGATCATTCAGGTGAGCGCCCCAGCCTTTCAGAGTTGCGTCAGTCACTACAGTCGCCACTAACCAGAGTTGCCAAAATGGTTCCCCCGCTAATACGTTATCTGTGCGAGTCCACCATAGGAGATCCTGACTCAGAAATTGAATTAAGTCTGTCATACTGCCAGAGAACTGCGACTACTGAGATATGAGAGCTGTAAGGGAGTCGAAGAAGGATGCGGACACAAGGGTAGCATTTTGGTTGGCAAATATTTTTATTTATAAGAAAAGAAAACTGTTAGCCTGTAGATCTTAACCACTTAATTTATAATGATAATTGTCACTCATGGGATGGCTTCCTACTTTTTCCTTCTCTTTTTGAATCCGATTAGAACGATACTTCTGACCAATTTAGTGAGTTTTCAAACACACGTTGGTCTTTCAACTATCACTTGGTTACATGCATGATTAGCTATTTCTTGGCATTTCAGCATTTCTTCCTTTTATGCCACCACATCTTGACATCTTTTCTATATTGCTAGAGATTAACCCATGCATTCGCTTAAGATTACACAGATTGATTATTACCAGGGACTCATAAGACCCAATGGGACTGAAACTGATACCCACAATCCTTTTGATAGGTGACTTGCTTACTCAGGTGGGTAGTAAATATGTCTTTCACATTTGGCAATAAGCATGGAATTACCGTTGGTGAATAAAAACTCCATTTGACGCACCAATCACACAAAGGGTGATGAAGTTAGAGATTCAGTATTTGAGAATGAATTGACCATAATCTGCTGTCATCTCATCCCTCTGTTTCGGCCCACCCTGCCTGTTACTTATTCATATAATGGTATGTAAACTTTTACTTTTCTTTCAATTTGTTATTTGTATATACTTTGTTTCCTTTGTGAACCATTCATTTTCTGTATATGATTTGCATATTACTTATGTCAATTAATATATGGAACCAATTTCTCTTTTGAATGATGTAATTTTGGCTGATTATTACACGTGTCGGCTGTAACAGCAATAAACCACTAATTCATTGTTTGGATGACTTTTGGACTCAAAATAGACTCGAGAATTCTGAAGATTTTTTATTACTGAACTTTTGACCCATGAGTCTCTTGTGCTGTTTTACAACATACACTTCTTCCTAACTTTATCCCTTTGAGGCTGGGGCTGAGGAGGGGGACTGAAAGAAGCCCTTATTCCACGGCTTGTTGTGTTTGCGGTGCTGCTGACTTCGAGATCGGTCCGGCTGCTTGGACCGTCGTTCCGGGAAGACCCGGAACCCGCCTAAGGCACGCCCCTCGTCGGAACGCTGGTGCGTCTTGCTGTACGTCTTGGGCATGGACTTCGTGAGGATAGATAATGATTTTGCAGTCTGGGAACTGTTTTTCTTCTTATCAAGTTCTTCATTAGTGGTGGAATGAAATAGGTCGCTACCCTCGAATCGAAGGTCCAACATGCGCTCCTGGACGTCTGGGTTGAACCTGGTAGCCCATAGCCAGGCAGTCCTTCTCATGTGCATAGCGATGCAGATGGCACCGCCTGAGGTGTCTATATGCGCCACTGTAGCCTCCATGATGGCCAGAGCCACCATCTTTGCTTCTGCCAGCCCCGCCTTGAAGTGCCCCTCATTCTGCACCAGAAGTCCCGAAAGGAAGTTGGCTATTTCCAGCCAAAGCCTTTGATTCACGGCTGCAAGCATAGCATCCGCATTAGACTGACGAAGGTGCAGAGAGGCGTTGGAATAGACAGTAAAAGAGCCGGAGGCTCGAGCTTCACTGTCCTCGCCTCCCAACTCTGGAACACCCTGCCACTGAATATAAACAGGCCGATTCATGGAATCAAAGTGCGCCGAAAAAACGGCGCACGCGTGCGAAAACGTGCGATTCGCAGAGAAGCAGCGAAAATCGCTGTGCAAGTGCGATTATCGCACAGAAAACATCGCACATCAATTCATGGAAGTCCGTGCACGCGCGAAATGTGGGATGTGCGCTGAGAAAGTGCGCGGCGCACGCTGGCGCACAGGTCATCGAACGCCGTGCGATAAGGCCACAGCGAATTTGCACATAGCGCGGCGCACATAACAAAAGTAGGCGTAACACGGGGCGTCACACGCAGAATGGGGAACAACTCGTGAAAATGTGGGCGTCACGGGGGAAGTACAGGAGGCAAGTGCGCAGAACGCCCACACGCTCGCCTACAACACGTATTCATGGAATCGAATAGGGAAAAACAGCGCACGGCCAAAGACGCGCACAGGCCCATACATGTCCGCCACACGAAAGCAGGCGGTAGCGTCCCTGCGCAGGAAAAAATGTGCGCCAAAGTCCTACATGCGCGAGAAGGCCCACACGCGATCGGGCCTGGGGGAGCGTGTGCGTGTATTACAGGGGTGCGCGTGAAGTTCCACACGCGATTGGCCTGGGCGCGTGTATTTCAGGGGTGCGTGAGAAGTTCCACACGCGATCGGGCCTGGGGGAGCGTGTGCGTGTATTTCAGGGGTACGCGAGAAGTTCCACACGCGATCTGGCCTGGGGGAGCGTGTGCGTGTATTCCAGGGGTGCGCGAGAAGTTCCACACGCGATCGGGCCTGGGGGAGCGTGTGCGTGTATTCCAGGGGTGCGCGAGAAGTTCCACACGCGATTGGCCTGTGTACGCAATTCCATTGGACCAAAGGCCCTGACAGCGCAGGCGCGTCTGTGACGTGACACGCGCGGGCGTGTCCCTGTACAAGACCAAAAACTGCACGTCCGAGTGTCAGCCTGCGTGATTGGAGGATAGTGCCTCAGTGCGTATACGCGGAAGTCACGTTGGACGTGTGGTGCGGTATAAAAGGTGCGTGTAGTACGTAATTTCCTTGTACGTGCTTCCCGTGGAGAGCGAGTGGGTGAAATCTGTACTTCTTGTCGGTTCACACGCGATTTACTTCACAGCGTTTCCAGTTCGTACTCCCCGTTACCTCTGTCAGTATTTTTCTGATTTTCTCTTCGACCCGTTTACTCAAACAGCGTTGACTTCTCCTTTTGTCCTGTCTCCTCAGACAGTGTACAATTCTTCTTTTGGCGGGGGTGTTGCCAACGCGCACACGCGCGTATTTTTCACGCTCTTTTCCAGGCAGACGGTGAGTCGCGCACGTATTTACCAACTGTGCTAGTCCCGTGTGTAGCGTATCCCTTCAGAGGTCATTGTAGGCTGCGTGTGACACGCATTCGTTCATTTTTGTGTTTCTGGGTGCCACAGCGTAGTGCAGGTTCCTTTTCCCACGCACGTGGTCTACGAGGGGTCGCGTGCACGTCATTTTCTGTTTTAGGGGTGCCTGTGCGTTGCGTGACCCGTCATCTTTCCCCAGGGGTTACATACAGCCTTGCTAGAGCACTTGGGTACGAATTCCATCTAGTACCCTACCCCTTTGACCCCCAATTGCCCAGGACACTGCAACTCCCATACGCACAACTCCATCAGTGCCATGGCTGGGAGGCGAGCAAGTGGTAAGGGTGGCAAAGGTGGCCGAGCCTCAAGAGGTGGGCGTGGTAGGGGACGTGGCCAGGATTTGCAGACTCCCCCAAGCCCCCCACGTGTGGAGGACCAGTCAGGGACACACATCCCCCCCCCCCCATGGTTGAGGGAAACGTGGCTGACACCATTCCTGCTCAGCCCTTGTTGGACCAGCCCGTTGTGGCACCTGACCTAGCACAGGGTGACTCCCAGGCTGACTTCCAGGTCGCCAAGTCTAGGCCCCGGGTGGCGGCGAAAGCCAGTGTCACCAGGCCACGTGGTACAGGGGCAGCCATGTCATCTGCTGCCCCGAGTAGGCGGGGTGGGGAGGCTTCAGGGGCAGCTGCGCAAGGACAGTGTTGGTCCCGGTACATCAGACTGAGGTTCCCCCTGCCATCATCACACTTCAGCTAATGCCTGCAGAAAGTCATGTCGTCAGTGTGCCATCGCACACTACTACTACACAGTCCACCGGTGCTCCTGCCTCTAGTGTCCAGAGCGGCGTAGGGCACTACGGATCCCCACCACCCACAAAAAGAAAGAGGAAGAGTGCTCGTCCAGTACAGGCTGATGACCCCGACACGGCTACACGGTCCGGCACGCCAAGGAAGCCTAGCTTCAATGATGCCGAACTGGATGCACTTGTGCAGTATGTGTCCGAACATGACGCCGAAATGTTGGTCACTTCAGGGTGTAGGATTACACCTGCTCGACGTCAGGCACACTGGCAGTCCATCGCGGACAGCATAAGTGCCCTTGGGTTTATGAGGCGCACAGCTGTTGAGTGCTACAAGCGCTGGAACGACCTTAAGCGTAGGGCAAAGAAAAAGCTGGCCTCAAGTCATGCCGCAACTCTGGTGACTGGAGGTGGGTCTCCACAAGAGGACATAGAACTCACTCTACATGAGCATGTTGCTGGGACCTACGTCACAGAGGAGCAGATCCAAGGTGTGGGAGAACTGCCAGATTAATAGGCATTGTCCGGTGAGTGCACATGCATGTGTGTGTGATCCATGTGTATGTAGTTTGTGGGAGGGGATCTGGTTGAGTGCCAGGTCAGGGTGTGTGTGCCTGAGTGTTTTGTCCCACCCATGTGCTTCATCCAATGCATTCTGCGCCCCGGATTTGGGTATTACAGTATCCCTTCTGGCCACAGTAGGCGTTCTGCACTACATTGCGCCAGTTGCCCTTGAAGTGGCATCTTGCTACCACATTGTTCCGTATTTAGCTATGTTCATTCAGCCTGATAGTAGGAATTCACCTGTTTCTACTGCGCATCACTCTGCCCCATTGTCACATATATGACATGCCCATGGTACATGCCATCTGTGTGATGGCATGTGTCATGTATGTGTATTGGACATGCCACTCACAGGCCAATGTGTGATATCACTGCTAGCCAGCATGCAGCTGATGTGTTGCTCTCCCATCTTGGTGTCATCAGTGTCTGACATTTTCCTCCACTTCCAACTCATGGACAGTGCATGCATGGGAGGGTTATAGTCATGTGGGACATGTGTAAATCAAGTACTGGTACTGTAGCTTGTCTGGCCTAATAGCGTGCCATGGTGCTAATGCCTGTTTCCATTTTTTGTCTTTCTTGTTTTTGCAAATGACGACGCACCTGATGCTGTTGAGAGAGAGGAGATGGTGCAGGCCCAGGAGGGATCTGAAGCATGACCAGGCACCAGTGGGGGACGTGGTTTGGTGGTGGGGGAGAACCCTCTCTTGCTGCAGGCCATACTGTCCCGGGGTGTCCCTGGCTGCACCTCCCCAGAACTCTTTTCAGGTGTTGATTCGGATGAGGCCTATGTGGATTCGCAGGTATGTGTTCATGGAAGGGATACTGTTCTGTCCGACCCACCTGCACCAGGGGTAGAGCCCACTATGGGGATGTCAGTGTTGGTAGGTGCGCCTGTGGTGGTTACGGATGCAGGGCCACACTCCGCAACATCTGATCCTGTTCCTGGGCCAGCAGTTCAGAGGGGAAATGCAGTCCTGCAGCCTCAGGCAGTGCCAACACAGCAAGACGCAGTTCGCCTTGCCCCAGACAGGTGTGGTGCCCGCCAACGCGGTGGCCGTCCGCCACCAGGCAATACCGCATGGGAGCAATCCATTTACGGTATGGCCAACCAACAGGCAGCATCATCCGAAATGATAGCTCAAGCCATGGAGAGGGTGGCCACTTCCATTGTCCCCCCAGAAAGGCAGATGGAGCTACTACAGCAGGCAACAGACTCCATTTGCCAATCAGTCAGGGAGGACATGTTGGCGTCCAACAGGGACAGACAGGCGGCCCTGGACAATCTGAGGGAATCAATTTCTATAGATGCCCAGGGACAGAGGGAAGCCCTGAGGGGAGAGGTCCGGCACCTCAGGCAGACTCTTGTGGACCTTGAGGCGTCCACTGTCACCAGGACGGAACAGCTGCTGGAGCGCGTCACCCGTACGCTCTCAGCAGAGATGCAGGCAACTCGGGCAGAGGTCCGGGCAACACGTTGGGTGTTGCATGGGGATCTCCGCACCATATCCCTCCAGAACGAGGCCTTCCAGGCCCGCATGCTTGCTGCCATGGAGGACCAAACTAGGGCATTGCGTGGGCTGCCTCCCATGGCACCACCACCTCCTGTGGCAGCAGCAGCAGAGGTTGAGGAGAGCGAATCCAGCAGTGAATCTCCCACTATTTAGTAGCCGTGCAGGCCATGAGCCCATGGAGGTGTTTTTTTTTCCGCAACATTCACGCAGGTGGCTGTTGGTGGGCACCCTGTCCTCGGACCTCCTGGGTGGCCTCCACCACCCCCCGTGGCCCACACATGGCCATTTTTGATTTTTGAGTTTTTATTGCAGTGTGTTGCCTTGTGTGGCTCCCGTGGGCATCCACTTTATTCTGGCTGTGCACATGCATGCTTGACCTGAGTTTTGGTTAGATGCTTGGGTCAGTGAGACACACACCCCTCCTGCTTCCCGTTTCCATGGGCTTGCAAAGGGTGTGCCCAAGTGACAGTGAATTACACAGTGACGTTGGACTCCCATGAGCTATGTGGGCAGTCTGTAGTCAATACTGTGTATACATTCCTAGTGCATATTGTTGTTGTATTGGGCACTGCATGGTGTATTGATGTGTGCTTGTGCATCCATGTCTCCCTCCTGATTTGCAGGTTCATTCCTCATGTCTTCACAAGGCCGTCCACTTTGGAGATGGGGCTCATGTTGTGAGCAGTGGACTTCCAGATGTGCGTGGCAACAACACTGTACAGTTGGAGGTGGTGGATGTGCTGGCATTCTCATGTTGTAAGACTACGTATCCTTTGCCTTAGTACTGTCATGTTTATGCTATGTCGATTGTATTGTGGTAAGTATTTGGTCATGTGTGTTGTTGTTTCTACATTCATGTGGGCATATTGTGTGTGGCCAGTTTCCATTAGGGACACTGTACTTTGTGACACGTGTCATGTTTGGGGGATGACTTTGTTTGCTCTCACATGGCATGTCATGCCATGGTGTGTTGGGTGGCGGTGCTGGGGAAGGGTTGGGTGACATGGCACTGTTGTCATGTTGTGTCTTGCAAGGGGGTAATGATTTTAGCAGCATAGGAGTGTGTCTTTTGAACACGGCATTGGTGCTGTTTGTGTAGGTTGGGAAGCACACAATGGAACACTTCCAGATGTACAATCTCAGGCTGGTACGGTTGAGATAGTTGACTGTCCATTGACACATCATATTTGTCAGTAACAATCATCATTGATTGTCAGCTGGTATGTGCCAGGGCTGTGTGCACTCCACAGGATATGTGAAGTAATTAGCCAAGAGCTGCATACGGGCTGCCTAACCCCGTGCCCTTTCCCCTCCCATGCGCAGTGGGCATGCATGTGGTTGGGGATGTGGGGGCACCACCATGTCCACGGCCAGGCCCCGGCGTGTTGCAACGTTGTGCAGGACACATGCTGCCACTATGATCCTGCACACTACTGGGGGAGCGTATAACAGCTGCCCGCCAGAACGGTCAAGGGAGCGGAAGCGTGACTTGAGTACTCCGAATGTGCGCTCCACGATGCCCCGGGTTGCAATGTCGGCTGTGTTGTATCTTACCTGGGGTGGCGTGGTGGGGTTCCGAATTGGCGTCATCATGTGGGTGCTGAGAGGGTAGGCACTGTCCCCTGGGGTGGTGGTGATGGGTATCATCAGTGGGGTTGTGACATTACTCAGTATCTGACATGCGTGCATGCGCAGTTGCATTTATACTCACCGAACAGCCATGTATCGCCATGCCGCCCAGCTTCTATGTCCCGGTTTAGGGTAGACATTCTGTAGATGAAACTGTCGTGGGTGGAGCCTGGATAGTTGGCATATACTGAGGTGATGATTCCCTTGGCATCACATGCTACCTGGGCGTTGATGGAATGCCAGTGCTTGCGGTTTCTATAGATGTGCTCAGTTGCCCAGAGGGGACGTAGAGCCACATGGGTGCAATCAATGGCACCTAGAACTTTGGGGAATTGTGCCACCCTGTAGAAGTCCTGGGCAACAGCCTGCCTTTCTGCAGGTGTTCTGGGCAGGTAGATGTGCCTGCGGACTGATGGGCGTGCAGTGATGATGGCCAAGACCTGGTGTAGGCAGCGTGACTGCGTGGCCTGTGACACCCCCCCCACTATGGCACTTGTCTGCTGGAATGATCCAGTGGCCAGGAAGTGCAGTACATTGAGGACCTTCTCCAGGGGGCTGAGTGCTTGTGAGCACAGGGTGGTTGATGTGAGGTCATCCTCCCACTCATTGACCAGGTCGAGTATTATGTGAGGTGGAAACCTGTACCTCCCATACACATGGTCATCAGGCATCCCAAAAAGGCTGGTTCTGGGTGTAAATATTCTGGCCCGGACTATCCTCCTCCTCCTCCTCCTGCGGTATCCCACGGCACTGCTGCTAGGAACGGTATGTTCATCCTGGCGTCTGAGCTTGTTTGTTGTTTGCGTGCACTTTTATGCTGTGCGGGTGGACGTACGCCTACTTCCTGCTGGCGTACGTGTTTCCGGATTGGCCACGTTCGTTTCCATGAATACGTGTTGTAGGCGAGCGTGTAAAACTTCCCGCGCAGCCCAGGCCAATTGCGTGTGGAACTTCACGCGCACCCCTGAAATACACGCACATGCTCCCCCAGGCCCGATCGCGTGTGAAACCACCCGCGAGCCCCTGAAATACACGCGCCCAGGCCAATCGCGTGTGGAACTTCTCGCGCACCCCTGAATTACACGCACACGCTCCCCCAGGCCCGATCGCCTGTGAAACCACCCGCGAGCCCCTGAAATACACGCACCCAGGCCAATCGCGTGAGGAACTTCTCACGCACCCCTGAAATACACGCACCCAGCCCATTCGCGTGTGAAACTTCCCGCGCACCCCTGAAATACACGCACGCAGCCCAATCGCGTGTGAAACTTCCCACGCACCCCTGAAATATACGCACGCAGCCCAATCGCGTGTGAAACTTCCCACGCACCCCTGAAATATACGCACGCAGCTCAATCGCGTGTGAAACTTCCCGCGCACCCCTGTAATACACGCGCCCAGGGCAATCGCGTGTGGAACTTCTCACGCACCCCTGAAATACACGCACACGCTCCCCCAGGCCCGATCGCGTGTGAAACCACCCGCGAGCCCCTGAAATACACGCGCCCAGGCCAATCGCGTGTGAAACTTCTCGCGCACCTCTGAAATACACGCGCCCAGGCCAATCGCGTGTGGAACTTCTCGCGCACCCCTGAAATACACGCACACGCTCCCCCAGGCCCGATCGCATGTGAAACCACCTGCGAGCCCCTGAAATACACGCGCCCAGGCCAATCGCGTGTGGAACTTCTCGTGCACCCCTGAATTACACACACACGCTCCCCCAGACCCGATCGCGTGTGAAACCACCCGCGAGCCCCTGAAATACACGCGCCCAGGCCAATCGCGTGTGGAACTTCTCGCGCACCCTTGTAATACACGCACACGCTCCCCCAGGCCCGATCGCGTGTGAAACCACCCGCGAGCTCCTGAAATACACGCGCCCAGGCCAATCGCGTGTGGAACCTCTCGCGCACCCCTGAAATACACGCACCCAGGCCAATCGCGTGTGGAACTTCTCGCGCACCCCTGTTATACACGCACACGCTCCCCCAGGCCCGATCGCGTGTGAAACCACCCGCGAGCCCCTGAAATACACGCGCCCAGGCCAATCGCGTGTGGAACTTCTCGCGCACCCCTGAAATACACGCACCCAGGCCATTCGCATGTAATACTTCTCGCGCACCCCTGAAATACACGCACATGCTCCCCCAGGCCAGGTCGCGTGTGAAACTTCTCGCACTGGTACAGGGTTGGCGCAGCCCTTTGCAATGGTTTTGCGATCTTGATGGCTTTTCCTTGCGCGAGGGCGTTCTTGGGGGCGTAACTGGCGCTGCTGCAGGGTCGCTGCACCACTCTGCGCCACGTCTGCTTTTGGAGGTGGGAATCCATGAATACGCTGTGCGCGGAAATTGATTTTATCGCACGCGGCTGGCGCAGACATTCGCACGGGCACGCTGTGCGCCAGCCGCGTGCGACACTTTTGAGAGGAATTACGTGAATCGGCCTGCTAGTCTTCCAAATCCTTCCAGTCGTTCAGGAAACTTGCCATTGGGTGGCTTCTGACAAAAAGTCAACCTCTAAGTTAGACCTAGCTATAATCTGTACATATTGCACATGTTTCATTTTGTCATTATTGGTTGCTAGCACCTCCATTATCTGTATATTCTGTATATATCTGCTGCTCTACTATTACTACTGATTACCATGTACTGTGCCTTGTAACTTGTACCAAGCGCCCTTATACTCCCAGATCCGGAGCGCTATTGAAATAAAATAAATAAACAAACAAACCTTTCCATATGCCTCCAGGATCTTCTCCTCTTTGCCTAGTAGCGCCGAGGACGAGGTAGCCGAGGAAGACTACGGCTTGGAATAGATGGAGGCCACTGCAACCACTGAGGGGTGTGGTTGAGGGTGTGCCGACAGCAAGAGTGGATCCCCCGCCAATTGCCTATACTTGGCATCGAGGCACTGATTGGTAGGCTGTGACGAATGGGGTTTAAGCCATCCCTTGTTGGGCACGGCGTCAACGTCCTTCTGCATTGGAATCCCCGTTCTAGCTGCAGGGCGTAGCGTGAGGACCTCGGCCAGGACCCCGCCTCTGGTTGTTCAACCTCGGGTTGTGGAAGCCCCAAGTATTCAGCCACACCTGCGAGCCGTTCATGGAATGACTTGGCCAAAGACGGAGTGTCGGGGTCCTCCTCCACATCGGTGTCCGGCAGGGTGTCCTGCTGGTCTGGACTAGGAGGAGGAGTACTGGGGGCGGAAGGCTGAGGTGTGTTGACCGGAGGCTGCTGTGGAGGCTTCTGTGGAACCGCCTGTGCTGCAGGAGTGCCGGAACCGTGGGGCTCGGTGTGGGCAGCTGGGGCTGCATGGGGGCCCGAGGCACTGGAGCCATAGGAGGAATGACTGTAGGCGCTAGTGGCGGGATGTCCCTGACCACATTCCAAAAGATGGTTCCCATCTGTGGGGATTTCATAAGAGAGAATAATTTTTTTAAAAACCTCTCCTCACAGGCCGGTGGGGTGCTAGGTGGCACGGGCCTTGAGGTTGCTGAGGCCTGGGTGTACGCTGCCTTGCCGCCTGTGTGGTGTATCTGCCCTGCGACACTTAAGGCTATGCTGTAGGCCACGTACCTAGCGAAGACCAGTCCCACCTCGAAACTCGTTCTCCCACCTGCTCCCCAAAAGTGGGTGGAGTCGGACGAGTTGCCATTTTGTCGGGCTGCATGCGACGTGCCTGCGCTGTGGTGCTTGTTTCCCACGTTGGGCCCGCCCTCCTCCAAGACTCTTGGCAGTGGAGCTTGAGGCCTACCCTGCACGGACGGGGCCTGGGCGTCATGCCCTCGGCTATGTCGCCGATAGTGCTGCGGACAGGCGACCCCTCAGACATTTGTCCAGTAGTAGGGCGTAGCCCCTCGGGTGGACACCGGGTAAAAGAACCTTGCGGTCACTCAGCAACATCACAGGCAGGATCTAGCGACCCCTCGGCCGATAGCTGAAGCAGCCATCGGTACCAGGGCTGGTGTTAGAACTTGGATGGTCCCTCCCGCTCGGACGTTTCCTGGGGAAGGAGTCGCCCTTGCAGGATGCGATACAAAGTTCTTCAAGTCCTCTGGAGGCGATCATTCGAAGAGCTCTTTCCGCCGAGCTAACCTGTTCTTCAGAGCGTGCAGTGTAAGCGCGTCACACGCGGTACAACCCTCCCAGCTGTGATCGGGGCCAAGGCAGCAGAGGCAAAGAGGGTCGGTATCGGACGTAGGGAAGAACCCCTCGCAGGCTGGAAACCTGCTGAAGCCCAAGGTCGTCGACATGCACCGGGGAGGAGTGTGGCGCCAGAGGACCAAGACCAAAAGACAGTTTCCGGGGAAGAACGCATGGAATTACAAGACCGAAGCCAAAGCCAGGAGCGCTGGTGAAAGCGGTACGCTCCCATCCACGCGGAAAAAGAGGACTGAGGAATGGTGCCGGTGGGCGGAGTCAGGGGAGTTCATGCTCCCAGGGCTGTGCTCCCGCACACCTCTAAATTTAAAGGGGAAAAAGGTTCTGTCTCTCATCCCTAGAGAGAGCCATCCATTCAGTATGGAGGAAAGGGGACAGGATGTAGGAGTACCAAGTCCTTCTTGGGGCCCCAGTGGACTTTTCCATGCCACTGCGGCAAGGATGCTTTACTCAGATACTTAATATACTTATTTCGAGGTCCCAGACCCTTCTATGGTGGGAAGTGGGCTTGTTGCTGCCACTGCGACGAGAAAGTTCTCCTCTGATGCTCAATATGCTCGTGTTTGGGTCCCAGACCCCTCTCTGGTGATCAGTGGGCTTATTGCTGCCACTACCAGGAAGTTCTCCTCGGATGCTCGAGGCGCCCTTCCAAGTAGTTTGACTATTACTACTGAGTTGGCGGAGAGCCTCTCGCTCTTCCACCCCCGTTACTCCTCCAGGTCTCTCTTACCTCCCGTTACCTTCTTTGGGGCTTAGGTACGCCACTGGAGCATGTCTCTACGGTATGGTTGGGCTTCTCTCCTTAGCTTCTCCAGCAGTGCGGCGGCTTCGCACTCTCCTGGGCTGCTTGGCTTCCTCTTCCTGCTTCGTGTTCGGGTCCACTCTAGCTGAACCCACAGAGAACTCTTCCAGCTCCTCACCAGCGTCCTCTGCTCTTTAATTTCTCTGGTCAGCTGACAGGACCTGAAACTCCGGCTCCGGATGGTCTCTCTGCACCTGTTGCCTCTCCCGCCTGTGCTTGACCAAGTCTTCAGTCCTTCAACTCTTCTTATACAATGTTGACAGTCCTGCCGAGGTAGATTGTCAAGGTTCTTTGTTGTTCTTGATGGACTGATCTTCATGCATCATCAGGGCACCTCATACCAGTTCTAGCACAACCAGTCATCTTCATGTCTTCTGTGCTCTTTTTCGTCCTGGTACTTTCTTTTGTGGTTGTTTCTCCTAAACTACAAGAATAAATGGATCTTCTCTCAAGGAAGTTGTTTGGCATGGTGGGTGTTAGGGAAGGTTGGGGTGCAACGTTGGTCAATGGGCTATACCCTAGGTGACAGTCCTTATCCCCAGATGGGGAGTCCCTGCCCATGAAGTCCTCTGGCATTACACCACCATTAAGGAGACTATTGGGTATCGGCCGCACCTCCCTACCCTCATGGGAAAGGGCTTCCCCCATGGGGAGAAGTGATGATATCTTTCGAATCGTCACAGAGCCCACACGAGCGATCACATTCTCAATCGATCCTATGGAACTGGAAAAATGCAGGATGCCATGAGGAAGAGCAACTGTAGGAAGTTTAGGGCTGGAAGATATTGGGAGTTGTTTAACTTGGTGAACATCTGCAGGATGTATGGAGCCCTCTCCTTGGGAGGGAAAGACTTGCCCGAGTAAGAATCCAGGATAGCTCCAATGAATTGGAGCATTTCAGAGGGTATCAGCTGAGAGCTTAAATTGAGGGAGAAACCCAGTTTGTGGAGGAGGTGGCAGGTGCGACTGAGATGATCCAGGGCTTTATCCGGAGAATGTGCCATGATCAACAAGTCATCCAGGTAGGGAAAGACGTGAATCCCCACTTTCCTGGGACTGGCTGCCACTACCCACCAAAAGCTTGCGTAAGAGCCACGGTGAGGTGGTAAGCTTGAATGGCAGAACTCAAAACTGGTAGTGAGTGTTGCGTATGAAGAACTTCAGGTACTTCCTGTTCTTTGGATGAATTGGAACATGGAATTAAGAAACCTGTTGGTCGAGTGAGACAGAGCAATCCTGAAATTCTAGGGCATGGAGCATCTGTGAGAGTGTTACCAACTTGTACTTCCTGAGGAAATTTGTTCAAGCTTCTCAAGTCCAAGAACGGTCACAGACCTTTCACCTTCTTTGGGACCAAAGAATAGTGGGAGTACCACCCCCATTCCTTTCTCTATAGGAACCAACTCTATGGTGCCCTTCTACAGCAGAGAGTAAAGCTCTTGCAGGAGCAGTGGGTCTGGAACAGGAGGTGGTCTAGCAAATAGGGGGGCAATCCGAAGGGTGCTTTAAAAATGGGAGGCATTAACCCTGAGAGACTACCTGAAATGCTCAGGGGTCTGAAGTAATGGTGCATGTTGGAGTGGCCAGCAAAGGTCCCCACGAGCAAGGGGTTTTTATGTTGCATGCCATATTAATGAGTGGGGGTTGCGACGAACTGAGCGTGATGTTGTAACTTCATAACTCCAGTGTAGACAATTATGGATGGGATGTTAATGTAGTTACTTTTAGTTTAGAACTGATACATATTAGCTTACATGCTGCGCAGAAAGATAAAACGTTAAAACCACCAAGTGGAACAAACACAATTCACACATGGGGTGCTCTGAAGTATGTGGAAACTGAGAGATGGGGAAGGTTTTTAATGCGTATACAAGGAAGAGGGCTGGTCACAGAGGAGAACCCACTAACAAGAAACTATTACAGTTATTAAAAATGCATGCACACTGATGCAAATACATAGGAAATCTGTGAATCTAAATGTACTGGGCTTTTTACAAATGGATTAAAACACATCACTCAAGGCTGTTTGCAAAGTGAACTTTGACTTTTGAAAAACTGATTCTGTAGGATTTCAGAGGCCAGAGAATGGCTATAGTGACTTCAACATTCACGGTCAGCTCAGCTGAAGGAGCTGGGCATCCGGTTTATGGTCTGATAAGTATGGGAGATGGCACATGTAATCTCCTGGATACATGAGAGCTTGACAGAAGGGTTTCGCCATTTGTTTTTGGCCAGCAGTAAAACATGAGGTGAGTCAATGCCCAAGGTTGAAGTAATTGAAATCCAGGAGTTTCAATTGTATTTTCAGATGTGCTTTGTGCACTTCCAAACATTCTGAGGGGAAGGCGATTATGGAGCAGGACTAATACACCCCTATCCCCCATAGATAAGCCCGAGTGTAATGAGGTTTTATAGCTCAATCTGAGGAAGAGAGTGCATGTTGACCCAGCCATGTGTGTTTCAGTGAGCAGAGCGATATCAGGAAAGTATCTTTTAAGGAACTTTAAAACTAATCGCCTCGTTATGCCAGAGCCTAGGCCGTTAACATTCTATGTAAAGAGCTTAAGGGATCTCACTCCTGTCCCAACCATATGAGCCTAATTAAAAGGCCAGCCATGTACGTAGACATTCCGGTGCCTAAATATATTGGGGGGATGCGCCTTGTTGGAGAGGCTTGTAGACCTGGTGACCCAATCCAAACTAACCAAAACCGAAACATCCCCAACTCCCCGCACCCTTTACTCCACCCCAATGCCAAGTACCTGTCGCCTGAACATTTCCAGTCCCAACTCAAGGACTCCAAAAAGAAAAAAGAGAACAAAAGGATGATAGGGTTGCCCTCTGTTGTCTGGGCTCCTTCATCACCATGGCTGTATGGAGGTGAACATGGAGAATAACTATACCAAACTGGTGTGATTCAGAACAAAGTATGTGGTGGTTTCAATGTTTTCATCCCTTATCTTGAGAAGGTTGGACGTCTCCCTCTGTTTCAGCTGGATCAACGTCTCGGTGGTTGTCCGGTGGCTGAGGGGGAGTTAACTGTGAAGGCCTCGTCTGCAGATTGTTGCTGGTCCCGTAATCCGTGGGGCCTTGTCCACTCTCTAGGTGTTGTTTGACCGATGTTGCGGCCTCGCAGGATCTGTGAAGTGGAGGACGGCCCTGTTGTGATATATTTTGAACTGTGGGACGGGAACAATAGTCCGTATTTAACCCCAAGGGTTTGCAGCCATCTCTTCAGTGGATCAAAGGACTGTCTGGCTCGTTGCACCTCTCTTGTGTAGTCAGGGAAGAATGCAATTTTGGATCCATTATAGGTGATCGGTCCCATTGCGCGTGCCATCTGAAGCAGTTTTGAGATCACTGTACGTGGAGCCTCCTCCGGAGTGGGCATTCCAGTGGGGATTTGATGAGCTTTATCAATCGAGAAGAATTTTGAGAATTTCTTAGGTGCCGCAAGGTCAACTAGCCACTGTTACAGAAAAAGTTCCATACTAGGTGTGAGAAACCTGAAGGTGTCTCCCTAGCTAGTCCCTGGGGATCTGTCATCCAGGTGGCCAGGACATGGCCATCGCTATTGGATCCAGTTCCTGGGTGTGGACCAGTGCGGGAGGATCAACTGGATAGGGGGTGCTCGGGGAGTGGGACACTGATGGGTGAGACTCAGTATCCCCCTTCTTCCAAAACCTTTTCCCCATATTACCACGTAGGACATTCAGAAACAGTCCCCCTACCCCTTTTCCACACGAAAACCGTCGCATAGCAGAGCTGTTTACCTGACATGTCCCACTACAAGGGTCCGGCAATTGACCAGAATTACACACACCCGACGGCCCTTTTCCCTCCTCACAGGGATAAAAGGTGGAGCACGAGAGCACAATACGAGCAAGGCAGACCACACAACGAAAGAGCTATCCAAACCCGGCAGTTCAAGAGAAGGAGAAAGGCGGCAATGTCAGGATACACTACTACAGGCCAGTTTGGCGTGATAGACTACTCTGACGCCTGTTGTCCCTATTGCGCAAGTGGCAATTGCCTGGCGCCTGCACCGATTTCATGGACACAGACACATTGGTTTTACGGCTTCTCACCCGCGTCGGGTAACGCTTCCATCACCATGGTCACCCAACGCGAGGAGACGTTGCCATATGGATGCTTTTCCGGATTCCTTAAAAGCAATCCCCTTCCAGGGGGCATTTGCTTCTGACTGAAGTTGCAGCGCTACTTTCTCGGCTGGCTGTTTCTTCGTTCCTCTGTTGGAGTTCCGCGTTACTTGGCAAGAAGATCTCGTCCCTTCCTGCTGCCTTCCTTCGCTACCCTGACTGACACCTATTCCATTGTTCTGCAGAAACTTCATTTTGGCTTTCACAGCCTGCATTTCCTTTGCCAGTGCTCGGGCCACCTTCATCTTTTCACAGAGGAATTCAGTCAGAATACGGAGCCCTGGTCTCATCGTGAGCGCTCCGAATCCATTTTTGTTCATCTTGCCGCCAGAGAATATTTCATGCGGTACACAGAGCCCGCGTTACTTCGCGAGTGCTCTGAAATTCTTTATTCCAACTGGCCGCCGCTGAGCATTTCCAGACCGCACAAGGAGTCTGCTCAATACCGCATGCTCCTTGTTTTCCCTTGGCAGCACGTACTTTCTCTGCAATTCTGTGGTATTCTTCCAGCCACGCTCTGCCTGCACACTGAGGTTCGCTATAACCCACGGAGCAGGTTCCTTGGCCATTCCTCTTGTACCCAGCACCACCTAAGAAGAAGATATACTTCAGCCACTTTCAGGTTAGTTTGGTTGTTGACACAGTTATGGTATTTACCTTGTTATCCAAAAGAAATACTAAAACTGTCTTGTTCTTCTTTTCAGCCTGGTGCACACCTGAGTGGTGTGAATTGCTCTTTTACTCTTAAGGCAACTGTGTCTGTAATCTTTTGAATAGTCAGAAGGGTACTTAGGGGAAAGGTTGCGACAAGCCTGAGTGCGAAAAGGGTGAACGCGTACTCAGAAGCTGTTTTGCTGTGGATTGTGTGGACTGTGCAGTGGGAAAGGCTCCCTCTGTGCTTGAGCCACGCCGCGTAGTGCTTGGCGCCCAGTGTCCCAGAATCTGGTGAAATCATTCACGCGGCACGAACGAGGAGGCGGCGCGCAGGAGCTGCTGTAGCTGTTGGATCAGCTGTTGGTCGCGTAATCAGAAGGCTGGGAGGAGACCACACCCTCCAGGAAGAAGTAGTATTTAAGCCACGCCCCCAGCCCTCGCAGTGACAAACCTGAGCGCGAAAAGGGTGTACGTGTACTCAGAAGCTGTTCTGCTGTGGATTCTGTGGACTGTGCAGTGGGAAAGTCTCCCTCTGTGCTTAGAGCCGCGCTGCATAGTGCTTGGCGCCCAGTGTCCTAGAGCCTGGTGAAATCATTCACGCGGCACGAACGAGGAGGCGGCGCACATGAGCTGCTGTAGCTGTTGGATCAGCTGTTCGTCGCGTAATCAGAAGGCCGGGAGGAGATCCCACACTCCTAGCCCTCGCGGCGACAAGCCTGAGCGCGAAAAGGGTGAACGCATACTCAGAAGCTGTTTTGCTGTGGATTGTGTGGACTGTGCAGTGGGAAAGGCTCCCTCTGTGCTTAGAGCCGCATAGTGCTTGGCGCCCAGGGTCCTAGAGCCTGGTGAAATCATTCACGCGGCACAAACGAGGAGGCGGCGCACATGAGCTGCTGTAGCTGTTGGATCAGCTGTTCCTCACGTAATCAGAAGGCTGGGAGGAGATCCCACACTCCTAGCCCTCGCGGCGACAAGCCTGAGCGCGAAAAGGGTGAACGCATACTCAGAAGCTGTTTTGCTGTGGATTGTGTGGACTGTGCAGTGGGAAAGGCTCCCTCTATGATTAGAGCCGCGCTGCATAGTGCTTGGCGCCCAGTGTCCTAGAGCCTGGTGAAATCATTCACGCGGCAAGAAGGAGGAGGCAGCGCACAGGAGCTGCTGCAGCTGTTGGATCAGCTGTTCATCGCGTAATCAGAAGGCCAGGAAGAGACCACGCCCTCCAGGAAGAAGTATTTAAGCCACGCCCCAGCTCTCGCGGAGACAAGCCTGAGCGCGAAAAGGGTGAATGCGTACTCAGAAGCTGTTCTGCTGTTGTGCTGGGCTGTAGCTGCACCAGATACAGGGATCAAGCAGCCTGCTGAACAATCAGAAGAGGAACGGTAAGCCCTTGTGTACATTACAACTTGAACAATAATCAGGAAGGTGGGGGACTGTGGGAGTTAACTCCTTTGATCACGCTTCCCTTAAAGAACAGACTAAACCGAAATAAAAGCACTACAAGATTTACCTTGCCTCCAGTATTATACTATAGAGATTCAGCACAATTACGGTATCCCTGCTGTCACACTCTACCCCCGGTCATACCTGTTTTCCTTTGTGGCTTTCTTCCTTGTAGATTTCTCTATTTTCTGGGATGTCAGGGACTTAGACAGGTAAGGCAGGTGGTCCTCCGTATCCAGCGTGGAACGAGAATAGACTCAGAGGAAGAGTTCCGGATTCCAGGATGGGAAGCAGTCAATGTCCGGGAGTAAGCGTGGAACCAGGAAGGGAACACTACTCGCAAGTATAGCAATGGAGTTGCGAGCGCGGGAGCAAGGGAAGGGGAACCCAGGAAGGAATGAGCAGAACAGCCTCGGAGAAGGCAGTAGGTCGCTTCAATAATCCAGGAATGAAGGAAGGGAAATATGGATGGTATCGGAACAATGATACGAGGAAGGGAAAGGAACGGTGAGTACACTAGCTGCGAACTCGAAAAGGAGCGTTGAGACGCAGAGCGCCGCGGGGGCGTGTCCTTTTTCTAGGGATCCATGGCTCCAGCGTAAACGCTAGAGCGGAGCTTGGCTGATGCGCCGGCCATGTTGGGAAGAGTATGGCTCCAGCGGTACGGTGCCTCATGGACCAGAAAGTCCAGAAGGGGTGTAGATGGCGAGTCAAGACAACATGCCCCCTCCGAAAACCCGAACCACCGGGTTTGAACGGATGAGTTAGATGGAATTTCCGCACTAAGCGAGGGGCATTCATGTTAGAGACTGGTTCCCATGTTTGTTCGCTGGGAGGATATCCCTTCCATTCCACTAAGTACTGTAGCCGACCGCTTCTGTATCTAGAGTCGCAAATCCTGGAAACTTCAAATTCAGTCTTATCGTTGACGAGCACTGGGTTGGGTCGGTGAGCTGATCTGGTGGATGCAATATAAGGTTTGAGCAGGGATGTGTGAAAAACATGATGAATCCTCTTCCAGGAGTCTGGTAACTGGAGTCGATATGCCACTTGATTGAGGACCTCTTTGATAGGAAATGGTCCATTGAATTTGGGGGCCAATTTATTAGGATGTAGATGTTGAGGCAGGTGTTTAGAAGACAACCAGACCTTGTCACCAATTTCATAGACAGGAGCAGGTCTTCGTTTAGCATCAGCATGTCTTTTGACATCCATTCTGGCCTTTTTAAAATGTTCTTTAGCATCCCTGTGTGTAGTGACCAGTCTTTCAATCCAGGAATCGACCGATGGAACCAGGGTGGAATGAGGTAGGATTGTTGGCAGAACAGATGGATGGAAACCTTGACTGCAGAAGAAGAGACTTGTCTTAATAGCAGAATGATCAGAGTTGTTATAGGCGAATTCAGCTACTGGAATTAAGATCGACCAATCATCCTGGACCTTGAAAAACAGCACAAGTATTGTTCTAAAGTCTGGTTTACTCGCTCTGTTATTCCATTAGTCTGGGGTGGTATCCAGAAGACAAGGCACATTGGATGCCCAGCATGTGGCATAGGTGTTTCCAGAATTGCGAAATATATTGAGGACCACAGTCTGAAATGATCTTGGAAGGGAGGCCATGTAGTCTGAAGATGTGCTTCAGAAATATACCTGCCATTTCCTGGGCTGAAGGCAACTTGTACAATGGGGTAAAATGAGCCATGTGGGTGAATAGATCGATGTTAACCATTATGGTGGTAAACCCTTTGGAAGGGGGCAATTCCACGATGAAATGGGTGACAATTACTTCCCAAGGACGATCTGGCAATGTGGGTTGATGGAGAAAGCCAGCAGGTTTTCTATTATCTGACTTATTCTGACTGCAGACTGGGCAGGCTTGGACATATGCCTTTACTCCATCAATCATGTGAGGCCACCAGAATTGTCTCTGAATATAACGAAGGGTAGCAGTAACATCTCGATGCCCGGAATGGAAGGTATCATGACAGAGGTTTATGATCTTGGTTCTCAACTTGTTCGTGGGTACTGCCAGTCTTCCATCTTTGAAGAGAAAACCTTCTTTCGTGACTAAGGACCATTGGTTTTTTCTGATGTAATCCTTCCAACGATCAGAAGATGGTGTTTCAGCTCAGACCTTTTCCAATAAGGAGTTGGCTTGGGCCACGAACACTGTCTGGGAACATTTTCGGAAAGGCGTGGGCCTCCACTGGCTCGTAATCAGGGCGCCTGGATAAGGCATAAGCAATTACGTTCTTAGTTCCTGGGACATGATGGATGCGAAACTGATACTGGGTGAAAAAATAGGCCCAACGAGCTTGGCGACTGTTTCTGCATTCCAGGGATTGTAGGATCTGTAGATCTCTATGATCGGTTCTCACTTGAACAGGAAATTTGGCACCCAGGAGTTGATGGCGCCACTCAGTAAAGGCCTGCCGGATGGCGAGCAATTCTTTCTCCAGAACGGAATAGTGGGTCTCACTGGGAGTAAAGGTTCGAGACAGATAGGCGATGGGATGTTCCGCTTTGTCTTCGGATTCTTGTTTTAGGACAGCGCCTATTGCATGATCTGAGGCATCTGATTCCACCAGGAAGGGTTTATTGATATCCGGTTGTGCCAGGATGGGACCTTGAGTAAATCTCTGTTTTAACTCCTGGAAGGCCGCCTCTTGAGCTTCGAACCAAATGAAGGGAATGTCTTTCTTCAACAATGCGACTATTGGCTATACAATATCAGAGAAGGTGGGAATGAATTTCCGGTAAAAGTTGGCAAATCCCAGGAAGGATTTAATCTGATTTACTGTTGAAGAGGCTGGCCAAGAAAGGATAGACTCAACCTTGGAGGGATCCATTTCGATTCCTTTTGCACTCAGAACGAACCCAAGGTAATGAACTGTTTGGACGTAGACTATGCATTTCTCTGGTTTGACCAGGAGTTTGTTCTCTCGTAGGCGTTGTAAGACTGATGTCACATGTCTCTGATGTAATTGGAAATCGTTGGACTAAATCAATATGTCGTCTAAGTACACAATGACAAAGAGGAACAACATATCCAAAAAGACACTGTCCATGAATCGCTGAAACACCGCAGGGGCGTTTGCAAGACCAAATGGCATTACTAGGTATTCAAAATGTCCAAAGTGGGCTCTGAATGCGGTTTTCCACTCAGCGTCTTCCCTTATCCGGATGAGATGGTAGACGCCTCGTAGGTCAAGTTTAGTAAAGATAACAGCTCCTGTTACGCTCACCTGGTTCCAAGGGGACGCCACCCAGGAGTTGGGACTCAGGTATCCTTCTCTGCGGTTCCCAGGTTGGCCAGCGGGAGGGTTCTGCCTTGTTTTTAATGCAGGTGTGCTCTCCGTCCTGCCTTCTTGGCAGGGGCGCGTTGTGCTTGGTGGGCGATTGCCATCAAGTTACTTCACTGATGCCGGCCCGCTTTGAGTCTTTCAGGTAGGTCTTATTGCTGTGGTATATTGTTGTCCTTGCATGCCTTTTTGGTCTAACTAATGTCTTTTTCTCTTCCTTAGGTGCGCGGAAGTCCAATATGTGGCATAGACTGAATTGGGTCTCGCCGGTAAGTAATGGCGTATTTAGAGCACCTTGATGCGGTGAGTTGGCTCTATGCGCAGTGCTATGATGTCTTGCCTTTTGCTAACCTGTTGTCTTTTCTTCCCCACAAGTCGCGGTGCTCACCCGGTGCATGGAATTCCTGAGGCGATGCTGGTCGAGGAGCGGCTTGCGAGGTAAGCTTTTCAGCACCGTTCGTTAAATTGTAAAATGTCTAATGCCTTGTTTCTTCCTTTTTTGCAGATCTGACGGTCCGGGAGGAGCGCTGGTTCCGGGATGCTGATCGGAAGAGCTGTAGACAGCTAACAATGAAATTACAGGTAAGCTGCTGCTGCTAACGATGTCCTTTTCCTTCTTAACAGATGCTGTTCTTCCGAGGTTCGTGGGTGCAGCTGAACACGGTGAGCGTCACGTTGCAGAATTGCAAAGTAACGCGAAGCGTGTTATCCCAGTCGGGTGTGGTTTAAATAGTTTCAAGAAAGTAGTCCTGGTTAAATAGTTCCTATGGTACCACACCCAAAACTACTATACCGCATAGCTTGGTTCCAAGGAGCCAAGCTATGTGGATGCCTCCATGTTGACTGGCACTGAAATAAAGTAGTTCCCAACACAAGTCCTTTATCAAGTATGAGCCTGGCCCCAAGGTGGCCTAGGCCAAGGATGCCTGGGTTTAGTGGAGACCCGAGTCAAGACCCTTCCTGCCCCATGGGCTTGCCAGGGGGGTCTTCTGGATGTGGGTTGTGACAGCTCCCCGGACTGCTTCCTTTATGTCGGATATGAGCGGTAGCGGGTAACAATCCTTAAGGGTGCATTGGTTAAGTCCCCGATAGCCCAGGCAGGGTCAAAGTTCCTTAGTGTCCTTCTTGGGCACAAAAAACAAAGAGGCACTGGCTGGAGATTTGGAAGGTCGAATGGTTCCATTGGCAAGATTGGTGTCCAGATACTCCCGCAATGCCCTTTTTTCCGGCTCGGAAAGGATGAACATTCTTCCAAATGGTATCACTGCAGAATCTTCTGTGTCGATAGCGCAATCTTCTGGTCGATGGGGTGGTAGTGATTGAACGATAGCTGTTGAAAACACATCCGAGTATTGTTGGTAAATCTCCGTTACTTGGGATAAATATTGGAGACACAGATAGACGGTCATTCGGGGATCTGGGGTCCATAGACACAATGGGACATACAGAATTCGGAGCCTAGAAATAAGGATCCGGCCACCCAATTGATGTACGGGTTGTGTTTTTGTAGCCAGGGCCTTCCCAGAACCATGGGGTAGTGTGCTGCCTTGATGATGTCAAAACAAAGCATCTCCTGATGATTGTTGATTGAGAGCAACAATTCCGTGGTTTGCTGTGTTATGGGTCCCGAAGATAGTGGTTTTCCATCAATTCCTTCGACAGCTTGGATCGTTCCCTTAGTTTCTCAGGGAATGTTGTGTTTCAGGGCCCATTCATGGTCCAAGAAGATTCCCATGGCACCGCAGTCAGTCCGCTAGGGCCAGGATGGAATGAGTCTCCTTATTGGCGGTAGATAAGGATGTTTGCAGGACCACCATAGTATTCAATCGGGGGTAATTTAAGGAAGGAGCAGAGGCGGAGCAAGTAACATTCTCCCGAAGCTGGGCTCCGCTCAAGATCGGGAGCTGGCGTTTCCCGAATGCCTGGGTGGAGCGATAGGACAATTCCGTACAAGATGTTTATCAGAAGCACAATACATACAGAGTCCTGTGTTGATCCTACGCATCCTTTCTTGTACAGATATTGGACCCCGTATGGAGCCCAGTTACATGGGCTCGGGATCAGGAGAGTGCCATGTGGTCGCTTCCTTAGGGCTAGGATATTCCATGGAAACCTTTGGAGAGGCTGCTTTGGTTTTTTTCTTTTCCGCCCTTCTTTCCAGGATTCGAAAGTCAATTTGGAGGGACAAGTCTGTCAGGGCCTGGAAGGAACTTGGACGGGCTACTCTGGCAAGTTCGTCCTTAATTTCGTCATTTAACCCTCTGCGAAACGGGGTAAAACTTGCTTCCTGGGACCAATCAGCCTTTTTAGCCAACTACTTAAAGAGGGTTACATAAGAAAGCATGTCTTGACTCCCTTGTTGGAATTCTAGGAGCCTTTTCTGAGCACTGTAAACCTGTTCAGGACGATCGAACATGGTTTTGAAGGCTTCCACATAACCGTCATAATTGTGCAGGAGTGGATCTGCAGTACTGACCAAAGGAGTTGCCCATGCTAAGGCATTGCCTGAGAGATGAGCAATTATAAACCGCACCTTGGCTCGGGGCATGGAAAAATAGTAGGGATTAAATGTGAAAAGCACCAAACAGGAATCAAGGAAGGATTGCAGTGTTTTGGAGGAACCATCATACTTGTCCACTATGCCCCCGACCAGAGCACTTTCCTGTAATGTGGAATCCCGGGAAAGTACGAGTTGTTTTAACGCTGCATTTTCGGCTTTGAGGTTTTAAACCTCTGTTGTTAATTCCTGCATTGCTCTCATTAGGTCCTGGACTGCAGCTTCCATATTGAGTTTGGTATCAAGTTCTGGCGTCTCAAACTGTCACACTCTACCCCCGGTCTTACCTGTTTGTCCTTTGTGGCTTTCCTCTTTGTAGATTTCTCTATTCTCCGGAATGTCCGGGACTTGAACAGGTAAGGCCGGTGGTCCTCCGTATCCAGCGTGGAACGAGAATAGACTCAGAGGAAGAGTTCCGGATTCCAGGAAGGGAAGCAGTCAATGTCCGGGAGTAAGCGCGGAACCAGGAAGGGAACACTACTCGCAAGTATAGCAATAGAGTTGCGAGCGCGGGAGCAAGGGAAGGGGAACCCAGGAAGGAATGAGCGGAATGGCCTCGGAGAAGGCAGTAGGTTGCTTCAATAATCCAGGAATGAAGGAAGGGAAATATGGATGGTATCGGAACAATGATACGAGGAAGGGAAAGGAACAGTGAGTACACTAGCTGCGAAATCGAAGAGGAGCGTTGAGACGCAGAGCGCCACAAGGCGTGTCCTTTTTCTAGGGATCCATGGCTCCGGTGTAAACGCTAGAGCGCAGCTTGGCTGATGCGCCGGCCATGTTGGGAAGAGTATGGCTCCAGGGGTACGGTGCCTCATGGACCAGGAAGTCCAGAAGGGGCATAGATGGCGAGTCATGACACCTGCATTGAATTGCCAGATTGTGGGCCAGTGGGAGATAGAGCGGGGGCTTGTCTAAAACCCAGACGCGAGCAGCAACTGACTTGGGGATTTTAGACAAGGGGACGCCCTGAAGAACTTATAGTGGGCAGTTTGCACTTGACCCCGCCTACGGTATATTTTTAAAACTCTAAACGAGGTTCCTATCGGGATACTGATAATGAAACTGTGCAGCACGAAAGAAATGGAGGGAGAAGGGGATGGGTCATACCTAGGTGAGAACCATGGAACAGATCTATCCACTAACCCACACATTTTGGAAAACACACATTCAAATACCCCTGAGCAAATTCAGGTCCAAATACATGCAGAAGAAATACCTGAAACATTGGCGGACAGTCACAGAGAAAAAAATCTGGGTGCCATACTAACACACAAGTGGAAACGGGGACTGGAGTACACAGTAACAACAAAAAGAAACCAACAAAAAATAGAAAATCACTTTGGTAAAAAAAGGCATAAAAGCCATAGTGACGCTGAAGGAGAATCACTTATCCTATGGGAAAATCCAAGACGATCCCAAACTCCGTACTCAAGTACAGAAATTCTCTCATCACCAGCAAAATTGGGGAATGATATATATGAGATGATATGATATTTTATTTGTATCGCGCTCGTACACAAGTGTTTCAGAGCGCGACTAGGGAAGGGAGGGGAACAAAGGAGAACACAGCACAACATAAAAACGATCTTACTAGGCCCAGTGACATTGAGAACGTGCAAGTGCATGGGAAAGGGAAAAGGGAAAAAGTGCATGGAAGGGGGAGAGTGGAAAATGCAGAAGCCGAGGAGCGTAGATAAATAAAATAAATAGAAAATTGAGGCAAACTGTGGTAGTGCAGCCAGCAAGTGGCAAGTGCTGTGTTTAAGGCAGCAAACTGGGTAAGTCTGAATAAGTGCAGAAAAGAAGAAAAATGGGGCGGGGGCTGTATGGGTACAGATACAGTCCCCAGTACAAGGGGTGGCCAGGAGGCAGTGCAGGAAGGTGGCTGGGTGAGAAGGTACCTGGGCCCAAGGGACAGAGGGTGACCAGGTGCACAGTGCCAAGAGAGCAGATCAGCAGGGGAGAAGGAGAACGAAGGCAGAAGCAAAGAGGAAGGTTTTGAGGTGCTTCCGGAACCGGAGATGGTTCTCCTCAAGTTTTAAAGTGGCAGGGAGGCTGTTCCAGAGGGAGGCCCCAGCCGAAGATAGAGATCTACCCCCAGCTCGTTTCTTTGAAAAACGACTGACCCTGAGGGAGTTAGAGGTAGAGGAGCGAAGAGCTCTAGAGGGGAGGTATTTGCGGAGGGATAGCTGAAGGTATTTTGGACCCAGGCCCCAGAAAGCCTTGTGGACAATGCAGAGGGTTTTGAATTTAATCCTTGCATCCACTGGGAGCCAATGGAGAGATTTCAAAGCTGGAGAGATACGATCCTAGGGCTTGAGGCCAAGGACAAGTCTTGCAGTCCTGTTCTGGATAAGTTGTAGAGGGCGGAGAGTAGAGGCAGGTAGATTTAGAAAGAGGCTGTTACAATAGTCCAAGCTAGAGAGAACCGCATCTCCATATTAAATGGGGAGGAAGGAGAAGTGTCACCCTTGCACCCAAGTATCTGGCTCCCTGAAAATACAAATCAGAACTCAGAAGAGCATAAAGATTCAGCTCAATGTGAAGAATCTACGGAAAAGACCGATCCTAACACTGAAACATTAAAAGCATTAAAGTTTGTCCTAAACTCATTAGTATCGGTCTTCGAAATGCTCAAAATGCAGGTGCAGTCACAAACTGGCACACTCCTAGAAGTGACAAAAGAGGTGGCATTGTGTGATTCGTCTTTGGTAGGGCTAGTGGCTGCAATTAACACCAACGTGACCCTACCGCTCCGAGACCTCGGTCTGGAAGTGATAAAACAAGGACTCGATATTTCCTCTATACAGCATAATCTGAAGAAAAAAAATGAAATGGAAGAACAGAACAACAAGCTTCTGGGAGAAGTTCTCCATCTTTTGAAAGGAAATCCAACATTGGATCTAACAGAGCGAAAAGAAGAAAACATTCAGGAGCACTCATTTGATGACGCACCACTTTCAGAATCTGTGCTGGAGGAATTCAGAAGGCTAGCCAATGCAGTAGAAGGAGAAATGGAAACTATTGAGGCGATGTCAATGATTGATTTAGAAATGATTACTGGAAAACGAACTGAGACAGTCCCAGATTGGCAGCATCCCTGCACCCAGACTTCGAGAAGCAGGAGAAATATGAGGAAACGTCTAGCTGGAAGGGAAAGGTCAAAAATAGTACATCCCAAAACAAAGAAGAATCGAAAGAAAGGGGGGAAAAAACAACAAAAGTACAAAAAATGCAGCAGAAAAAGTAACTAGTCAGCCAAGCCCAAAAACCTCTGGAAATGCTGAGGTATCAGGAAATCTAGTGAGCAACCCTCAAGACTTAAGTGGATCCTTTGGAAAGAACATAAAAACTAAAGGGAAGAGTACCCAGAAAAAAATCAAAGAGAATATTGAAAAGGCCATAATGGACAACTGTGAGAAGCTAGAAGAAACTGTTGCAATCACAAAAGTAAGCATCGGCTTCCAAACCAATGCTAAATTAGGAGCGAGTGACAAGCTAAGAACTAATACAGAGAAGAACATCCCCAAAAATCAAACAAGCACAGAAGATTCACAAACTATGAAAGCATCAGAAGGAGTTCATCAAAAGAACACTGCACCAAAAGCAATAAAGTGGGCACCGATCTTTTTACGAAAAGATCCACAGTCCTTGAGAAAGAGTAATAGTTCCAGAGATGTTCCGATAGCACACAGTGACTCCAGTATAAAAATAGCCCCAATTTTTGCAGCAAGAAGCCAGACGATCAGCAAAAAAGATTGTCTACTTTCAAAAACTCTGATTACTGACATAACTTTGAACTCTGCAAAATCGATAGCAACAAAAGCAGACAATGTTCAAAATGGTGAAGGGCAGTCGGTCATACTAAACGACCAAAGGAGTCAAGAGGTTGTGCGCTTGGCAATACAGACACCATCAAAGGTTTCTGAACGCTCGAGTCAAAGTTGTCTTAAAGATTACACTATCCCGAGAGTCTGGATGAGACTGCGCTCTAACACTGGGCATCACAAATCGCTGTGTCGCGCAGTGATATTGGGCATAATAAAGTAAAAAACCTACATTCTTTTTCATCAAAAGACATTGAAAGTGTCATATTTCCGATGTCACAGGACCCCTTTTTGGTCTAATTAGTACTTACCTCGGCAAATGCAAAAAATGCTATGTTGAAAGAATCCAGGGAGTTAGACTCTTATGGGCTAGAAGTCTCAATCAATGATTCAGAAAAAAGTACCATTGTTATCCATTGTAACTCCCCCATTCAAAATCATACGGGAGGGAGAGCGTTAAATGAGTCGAAATCGAAAACGGGGGGGGGGGGGGCTTGGGGGGAGTAGAGAGCTTGAATTAAGTCCACAGGATAACACTCTTTCACTCCTTCCGGAGATTCTCTCTCAAGTGCTGCAGAAACTAGGGTTAGGTACGCAGCAACTTTAGTAAGGAGGACTTAAATGTGATTAGTTGGAACTCACAGGGCTCTAGTACTGTAAGGGCAAAAGACATGCGGGCACATTTGTTTAACCAGGGAGACGTTGTCTTATTACAAGAAACCTGGTTAGTGAACCCATTAAACATTGAAGGGTACACGGTACTATGTCTGCCGGCAGCACAAAAAGCACAAGGGAGACCACCAGGAGCTTTGCTCATAGCTCTAAAAAATAAAATATTTAAAAATATAGCCCTAATCTGGAAAAACACATTAGGTATTCAAGCATGTAGAGCAGAAATACATCAAAAAGGACAACCCTCAATTTGGGTACTGATCAATATCTACTGGAACACCGACAGTTCAAAGCTAGATACATTCTTAGAAAACCTGGGTCTCCTACTGGAAGCAGTGAAATTGGATTCGGTCTGTAGTAATATAATTCTGGCCGGAGACCTTAACACAAATTGCTTACAGTCACAAATTAATTACTTAAAACATTCTGCAGCTGGGAAGCTAAGAAGGGGAAAAATGTGGCTGGACTTCATGGAACGCTGGGATCTCAAAATGGTAAATAGTTCAACAGGGAGAGACCAAGGAACATATACAACATGGCATAGAGGGAAATCGGCTTCCACACTAGACTATGTTTTTGTTTCCCAGAGACTGTGCACATTGCCCTCATTTCTTGCCTTAAAACAAGATGGGGGCAGTGACCACAGCAGATTGGAGTTATCGTTCTCTAACATTCTTGGACTTGTGTCAGATGGAGTAAATCAGAAATTGGAGGTCAAAAAAGGTAAAATCAGGGTAGTGAAATATAAATGTGGAGGTTTAAAACTCAACGAGCGGTTAAAAAAGATCCCGGAGTACCTCTGGAAATCAGAATGTGACCTACAGAGATTTACCAAATTTCTCTGGGCCACTTTAGCACCCAAAGATCTAGTAGGAAGAGCGAAACAAAAGCATCTCCATACATTCGACGAAGTAACCCAGAGGCAAAAAGAGAGTATAGGAAGGCCCTGCGAGAAATTAAGACAGCAGGACATCCAGCAGAGATATATAAAGCAGAAATAAAGTGTGTTAGGCAGAATCCTGTGCAGTTCCCTTGGGGAACACTGCAAAAAGATTAAGACTACAGGAGTAAGCAGTAAACCCAATTGGTAGCAGTCTGTACCATCCAGATTTACCTGGTAGCTGTGGCTGAGCAGTCAGACTTCTCTCAAGAAGAGTAGGGCAGTATACAGAGCATACACAATGGGGCTAAAAACACAGTAGAGCAAACAAACACTGACCAGAGCTTTGTATAAAAAGTATATAATTATTTATTTAAAACGCACTTTAGGCCATATACTAGCACTCTAAATCAAAAGCAAGTTAAAACACAGTCAGGTAAAGTGTACACACCTCCCTTAATAACTATTAGGCAAGTCAGAGTCAAAACACCACGATTTGTTAAACAGATGTGAGCGCCTAACCTGATGGCACTCCAATAGTTCAGTTAAAGGGAGAGAGAAAGGGAGAGAGAAAGGCAGAGCATAGAAATAAACCAGATCCCAACACTTTCAGCAAGGGAATAAAAGGCAGTAGACACTGTGGAGCCAAAGTTCATAGGCCAGGCCCACTTTAAATGGAGCAAAGCGAAATGTGCCCAGGATCACACGGTTTAAAATGCACTAAAAGTCTTTGCAGAATGTTCAAAAGAGGTTGGGGTGATTCAAGAAGGTAAAGTTGGAAGGTCTGGGGCCAACCCAGTGGGCAAGCCAAGGATTTAAGGGTCACCTTGGGCAAACCGAAGAAAGGGAGGCCAGGCAGGACACAGTACCTTAAACAGAGAGGAAGCTCCAGCGGTGGCAGTTGTTCCTGGCAGTGGTTGCAGTTCATTGTTTCGACCAGGGGAAGAGAGGATCTCGTCGAGGAGGAAACGTGGAGTCGTTGTACTGCACAGGGATGAAACCAGCCGCGGAGTTAGTTGATAAAAGGTGCGTTCCTTTTATCCGCGGTCAAAGTGGTGAAGCTTGGCTATCCAGCCGCCGGGGTGCTTGGCACGGGCGATTCGACCAAGAGACGTCTTTGGAAGGCGAAAAGGGCAAACTGGTTGGTCCCACCAGCTCAGAGGAAGAAGACTCGTCCAGCAGAAGATCTTCTCTTGTCGTTGGGAAAGTGGTGAGTTCGTTGCAGCAGGGCTCCACCGGTGGTGTCGTCGTTGCAGGTGGCTCAGCTTCTTCCCTCTTCGGATTCTTAGGTCCTGTGGCAACTTCTGAAGTTCCAGTCCCAAAGGCCCTGCTTTTATGCAGAAAACCCCCCATTCAACAGCCTAGCTGTCACTCAAACATGCTAAGTGGTGAGCCGGGCGGCTCACCACTGGGCCAATCAGAATAGGGTGCGACTTGAGTTGCTAAGGCAACGCAGTCCAGGGTGCCAATTCCCCTCCCCACACATCCTGTGGGACCCAAACAGAGTGGCACCATTTGGAGGGCTTCTGTGGAGACCCAGGGGCAATATAATTAACCCCTTCCAGTACTTCTACAATATGATGGTTTGTACTGGTTCTGTTCACAATTTAGGACTAGTAAAGTCAATGGTGATTTTACATGCCCTGGGAGACAGTAGTCAGTCCCAGGGTATGGAGTCTATGTTTGGGGGTCACTATGACACCCCTGTGTTACTGCACTGAGGGTGCTGTGTAACACACACAAAACAAATAGATGATACCCTATGGAGCAGAAAGAAAACCCCATAGCCCATAAGCACACAAAGAGTCAAAGGCATACCTCAAATCATGCCTAAGAGTGGGAGAAAAAGAGTCTCACTCTTAGCAGGAGAAAAAAAAAGAAACCCAAAAATCCAGCAAAGCTGCTGGGGGACTCACTAGGTTTGGGGAAATCAGCCTTTTAAGAGAATTCTCCCTAACAAAGAGAGAGAAAGCCAACTATAGATTTTGGTCGTACTTACAAAAGGAAACCCGGATGCCAAAAGACTTAAAACCCTTAGAGAAAATAACACCAAAAGTTTCTGGGAAACACTAAGTCAATTTGAGGGGGGAACAGGTAACTCACTCTGCAATCTATTCTCTGAAGAAGGCTGGATTGAGTATTTAACAGAGACATATAAGAGCCATAGCACTTGTCACTTTGCGATAAACCCAGATATACCCTGGCATCTTAACATTGATGAGAAGGAAATTTGTGAGATCATAACAAACTCTTCGACCTCCAAAGCATCAGGACTGAATGGCCTGACTTACCAGATACTTAGGAATGAACCGGAATTATGGTCAAAACTATTGTCTTGTCTTTTCAGGGAAATCTTTAGGAAACGGGCAGTTCCAATTTCTTGGAAAACGGCACAGGTCATACCCTTTTTTTTTAAACGGGGATGGTCGAGCAGCAGGAAACTATAGACCAATAGCTCTGCTCGACATTGAAAGTAAAATATTCATGAAGCTCCTGCTAAATCAAGTTTCAAAATGGGTAGAAGAGTTTGATCTCTTATCACGTTTCCAAACAGGGTTCCGAAAGGGCTTGTCGACATCAATAAATGGTCTGATCCTAAACTTGCTGAATGAACAGACAGAGAAAAAGAAATCGCTCCCATTGTATGGAGCATGGATCGATCTATCGAAAGCTTTTGATCAAGTGGAAAGAGCATTACTCTGGCAAAAACTGCAAGGGTGGGGCATGCTGGAAACATTGTTGTCTATACTGGTGGAACTACATAGAGATACAAACCTGAGAGTTCATTTAGATGAAATGGGCCACCTCTCAAAACTAATAAAAGTAAACAGGGGGGTCAGACAAGGGTGCTTAGGAGCACCCCATTTTTCAATCTGTTTTTGGCAGACATGGGAACTTTTATGGAATCGTCTGCGTTGGCCAGCCCCATTTTGAATGGGAGAAAGATCTGTTGGCTGGCCTATGCAGACGACATAGTACTTCTCGATAGAACACCAATCGGTCTACAGCGTCTGCTTACGAGATTGAATGAGTATGTTGGGATCAATAGTCTAACAATTAATCCTGCCAAGTCTAATATTCTTATTTTCAAACATCCCCAGTCAAAAGTTAAGCATATTAGCTGGAAACTGGGAGGAGAAAATATTAAAGTTGTAGAAACTAAAAATATTTGGGCTATAATGTACATTCCTATCCAGCCTTATACAAGGAAGAAAGCGAGATCATGGATAAAATATCACAAGCTGCATCACAAATGATCAAACTGAACTACAGGTTTTGAAACTTTTCCATTCTTCAGCTAGTTAGGTACTATCTAGCTAAAGTAGTCCCATTGATATTATATGGATTGGAAGCTAGATCGGGTCTCTGGTCAGCAAAATGGGACATTTTTGAAGGACGGCTGTGGAAAAAAGTCTTGGGACTCCCGAGTTGTACCCCTATCGGAAGTTTGAGATTTGAGTTAGGCATAAAATCTCTGAAATGTATGGCGGATTGGAAACTGTTTTCTCTTTTTCAAGAAATAATCACAGGAAGAGAGTTTACTCTCTATGGTGACCTTAGGTGTCAAAGGTTGGGGGGCAAATCAGCAATTCTATCAGTATTGGGGGGAAAAGCAATGAAAGTTCTCCCAAAAATTGATCTTGACGAGGAAACTCTAGTCTCAAATCCCCTTAAAATAAAATAAAATTGGAGCTTTTAGACTGGATCGAAACAGTAGAGAAGGTCAGATTGGTCCCAGCTCCAAACCCATTCTTGAGGGGGAGGGGGGTGACAAGAACTCGGGTGCCATTTCGAGCTATTTAATGAAATTCCCTAATAGGAAACTGTGTACAAACTTCCTCAGAATGAGGCTAAACTTGGTCTATTGCGGGGAGGTCTTGGAAAAGCGCAATCAAGGGGAAAAGGGAAAAAAAATATGTTAGATTTGTACAAACCCAGCCAAACAAACATTAAGGCATTTATTAATGGATTGTGAAGGATCATGGAAATATCATTCAAGACTTTTCAGGTTTTATTGTACAGTAATTTAACATAACTGATGAAATTGGGACCCATTCCAAATCTTCCCAGTACTTCAAATAGGTACACCCAAGACACCGAATCAAATGCTTTCTCGGCGTCCAGTGACACCGCCACAGCTTGAGCTTCCGGGTGGATCTGCGCCATTATTGAAAATAGTCTGCGCAAATTGAACGCAGTGGATCTTGTAGGGATGAATCCGTTCTGATCTGGATGAATCAGTGACAGCATGCTTGGTAGTAGTCTATTTGCCAGGACTTTGGCGAAAATTTTAGCGTCGACGTTAATGAGTGATAATGGTCTGTACGATGACATATCCTGTGAGGGACGGCGGGGCTTCAGTAAGACTGTTATTACAGCTTCTCGCATGGATTCAGGGAGCTCCCCAAGTTCCAGCGCTTCCTCCCATACTTTTAACAAAATTGGGGCAAGTTCCTTTTCACATTCTTTGTATAGTTCCACCCCCAGCCCGTCAGATCCAGGGCCAGTCTTGCGTCTGGTGGTAGGGTCGGGAATTCCAGGTCATTCAAGTATGCCTGTATTTCCAGTACAGTTTTCTCGTCTGCGTTTGTTTTATGGTAAAATTTCAGGAATTCAAGATTAATGGATCTGCCCCCGGTCACCCTTCCACTCTCCGTGCTTTCAATACATGTTATCGGAGTGTGTTGGCGATCCGCCCTGATGATGTTGGCCAGAGCTTTTCCCGCCTTGTTCCCCTCCCCGTATCTACGTGCCCTGGCTGGGGCTGCTATGTATTGCAGTTCTCTCGTGGCCAGCTTATTAAATTCCTTTAGGAGATGATTTATGTCAGCTAACGTATCCTTATTTTGGGTCTCGCTATATGAGTTCTCTAATTGCCGAAGCCGTGTTTCTGTTTCAGTTAGTTCCTGTCTCACCGCTTTAAGCAGCCCCGAGGATTTGGAGATCAGAGTTCCCCTAACCCAGACCTTAAAAGCCTCCCATAATGTTGAATATTTATCCACCGTTCCCATATTGTTGTTAAAGAATTCCTCCATTTCTATATGGAGTGCCTCAGCGTCATTAGGGTCTTTGAGTATGTGTGTGGGCATTCTCCATCTTTTCTGAGGTTTCGGGCCATCCCCAAACATCAGGTCCAGGGATATTGGGGAGTGGTCAGATAATGTTTGTGGGTATATTTCACAGCTTTCTAACCCTCCCAACATGTCTTCCGACACCCACCAATAGTCTATACGAGATTCCGAGTCATGTATGCTCGAATAGTATGTGTACTCCTTCGCATCCGGATGCAGTGCCCTCCAGGCATCTCGGAGCATCAGCTATGGCATAACCTGATCTAGGATTATAGATGCTTTAGACCGCACCCGCTTGGCTCTGGAGGATCTGTCTAGATTTGGGTCTAGTATTAGATTGAAATCTCCCCCCCAGACAATACTAGTAGTATCTAGTGTAATCAGTAATTCCAGTATATTGAGATAAAAGTCTGGGTCATCTATATTGGGGCCATAGGTGTTAACCAATGTGATCGATTTCCCCGCTACCTCTCCCCAGATCAGTACATATCTCCCCAGAGGGTCTTCTTTATGTCCTTTGGTCTGGAATCCCAGTGATGGATGTAGTATAGTTATGACTCCTCGTGCCTGAGTGGAATATTCTGTGTGGTATCTTTGCTTGCCCCATGCGGCCAGTATACTTGTGTTGCCGGGAGCCTGTGTATGTGTCTCCTGTAACATGACTATATGGGGTGAGTGTCTATTAATGTAAGTTCCTATTTTCCTAGTTTTGGAGGGTTTGTTCAGCCCCCTGACGTTCCATGACAGCAGTCTGATTTTCATCCCCTTGCCATTGTCAGTGCCATCCGCCATCGTACCTGCTCACTGTTACAGTGTTATCCAAATACCGTACAACGTGCATGGCGCAATTATCTGTTCGACCTTCAACAAAACAACTTTTCAACAAAAGGTCCATTTTCTCCCTTTCCCCCCTGCCCACCACCCCCATCATCCTCCCCAACTGGATGATTTAACCTTACAAACTGTTGGAGATCTCCTGGGGTTGCCATGTTGTAGCTGTGTGGCCGCCCGCTCGAGCCCGCAGTCCAACTTCCACGTTTTCCTGTGGCGCATCACCGCTTATTTTGTCATATTCCTGTTCCGTTTCTGTGGTAGGCACTTTCTTTGATTCCCCCTGCCTCAGGGTATCATCGGTCCGCCTCGGGGCGGGGTCCGCCATTTTGATCCGGGCCCCGGCCTACTGGGGGAAGAGTTATATGTGACTCGATATAGGCCATTGCAGCCGCCGGGTTCTCAAAAAAGTGTGCTCTTCCTCCGTGCTGAATACGCATTTTGGCAGGGAATATTAATGCATACTGGACCTGACGTGATCGTACAAGTTTTTTCACCGGTTCGTAGGATCGTCAGTTGGCCTGAACGCCTGCCGAGAAATCCGGGTATATGTGCATACGGTTCTCCTCATAATGTAGCGTACCTTGCTCACGGGCTTTTTTAAGAATCGTATCTCTGTCCCTGTAATTTAGGAGGCGCGCTATGATCGTGCGGGGTGGCGCCCCTGGTTTTGGTGTCGGGGCCAGTGTGCGATGCGCCCTTTCTATCAGAAAGAGTTCCGAAAAAGTTCCAGATCCGAATAGGATCTGTAGGAGATCTTCTACTTGTTGTTCCATAGCTCCCTTGCCGAATTTTTCGGATACCCCATCAATTCTTATGTTGTTTCTTCTTGAGCAAGATTCGAGATCCTCGCATTTAGATTGTATTCGGAGAAGGTCGTTTTTTAGTTGCGTTATGTCTCGAGCATGGCCTGCAATAGTGTCCTCGTTGTTACTGATTCTGCCTTCGGCTTCTGTTATTCTTGAGCTTTCTTTATCCACTCTTGCCTTCAATGACCCAATAGTTGAGACAATATTGTCCAGTTTCACGTTTATTGCGAGGAAGCCATTTTGTACAATCGTGGTTAACTTGTCGACCTCACTTACAGCTTCAGGTCCGATGTTAGGGGCGGCGGATGTTTCTGCCATCGACTCCGTCCCTTGGCTGTTGGTGAACAAGTCCATTGGGCCCCTTTTCCTAGCCCCCGCTCCTTTCGTCGGTTTATCAGGCATCAGTGCTGTCCTCTTGGCCAGGGCCAGCAGTCTCAACCTGAAGCACTCACAATACGTAGCTTAATGGCGGGTTCGGTACGTGTCGCTTGGGTTACTGTGCCGTCTACACTTCTCACCCGTTCCTGCCGCACCTTCCCTGCTATTCGTCCCTCCACAGACACGTTGGTCGCATCAGCTTGTGAGAAGTGGTCTTTGGTTCATTCGCTTGTCGATGTCGGATCGCCGGGCCTCTATGGTCAGACGGCTAGAGCGTCTGCAGTCGTTTCCACTACCCGCGTGGATCTAAGAGGCGGCCCGTGTTCCCAACTCCCACCGCCAACAGTTGCATGCATGTTTCCGTCCTACAATAGTGTTTTTCTTCCGGATTTCTGCCGTTGAGTGCAGGATTGTTCCGCTGCAGCCTCCACTCTTCGAAATCATCCGCGGTGTGCTCCAAGTTAGGATCGTTTTGTTAAGGATATTCGTCGGGACGGAGCTCGCGCTCTAGGCGGCCATCTTGTATCGCGCTCAACAGCGCCCCCCTTCTTCCCTCTTTTTCTGTGCGGCTCATACCTGAGTGGAAGTCTTCAGCTCCAGTTTCCAGCATTTCCTTCTCTGTCCCTGCTGCAGTATCCACCATCTGGCTCTCCTGGGTACTCCTGACATCGAGTCATCTGCTTCTTTGCATACCTCCACAACAGCAACAGACCCTTTTGGACTACACGCGCACCCATCAAGATACCACCATTAAGAGTATTTTTTAGCCTATGCTTTTTTCCTCTCGCTGGCCATTCCGGGAGGGGGTCCTCTGCATCCCTGTCACTCTAGGAAGGCAGGGTGGCTTCCGTCCGGGATAGGCCATATCTCTACTCAAAAAGAAAGCCACAGAAGAAGAAGGGACGTCGAAAGAAGTCATCTTCAGAGGAATCAGGTGAGGAGGAGCGGGGGCTAACAGAGAGGAGAAGTTCATTGATTGACACTGACAGATTGCAACGCCAAACTACTTCGGATATGGCCTCTGCCGAACAGGTCCAGGAGCTGGTTTCTGCCGTACAAGGACTTTCTCAAGAGCTCCAGAGCCTCAAGGCAGAGAATGCAGTCCTTAGACAGAGGTTGGATAATTATGAGAGAAGGCAGACGGAGTTGCCTCCCCTACCACTTACTTCTGGAAAATATGATGGTTCACCACATAAATTTAAAGAATTTATGGAAGCCTGCATAATCCATTTTACATTTAGGCCACAGGCCTTCTCGTCTGATCAGGCCCGAATAGGGTTCCTGATTTCAAACCTTACTGGCAATGCTTTAGCATGGGCCACACCTTTGGTTACCAGCGCAAGTCCCCTCCTACAGGATTACAATGGTTTTACGGCCCAGTTTAAGGAAGCCTTCGAAAGAAAGGAGACCGTCCAGGTGGCTAGCGAACAACTACTAGACATACATCAGGGAAGCAGCGATTTGTTAACCTACATCTCAACCTTTGAGAGAATTGCAGCAGAAACCATCTGGCCCGAGACGACACAGTATACCATCTTCCGGCGAGGGCTACGAGAGGAGTTGATGGACGAACTCGCCCAGTTGCTGCGACCGACTACACTTGCTGATCTATGGTCCACGGTGTTACAATTGGATTTTCGTATAGCTGAAAGATGCTCGGAACGGCGCAAGGGACGCATTCCTCACAGCCTCCAAGATCTTCCTGTTCCGTCCTCTTTCTCACCTATGCCTGCCAAGGAAGAACCCATTCAGATCGGTACCACAAGGGGTCCACTCGCAATTGAAGAAAGAAAGAGAAGGAAGGAAAACAACCTGTGCATGTACTGTGGTTCAGATCAACACCTATTAAGAGATTGTCCCGAGGTCCCTCCAAGGAGGTCGGGAAACGCTCGTCCTCGGAACTATTAGGGGCGAGTTGCCGAGGAGAATGACCTAGTCCCTATGTTTCGATGTCCATACCGTCTGTCACCCCCTCAGAAGACAACCGATTTATGGTGGTCGCGGTCCAGCTGGCTTTCCATCAAGAGGTTTTTGATGTTCTGGCCCTTATAGACTGCGGAGCCGCTGGCTGCTTTATGGACACGGTTTGGGCCAACAAATCTGGAATAGAACGTTAACAGAAGGAAGTAGATCAAAAGGTTGAGGGGGTGGATGGTAAACCACTCAATTCCGGTCTTATCACTCATACCACTCCGCTCCTTGAGATGAAGATTCTTCAGCATACAGAAACCCTTCAATTCGATCTTATCAGAGCTGCTCATTTCCCAGTTATCCTCAGTATTTCATGGCTACGGAGACATAATCCCTCCATCGACTGGGAAAAGAATCAGATAGCTTTCTCTTCAACCTACTGTCTGAGAACCTGCATGTTGGATTCCCACTTTACTAAGGTACAGGCAGTCAAGGAACTTTCTTCCCACTCTGTGGGCATTTATGTAATACCCACTGAGTTGCATCAATACAAAGAGGTCTTTGTGGACAAGATACCTCAAGAGCTCCCACCACACCGAACAGAGGATTGTGCCATCAACATAGTCCCTGATGCCATTGTTCCTTACGGGTGGATGTTTTCGCTATCTCTTAAGGAGAAGAAGGTGCTGCGCGGGTATCTGGATGCCAACCTCCAGAATGGGCTCATCCAACCCTCACGCTCGCCGGCTGGGGCATCACTGTTCTTTGTCCCAAAGAAAGATACAAGTGAATTACGTCCTTGTATCGATTACAGAGGGCTTAATCAGATCACTATAAGGGATCGCTACCCCATGCCCCTCATTAAAGATATCCTGGAGGCCGTCCAAGGGGCCATAATGTTTTCTAAACTGGACCTACGGTGCGCCTATCATCTCTTGCGCATACGCGTGGGGGATGAGTGGAAGACAGCGTTCAGGACCCCATTCGGCCATTTTGAATATCGGGTGATGCCCTTTGGCCTTGTTAATGCTCCATCCATATTCCAAAGATTCATGGATCGCATTTTTTCCGATCTTCAGTTCCAATGTATCATCATCCACCTGGATGATATCCTGGTATACTCGACGTCTACACAACTTCACATCGAACATCTTGACAAAGTGATGGAAGGACTGAAAGAGAATTGCCTCTTAGTGAATCCAGAGAAATGTGTGTTTCAAGTCACCAGCGTACCATACTTGGGATTTATTCTGTCAGCAGAAGGCATACAGATGGATCCCCACAAGGTTGAGTCCATACTCCATTGGCCTATTCCCACATCTATCAAGGACATACAAAGATTTTTAGGACTGGCACATTTTTACCGGAGGTTCATCCAGGGTTTCTCTGAAGTGGTACTTTCCATCACAAAATTATTGAAGTCTTCTTCACCCTTTCTATGGTCCGTCGAGGCAGACAAGGCATTTCGACTACTGAAGACAGCCTTCTGTTCGGCCCCGATATTACGACAGCCCAACCAGAAACGGTCGTTCATCGTCGAGACTGATGCTTCTGCCGAGGCCATAGGTGCAGTATTACTCCAAGACTATGAAGGCACAGAACATCCTGTAGCCTATCTATCCAAAACCTTAACCACCAGTCAGATTCATTACTCTTTAATCGAGAAAGAATTGTTAGCCATGAAGGTGGCTTGTGAGGAATCGCGTCATCTATTGCAAGGTGCATCTTTTCCTTTCGAGATGAGAACTGATCATAAGAACTTAAAGGTAATCCAACGCATGGAATGTATAAACTCTCGACAAGCTCGTGGGCCCATTTCTTCTCACAATACGACTTCGTTCTGACTTATTTACCTGGGTCTAAGAACATTCTGGCCGATGTCCTCTCGAGAATACCCTTACCTGGTGCTTCCAAAAGAGAATTGCCTAACCTCATTTTGCCTCAAAAGAGGTATGTGGGGATTGTATCCTCTTTTTTGGAAGAGGTACGAAAGGGCTCCTTGACATATCCACCTCCATCTCCCACCAAGCCTTCGTTGACGCCTCACAAGACCAATGGACTCTATTTTATGGACCATCGTTTGTTCTTACCCAATCAGAAGACCCGCCTGAGAGCTCTAAAATAGTGTCACGACAATCCAGTAGCAGGACACAGAGGAACTGCCAATACCATTGACCTTCTCCAGAGACATTTCTGGTGGCCTGACATGAAGCAAGAAGCAACCACATATGTCACAACCTGCCCCGTTTGTAACAGAGCAAAATATAACACACAGAAGCCCTTAGGATTTCTCCAGCAAGAACCTCCACCAGATAGGCCACCGAGTATCATCTCTACGGATTTTATCGTAGACCTACCCCCCTCTGAAGGGTGCTCCTGTATAATGGTGACCGTAGATTGCTTTTCTAAGATGGCCCATTTTTCTCCCCTTCCGGGTCCTCCAACGGCTGCTGAGATGGCTTCTATTTTTGTTAAGGAAATTTTTCGGCTGCACGGTTTACCTAATAAGATTATATCTGATCGGGGATCGCAGTACGCTTCCTGCTTTTGGAAGACCTTATGTTCTAGGTTGGGTATAGAGAGGGCTATGTCTTCTGGTTTCCACCCACTGACTAATGGTCAGACGGAACGGACGAGCGCTTCTTTGGAGCAGTATTTACGGTGCTTTGTCAATACTCAACAAAACAACTGGGTTTCCCTACTGTCTACAGCTGTGTTTGACTACATATAACGCGAAACATAGCGCTACCAATCTTAGCCCGTTCTATTGTACCTATGGCTTCCATCAGAACTTTATCCCAGACTTACAGTTGCCTGCTTCCAAAGTATCTTCAGTGGAGGCTAACATACTCTAACATATCTGAGGCACATAAAATAGCCTCAGACTGTCTACAAGCTAGCCAGACATGCTACAGTAAGCAAAAGAATCCACATTGTCTTCCTTCTCCTAGATGGACCATAGGCACCAAAGTCTGGCTGTCTACCAAATATTTACCTCGCTGGTTACACCCTTCAAAGCTTACCCCAAGGTTCCTGGGACCGTTTGTCATTCTTGACCGTCTCAATCCAGTGTCCTACCGCCCTCAGTTACCCAAACACATGAGACGGATCCACCCAGTTTTTCATTCCTCTCAGCTAAAAGAATACCGAGAGGACCCTTACCTCTGTACCCTGCCAAAATTGTCCCCGGTCAAGGACACGACTCCCGAAGAGTTTGAGGTAGCCGATATAAGAGACCGTAGGTACAGAAAGGGCAGACTGGAGTATTTAATTCATTGGAAGGGTTATCCACATTCCGATGACTCTTGGGAACCTGTATCCCACATACGTGCTCCTAGAGCTGTGTGGAAGTTCCACCGGTCCCATCCTGGTAAGCCGGGTGGGTATTCCCTTGGGAGGCGGCATACTGTCACACACCTGGCTGGTCCTCCGTCCTGGCGCTTATGGTCGAGATGGCAGCTCCGCCGTCATTGAAGGGTTCCACGCTGCTTCCCTCTTACCTGGAGTAGCCATCTAGCTTCTGTCCTCCCATTGTTTTTCTTCCGGTTTTAAGCCCCGCCTTCGCTTCCTTCTGCGCATTGCAACCCTTTCGCTCTGTGCTCGGGTGCCGACGCTCCGTTGGTTTAGTGATTTCTCCTCCGTGCTTTTTTCTTCTTTGCCTCTTTTCGCGGGTCTCGTCCCGTTGCCTTCCTTCCTGGTTTCCATTCTGGCTGCTCCCGGCTCGTCTTCCTCATTTTCCTTTTTGTTCTTCCCACCTGCTCGTTGTGCGGCTTTCTTTCACCTCCTGCTTTCCTGCTCGGCTCCTCTGCCTTTCATCCCTTGCTGTTGTTCCCTCGTACCCTCCTCTTTATTATTTCCATTATTCTTCCCTCCTTTTCTGTGCGGCTCATACCTCAGTGGAAGTCTTCAGCTCCAGTTACCAGCATTTCCTGCTCTGTCCCTCCTGCAGTATCCACCATCTGGCTCTCCTGGGTACTCCTGACATCGAGTCATCCGCTTCTTCGCATGCCTCCACAACAGCAACAGACCCTTTTGGACTACACGCGCACCTATCAAGATACCACCGTTAAGATAGGTTTTTTTTAGCCTATGCTTTTTTTCCTCTCGCTGGCCATTCTGGGAGGGGGTCCCCTGCATCCCTGTCACTCTAGGGAGGCAGGGTGGCTTCCGTCCGGGATAGGCCATATCTCTACTCAAAAAGAAAGACACAGAAGAAGGGACGTCGAAAGAAGTAATCTTCAGAGGAATCAGGTGAGGAGGAGCGGGGTCTAACAAGAGGAGAAGTTCATTGATTGACACTGACAGAGTCTCCCTTGCAGGGTACGATGGAGAATATCGGCCCTACCTCGGGTATGCCTCGATGTTTCACGAAGTTCTTGAGGTCCTCTGGAGGCGACTTCTGGAAGAGCTCCCTCCACCTGGCTACTCTGTTCTTCAGCGCTTTCGAGGACAGCGAGCCACACGCTGAACAACCTTGCCAACCGTAGTGTGGGCCAAGGCAACGTAGGCAGAGGGCGTGGGGGTCTGAAGTTGGGAATAGCCTGTTGCAGGCTGGACACCTGCTGAACCCTGTGGAAGTCGACATGTGCCGGGGAGGAGAGTGACGCCTGAGAACCGAGTACCTGAATGACAAAAAGACAAAAAAGAAGACAAGAGAAGAAGTAACCGCACGTGGAATTACATGGCCGAAGCCAAACCCAGGAGCGCTGGTGAATTCGGCCCGTTCCCGTTGACGCGGAAAAGGGGACTGAGGTGTGACACCGGAGGGCAGAGTCAGGGCAGCACATGCTCCATGGGCCGCACCCCCGCGTGCCTCTAAATTTAAAGGGGAAGAAGGTTTTTTCTGGTGAAAAAGGTTCTGTCTCCCGTTCCTTGGAAGGGACGCCCATACAGTATGGAGGAAAGGGGACGGGACGTAAGAGTTGTATAGAGAATGCAAAAGCTGCTTAAAAGATGTCCGAACCTGACGAAGCCGAAAACCCATCAAGCACCAACAGGATGAGCCCAACCTGGCAAAGAGACGTGAAGGCAAAGAAGGAACACAAGCCGCAGTGCAACGTTCTTCAAAGAGACCGCCACCCGGAAGAACACAGCTACAGCAACCAAGGTACGCAGTTGTTCCAGGGAACCAGGTGGAGGTAGGAGAAGCTATGACAAGCCCCAGGCTGTCAAGGAGTTCCCCCCTTCTCACCTGGGTCCGTTCCTTGTTGGGGTCCTTGGTCGCTGTCTTCTTGCGGATGGACCTGGGTTTTACTAGGGCTGCTGGAGTCTCCTCCGACTCCAGGTTGCTTTCACTTACGGGATCGTGGAATCCAGGAATCCAGGAGTCTTGTACAGACTTGCACGGGAATCCAGGAAACAGGGAAAAAGGAAAGGGCTAGAAAGAGGAAGGGAACGAGGACAAGGAAACAAAGCTGCGAACTAGGTGCACACGTCTGGTAGCCACTTGCGATAGCATTGAGACGCGCGGAGTCGCGGAAGGGGTGGTCTATAAATAGAATAGGCTACGTCCAGCGCATGGAGCGGAAAGAGGTGTTTACGCTGGACTGCCATTTTGGGAGTACTATGGAGTGCAAGCCCCGTTGAGACAGGGACCAGGAAGTCCAAAAGGGGCGTGCTCTGCGGTTCATGACAGCATGCCTCCTCCGAAGACCACTTCCTCCAGGTTTACCCGGGTGTATGAGGTGAAATCTTCTGAGTACTCGTGGAGCCTTGATATTTGATAAAGGCTCCCAGGTCCTTTTACTAGGAGGATATCCTTTCCATTCGACCAGGTATTGAAGCTGTCCCCGTCTGTACCTGGAATCACAGATCTGGGATACCTCATATTCCAATTGATTATCAACCATTAAAGGAGGGGGTCTGCAGGGTTTCCGGGAGGAAGGAATGTAGGGTTTCAATAGAGATGTATGAAAAACTGGATGAATTCTTTTCCCGGAGTCTGGTAGTTTAATCCGGTACGAGACGGGATTAATATTTTCTGTGATGGGAAATGGACCTTAGTAACGGGGGGCCAGTTTGTTTGGCCGTAGATGTCGGGGTAGTAATTTTGAGGACAACCAGACTTGATCACCGATTGCATAGGAAGGTCCTGGTCTTCTCTTGGAGTCTGCATACCTCTTGGTCTGTGTTCTGGCCTTCTCTAAGTAGTCCTTGGCCTCCCGGTGTATGTTGACGAGTGTTTCAATCCAGGAGTCCACAGTAGGTACCGGTGTAGAGTGAGGGAGAACTGAAGGCAAGACCGAGGGATGGAAGCCATGACTACAATAAAAAGGGCTGGTCTTAAGTGCTGAATGGTCAGAGTTGTTGTATGCGAATTCAGCTACAGGTATCAGGAGAGACCAGTCGTCCTGAACCTTGGTAGCGAAACATCGAAGATATTGTTCCAGGGTCTGATTGACACGTTCTGTGGCTCCATTGGTTTGAGGGTGTTATCCCGAAGAGAGGGCACGTTGAATTCCTAGAATTTGACAGAGATGTTTCCAGAATTGTGAGACGTATTGAGGTCCTCGATCGGATATGATTTTGGAAGGGAGTCCATGCAAACGGAATATGTGTTCCAAGAAGCTTCCTGCCAGTTCAGAGGAGGAGGGTAATTTACACAGGGGCGTAAAATGAGCCATATGAGTGAACAAGTCTATGGTAACCATGATGGTAGTGTATCCTCTGGAAGGTGGTAATTCCACGATGAAGTCTGTAGCGATAATCTCCCAAGGTCTTGTTGGCAATGTAGGTTGTAATAGAAGACCCGCAGATCTTTTGTTATGTTTATTTTGGTTACAGACGACACAGGCTTGGATGTATCGCCGTACATCAAACTTCATTTTAGGCCACCAAAACTGTCTTTGTATAAGACGGATGATATTGGTGATGCCGCGATGTCCCGAGTGGAGAGCGTCATGACAGAGGTTTATCAATCTTTGCTGTAACTTCTGTGTAGGAATGACCAATGCATTTTCTTTGAACAAATACCCATCCCTAGTCCTTAGATTCTATAGAATTCTTTTTGACGTATCCTTCCACAATTCAGAGGAGTGAGTCTGAACTCGAATTTCATCCAGGAAGTTAACTGCTTGAGCTACAAAGATTGTGGGGGAAAACATCTTAGGATATGCCTTGTCTTCAATGGGTTCGTAGTCAGGACGGCGAGATAAAGCGTCAGCGATTACATTTTGTGATCCAGGAACATGAGTGACGTGGAACTGGTACTGGGCGAAGAAATAAGCCCAGCGCGCCTGACGACTATTCCTACACTCCATCGATTGTAGAATCTGGAGATTTTGATGGTCCGTACGGACCTGGACTGGATATTTCGCTCCCAGAAGTAGGTGTCGCCACTCAGTGAAGGCTTGACGGATGGCTAACAGTTCCTTTTCCAAGACGGAGTAGTGCGTTTTGCTGGGAGTCAGTGTTCGTGAAAGATAAGCAATGGGATGTTCTAGCTTATCTTCTAGCTCTTGTTTCAAGACTACTCCTATTGCGTAATTAGAGGCATCCGTTTCCACTAGAAAGGTCCTGCTTGTGTCGGGTTGGGCCAAGACTGGCGCTTGTGTAAAGGCTGTCTTTAAACGTTGGAAAGCCATTTCTTGTGATGTAGACCAGTTGAAGGGAGTGTCCTTCTTCAGGAGGGCTACGATCGGTTGTACTATCTCGGAAAAGGTAGAGATAAACTTTCGATAGAAGTTGGCAAGCCCTAGGAAGGATTGTACCTGTTTCACGGTGGTGGGAGTAGGCCAGGCCAGGATGGCCTTTACCTTTGAAGAATCCTTACTGATTCCCTCTGGACTGAGGATAAATCCTAGGTAGTGAACAGAGGTGACGTGAAACAGGCATTTTTCGAGTTTGGCTAAGAGTTTATGTTCTCGGAGTCTCTGTAGTACAGCCTTTACGTGCTCTTCGTGCTTTAGAGGGTCCTTGGAGCAGATCAATATGTCATTCAGATAGACAATGACGAAAAGAAACAACATGTCCGAGAACACCCTATCCATGAAACGTTGAAATATTGCCGGGGCATTAGCTAATCCAAATGGCATGACTAGATATTCGTAGCGGCCAAAGGGTGTTCTGAAGGCGGTTTTCCATTCACCACCTTCCCGGATACGAATCAAATGATAGGCACCGCGGAGGTCCAACTTGGTGAATATTACCGCACCTCTCACGGCTTCCAGGATGTCCGATATCAAGGGTAGAGGGTACTGGTCTTTGAGAGTACACTGATTTAGGCTGCGGTAATCGAGACAGGGTCTGAGCTCTTTGGTGTCCTTCTTGGGAACAAAAAATAACGAAGCACCAGCTGGAGATTTTGAAGGCCTTATGGTGCCATTTTCGAGATTAGTATCCAGGTAATCTCCGAGAGCCTTTTTCTCAGGTTCAGAAAGGATGAACATTCTGCCGAAGGGAATCACTGCTGAGGGTTCTGTATCTATTGCGCAGTCTTCGGGTCTGTGTGGGGGTAAGGCCTGGACAATGGCAGTCGAAAACACATCAGCGTATCCTTGACAGGCCTCAGGAACCTGTATGACATTAGACACCATGAGCGGTGTCTGTTGGTCTCTAGGCGATTCCTTTTGGGATGTTGACGAGGGTTCCAGGAACAGGCAGTGTTACATACAAAATTCCGAGCCTAGGAACAATGATCCCGCTGTCCAGTTTATGCAAGGGTTATGTTTGTGTAGCCAGGGCATACCTAATACCATGGGCTAATGGGCCGATTTAATGATATCAAACCTAATCAGCTATTGATGGTGATTTATTGAGAGCTGAATTTCTTTGGTCACGAGGCTTATGGGTTCTGAACTGAGAGGTCATCCATCAATGGCCTCCACCGGTTGCATGGTACCTCGTGCTTCATAAGGAATCTGGTGGCCCGCAACCCAGTCTTGATCGATGAAGATCCCCATAGCTCCACAGTCTAGCAAGGCAAAAATGGGATAGGTCTTGCTCTTGGAGGGTGATAGAAATGCTTGGAGAATGATCAGCTTGTTTTGTCCAGGAGAGTTCAAGGATGGATTGACGTGGAGCAAACATCTCTCTCCCGAAGCTCTGCTCCATCTAGGATCGGGAGCTGGCGTTTCCCGAACGCAGAGGAGGCGCTAGCAGAATTCCCTAACCAAATGTTTGTCCGAAGCGCAATACATACACAAGCCTTATGGATCCTTCTCATCCTTTCTTGCAGGAATATGGGTCCACGAAATGCTCCAATCTGCATGGGTTCTGATTCAGAGGTTGAACTTGGGTTATTATCCGTCTTGAATGTGCTCTCAAAGGACATATTGGTTGGATTCCTCTTAGACTTCTTCTTTTCAGCCTTCCTTTCCTGTATGCGGAAGTCAATCTGAATAGCAAGGTCCATTAGTGCCTGGAATGAGTTTGGTCGAGCTACTCTGGCCAACTCATCCTTTATCTCATCATTCAATCCTCTCCTAAACAGGGTAAAGCTCGCCTCAGAGGACCAATCGGCTTCCTTGGCTAATTGTTTAAATCGCGTCACATAAGTGAGCATATCCTGGGTACTCTGTTGAAAGTCTAACAAGCGTTCCTGTGCAGTATAGACCTGTTCAGGACGGTCAAACATGTTCTTTAATGCCTGTATGAAGCCATCATAGTCATCCAGGAGGGCATCCCCAGTGTTAACGAGGGGCATAGCCCAAGTCAAGGCGTTGCCAGATAGGTGGGATATAATGAATCCTACCTTGGCCTAGGAGTAGAAAAGTAATAGTAATAGGGCTTGAACGTAAAATGGACTAGGCATGAATCCAAAAACCCGCAAAGGGTTTTTGTCGAACCGTCATACTTATCGACAATGCCACCCAAGAGGACCCCTTCTTTAGTGGCAGAATCCCTGGATAGGACCAACTGTTTAAGTGCAGCGTTTTCCGCCTTTAAGTTTTGGACTTCGGTAGTTAGTTCCTGCATGCGCCGCAACAAGTCCTGAACGGCAGCTTCCATGACGTTATCTAGATGGGTCGGGTGGCGTCTCAAACTGTCAAGGAGTTCCCCCCTTCTCACCTGGGTCCGTTCCTTGTTGAGGTGCTTGGTCGCTGTCTTCTTGCGGATGGACCTGGCTTTTTCTGCGGAGCCGCGGAAGGCGTGGTCTATAAATAGAATAGGGTACGTCCAGCGCATGGAGCGGAAAGAGGTGTTTACGCTGGACAGCTATGTGGGGAGTACTATGGAGTGCAAGCCCCGTTGAGACAGGGACCAGGAAGTCCAAAAGGGGCGTGCTCTGCGGTTCATGACACAAGCAGGGTAAAGAGAGAAAGAACCCCAAGCCAGGCTGAGGGAGGAAGACTGCCGAGCCGCAGTGTAAGAGAGGCATAGTATCACAAGTAGACACTGAGACAAGAGCTGCAAGTTTCAAAACCTTTATTGATGGTTTAAAAGGGGTTGCAAAACTCCCATCTTGCCCTATAACTAAGATGGGAGTATTCTCGACCACCAAACAAAAGAAAATACAGTCCTAGTTAGTCCTTATTCAAAATAAAATTGCCTGTACTAATAAACCTGATGCATGCCCTCTTTCTAATACAATAAATGTGCAAAGGGAATTTGTAACGCAAAAAGGAAAATAAGTGCTCAAAAGAAATGTCAGTATGACTGAGTAAACTCCCTTCCCCACATTTTGTAGCATGGGGTAAGTTGGCACACTTGCAACCTTGCGACAGACTCTGGCTTGTGAGAAACCAAAGGGTGTCTCACCCGCTAGCCTCAGAGAATTGTCATCCAGGTGGCCAGGACACAGCCATCGCTTTTGGATCCAGTTCCTGGGGGTGGACCTGTGCGGGAGGATCCCATGGGTGAGGGGTCTTCAGGGAGTGGGGGTGAGGTAGCCGATGGCGAGACGTGGTATTCCCCCCTTTTTTGTTCATCTACCCCATCCTATTTTATAGAATTTTCCGAAGTCCAAACTCCCCCCCCCCCCCTTTCACAAACACTGGGCTTGAGGAAGAGGATGACAGAGCAACCAGACTAACTCTCTCACATCCTACTGGACATGTCCCGTTAAACGGGTCAGGCAAAGTCAGGGACTTTACACTAAGTGCACACACCTTGTTAGGCAGAATCCTGTGCAGTGCCCTTAGGGACCACTACACACAATTAAGACTACAAGTGGTAAAACAAGTTCACCTTTGGTACAAGCCTGTACTATACCGTTAAAGTGGTAGCAGTAGCGGAGCAGCCAGACTTATCTCAAGAGAGATTACACAAAGGACTACGATTACTGTGACTCAAGCAAACACTGACTCAAGGTTTTTGGTTGAAAAAGTAAAAGTACATTTGTTTCTAGACCATCTGTTCGTAAAAAACTTCACTTCTATTAATTTAAAATCACAAGTAAAATACACTACACACAACCAATTCACTTTGTGCAACACAATTCAAGGTAAGTACCTTTGGTTTTGACAGACCGGTGTTGAGAAACAAAGACGTTACCGAGGGGACAGATGCGATCACTTTTTGACAGTAATGACATTTCGGTCTTACTAAAGATACGCGTACCCGCGGGAAGAAATGTTACCGGCGTTAAACCACACTTAGCACATGAATCAACACAAGAGAGTTGGGGATAAAAATCATAGGCAATACTTTCGTCAAGGCAGATAGAATCAGAAGACACTTTCTTACAAGTGAATAAAAGTCAATAGGCCTGCACCAGTGTCAAGTGGAACAGGGCTTCTGTTGTCTAGGATCACAGGGATACCTGCTGACTATTTAAGCCATGCCCGAGCTGAGGCACGCAATTCGCGTTGTTCTGAACTTGCAGCGTGACTTTCACGGAGTCCTGCTCGCAGCATCCTTGGCCTGCATCTTCAGGGAGAAGAAGAACACCGTTATTCATCCTTACCTGTTCTGCATCCAGCTCCTCGATCGATCTGGAACTCGTCTTCTTCCACTAGCAACATCCTAGAGAGGAGAGACTAGAAGAGGACAATTAGTAAGCGTTCATCTTCCGATTCCATCGCATCCAGACTCTGCTTACTTACCGAAGCTCTCCTGGAAATTCTACTGCCGCCCAGACATCTTCCATTCTACGCTCCGCTTCCATCTGGCCGCATTTCTTTCAGGAACTTATCGGCGACCTGCAAGGAAGGATAGCACAGGTTAGCCTTATTCAAAGACTCTCATAGTGCCGTGCTTCGCGCATTCTCTTACCTACTCGAGCACTGCCCTCTCCATCAGCTCGACGTCTCCATCACCCCTTCTGCTTCAACGAGAGAAGGAGAAGGTCAACAGGGCAACAACAATTGCGGACAATCATTCTTTTCAAAAGCTAAAGACTTACCTCAAGAGTGGAGTCGCAGCCGGTCTGGACTCCTGGGCCCACGCCAGTGAAGTAACTCAGCGGAAAGGTGCCGAGCCACAACGCGCCCCTGCACAGAACGGCAGGACAGAGAGCACTCCTTATCGAAATACAAGGTGAGAGAGACTGCAAGGGGGTCGCAAGGGGAACACTTGGGAGGCGGGCCCCGAGAGAAGGGGTTTGTGGCTAAAACTGAACTCCTGTCTTCCAGACTAAGCCCACGGCAGCGCGAGTCCCCGGGGGAGGTGAATCCGTCCCAGAAGCGCTCCAGACCAGTCGGGTGGCGTCCCTGTGGATACAAGGTGAGCGTTACAGGTTCACTCTTGCCAATCTTGTCAATCGTGCCTTTTCCACTTAACTCTTATGATGCAGGATTCACTTCCCTCAGGTTCATAATCATCTGTTGGTCAAAGACTCAACTGTACAGAGGATTTTACAAGACCCCTGTATGACCACTTTGACCACTCTTCTCGCCTTTCCCAAGGACTTCTGGTTACGGTAGTTTAAATACCTGGGTAATCGCCCAGAGTTTTCCAGAGTGAGCACTCACGTGGTGCCGAACTCCTCTTTTGCTGATTTCCCTCCTTTTACATCAATGTTATGCTTTCAAAGTTCAATTAGCCGTTTGCTACTTTTCTTTCAACACAGTTCGGTTTCTTATTGACTCTCCCCTCGACTCACCGGCTGTGATGAACCGCTTGGCTCTCTTTCTCCTCGGATTCAAGGTTGGTACCACAGAGACAAGCTTCTCTCCCTGGCTTGGTTATCAGCGGAGGAAGGCCTTGTGGACCGTAGACATCTGCTGTAACACACTCTGGCTATTGTTCGCGGTCTTATGATTCCTTCTATGGAGGTTTCACGGGTCTTGGTCGGTAAGGGAGAGCTTGCTTCTCTCCTCGTCACCCTCTCAGTATGTGCTGACTTTCTCCTCCTCCTGAACTGCTCTGCTGAGTTAGGTCCCTGGACGTGCGGTCTGCCTGCTTGTCTTGCGCTCTTGTGCTCCACCTTTTATCCCTGTTGGGAAATAACAGGGCTGTCGGGTGTGTGTGTGGTTCTGATCAGTTGCCCGACTTTGCCTGACCCTTAGGTTGGGACAGGTCAGGTGAACAGCTTTTGTATTAGTCCATTGTCTTTCGTGTCAGGAGAAAGGTTTTGGGTAGGAAATGGTGGGGGTGAAATGAGGAGGGGGGTTTTGGCCTAGGGGTTTTGGTAAACTCAGAAGGGTGAGATTGGTTGGGTTCATGAAACAAATGAAAATTACCTGAGTTTTTCTTGTGACCGGAACAGGGGGATTGTGGGAATGGTAGTATGTTGTCTGACCAGATTGAGAGTGCGGGTAATAATAATCAAAGGGACGGGAAGGAGAAATCACTGGGAATATTCAGGTTGAAAACCACCGGCAAACAGGGATTCTGGGAGTTGTGGTTCTCGAGTGGAAAGGGGTTTGGGTGAGAAGGGGATTTGGATAAGGGAGATTCTTTAGGCAGAAGGGAGGTCTAGTTGGTATAACCTATCAAAGTCTCAAGGATCTCATCTTCTGCATCCCTTTCTTCGGTATAATACAGCGCCTTACCTGGAGTATCCCCCGGAACACACCCCTGGGTTCCCCTACTCATGTGATCCTTCCACACTAGTCTTCCCCTAGGGTTGGGATAAGAGAGGGCCAGATCTTCCCAGGCCACTTGAATAAGGGATTCCCGGGATCTACTTCCGACATCAAAGACTTTCTAAACTGCAAGGTTTTTGCTTTTACCTCGGCATGACCACTTCGACCGTCTTTCCTCAAACGTCACTTTTTCTCTCCTACACCAAGGCCTCTTGGTAAATGTCTTTGAACTTAGAAATAAGTACTGTGCACAAAACTACATCTCTCACATCCAGGTTTCCCTCTGCAGGGATCAAACTTTAAGAAACTGAGATGCAATATTTGAACAGTTTTTTTCTTACCGATGCTTCTACATCAGACATTTCACAGAGACTTTCCATTGGGCAATCTTCTATCGCCAGACCAATCTGTTACTTTGTATCTTTAATGTACAGTTCTTTACAATGCTTTGCTTTCTCTCGCGTCTTATCGGCACACGCGCAACCTCCATTTGACGGATACTGTTGCCGCCAAGTTTCATTTAACACAGACCGGACTTTCATTGCTTTCACCAACTCACCAGCTGTGTCAATTCATTTTCGTCTTTCACGGCTTTGATCCTGAAGTCAAGACTGATACCACAACTGTCACTGCACTTCCCCCAACTCTGCTGTTCCCCCGGGAAGGTGGCTGGTATCCTTGAAACACAAAAGAGGTTTGTCTTTTCTCTCTAGTTGGGCTTCCTTGCGCAACCTTCAAGGCCATTCGGTGGCAACAATCTCTCGCCACTTTGTCCAAGGTTTCTCCGTACCAGCGTTCCGTCCCTCAGCCTGTCGCTCTGCTCTGCCTGGTTCGCCGTCGCCCTGGAAGAACTGCTCATTCTCGTGCAGCGCCTTGCTCAGAGTGTGTCTCAGTGTTCCACCTTCTAACCACGTGGGGAGAGCTAATAGGTACCAGGTGTATGTAATTAAGATCAAGTGCCTGACCCTGCCTGATCTTATTATTGGGACATGTCCAATGTATTGCATGGGTGGTACTTCTTTTAGCCTCAGACGTCCTCTTCCTCAGCTCAGTGTTTCTGTAGAAAAGAGGCGGGGGATCTGGGAAGTTGGAATATCCTATAAAATAGGATGGGACAGGGATATTTGGAAAGGGGGGATACCATGTCTTGCCATCGGGCGTTCCTCCCCCAGTCCCCAAGGACCCCTCACCCAGGTGATCCACCTGCACTTGTCCACCCCAAGGGTCTGGATCCAAAGGCGATGGCCATGCCCTGGCCACCTAAGTAAGGGATCCCTGGGGTTTAGGCAGTGAAACACACTCTGGTTTTTCACAAAAGCCATGGTACGAGAGCAAAAAAAACAAGCTGGGGTAAGAGAGAAAGCGCCCCAAGGCGAAGTGAGAGAGAAAGAGGCCCAAGGCAGGGGAAGAGAGAAAAACCCAAACCGGGGTAAGATGAAGAACCCCAAGCTGGGGTGAGAGAAAGTAACTCATGGAGGGGTAGAGGTTCAGAACCCCCAAGAAGGGGTGGAAAATACTACCACATCAAGGAAGCCAGAGGAAATACTGCACCTGACGAGGGTGAGAATCGCAATAGCCCATTTTGGAGCACCAGGAAGCAAAGCCCCAGAGAGGGAGAACAGTGCAAAGCTGAAATATGGAAGTGTACGCCCAAGCAATTGGCTTGGAGGAAAGCAGAGTAAACAACATTGTTTACAGAAGGAACTTTGAATTGTGCAACTGGAAAGATAACAGAGACACAATTGGGCGGGGATCAGAAACATAGATCCTATAAGAGGGAGAACACATCTCTTAACAGACTTGGGATCTAATTTATGTTACTCCTTTATTGTTAGTAGTAGGGACAAACTTGGGTTAAATTGGGTTTATGATGGAGCACAGATTTTTATTGTAAGAAATTCTGACTAGCACTTTTTTTTTACAACTTTATTTAAATCGGGTGCACACATGGACCGTCATTTTAACTGCAAACCGCACTTCAATTTTACTCCTATAACAACACAATTAGGATCAATCCACCCCAATAGTTCTTAACACCACCCCTGCTTGCCCCCCCACGGTCCACCTGGAAAACTAGGCGAGCAACACAACTGTTCCCAACAGGATCATAAGAGTAGCCCTGGCAGCCGAGGCTTGTGAGTGTGTGCTGGAAAGTTACGGTCATACTCCAGGATCAAGGCCCAAATGTCTGTAAATTGGCCTAGTAAGCCCTCCCTGGCCACGGTTACCTTCTCTGCGACAAGGATATCCCAAATCTTGACCCAACATAAAGACAGAAGTGGGCCCTCCCGGGATTTCCAAGTACGGGCGACTGTGATCATAGCTCCCAAAAAAGCTGGGTCAGTAGTTTAGACCTGGCCCCAGACTTTAGGTAAACCCCCAGGACTGGGGAATCTAGTAGGATCACCTCAGGGCTCCTTGGAGGCTTGATGCTCGAGATGGCCTCGATTAAGGTTAGTACCTTCAGTCCCACCACATGTGCACTCCTTATTTGTCACACATCTCGAGGAGGAAAAATTCCTTGTCCAAATATCCACCCAGGTTTGATCATCCAACTGTCGACCCAGATCAGCCTCCCACTGTGACATGTAGTTAGGTCGGCTGGTTAGCATATGCTCCTGCAGGAGGCTTGTGTATCTAGAGATGCTCCCCCCTGCGGGCCCTCATGTAGGGTGAGTTCAATAGGCCCGAGGTCACGAGTGGCCTCTTGTCTGATTGGGGGGGAGAGAGGGGGGCGGTGTATTCCAGTCACAGAGTTGGGCATAGGAGCATCTATCTGTCTCCGGAGGTTGGAATACCCCTTTACAGTTTTCAAAGGTGCAGGGCTGGGCGTTTTAAAACAGTTGTGAAAGGGTGCATAACCCACCTCGAGTCCAGTGCCTAAAGTTTAAGGGGAGCGGGCCCGGGGTAACAGTTAGATTATGGAAAAATGGAGTGTGAGGTCCTATGCACCTGGGGATCCATTTTATTTTCATTGCCCAGTCCCAGATCTTTACCGTTGTTTTGGTGGAGGAGAGTATTTCGGGCCAGAATTTCTGTGCTGTTTGGGGAATATATGGTAGGGAACAAAGGAGAAGTGGCAGTCTGCACTGCTCGATGGAAGTTAGCCAGGCTCGGAAGCGCGTTATTTGCACCGCCACATATTTATGCAGATGCAGAACTCCCAACCCACCCAGACGAACGTTGCCCATCATTACCCTCTTAGTGATCGTGTCTTTTTTCCCCCCGCCATATGAATCTAAACAGTTTCTGTTGCAACCGGAGGAGGGGCTTCTGTGGGACCTCCACTGGGAGGGACAAGCAAGCATAGAGGAACAGAGGGAGCAGGTCCATTTTGCAGGCTGTAATGCACCCCATCAGTAAAATCTCCTGGGTAGACCATCTTTCCAAGTCGGCCTCTAACTCTTTAAAAAGGGGTGGGAAATTAGTTGCGCATAGCTCTCCTGGGCATGCTGGGATATGGACCGCCAAGTATTATATAGCTTTCCTGCGTAATTAAATGGGTAAGAGGGTTGAAGAATGCTAATCTCTTCAGCGGGTTGCAGGCTGCAGACTTGCCATAGTTAATTTCAAACCCTGCCAACGGAATTCAACTCTAGCATAGCTTGTCACAAAGAAGGCTGGGTGTTCATTATGGTAAGCATTATGTCATCCGCATAGAGGGACAGCTTGTGTTGTTTGTGGCCTACCTGGACCCCTTCAATGATGGGGTTGAGACAAATCTTTTGGGCGAGGGGTTCCATGATCAGGTTGAACAGCAGGGGGGACCGGGGCACCCCTGTCTTATTCCACATGTGATAGATACTGGAGCTATATGCCTTAGGTTAACCCGTAAAGTGGTCTTTGGTGCTTTATAGTTGGCCAGAACCATTCCACAGAAGAGCGGTCTAAACCCAAATGCCTAACGAGTGAACTGCATGAAAGCCCAGTCTACTTTGTCAAACGCTTCAGTTGCGTCCAACGCCAGTAGTGCCAGTTTGCAGTGTTCTTTCCATCAAATTTAGGGCTCGACGAATACTGTCTGCCGTCGTTCTGCCAAGGACAAAGCCTGTTTGGTCTGAGTCCATTTTTGTGGGCAGGACTCTGGCTAGACGGTTGGCCAGTACTTTAGAGTAGATGTTAGCATCTATATTAAGCAAAGAGATCAACCTATAAGAGGCACAGTCTCTCAGGTCTTTCCCTGTCTTTAACAGCAAAATGGTCGATGAGACCTGCATGGATGGGGTAGTGTAGCCAGTGTGCCGAAATTAATTAAAAAACCATGAGGGGCCCGAAAGAGTTTGTAAAACCTGACGAGAAGTCATTTGGGCAGGGGACCTCGTTTTTAATGCTTTGATCACGGAGTCTACTTCCTCGGTTGTAACTAGCGATTCCAAGGACTCGCTTTCTGCTTCAGAAAGGTGCAAGAGGGCGGCTCCCTCTATGTATTGCTTCTGTTCAGCCAGGACCCAGGGGGTTGCTTCGACAAGATGTGAGGCCGCTTATTGCAATTTAGTCCCTTCAGCGTATTGGACAGCAGCTAGCAGATCCCGGAGGCCCAGAATTGCATTTCTGCGTTTAGACTTAGCCAATTTTCTAACCAGGAATTTGTTAGCTTTATTGCTCTTGGCATAGTATCCCTGTTTTATCTGGAACAGGAATCGGGCTGTTTACGAGGGCTTACAATTTATTTCTGGCCACCTGAAGAGAGCGATGGGCTTTAGGGGAACATCCCTTTTTGTGTCTACGTTCTGCCTCTGGTATCTCTTCTTCCAGCCGCGCAAATGAAGGGTAGGCTGTAGGCCACATACCTGGTTGACACCAGTCCCACCTTGACACACGTTCCTCCACCTGCTCCCTGCCCTGGTGGGGTATCGGGTGGATGTCAGAAAAGTCTGGCGCAGCGGCCATTTTGTCAAGCTGCCTTCCATGTGCCTGCATCGTGTTGCTTGGCTCACTGGGCCCAGCCCCGTCCAGGACTCTTGAGTGTGGATCAGGAGGCCTACCGTGTTCCTCAGGCCGAGTCCTGGTAGGTGATTCGCCCTCTGAGGTTCTGCCGGTATAACTGCGTATAGGCATCCCCTCGGACATGTTGCCGGTACTAGAGCCTGGCCCCTCGGGTGAAGACCCCGTAAAAGAACCTTCTGGTCCCTCAGCACTGTCACCGGGAGAATCAACGGACCCCTCGGCCTGCACGGGCGGTAGGTGATTTAGCCTTGGTACTCGTGCTAGTATGAGAACCTGAGCGGTTCCTCACGCGCAGGCGAGTCCCTGGAAAGGAGTCTCCCTTGCGGGGCGCACTGGAAAAGAGTGGCCCTCCCTTGGGCCTGGATCGATGGTTGACAAAAGTCCTCATTTCCTCTGGAGGCGATCTCTGGAAGAGCTCCCTCCACCTGGCTAGTCTTTTCTTCAGAGACCTCGTGGAAAGCGAGTCAGCCGTGGTCTGGGCCAAGGCAACGTAGGCAGAGCAGGGGTCTGAGGTTGGAAAAAGTCAGTCGCAGGATGGAAACCTACGGAACCCTGTAGAAGTCGACATGTGCCGGGGAGGAGCGTGACGCCTGAGGACAGAGTATCTGTGATAAACAGACAAAAAGACAGAAGAGAAGAAGTATCTGCGCGTGGAATTACATGGCCAAAGCCAAACCCAGGAGCGCTGGTGAATTCAGCCTGTTCCCGCCTACGCGTAGAAGGGGACTAAGGTGTGGCGCCGGAGGGCAGTGTCAGGGCAGCGCATGCTCCCAGGGCTGCACCGCTGCGCGTTTCTAAATTTAAAGGGGAAGAATGTCTTTTCTGGTGAAAAAGGTTCTGTCTCCCGTCCCTTGGAAGGGACGCCCATGCAGTATGGAGGTAAGGGGACGGGACGTAAGAGTACAACAGTCATTCAGACCCCTTGAATTTCTGAACGATACAAGTCTGCACGGGCAGAGTGGGTGCAAGGAACAAGTGCATATAATAGAATGAACGGTGCAGATAACAGCAAATAGGTCTGACAACGATTCTGCTGTTTTTCCAAGTGCATTGAGGCACCACCATGCAAGGAGGGGAGGGGAGACAAGGGAAAAACAAACAGGCGATCTTCAAGGCATGATGCATTCAGGTCGTGCAACAGTGCAGGGGTGTGCGGTTGGGGGAGGGGACCAAGAGCACCCAGGCAGTTGAAGCTAGGGTAAGTGCTGAGAGATGCCGCTCTCATGGGTCAGTGACCAAGTGCAGTTACGATGAGGCAAGTGTGGGAGGACTGGCGAGGGTGCCAGGGAACTGTGAGACTCTGAGGTTCACCTGGCGCCCAGTCAGCAGGCTGCGCAGAAAAGGAGGGAGAGGGGGATAGAGCAGAGAACGGTTAGCAGGGTAGAGGGAGAGAAGAAGAGGAAAGTCTTAAGGAGTTTCTGGAACTTAAGGAGAACAGGCTCAAGATGGACTGCGTCAGGGAGGCCCCTGCAGAGGATACAGATCTCCCTCCAAATCTCTGCTTGGAGAACCAGGTCACTCGCAGAAGGTTGGAGGTAGATGAGCGGAAGGTTTGGGAAGGACAGTATTTAGGTAGGCAACGTTGCAGATAGGTAGGTCCCAGGCCCCAGAAAGCCTTGTGGACAATGCAGAGGGTCTTGAACTTGATCCTTGAAGACACAGGGAGCAAGTGGAGGGATTTCAGCACTGGAGACATGCGGTCCCTGGGCTTGAGGCCAAGGATAAGTCTTGTGGTTCTGTTCTGGATGAGTTGCAGAGGGAGCAGAGCAGAGGCAGGGAGGTTGAGAAAGTGGCTGTTGCAGTAGTTCAGCCTTGAGAGAACTAGGGGTCTGGATACAGTGAGCCGCTGGGGGAAGGTGAGAAAAGGAAGAGTACATCTGAGGAGGTGTAGCTGGTAGTTGGACTTTTTAGAGATGTCCGGAATGTGAGTGGAGAAAGAGAGAGTGGAGTCGAATATGACCCCAAGGTTTTTTGCGTCACAGGTGGGTGCGGGCGCAGGGCCAAGGGAGGCCGGCCATGTGGGAAAGCGGGAGCAGGAGTCCCAATGCGATTGATCTTAGTCTTACTGGCATTGAGGCAGAGGTCGTTTGCAGCACACCATGACTGAATTACGGACAGTCAGATATGAGCGAGGTAGAGGAGGTAGCCAAGGATAGCCTGAAGGAGAGTTGCGTGTCATCCACATAACACTGGAAGTTAGAGATGAAAGTGGCAATCACAGGTGCAAGGGCAGCCATGTAGACATTGAAGAACCAGAGGGATAGGTTAGAACCCTGGGGAACGCTGCAGGTTGAAAGAGTGGTAATAGAGAGAAAGGTTCCAAGATCAACCTGGTATGGGCGGTCAGAAAGGAAGGAGGTTAACCACGGCAGAGCCTGACCTGTGATTCCCAGGTTGTCATGCAGACGTGCGATCAGGTTGCTGGGGTATACCGTGTCAAAGGCTGAGGAGAGGTCAAGAATAATGAGGACAGAGGGAGTGTTAGTGTCGAGATTTGAGAGCAGGTCTTCGTGGGTGTTCAGAAGAGCAGTTTCTGTGCCTCTGGGTGCTCCAAGCCCGACTGATGGTCGTGGAAGCAACCATCAGTTTCAGTGTGGAGGGTCAGCTGAGAGATAGCTAGCTTCTCCAGGAGTTTGCCCAGGAAAGGGGTGATAGATATGAGAAGAGACTTATGCCCAGAAGGTCCTGATACTGGAAAATGAACTTTAAACTCTTGCTGAAAGAGCCCAGGAGTGTGCTATGCTCGAGAGTGCCGCCTTGTCCCGTGCTAAAAACGTGGGGAAGGGAGACCCCGGCCATAACATCCTGACTTATCATTTTGTGAACACTCTTTTTCTTGTGAACATTATCCCACACTATTTTGTAACATAGCGATAAGAATTGGCAATAGGTTTCTTAGTATAGGCCCTTTTATTTGACTAGACTCCGCTTGGACAGTATTATTATTATTTTTTGATGGGTCATAGCTTGCTCCCATCTTAGATTTAGGTGTATATTAGGCATTTATCTCACCCATTTCTACAGTTTAATAAACACCCTTGAACTGTGATCACTTTTGTCTATCTTATCTTGATACCATGCATTCCTTAGAGCAGCGACAGGCGATCTTCAAAGGATGAACAAAGGAGCAGGCCAGCTTCCATTGATGAAAGAAGGCTGAAAATGCAGGAACAGGCATACTTTTGCTTAAGTTGAAGATCCTCCTAGTTCCAAGGATACACTTGGAATGGCCAAGGCTTTCAGAGAGGTAGCCCCACCAGAGAGCTGTCCAGTCCACCAGTTGATCCAGGAACACGCCTTAAGGCTCAGAAGGCGCCAATCCTTTTACCACCCGTCAGGAGTCGAAGCACCGACAAGGGTCTTCTTGAGATCAGGCATAGGAGCAAAGCGTCACCGGGACAGCACTGGAGTCAATACTGGTCAGCTGCAGGGGTCGTCCTAGGGTCATCAACTGGCTGCTGTTTTTCGTAGAGCACTTGGCTCCAACAATCAGTCGATGGCTGGAGGTGCCCTACTTTTATCCAAGATTTGGGCTGGGAGCATGCCAAGCCCACCAATGTCACGGATCTGCAGCATTCAAACAGGTAATGGCTATCCAATCATGAACAGCCACTGGCCACAACAGACATTCATGCACCTGCATGTGTACTGGGGCAGACAGTCCCAGTCCCCACATCCGGGCTCACACACAAACTGCCCCTTTGCCTGCGAAAGCCGCAGCTTTCCCTGGGAAATGGCATTCCATATATAGCATTTTCTGAACTGAGAAGGCAGGAAGAAGGCCGGAAGAAGGCCGTAGAACTATATGGCCAAAGGACAAGCAAAACCCTTAGTATGAGTATTCGAATAGCAACATCAAATTTCCTTAATACTCTGAATCTTAATGATGATAGTAAAGCTGTCAACATAGATTTAATGAGACATTTTCATATTTATCTTATTACTGCAGAGAATGGAACATAATGAAATTTTGTTGTAAGAGTATCACATTTCACATAGTGTGTATGATGATTTACATGTGTCTTTGACTGATATGTATTGTTTTATTTCTCTTAAAATTGGCTTTATGTAGAAATTATTTTTACCTTGGTTACTAACAGCTCTGCTTCGAATGTTTTGCAATATGAAGTCTTTTATGTTAATAATGGAGTTTGGTGTTTATAATTGTTTTGTTTTTTATTAGATTGTTAATTGTTTTGTAAATGTTGATGATTGAAAAGTTGAATAACATCAGCTAAATCAAACATTTTTTTAAAAAACAAGCAAAACCCTTGTGGCATGGTCATCTTAGGGTGCGAACCACACTTCAATTTAAGGTGATTGTGAATTTCTTGTAGTGTTACAATTGTACACGAGAGACAGGGCTTCATCATAGCCTTGGCGGTAATTGTGCTGGGAAACTGCCAACGCTATTAGTGTTAATGCTACTCGGTATTAGCGCCGGATCCCGAGTAGTGGTAAGGCAGTAATTCCCCATTTTCTTGAGAGTTCATAGGACTCTTTGGGGATTTTCTGTGCTATTAGCGCCGGCGGTAATAACGGCGAAAACGGACGAAAAGCTGGAGGTAAATCTACAGCTTTACGCCCAAACTCGGGGTAAGGCGTGGCGGTAATAGCACCTAACCCCTGATGAGAACCACAGTCTTTGTGACTAATCAGATTTCCCATAAGAAAGAGCAAAAGGGCAAGGGAAGTAAAGCAGTAGGCCTTACTTACCTCCAAAAAGTCAGGACAGGGTCAAAAACAAAGCAAAAAGAAAGGGTGTCCCAGAGAGGTCAACGGGAAGAAAGCAGCAAAAATGAATAGTTACTCAACGTAGTTACTAACATACTCTTAGTTCATAGTCCCCTTTCCTCCACACTGCATGGGCGTCCCTCGCTAGGGATGGGAGACGGAACCTTTTTCACCAGAAAAAAAATCTTCTTCCCCTTTAAAAATAGAGGCACGCGGGCGCGAAGCCCTGGGAGCATGCGCTCCCCTGACTCCGCCCACCATGCCACTCCTCAGTCGCCATTGACGCGTTGACAATATTTAACATTGCCCAATGACACCAGTATTATTAGGGGGGGATGGTGGGACGTATGGAGGAAAAGGGACTATGCACTAAGAGTACGTTAGTCACTACGGTGAGTAAGTATTAATAACTCTTACATCACGTCCCCTTTCCTCAATATTGCATGGGCGATTGCAACTGAATGTAGCCCCAGGATGGAGAGGAGACCCTCATTAAGCAAACAAGTTCCCTAGAACCGCTTTGCCGAAAGCTGCGTCTGATTTAGAGCCCAATTCCAAACAGAAGTGCTTACAGAAAGCCGAAGGGGTGGCCCAGGTGGCCGCCCTGCTCATTAAATGCCATGGGAACTGCCGCTGGAATGCGATTGCCGTGGCCTTGGCTCTGACAGCATTGGCGTGCATGTTAGCTGGAAGTGGTTTGTGCTGCCCCTCATAGACCTCCTTGATAGCCAAAACTCACCATCTTGCTATAGAGGCCATGGATGCGTGATAAATGGGCTTCATCCCCTGGAAGGTGCGAATAGAGCATCCAACTTGCGGAAGCTCTTGGTCCTTTCCAGATAGAATTTCAGAGCACATCTGACATCCAGACAGTGCAAGATCGTTTGAGCATCATCCTTAGGGTCGGTAAAAAACATAGGTGGGACTATCTCCTCTTTCAGATGGAAAGCAGAGGCTACCTTGGGTAGGAACAAGGGGTATGTTCTCAGGACCACCTTATACATGTGAAAAATAGTATTGGGTTCAGAAGCCACCAACGCCTGGATCTTGCTGACTCTGCAAGAAGAGGCGAACCCACGAACAGAGCTGTTTAATGGTGACCAAGGCGCCCCACACTACATTGAGGTCCCACACAGGGTGTGGCTTCTTGATTGGAGGGAAGAACCTGGCGAGGCCGTCAAATGTCGCTTGACCACCGCGTTGGAACATGCGAAAACTCCCTCATCCGAATTTCTGTAGGACCCTATGGCCGCCAGATAGGTGAGGGATGTATCCACCTGCACGCCTGAGTGGGCAAGGTGTGCAGAGAGGGAGAGTATGTCATCCAACGGTAACGTAAAGAGGGGGTTGCTCTCCTTAGAGTCGGCCCAGTGACAGAACCTAGACCATTTAGTCTTGTACTGGCTCCAAGTAGCCTTGCTCCTAGCGCCCTGAATGATTTCTAGATGTTTCAGCTCGACCTGCTCAGGAACCACGCTACAAGGGCTAACTTCTGTGGGGTGGATGACCCTGCTCCCCTGTTGAGCCAGGAGATGAGCCGGGACCAGTGGCAGGTGAATTGGCGGATTGTCCGAGAGGCTGAGCAGCTCTGAGAAGCAGGGTCTCACGAACCACCCACAAAGCTATCAGAATGATGCTGAGGTGACACGATTCCTTTATCTTGCAGAGCACCCTGTGGATCAGGGGTGTAGGAGGGAAGGCATGCACTGTCATGCCGCTCCACTGAATCTGAAAGGCGTCGCCCAGGGAGCCGGGGCCCTGCCCCTGCCAGGACGCAAACTGCTGGCATTTCTTGTTGTCCCAACAGGCAAAGAGATCCACATGAGGATGCCCTTATCTGCTGAAGACCCCTAGCAGCACCAGATCTTTCATTTGCCACTCGTAATTGTCCGCTCCCACTCTGCTGAGCCTGTCCGCTTCCAGGTTGGACTCTCCCGGAAGGTGGATGGCCCTCAGGTAGATGTTGTTCTCCAGGGCCCAGTCCCACATGGTGACCGCTAGGTTGCACAGTGGGGGGGACCTGGTACCACCCTGCTTGTTGACATAGTACATGCTGGTGGAGTTGTCCGCCTGGATGAGGACGACCTTTCCCCCAGTGAGCGCAAGGAACGCTTTGAGAGCTAGCCAGATGGCTTTCAACTCCAGCCAGTTTATATGAGACTCATGCAGGGTCCAGACTCCGTGGACACTGTGGTTGTCCAAAGTGGCCCCCCAGCCCTCCAGGGAGGAATCCGTAGTAATGGTGACCGGCGGGACCGGCTGCTGGAAGGGCCTGCCCGTCAGCAGGTTGCAGTCCTTCGACCACCAGGTTGTAGAAATGGCGGAATGCTGACCAGCTCCGTTTGGGAGCCCCACTCCAGATTCCATGAGGCTGCGAAATGCAGCTGCTTTTATTTTTATTTTATTTTATTAACTCTATTTAACTGTTAGCTTGGAATCGCATCAGAGAACAATCTTAACAGTTCAAACCACTGAGACCATTCGTGTTACGAATACAGCATCATATATCAACCAACACTGTAACATATACGTGAAGCAAGCATCTGGTTAACCATATATTCCTCATGCACTTTAATCAACCCGTGGTGGGGAGGGGAGAAGGCGGTTCATCGGTCTCTTCCCAAGAATCATCAGCCAACGAGGAGACATACTGTCGAAAGGGCCCCCAAATGTCTCTCGTCTGGATCTGCTCGGTTGTGTCAGTATCCAGCATTCCTCGGTATCCGAGGCCCATGTAAGGGCGCGGAGCCACTGTTCATGTCTAAGTGGTCTAGGCCGAAGCCATACAAGAAGAATACATCGGGTTGCCAGGAGAAGCCCCAGGCTAGCCAACTTCTTAAAGTCTCGGTTTAAAACGGGCAACTCGTAGAAGAAACAGGTTAACAGGGATGGGGAAATGGTGCACTCTAACATGTCCGATAGGGATGTGCATACCGTAGACCAGAACTGGGCAATTTGGGGACATGTCCATATCAAATGCATGGAGTCTGCATTAGCAGCATTGCATCAGGGGCACGTGTGGGTGCTCTCTGTGACATGCGATGTAGCCTAGTCAGTGTGTAATGAAATCTATGTAATAGCTTACACTGGATTAGTTTAAAACAGGAATTGAAAGAGATTGTCTGCGAGCGGGCACATATGTAATCCCAGCGCTGATCAGTCAACTCGACCTTCAGGTCCCTAGCCCAGGACTCCCTAAGTTTGGTGAACGGAGGGGATGTTTGGGTTTGGAATAAGGTGTATAGTCTTGAGACAGGGTGCCAACGATTTCTGCTAGGATTGGGTCATCCTGTGAAATGGCGGTAAAGTCTGGGAGCCTGGCCTTCAACACCCGGCGCAGGCTGGCATAGCGCAGCCAACAAGTAGGTCCAACTCGTAGTTGTCTAGGGAGTTCACCTCATTCCGTGAAGGCACCTTGTGCGAATACATTACGAACTGTTAAGTAGCCTGTCTATGCCCAGCAGTCCACCGTTCTAGAGTCCACCCGGGGGGAGTTGGGGAAGAGGTTCCAGAGGGGAAAATCTCAGTGAAATGGGTGCATATTGCTCGTTTGTTTCCATAGCCTGGCCACGGCCTGGACCGTAGCACCCACGGGGTCCGAAGGTTCAAACCGAACCATGCAGTTGGGAAACACCAGGGAGCGGATATCACATTCATTCGTAGCTAGGCGTTCTAGTGCAACGTGCAGGGGCAGATCTGCAGGGACAAACCAAAACGATGCATAGTGGGCTTGGGCAGCTATCCAGTACCCCTCAAAATTGGGAGCTCCGAGTACTCTCCTCTCCACCGGGGTCGTCAATGTCGTAAGCTTCAGGCGAACCGCACCCGAGTGCCAAAGGAAACAGTTAGTGATATGGGCGAGCGTTGTGAAGAAACCTCGGCCAGGCCAGATCGGGACATTTAAGAACCTTTGGAGTAGCTGAGGCAGTATCACCATCTTAAGAAGGGCAATCCTACCTGCTAGGGTTATCAGGAGATTTGCCCACCCTGTGCATTTCCAAGCCAATTTAACCAGATAATTGCCATAGTTGTTGTCGTAGAGAGAAACAGGGTCTCGTGTAATCACCACCCCCAGGTACGGGAACTCGGATTGGGCCCAGACAAACCCCTGCAAGTCGGAGGGGGGGTGCGGTGGCCTCCGTCAATGGGAAGAGAGTTGATTTAGTGCAGTTTACACAGAGCCCCGATAATTTGCCAAAGTGAATAACATCTTTCAGTTTTGGGGAAAGTTTTGTTTCGGGCTGTCTGATGAAAAGAAGGGCGTCATCTGCATATAACGAGATTATCTCGGGGGAACCAGAAAGACGCAGTCCTCGATGAGAATGCCCTTGTTGCATATTGCCGGCCAATGGCTCCATGACCAGAGCGAATATAAGGGGCAAGAATGGGCACCTTTGTCTCGTGCCTCTCTCTATCTGAAATTGTGTCGAACACAAATTGTTAGTGCAGACCCTAGCAACTGGAGAGGAGTATAATAGCTTTACCCAGGTAATTAATTAAATTTTTCAAGCACTTGCCATAAAAACCTCCAGGATACGGAGTCGAATGCTTTTTGCATGTCTAGGGTTGCAGCAACAGCCAGGACACCAGGGTCAATGTGGGTTAGTATGTTGAATAGTCGGTGCAAGTTATGGGAAGTGGAGCGGCCTGGGATGTACACTGACTGGTCCGAGTGTATGATGTAGTGCATAAATGGGGCCAATCTAAGAGCCAGATCCTTGCCATATATCTTAGCATCACAGCTGATGAGGGAAAGGGGGCAATAAGAACCACACTGTGTAGTGGATTTACCTGGTTTAGGCAACACCGTTATTATTGCTTCACGGAGGGAGGGTGGTAGGATTCCTGTGAGGCATGCTTCGTTCCAGAGGGCAAGTAAGGGGGGGGGGGGAACGAGGCGAGATTAGTAGTTTTTATAAAACTCAATCGGGAATCCATCGGATCCCGGCACCTTCCCCGAGGAGAGCGAGTCAATGGCGCTTGACAGTTCTTTATCAGTGATCGGGGTGTGGAGGGCCTCCCTGGTTTCCATAGAAAGGATCGAGAGCGGGAGGCCGCCCAGAAATGTATCGATTTCGCACTCAGTTGCTGTGTCGGCAATGGCGTACAGTTTCTCATAAAAGGAGCGGAATTCGTCATTGACCTCGTGCGAGGACAGGGCTAGGGTGCCATCTGCCTTTTCTATCACCGGGATATGTGACGATCCCCTCTCGCGCCTGTCCAATTTGGCAAGGGCTCGACCAGGGCGCTCACCTTCACCGTATCTACGCGCTTCCTGCGGTTGTCTAGGAATTTACGCTCACGCTCGCGTGTGCGCGGAATGCATCTAGCACGCTACAAATGCCAGCCAGTGTATCAGGTGAGTGCGTAAAGGCATATTGTGCCTCTAAGGCGGCGATCTTGTCTTCGTTCTTGGCTATGTCTCTCCAAATAGTTCGGCGCACCCCTGCTTCTTTGGAAATTGCCATTCCCTTTATGTACACTTTAAACGCCTTCCACAAAGTGGTCTCGGATGAAATAGAGCCGTGTTCAAAGTAAAGAAATCATCGATATCAGTGCCTAATTCGGCTTTGTATGCTATGTACAGTAAGGAGTGTGGTTTGAATCTCCAAGTCCGGGTCGTGGGGGCGTCCGCAGACCATCGAAGAGATATAGTCACTGGTGAGTGATCAGAGAACGTTGTAGCGAGAATGGAGGCATGAGTAATGGTTGCTAATAAAGTGCCTGTGATGAGCCACTTATCGATGCAGGAATGGGAATCGTGTACTGAAAAAAAAAAGGAGAATGTGCGAGAGTCGGGGTGAAGTGTCCGACCATGGGTTGGCCAAGTCGAGGTGGGCTTGTATGTTTAGGATAGCCCTAGCCGCCTTGGAGAGTTGGCGGGGCCTAGAACCAGATCTATCGTAGTGGGCATCAAGATAGTGTTAAGGTCCCCCCCCCCAAAGTATCGGGACAAGTGGGAATCCGGATAAGAGTGTGGATAGGTGTTCGTAGAAATCAGGATCGTCCACATTCGGTCCATACACATTTAACAATACAACTTCTTTGCCCTGCAAGGTGCCAAACAACAAAACATATCGCCTCATATGGTCAATATGGACTGTCTGTTGTTTAAATTGGAGACTCTTGTGAATGATGATCATAAAACCTAGATTCTGAGAAGAGTAAACAGTGTAGTACCGTTGAGAGCCCCAGGACTTTGCAGCTTTACGCTGAAAGATACCATGTTAACGTGCTCTTCCTACAGGAGACACACAGCCTTGCTCCCACATGCGAGAAATTTGCTGTTTCCGCATTTTGACATAGTTACCCAGCCCCCTCATGTTCCAGCTCATGCAAGTTATGGTATAGGCCATCATTCCCCCAGTTGTATTTTACTAGCGGGGGGATGGTCTGGGCCAACAGTTGCCCCCCTCCATCCCAGGCCATGTGCATGTGGCAATAAGCTCCATGGCCTCAGTGAGTGCAGTGTGCAGACTTCAGTCCCCCGATGCTCGCCAAGCATTTTTTCTAATGTAACCCCCATCCCACCCCCCCAACCTACATCCCTCCCCCAATCGGAAGGATGAACCCCAACAACCCAGTACTAAACCAAAACACAACCATTGGCAACTTCACCTGGGGGAATTAGCGCCAACCGAAAAATAGCACACTCGTGCTGGGATGATAACTAGGTTATTGTGGCATAGGGTCACTGAACAAGACTTTCGTTTCTGCAGCAAGATTCAAACAAGTGGGGGCGTGGCCGTGGACCATTGGGACCACTTCGGCAAGGATGAGGTCCTGAGTCACTCCGGGTTCTGGTCCTTAGGGAGGTTAAACACTCCAGGATTGACCGTGACACCAAGGGAGCCCCCCGCGGGTGGTGAATGGCAAGGAGCAATCCGGGGCCCAGGCCACAGTGAAGAGTAAGTGACCCCGAGGGCATAGGCAAATGTGTCTCTAGAAGCATTCACAGGGGCAGGTCATCCAGGGAAGTGTTTCTCTATAAATTTGGTCGACTCTGCAGGAATAGTCAAGAAGAAAACCCGGTTTGCATGCTCGATCCTAAGCTTTGCAGGGTACAACATGGAGTACTTCACTCCCAAATCCTGCAGTCTCCTCTTCACGGCCAGAAAGGTTTTACGTTCCCGTTGGATGGCGGTGGAGAAATCTGGGTAGAGATGGATTCTGGAGGATCCCAGGTGAAGCTCGCCCCTGATCCTTGCGGCACGTAGTAGGGCGTCTCTGTCGCAGTAATTCAGCGCCCTCGCTATAACCGGGCGGGGAGGGGCTCCTGGTTTAGGTTTGGCCGTTAGAGCACGGTGGGACTTCTCAATGGCGATTTGTGGAGACAGTTTTGGAGAGTCCAGCAGTGATAACAGGGTTCGCTCTATGTATTCCTCCATGGGACCTTCGATGTTGTCCTGCAGTATGCCGATGATGCTGATATTATTGCGTCTAGAGCGTGATTCAAGATCTTCATTTTTCCTGCTGACCTCTTGGACAAGTTTAGCTAGAGTGTTCACTTCAGCCCAGAGGGAGCCAATGTCGTCTTCCGCAGTGCTCACTCCGTTTACCACCTCCAACACCCTGCCGTCCGTCCTTTCCATATGGGCCTTAATTGAACAGATAGTCCCCCTCATGTCGTGTAGCTTTGAATGGAGGGTAGTGAACCCTTCTCGCATCTATTTGAGCATTTTCAATGCATCCTGGTTGTCAGGGGGGTGGCGACATGGCTGCCCCTGTTCCAGTTGTGGTTCTGCTGATTTCTGTGCGGCCTTCGCGAACATATTGATAGTGCTTTGTTTCTTGTGGGCGCCTCTGGGCATGCTGTCCATATGAATGCCCACCGACCGTGGGTTCAGATAGTGGGCTTTGGATAACACTGGTTTAGTTGAAGTTCACAGGATACGGCCACGTGAGTTAGTTAGGAACAGGGCAAGGGCCCCCCGCACCTCCACCCACAGAGCAGGCAGCAGTAGCGGGGCCAAGTGGTGCTTGTCACTGTGAGGTAGATGTGCGTCGTCCCCTGAGTGGGTTGTGGCCTCCAACATAGGCCTAGTAAGCAGACCCTAGAGACACTTCGGGTTACTCATTCAGAGCCGTACCGGCCTGCTATGTCAGTCCTGTATTGCTTGTGATTGACTGGCTGAGGTCTCTGTATGTCGCAGGCAGATGTTAATCATGGGGTCCATCCATCAGGAGCAGTGCTTGCTGGAAGCGAGGTCGAGTGTGCAATTATTGCTAGAAGTGGTACCTACAAGTATTGGCAGAGATATGTGTTAACTGCACCCCCTCTCTGGGGATCACTGGCCTGAACGGAGAGATTATGCCTGATCTGCAGGGCCAGAGGCTCATATACGCGCTCTCATGGGCATGGTAGTAGCATGTGCCACCAGGGGAGCCCGTTTCAAGTGGCAGAGCTGATGTTCATAGGTGAAGATTGGTGCAAGGTAGCCGCGAAGCTCAGCCAGCCAGTACTGGTACGCAGTGAGACCTTCCCGCAGGAAACTGTTGCGGGCACGGTAAATGTCCTCCTCGTTTTGGGCAGCCGTCCAATGTGTGCGGCAGTGATCACAGGATCTGCCCACACCTGGGGCCGCAACGATCCAAGCGCAGCTGCAGTGGGTCTTACCTTGTGTGCCGGTGGGTGGTAGTGGGGCAGGAGTCCTGGATGCTCCACAACGCAGCCAGTCGGCGGGGAGCACCCGCTGCTCTGGGCGTGATGGTCGCAGCAAGGTCTCCAGCGGTGACTGGGCAGCAGGGCTGCGTCCCAGATGGTGCAGCAATGGCAGATGAGGCCCGGTTGCCGGGTGGTCTAGATGCTGCTGCAGGAGGGAGCGCGCAAACAGCGTGCATGTCCGGGGCCAGAAGCGCCCCTCCCCCAGCAGGCCTGCTAAGCCCAGCGCTCAGGTGTCAGTTGGACCATATCGCCTGGAGACGCTCCCCGGCCGCTCCCAGGGGCTTATGGTGGCGAATCTGGGCTGATATTGCGGTGAAGGGTACCCGCAACTGCTGGCTGAATCCTGTCCCCGAGGGGGCCGTCTCCAGAGAGTTATTGCGGTTTCAATGTGGATACAAATCGGGATGCCACTGCAGGTCAATTCGGTAATACGGATGTCCCCAGCACGGAGCTCCTGCTCTATGCGGCCATATTCGATTGCGCGCAACAGCGCCCCCGCAATGTCCTAATCTTGAGTCTCGTGTGGGGTATGGCCAGTAGGACCGCTGCTATGATGCCCAACAAGTGTTGGTATCACAAGGCTGAGGTCACTTCTCGGGTGAGGAAGTGAGTAGTGACCCTCTTGATGGCTCGGACCTTGTCCTAAGAGAGGGAAACTCTCTCGGAGCTTGTGTCTCATATGAGGCCCAGATGGTCAGGCTCTGCGTATGCTGTAGCGGAGACTTCTTGAGGTTGACCGCAAACCCCAGCTCATGGAGTGTGATCATAAGGGTGGATGAAGTGTGATGAACTGCCTCCGGAGATCTCGCCCTGATGAGTCAGTCGTCCAGGTACGGGTAGACTTGGTGGCCCTGTGCCCTGAGGAGGGCTGCCACCACATTCATGAGCCTGGTGAATACCCTGGGGGCTGAATTGAGGCAGAAGGTTAGCACCTTGTATTGGAAGTGGCAGCCCATGATCTTGAATCTTAGGAAGGAGCGATGCGGCTGCCAAAATCGGGACATGTAGATAACCGTCCTTCAGATTCAGGGACCACATCCAGTATCCCCTGCACAATGTCTCCGCAATCAGAGCTGCCGTAACCATCTTGAATTTTTGAAGAGGGAGGGAGAGGTTGAGTGGGGAAATGTCCAACACAACTCTCAGGCCAGCCTGGTTGTTCTTCTGTATGGTGAAAATCCTGGAATAGCAGCACAATCCCCATTGGGAGGTTGGGACTTCTTCCACGGCCTGGCTCTCGACGAATAACCGAACTTCCGCCAACAGGGTTGTTGTCCCAATCTGTGGGACCACTCCGCTGTTCCGCGGCTTTCAAGAACAGAGGTCCAGACAGACTGACTGTTTGCAGAGTCAACACCGGCACAAACAACAAAAGGGGGCGAGCAAGGGCTTTTTTCAGTCCCCCTCCTCTGCAACAGCCTCAGAGGGAAAGAAGGCATGATGCGCCCATTCAGGTCCACATGTCTCCAATGGGGGGCAGGATTGCCCTTCATGCACAGTGTTTGTGTCAGAATCGGGCTGGATCGGAAGGCAGTACCCTGTGGATACTACAGAGAGGATCCAGGGGTCCGCAAACTTCTGAAGGGCTGAGGTGTGGAGACCGGAGCCGAAGGCTGGTACGGAACCAAGACTTTACCGTGGGTTAATACGCAATCACTTTTTGACAGTAATGAGAGTTCGCTCTTTCGAAAGAAAGGTGTACCCGCGAGAAGAAATGTTACCGAAGTCAAACACACTTAGCACATGAATTAACGCAAGAGAATAGGTGATAAAAATCATAGGCAATACTTTTGTCAAGGCAAACAGAATCAGAGGCCACTTTCTAAAACGTAGATAAAAAGTCAATAGGCCTGCACCAATGTCAAATGGAACAGGGGTCCTGTTGTCGGGGATCACAAGGTTAGAACAGTTCACAATTTGAGATTGCCAGGAGTACTTAGATATTGTCAAAAGGGAGGCAACAGTTACAAGAGGAAAGGAAGACAAGGACAAGCCTTTGGTGAGGGGAAAAGGGTTCACCCTAGTTCCTCGAAGTCGGACACAGTACCTTATTCGTATGAAGAAAAGCTGGTACCATGGCAGTTGTTCCTAGTAGTTCCTGCAGACTCACGGTTCCTGAAGCTTCAGTCGTGGGGACAAGAAGGAGGACGTCTGGAGCGATCTGCACTACCCAGGGATGAGGCCAGCAGCAGCAAAGCAACAGTGAATAAAAGGTGAGCTCCTTTAAAACAAGAGAGGCTCTTCAGATGGCTATCCGGACCACTACAGCTGTGTGCAGCGATTTCGACGAAGAGGAGGATCCTCTGGCTGAAGGTGGTGAGCTGGTTGATCCCACCAGGCTCAATGGAAGAAGACTCCAGACTGGATCTTCTGTTGTCATTGAAGGGTAGATAGCTCAGGACTGCAGCAGGGCTTCACCGGGACTCGGGAGTTGCAGCAGCCGTCTTCTTCTCTGCTTCTCTTCGGTTCTTTGCAGTTCCAGTGGCGACTCTGACTTCCAGCCCAAGAGTCCTGCCTTTTATGCCAAAATCCCCCATTCACACAGCCTGGCTGTCAATCACTCAGCAGGGGGGTTGTCCGGCCCGGACAACCACCTCAGCCAATCAAGACAAAGTGCGACTTGGGTCTCCAAGGAGACCATGTGCAGGGGGTGACTACACCCCTTCCTCACATTCAGCCCACTTAGACACCCAGGCGCCAGGCTTCTCTGTAGAAGCCCGCCAAATGATGGTGAACAAAGAAGGCAAACCTGGTTTGCTGCGCAAAGTAAAACACAAGAAGGACTTTAACAAAAATAAATGGCGATAAAACCCAACCGGAGCAGAAATAAAAAGTATTTGGTCAAGCGGCTTTAAGTTCGAGGCTAATATAATAGCCTAAAACAGTACCACATTTATATAGTATAATCGCGGTAGAAAATTTAGGGTAGATACCACTGCTACCAGCCAAGTCTTAGTGTTAAGAGAGCAAAATAAAGCTCAGAGAGGCACAGACAAAAAGGGATAGGAACTAACCCTTTCCAATACTCCATGTAAGATGGGGTGTACTGGGTCTGTAGTTTTTAAATGACTACATAAAGTAAATGGCAACTTTACCTGTTTCTGGGAGACAGTAGTCAGCCCCAGAAAAATGGAGTCAGAGGGAAGTCTCAAAGACAACCCTGTGTCACTGCATGGAAGGTGCTATGTAACACACACAAAAGTGGGGCTCGTGGAGTGGTGTAGCTCCAGAATCCAAGATCACACCAACAGTAGAAATACACATGGCAAAAAACACATGTAAGAGTGGGAAAAAAGGCTCACACTCTTACCAGGTGGAAAAAATAAACCCCAGAAATCCAGCAAAGCTGCTGAGGGACTCACTAGGTGAGGGAAATTAGCCATAAATGAGAATTCTCCCTAACAGTAGGTGATATTGACGGGGTAGCGGGGGCTGCTGAGGCCGGTGCATACTCTGCCTAGTTGTTTGCGGTGTAAACTTGCCCTGCGCTGCTGATGGATAACCAGTAGGCCACGTACTTGGTTGACACCAGTTCCACTTTGTAAATCGTTCTCCCACCTGCTCCGTTCCTCAGCAAGGTATCGGACGAGCGGCCATCTTGTATGGCGCAGCGGCCATCTTGTCGAGCTGCATCACATATGCCGTAGTCACATTGCTTGGCTCACTGGGCCTGCCTCCTCCAGGACTGATAGGCATGTCGCCCTTGGCAGTATTGCCTATAGTGCTACATGCAGGCGCCCCTTCGGACATGTTGCCGGTACAACAGCTTTCCCCCTTGGGTGTGCACCCGGTAAAAGAACCCTGCGGTTCCTCAGCACAGATTCCGAAAGGATCTACAGACCCCTTGGCCTGACGGCCGGTAGCTGGATTAGCATCGGTACCGCTGCTCGTGTGAGAACCTGAGAGGTTCCTCCCATCAGGGTGTTTTCTTGGAAAGGAGTCAACCTTGCGGGGTGCGCTAGAAAAGAGCAGCCCTCCCTTGTGCCTTGACATATGTCCAAGTCCTTCAAGTCCTCTGGAGGTTAATTCTCGAAGAGCTCCCCCCACCTAAATAGTCTGTTCTTCAAAGCACACAAACAAAGTGCGTCGCACGCGGTGCAAACCTCCCATCTGTGGTCGGGCCAAGACAGCAGAGGCAAAGAGCGTGGAGGTGTGATGTAGGGAAGATCTCCTCGCTGGCTGCACACCTGCTGAAGCCTGCTGGACATGCGCTGGGGAGGAGCGTGGCGCCAGAGGACCGAGTACCTGAATGATAAAAGAAGTAAAAAAAGACAGAAGAAAGTATCTGGGGAACAGTGCATGGTATTACATGGCCGAAGCCAAACCCAGGAGTGCTGGTGAAATCGGCCTGTTCACGTCGACGCGGAAAAGGGGACTGGGGAGAGGCGCCGGTGGGCAGAGTCAGGGGAGCGCATTCTTCCAGGACTGCACCCCTGTGCGCCTCTCAATTTAAAGGAGAATAAGATTTATTCTGGTAAAAAAGTTCTGTCTCCTGTCCCTAGCGAGGGACGCTCATGCGGTATGGAGGAAATGGGACGGGACGTAAGAGTAAGAAAAAATCCTTCCTGACAGTTTGTTTTAGGCATATCTTCAAGTGGAAATTAATCTCACTTCCATTGGGTAACCGTATTCTTATTCAAACTAATGACTGCCTTACTATTACGACCCTATCTGACTTGATCCATTCTAATATCAAAATTACATTCCCTACTGGTATTATTTCAGTCAGAAGGATTACTGCATTACAGGAGTTGAATATTCAGGCGAATCTTACACTAGTGGTAATCCTTTAGTATACATCAGGTTTGCATTTCCGTTTTTTTCTGGTCACAATGTTAAGGAGGGAGCTTTGACGGAAGAGAATAGTTTCAAGATGATTTTTGAAACTTGATCCGCAAAATTAGCCTCCCACCTCGAGAACACAGAAGGTCACAATCACGTTCCAAATTTGACAGATAAGCCGAAGTAAGCAAACAGGAAAGGAGTACATGAGTGCTGGGCTTCTGTAGATGAGTACCTCAAAACATCTGGATTGATGTATCTTGAGGGGAGGGAGATGCAACTCTTGTCATGTGGGTCGCATATGACCCACCTCTTTGTTATATCTGCAATTCTTTTGTGTAGTAATACTGTTTAAGGGACTGTTTCTATGCCTATCAGGTACATATTGAAAACAAGGTGAGAAACCTACCTGATTTTTCCCACTATGCAGGGGTTAAAGAGCAAGGGCTTAGGTGGTGGGTAGGGACGGTTGAGGGGGCACAATGTACTACCCCTCAAAAAGGTGTCAATGACGTTGGCTGCAATTTCATAGAGGCATTATTAAAGTTACTCACTGTAGTGACTAGAGTACTCACAGTCCATAGTCCGCTTTTCTCCATCCTTGTGGGCGTCCCCCAACATGGGGACGGAACTGGAACCTTTGGGAGCGAAAACATTTGCTTCCCCTTTACATTTAGCATAGCGCGCAGAGTAAGGCTGCGTTCATGGGAATGCCCCGCTGAGGCCCCGCCCTCCGATGCCTCATCTCAGTACCCTTTGAACACATCAGACGCTTAGATACCTGGAAAGTCACATTACCTAAAGGCCATTGGCATACTAGCAGGGGGCCGGGGGGTGGCTGGGACATATGGAGGAAAAGGGACTATGGACTAGGAGTAGGTTAAGTCACTACAGGGAGTAACTTTAATTACTCATACGTCCTGTCTCCGTTCCTTTACCTTGTGGGTGATTCCACCAAACAAGTCATAGGGTGGAGCTGTGACAACCTGCCTCATATCAAGGATGAAGCGAAAAAAGGTTCTTCAGAAACGCCTGACCAAACTCTGCATAGCGCCTGTAGCTGGTATCCAGGGAATAGTGTTGACATAAGGCTGATGGAGTGGCCCACATGGGCGCCTTGCTGATGAAATCCCAAGAAGCATGTCCCTGAAACGCAACGGGCGTGGCCTTAGTTCTGACCGCATGGGCATGAATCCCCTCAGGAACAGTTTTGCCCATGGCCCTGTAGGCCTCTCAAATGGCCTGGACCATCCAACAGGCGGTGCAAGCCTTGGAAGCCTGAGAGCCGTGGGAGGAGCCCAAGTCACAAACAGCGCCTCGGACCTCCAGAAGGATTTCGTCAGAGAGACATAATGTAGAAGTTACTTACCGTAGTGACTAACATACTCCTAGTCCATAGTCCCCTTTCCTCCATTCTGTATGGGCGTCCCTCGCTAGGAACTGAAGATGGAACCTTTTTCACCAGAAAAATCATCTTCCACTTTAAATTTAGATGCGTCCGCGGCCCTGGGAGCATGCGCTCCCCCAACTCTGCTGACAGGCGCCACTCCTCAGTCCCCTTTGACGCATGGACACTATTAACATTGCCTAATGACACCAGTTTTATTAGGGGGTAGGATGGTGGGACATATGGAGGAAAGGGGACTATGGACTAGGAGTACATTAGTCACTATGGTGAGTAAGGAACAAGTTACTTACCTGTAACTGTTGTTCTCCAGCATGGGTCTGGCATGGATTCACATGCTCATGAATATTCCCCGTCGTCAGGCTGGGAATCCTCGGTAAAGAAAAAACCAGTATCAGTTTCGTTTCTGATCTGACTTTCGTAGTAATAACCAATCACTGGTCTCTGCGTCATACTGACCACAGCCAATGACTGCCCTCTACCTAAGCCCCACCTCTGGCAGCCATCTTCAGATTTGGAAGCACGTGAAGTGGCAGTATGACCAAGTGAAGAGCCGCAGAGGGGTAGGCGGGAGGGTTCGCATGTGAATCCATGCCAGACCCATGCTGGAGAACAACAGTTACAGGTAAGTAACTTGTTCCTTCTCCAGCATGGGGTCTGGCATGGATTCACATGCTCATGAATAAAGAATACATAGCAGTACACATATGCACAACCACGGGAGGTGGCAAAGGCTCAATATTAAGCATCACATCAAACTCAACATTAAGCATCTTACCTCCTCACCAGGCTCACCTCAGGCGAACAGGTTGCGCAGCACTGCTTGGCCGACCCTGGACTCCTCCCTGGAATCCCGGTCAACGCAGTAGAATTTCGTGAAGGTGTGCGTCGACCTCCACGTAGCAGCCCTGCATATGTCCAGCAGGGGCACACCAGATAGGAACGCCGTGGTAGCTGCGATCGCTCTGGTGGAATGGGCTCTCGGACGGCCAGGCAGCGGTCGGTTTGCCAACCGGTGACAGTACATGATACAGCCGGAGAGCCATCTGGAAATGGAAGCCTGCGAGAGAGCCTTCCCCTGATTGACAGGTCCAAAGTTCACAAAGAGTTGTGACGTCTTCCGAAAACACTTCGTGCGGTCCACGTAGAACTTCAGCGCTCTAGCCACATCCAGCGAGTGCAAAGTCCTCTCAGCCGGCGACGAAGGCGACGGGAAGAACACAGGCAACACCAAGGGTTCGTTGAGATGGAAGTCCGACGGTACCTTGGGCATGAAGGAGGGGTGCGTCCTGAGCACTACCCTTGTGTCGTGAAAAGTCAAGTACGGGGCCTTGCAGGAAAGGGCCTGGATCTCTCCCACTCGTCGTGCGGAGGTGATGGCCACAAGAAACGCTGTTTTCCACGACAGAAATGTCAACGGAGCTGAGTGCAGAGGCTCGAACGGAGGTCCCATGAGCTTGGTCAGCACCACGTTGAGCTCCCACGCCGGGGCCGGAGCCTTCACCGGCGGGAACGATCTGAACAGTCCCTTCATGAACTCTTTCACCAGACGATGAGACCACAAGGACGTCCGCCCCGTGGTTCTGGTGTATCGGGAGATCGCAGCAAGATGAATCTTGATGGACGCGTGTGCCAGTCCAGCTTTGGCCAGCGTCAGCAGGTACGGCAGTACTTGGGGGGCCGTAATCCGTAGAGGGTTAATCTTCTGTGCGTGGCACCAGACAGAGAACCTCTTCCATTTGTGTCCGTAGCATTTAAGAGTCGAGGACGCCCTGGCCTTTGCAAGAACCTCTCTGCAGTCGCCGGTATGTCGTATCCTCCAAACTCTAGCGCTGCAGGAGCCAGGCCTGCAGGTTCAGCGATTTCGGGTCGTGGTGGAGGATGGCGCCTCCTTCTCTGGAGAGTAGATCCGCGTCCACCGGCAGCTTGATTGGCGGGGACGCCGACAAGTCCAGAAGGTCCGGGAACCATATCTGCCTCGGCCACGCAGGTGCGACGAGGATCATCCTGCACCGTGACCTCTTGAGCTGGTTGACAAGCCAAATTAGCAGTGGCAAAGGAGGGAACGCGTAGAGGAACAGACCCTCCCAGGGGAACGAGAAAGCATCGCCCATGCTCCTCGCCTGGGGAAACCTGCTGGCGAACCTCCGGCACTTGGAGTTCGTCGCCGTCGCGAACAGGTCGATCTGGGGTGTGCCCCACCGTCGGAAGAGGCGATCCACTAGATCCTGCCGTAGCTCCCACTCGTGGCACGAGCGCAGCTCCCTGCTGAGTGAGTCGGCGATGGTGTTTTTTATCCCTGCCAGATGAAACGGCACCAGAAATATCCTTTGGGCGATGGCCCAATGCCACAGGTCCTGTGCCTCCTTGGACAGTGCTGGGGACCTGGTTCCGCCCTGTTTCCTGATGTAAAACATGGTGGTGGTGTTGTCGGTGAAGATCCTCACCACCTTGCCCTTGAGGGACGGAAGGAAGGACCTGAGGGCCCAAAACACTGCACGGAGCTCCAGGACGTTGATATGTAGGGATTTCTCCGTCGGGAGCCAAAGGCCTCTTGCGTGCAGATTTTCGGTGTGCGCTCACCACCCTTCCAGGGAGGCATCCGTGGTCACTGTCTCCTGGTGGGCTGGGGTCTGGAAGTCCAAGCCCGCCGTCAGATGCGCGCGGGTGCCCCACCACCGGATCGCTCGTTGGAAACTCTCGTCGAGTGTGATCCTTTCCTCGAAGCTGCCCGTCGTTTGGATCCAGCGCGCGTCCAGGAACTCCTGCAACGGGCGCATCCGGAGCCTGCACATGGGAATGAGGTAGATGCAGGAAGACATCATTCCGAGGAGGGACTTGATGGACCTCACCTTGGCCGCGTCGGCCACCAACATCCGCTGCACCTTGCCCAGGATGGTCCTGGTCCTCTCCTCCGACGGGGAGGCCAGAAGGGACACTGTGTTGAGCCTCGCTCCCAGAAACAGAGCGTCTTGCGCGGGTACCAGGTGGGATTTGGCGTAGTTCACGGAGAATCCCAGGTCCGTGAGAAGTTGGACGGTCCTTGCCGTGTGAACCACGGCGAGCTCCCTCGTCTTGGCTCGGATGAGCCAGTCGTCCAGGTAGGGGTAGACGTGGACCCCCTCGCGGCCCAGCTGCGCCGCCACCGGTGCGAGGCACTTGGTGAATACCCTGGGTGCCGACCGTAGTCCGAAGGGGAGGGCTTTGAACTGGTAATGACGCCCTTGGGCCACAAACCTGAGGAATTTTCGGTGCCCCTTTAGGATGGGAATATGGAAGTAGGCATCCTCCAAATCCAACGACGACAGGAAGTCTCCTTCCTCCAGCTGACCCAGGACGTGCTGGAGGGTGACCATCCGGAACTTCTGCGCCTTGATGAACTTGTTCAGACGTCACAGGTCCAGGATGGGGCGCCATCCCCCCGTCTTCTTCTTCACGAGGAAGTATCTCGAGTAGACTCCGGAGCCCTGAAGCCTCTTTGGGACGAGTTCGATGGCGCCCTTCCTGAGCATCGCTTTTACCTCCAGGAGAAGTTGAGGGACGTGAAGTTCTTTCCTGGCCACGGGGGGTACGCGCGGGCACCTTCTCTGGAACTCGAGCGCGTGGCCCCGGGCCAAGGCGTCCAGCACCCAACGGTCGGTGGAGATGGACTCCCACACGCTGACGAAGCTCGCCAGCCGGCCTCCCACCGGGGTGCTTCGGTGGGGGCCCGACCCCACGGCCGGTTCAATCCTGCTTCGACGAGGCTTTGCCGCCTTGACCTCCTTGGCGACGACGGCGGGGTCCGCCAGACTTGCCTCGTCCTCTGTAGGCCTCCTGAGACGACGAGCGGGCCGCTTGACGGTAGGTGGAGAAACCGCCGCCGGAACGTTTGGAGGCGCCCTTGCCTCCGCTGCCCGAAAGGGCGTCCGTCGTTGTTGCAGAACTCCCAGGGCCCGGGCCGTCTCAGTGTCCGCTTTAATGGCCTGAAGGGAATCGTCCACTGTTTTCCCAAACAGGTTGTTCCCATCGAAGGGCATGTCCAGGACTCTGGTCTGAACATCTTGACGGAAGTCCGTAGCCTTGAGCCATCGACGCCGCCTAAGGCAAACGCCGTTGCCCAACTGGCGGAACCCAGTGTCGGCGATGTCCGTCGCAACGGTAATGGCGTGGTCCGAAGCCACCTCACCTTCCTGCAGGATCTCCAGGGCCTCTGTCCTCTTGTCGTCCGGCAGGAAGTCCAGCAGGGGAGCCAGTTTGTACCAGAGCACCCTGTCGTAGCGGGCCACGATAGCCAAGGCGTTGGCCGCTTTAATAGTCGTCGCTGCCGACGAGATGACTCTGCGTCCCATAGCGTCCAATTTCTTTCCCTCACCGTCCGGTGGGGAAGTCGATGTGGAGGCCGCACCCCCCCCGCTTTCTTCCTGGCCGCCGCGGAGACGACAGAGTCCGGGGTAGGCTGCGCCCGGAGGCACAGGGGGGCCGTGTCCGGGACCCGGTATTTCTTCTCGTACCGGTCTCTTCTAGCTGGCGTCGTGGAAGGGTTCTTGAGGAGGGTGAGGCCCTCATCCCAAATGTCGTCCAATAGAGGCACTGAGAGGACCGTCTTCCTCTTGGCCTCGCGCCGCTGATAAAGGAAACCTTCCTTCTTCTTCTCCTCAGGGCAGAGTTGAAAAAGCTCGGATGCCCTGGTGATCATGGAGTGGAACGATCCAATCTCGTCGGGCGGAGAAGCCCTGGTGGGAGGCGACGACGGTAAATCCTCGTCGTATACCTCGTCGTCCGTACCCGTCGCTGCCGTGTCAGTCCCTGTATCATCCCCTCGGGTGGACGGGGAGGAGGGCTGGACGGGGCGCGACGGCTGAAAAGGAGGTGGAGGGTGGATCCTTCTTTTCTTAGTAGGCGGAACACCAGAAGGTCCCGGTTCTGGGTCCCCCGACGGGAGAGGTTCCTCCGTCGGCAACGGTAGTCTCGTCCTTATCTCTGAGCATAAGGACTGTATAGCCAACAAAATGGCCGCCGAGTTGTCTTGCGGTGCTGGCAGAGGGGAATCCGACGGGCGATCAGGGGCCCCGTCGGTACCCTCGACGATGTCGTCGTCACCTGCGTCGGGATCCATCCCGACGGGCCGGTCTTCTTCCACGCCGAGGCCGTGGCTTAAGACCTCGACCAGTTCCTCCTCAGAGGTTGAAGCCGAATCTACGACGACGCCCTGCCCCCCCTTTCTCTTCCCCTCGGGGGATTTCACGGGGGTCCTATCGATGGGCACAAAAGAGGACTCCCTCCGAGGTGGCAGGGAGACTCTGAGCCCCGAGGTCGCCACCACTGGTGTAGCCTGCACAGGCTGAGCCAGGGCCGCCGCGACAGTTTCGATAGAGGGCTTGGCCGGATGGATTAAGGCCTTCACCACCTTAGGTGCGCTCACCGCCTTATCCTTGAGGGGGGGGACACCGCCTCGCTCCCCCTCCGCCTTCGAGCTCGACCGGAGCCTCTCCAGGAGCTTCGCCGGGTGCTCGGCCTTCCTCTTACCCGACCCAGAGCGTTGGCTCATGGTTGATGGTGCCGGGGAGGGTGCGCCCTGCCTGGCGCCCGTAGAGCCCGACCGTTCGGCGCTCCCGGTGCCAGCGGACTCGCGGTGCTTGGCCTTATGTTGGACCCCCGTCGCCGGGGCGTCCTCAAAGGTCTTAGACCACCGCTCAGATTTCTTCTTCTTCTTCTTCTCGCCGGACGGGCTCTTCCCTTCTAGCCAGTTGGCGAGACGTTGATGGCGGTCCTTCATGGTCCGCTCCGACATGTTGCCGCAAAACGCACAGTCCTTCTCCACGTGCGTCTTGTCCTCATGTAGGCAGTAGAGACAAAAAGAGTGTTCGTCCTCCTTGAAGACGTTCTGCAGCTGGCATCCAGGGCAGACCCTGAACAGCTTTCCGGGCGTCGAGCTTCCCTTCTCCTGGGCCATGACCGGGCCTGAGAAACTTCTGGAGTCCTCCAAAAGCGTAGCTCGACGAAATCTTCACCCTTGAGGGGCGCAGACGAATCCAACACGGGTCCCCGTTGATCGGATAGAGAGTCGGTGGAGCTTGAGGCTCTTTTGACCGAAAAACACAAAGTTTTTGAGAAAAAACGTGAAAAAATAGCACTAACGCTCGAGAGCAATAGCACGAGGATCCCAACACATGAACGTGCGGTAAAAATCTGAAGATGGCTGCCAGAGGTGGGGCTTAGGTAGAGGGCAGTCATTGGCTGTGGTCAGTATGACGCAGAGACCAGTGATTGGTTATTACTACGAAAGTCAGATCAGAAACGAAACTGATACTGGTTTTTTCTTTACCGAGGATTCCCAGCCTGACGACGGGGAATATTCATGAGCATGTGAATCCATGCCAGACCCCATGCTGGAGAACTTATAATTACTCCTACGTCCCATCCCCTTTCCTCCATACTGTATGGGCGATTAACACTGAATGCAGCCCCAGGGTGGAGAGGTGCCCCTCTTAAGAAAACAAGTTCCTTAACACTGCCTGAGCAAATGCCACGTCCAACCTGGAGCCGGCATTCAAGTAGCAGTGTGTGCAGAAGGCCGAGGGCGTAGCCCATGTAGCCACTTTGCTGATAAACTGCCACAGCAAGTACCTTTGGAACGCGACAGCCGTTGCCTTAGCATGGGCATGCATGTTTGCTGGAAGAGGTTTGTGCTGCCCATCGTAAGCCTCCTTGATGGCTGAAACCATCCACCTAGCTACAGACGCCTTGGAGGCCTGAAAGCCCGGCTGTGACCCACCGAAGGTGACAAAGAGCGCGTCTGATTTGTGGAAGCTCTTGGTTCTGTCAAGGTAGAATTTTAGAGCGCGTCTGACATCCAGACACTGCAGCACCCGCTGAGCATCACACTTAGGGTCCACGAAGAAAGTTGGTAGCACTATCTCCTCATTCAGGTAGAACGAGGAGACAACCTTAGGTAAGAATGTTGGGCGAGCTCTAAGCACCACCTTGTCGCTATGAAAAGTAGTATGAGGCTCTGAGTCCACTAATGCCTGGATTTCACTGATCCGGCATGCCGAGGTGAGGCCCACCAGGAGGGCCATCTTGATGGTGTCTAGCCTGATGTCTGCGGACGCCATAGGTTCGAACAGTTTATGCGCCCGGGCGCCTAAGACCACGTGGAGGTCCCACACAGGGTGTGGTTTCTTGATGGGCAGGTAAAGCTTGGTCAGGGCCGCCAAGTATCTTTTAACCACTGGATTAGAGGATGAAAACAACTTCTCCTCTGAGTTCTTGTAGGCTCCACTAGCCACCAGATAGATGCGACATGTGTCTACCTGCACCCCCGAGTGTGCAATGTGTGCAGAGAAGGATAGAAGGTTGTCCAACGTGTAGGTCGGGGATTAACCTCCTTCGATTCTGTCCAGTGACAAAACCTAGTCCACTTGCTTTTGATTTGGCTCCTGGAAGCATCACTCCTAGCCCTCTGTATAATGTCTAGGTTGGCTTGAGACAGCTGCAGATGCCTCAGTGTGACTTGTTCAGGAACCACGCTGTGAGGGCTAACCTCTGGGGGTGGGGTGGATGACCGTCCCTCTCTGCTGCAAGAGTAGGTGTCTTGGACCCAGCGGAAGGTGCACCAGGGCCTGATCCGACAGGCTGAGTAGTTCCGAGAACCATGGTCTTGCTGGTCACCACAGAGCTATCAGGTTGATACAGAGATGCCAGGCCTCCCGGATCTTGCCGATTCCCCTGTGTACCGGGGGGGTCGGAGGGAAGGCATACACATTCACGACATTCCACTGGATCTGCATCGCGTCGCCCAGGGAGCACCCACCCTGTCCCGGCGAGGACACGAACTGGGGGCACCTCCTGTTGTACTAGGTGGCAAAGAGGTCCACAAGAGGATGACCCCACCTGTCGAAGATCCCCTGAAGGACCTGTTCGTTCAACTGCCACGCATAGTTGTCTACACCCAGCCTGCTGAGCCTGTCCGCCTCCAGGCTGGTGTCCCCCGGGAGGTGTATTGCTGACAGGTGCATGTCGTTTCCAGAGACCACTCCCAAATGTTGACTGCTAGAGTGCATAGGGGAGGAGACCTGGTGCCACCCTGCTTGTTGATGTAATACATGCTGGTGGAGCTGTCGGTCTGAATAAGGATCGCTGTGCTGCTGATGAACGGTTTTGAGAGCGAGCCAGTTGGCCATCAACTCGAGCCAGTTGATGTGTGCATGTCAGCCGCCTGCTCCTGACGGGAATGAACCTTGAAGACATTGTTGCTGCCCAAGGGAGCTTCCCAGCCCTATAGGGAAGAGTATGTGGTGATGGTGACCTGAGGCACTGGTTGACGGAAGGGCCTGCTTATGCGCAGGTTGCTGTGCCTGCTCCACTAGACTAGGTTCTGGTGGAGATGAGGTGGGATGCTGACCATCTCTGCCTGGGAACCCTTCTCCTGGCTCCAGGAGGCTGCAAAGTGTAGCTGCAAGCACCTCATTCTGAGCTCTGTATGCAGCACTGCAAAGAGATATGCCGCCATGATGCCCAGGAGGTGTTTGTGCCACCACGATGAGGTCACTTCTCTGCTGAGAAAATGCCCCGTGGTCATCTTGATGGTTGTGATCTTGTCCACTGAGGAGAAAATACACTCAGAGATTTATAATTTCCTGGGCCTCATCTGGAATTCAAATTACTCACCGTAGTGAATAATGTACTAGTCCTTAGTCCCTTTCCTCCATACTGCATGGGCGTCCCTGACGGGACGGGAGACAGAACCTTTTTCACCAGAAAAAAACCTTCTACCCCTTTAAATTAAGAGGCGCACAGGGATGCGGCCCTGGGAGCATGTGCTGCCCTGACTCCGCCCTCTGGCGCCACACCTCATCCGCCATTGAAGCATCGACAATAGATTTAATATTGCCTAATGACAACAGTATTATTAGGGGGGCGGATGGTGGGACGTAAGGAGGAAAGCGGACTACATTAGTCACTACGGTGAGTAACTTATAATTACTCTTACGTCCCGTTCCCTTTCCTCCACACTGCATGGGTGATTACAACTGAATGTAGCCCCAGGGTGGAGAGGAGACCCTCCTTAAGCAAATAGGTTCCTGGGAACCACCTGTCCGAAAGCCTCATCCGATCTCGAGCCGGCATCCAAACAGTAATGCTTGCAGAAAGGCGAGGGAGTGGCCCAAGTGGCCGCCCTGCTTAAAACTTGCCAAGGGACATGGCGCTGGAATGCGATGGACGTTGCCTTGGCCCTGACTGCGTGGGTGTGCATGTTCACCGGAAGTGGCTTGTGCCTGGCACTTGTATGCTTCTTTGATGTCCGAGACCATCCAGCGGGATATGGAGGCCTTGGAGACCTGATAGCCTGGTCTATTTCCTCGTTTAAAGGAAAGCAGATGGCACCTTATGCAGAAATGCTGGGTGTATCTGCAGGACTACTTTGTCCTTGTGAAACGTAGTATATGGTTCTGAGGTGACCAGCACCTGGATTTTGCTGACTCTGCCAGCCGAGGTGAGGCCGACTAGTAAGGCCGTCTTAATGGTGACCCGCCTGATGTCCGTGGATGCTATTGGCTCAAACGGTTTGTGCGCCAGGGCGCCCAAGACTATATTCAGGTCCCACACAGGGTGTGGCCTCTTGATGGGCGGGTAGAGCCTTGCGAGCTACCGTTAAATGTTTCTTGACAATTGGATTGGAGAAGAAGACCCCCTCCTCCAAATTCCTGTAAGCCCTGATGCCTGCAAGATAAGTGCAGCAGCTGTCCACCTGCGCGCCCGAGTGGGCGAGGTGCGCCAAGAAGGAGAGCACGTCATCTAGAGTGCATGCCAGGGTCCATTTCCATGGAGCCTGTCCAGTGGCAGAACCTGGTCCATTTACTTTTGTACTGGGCCTTGGTAGTCTTGCTCCTTGAACCCTGTATGATTTCCAGATTAGCCTGTGAGAGGCTGAGGTGCCTTAGCCTTACCTGCTCAGGAACACACTGTGAGGGCTAGTGTCTGTGGCGCGGGTTGGATGACCCTGCCCCACTGCTGCGTCAGAAGATGTGCTGGGCTCGTCGGAAGGTGAATCAGAAGCATTTCCGAGAGGCTGAGCAACTCCGAGAACCATAGCCTGGCCGGCCACCAGGGAGTTATTAGAATGATATTGAGCTGACGAGACTCCTTGATCTTGCAAATCACTTTGTGAATCAGCGGAGTGGGCGGGAAGGCGTACGCTGTCATGCCGTTCCACTGCATCGAAATGCGTCACCCAGGGAGTCAGGGCCCTGTCCCTGCCAGGAGGCGAACTGAGGGCACTTCTTGTGGTGCGAGGTGGCAAAAAGATCCACCTGGGGAGACCCCATCTGTTGAAGAGCTCCTGAAAAACGAAGTCTTTTAGCTGCCACTCGTAATTTACCGCTCCCAACCTGGTGAGCCTGTCCGCCTCCAGGTTGGATTCCCCCGGAAGGTGGACTGCCGTGAGCTAGATGTCCTTTTCCAGGGCCCATTTCCACATGCTGATTGCCAGTCTGCACAGCAGAGGGGATCTGGTGCCTCCCTGCTTGTTGACATAGTACATGCTGGTCGAGTTGTCCATCTGGATTAGGACAACCGTGCCCCTGAAAAATGGAAGGAATGCTCTGAGTGCTAGCCAGATGGCGTTCAGCTCCAACCAATTGATGTGGTAGTCCTGCTCCTGTCGGGTCCAGGTGCCATGGACCGAGAGATCGTCCAGGGTGGCTCCCCAGCCCTCGAGCGAGGAGTCCGTGGTGATGGTGACCTGTGGGGTGGGAGGCTGGAAGGGCTTGCCCGTCCGTAGGTTACAATCCCTGGACCACCATGTGAGGTCCGGGTGGAGAGATGGAGGAACATTGATCATCTCAGATTCAGAGCCCCGCTCCTGGTTCCATGAAGCCGCGAAGTGCAGCTGAATCCTCCTCATCCTCACTCTTGTGTGTGGGACGGCTAACATGACTGCCGCCAAGAGACCCAGGAGATACTGGTACCACCAGGCCAGGTCACCTCTGCTGAGGAAGTGAGTTGTGGCCCTCCTGATGGCCGCGATCTTGTCCTCCGACGGAAACACCTTCTCGGAGCATGTGTCCCAGATTGTTAAGGAGAATTCTCATTCTATGGCTAATTTCACTTACCTATAGAGTGCCCCAGCAGCTTTGCTGGATTTGAAGGATTTGTTTTTTTCTCCTGCTAAGAGTGTGACTCTTTTTCCCACCCTTAGGCATATTTGCTATGTGTGTTCTAGGCTATTTTTTGTGTTTAATGTCTGTGGGGTTTATCTCACCCTCAAAGGAACCATCTTTATACACATGAGTTACACAGCACCCTCAGTGCAGTGACACAGTGGTGTCATAGTGACCCCCAAACATAGATTCCATACCCTGGGACTGACTACCGTCTCCCAGGGCATGTAAAGTCCCCATTGACTTTACTAGTCAATTTTTATGAACTAAACCAGTACAACCCATCTTACTATGTAGGTACTGGGAAGGGTTAATAGTTTTTCCCTGGTGTTCATTTTCGAGAGGGTACCGTACAGTCCCTCTCTCAAAAGTTTCTACCAAAAATATTCGACCGCGAATATTACCCTATGGGATTTTCCCATTGTTCGAGGCCACCACTTTTACTGACAGCCTCTAACATACCGCCAGTTTATTTTATTATTAACTTTACTCCGGGAGGTTTTATTTGCCAGAAATTAATATAAATTCTTTCTCGTGTCTTTCTCTAAACTCCTAACCCAGGTCGGGGATCCTTTGTTCGTTCTTTTGGCGGGCTTCTGCCAAGAAGCCCTCCTTTCGGCGCCACTGAGTCTGGGGTGGATCCATTGTGTGGGAGGGGGGAATAGGACCCCTGGACAGGGTTGCCTCAGCAACCCATGTCGCACTCTGCCCTGATAGGCTGGAGGGTCTCCCGCCAAGATGACCACTCCACTGTGTGAGTGACAGCGAGGCTGTATGAATGGGGATCTTTTTGCATAAAAGCAGGGTCCTGAGGACTGGAAGAGCAAGACGTTGCCACTGGAACTAAGAAGCCGAAGAGGAGAGAAGCCAAAGACATCTGCAACTACTGAACACCGGTGAAGCCCTGCTGCAGCGTCACACCACTTTTCTCCACACGACGAGAGAAGATCTTCATCTGCAAGAGTCTTCTTCCCTTGAGCTGGTGGGGCCAACCAGTTTGCCAATCGTCTTCCTGGACCTGCCCTGGTCGAATCGCCAGTACCCTGTACTCGGAGACCAGATAGCCAGGCACCCGTCCACCCGGATCGCGATTTAAAGGAGTGTACCTTTCATTCGTTGGGCAGCACTGCGGCTGGTTTCATCCCTGGGTAGTGCAGTAACTCGAACCTTCCTCCACGACGAGAGCCTCTCTTCCTCTGCTGGATCCCCCGAACGGCAGTAACTACCAGGAACAACCGCCACCGCAGGAGCCTCTTTTTCAGTTTAAGGTACTTTGTTCCGCCAGGCCGCCCTTTTCGCGTGGTAGTGCTAAAGGTGTTTTAAATCCTTTACCAACCTGTTGGGTTGGCTGCCCCTATCCTTTAACATTGTCTTTCACCTTCTGCATCCACCTTTTCGAATCGTTAACCAAAGACTTGACTGCAGCTACAAGAACATTTTGCTCCTGGGCCCTTGCCCTGTACCACTGACTCTTGCACAGGCCTATTGACTCTGGCTGAATTTGTTAGAACTGCTGTCTCTAGATTTCTTCTCAACTAGAACTGTGTTGAGGCACCTAATTCTTATAACCACCTTTTCCTTCCCACTTTTAAAACTTGCGAAGTGCCATTTTGCTTGGTTTTCATTTAAGTATTATACATGCTAAAGTACTGCCTTGCCTAAACTTGTTCACAAACTTATGGGAAGTGTTGCTAGGGTGTGTAAGAAGATATTCCTGTATAACTTGTGCTTTCCCTCCCTCGTGAGAAATTGCTAGAGTGCCATTTGTGTTTGAACAAAACGGCACAGTGAAAACCAGTTTTCACTCTTGCTCAAACGTGTCTACAACTTAACTAGGCAGTTGTGTATACTTTTCTTGACTTATTTTAACTTGCTTTGTTAACTGTGATTAATGTGTTTAAGTAGAAGTGTGTACAATAAATGACATTGCATTACTTACCGTAAAAGCATTTCTGATGGTTGTATCTGCTTAGATTCACATGCTGTGCATAGGTCCGACATCCAGTGGTCACTGCAGAGTATTGCATTTTGTTTTTCGTAGTCGAAAAGGGGACGTCGACAAGGCGTGTCTGTAACACTTTCCCTATAGTGAAGTGCGTTGTACCCATAATCCCTCTCGCGTCGAGGACCCTCTGTTTGTATTTTTCTACCCTGAGGGAGCCTTCTAGACGTGAGTGAGTACAGAAAAGAGAGAGATATAGAAAAGGATGTCTATGTTCCTTCCATCCGAGCGGGGAGGAAGGGTGGGCGCATGTGAATCTAAGCAGATACAACCATCAGAAATGCTTTTATGTTAAGTAATGCATTGTCTTCTGATGTTTGTTAATCTGCTTAGAATCACATGCTGTGCATAGACTAGCGAGCAGTACCCGGAGTTGGAGGTGGGTTGTGAGAAGGAACAGTAGAGAAAAGATGTCTTAATACTGCTTGTCCCACCTGGGAATCAGATCTGGAATGGGCATCTAGACAGTATTGTTTTGTAAAGGTGTGTACAAAACTCCAGGTTGCCGCTTTGCAGATGGACTCAAGGGGAACATTTGCAATGAATGCTATGGATGCCCCAGTGCCTCGAGTAGAGTGTGCTCTTGGCTTGAAGGGTAGTTCTCTCTTAGCAAGTGTGTAACAGAGAGTGATGCATTGAACAATCCATCTAGATATAGTGGACTTTGAGACTGCAACTCCTTCTCTTCCTGCTGCCACCGAGACAAAGAACTGGTTAGTCTTTCTCAGTGGTCTGGTTCTTTCCATGTAGAACATGACAGCTCTGCATACATCTAGTGTATGCAGACTTTTTTCTCCCAAGTTGGAAGCGTTTTGAAAGAACGTTGGTAGTTCTATTGACTGGTTTACATGAAATTTAGAGATGAATTTTGGTGCAAACCTTGGGTGTGTGCGTAGAACCACCTTATCCTTGTGAACTGTTACGAAGGGGTCTAGAACAGAAAGAGCCTGTAGTTCACTTACTCTCCTAATGGAGGTGATAGCTATTAGGAAAGCAGTCTTAAGAGTGAGGTCCTTAAGAGTTGCCTTGTGCATGGGTTCAAAGGGAGGGCCCATGAGTCTAGAAAGTACCACATTTAAGTCCCATCCGGGAGCTGGGTTGGCTATCGGAGGGTGTATTCTCTTTACCCCCTCCATGAAGGCTTTGATAACTGGTATCTTGCACCACGACACTTTAAGTTGGGAAGTGGTGTATGCAGAAAGTGCCGCTAGGTGGACTTTAATGGAATTGAACACTTGACCTGAGTCAAGTACAGAACAATGTTCGTGGAGAGCAATCCACCGGGTTGATGCTCTTACCTCTACACCAGATGACAAATCTTTTCCACTTGCTAGAATAGCAGTGGCGAGTATTAGGTTTTCTGGCTTCCCTGAGGATGTCCATACATCTCTGCGGGAGTTGTAGATGTCCAAATTCTATGATCTCAGAAGCCAGGCTGCTAAGTTCATGGTCTGAGGGCATGGATGCAGTGTCCTGCCCTTGTCCTGTGACAGCATGTTGTACGGGCAGGGAAGTCTCACTGGGGGAGATAGGGACATCTCCATCAAGTGAGCGAACCATGGCTGCCGGGCCCACATTGGGGCCACTAGTATCATGGTAACCTGTTCCTGGTGCATCTTGTGCACTATCTTGTTGAGAAGGGGAGTCGGGGGAAAAGCGCAAACAAATTTCCCTGACCATGGAATCGATAGACCGTTCCCCTTGGACTGGTTCTGGGGGTACCTCTTGGCATTGAGAGTTTTCCAGAGTTGCGAACAGGTCTATTTCTGGGAAACCCCACTGTGTGAAGACGTCAAAGACGATGTCTTCTTGTAACCGCCATTCGTACTCTACGGGCAGGGGAAGTCTCTGCTGAGTTTGTCTGCTAGCAGATTGAGTTCCCCTGGTACATGTTGTGATAGTAGGAACATGTTGTGTTTGAGAGCCCACTTCCAGATGTTCTGGGACAGCTTGGACAGTCCTGGAGAGTGAGTGCCCCCTTGCTTGTTGAGGTAGTACATGGCTGTGGTGCTGTCTGTGAGGACCATCACTGTCTTTCCTTGTAGGTGTTCCTGAAAGGCTTTCCGTGCTTTGAACACCTCTAATAGTTCCAGCAGGTTTATATGCTTGGATGCTAAGCTCGGAGTCCACGCCGCGTGAGCAGTCTGATGGGATAGGTGAGCCCCCCATCCTGTAAGGGATGCGTCTGTGGTTAGAGTGGCTTCCACTGCGGGTGTGGCAAAATTTTCCCTAATAACAGGTTTTCTTTTGTCCACCACCGTAGCGAGAGAACCAAGGCCTGCGAGACCACCACTAGATCGTCCCATTGTCCGCTGGCCTTACACCACTGGCTGTTGAGCCACTCTTGCATTGGGCGCATGCGCAGGCGCGCGTGAGGTACCAAATAACTACATGACGCCATCATCCCTAGCAAGCGCATTGCTTTGTGTACCGTCACCTCTCGACCTGCCACATAATGGGGGATCTGAAACAGCATGTTTTGGACCCTCTCATTGGAGGGGAAGACGAGGCCATCCTTTGTTCGAATTAGAGCCCCTAGGAATTGTTTGATTTGGCTGGGGTCTAAGCTGGACTTCTTTTCGTTGATGGAGAAGCCCAGTTGGAACAAAAGGTCTACAGTCTTTTGGGTATTGGAAAAGCATGTTTCGTAAGAATCCCCTGTTATGAGCCAGTCGTTGAGGTAAGGGTATACCGGGATAGATAACCTGCGCAGGTGGGCCGCTGCCACTGCCAGTACTTTCGTGAATACCCTTGGTGCAGATGCTATCCCGAAGAGTAGTACTCTGAACTGGTAGTGTTTGTTCTCTATCTTGAACCTGAGGTATTTTCTGTGTGCTGGCAACATTAAAATATGAAAGTATGCATCTTTCATGTCTAGTGTTGTCATGTAATCCCCTTGTGATAACAGTGGGATTACTTCCTGCAAGGTCACCATACGAAACTTTTGGGGTTTGACAAACTTGTTCGCTGGGCACAGATCTAATACAGGGCGCATGGTTAAGTCCTTTTTGGGTACAAGGAAGTACACTGAATAAATACCTTCTGTTACCTGAGATAGGGGGACAGCCTCTATAGCTTCTTTTTTCAGTAGCTCTTCTACTTCTTGAAGAAGACTGGTGAGGTGTTCCGGTGTCATGCGTCGGTTCCGTGGGGGTCTGTACTTCGGGGAACCGTTGAATTCGATGCAGTATCAGTGGGCTATGGTGGATAATACCCAGCGGTCTGACGATATTCCCTCCCATGCTGAAAGGAACGATGTTAGCCGGCCCCCGACCGGTGATGCATGGGAGGGGACCCGAATCTTCGGGTCATTTGTTGTTATTGGGCGTGGAACCTTTGGGGCTGGAGCCGCGACCTCTTCCTCTGCCACGGCGTTGGCCTCTTTGACTGAACTGGGTGTTGTTACCCTGGTTAGAGGGCCAGTTGGTAGCAGAGTAAAATTGCTGTTGGTTTTGCTGCTGGCGTTGGCCACGAAAGGAGCGTCTATTGCCATAGCCGCGTCTGTTAGGGGGCCTAGAAATTTGGTCAAGAGTCTTGATGGTATCAAACTCTTTCTTCGCATGTTCTAGGGCCTCATCAACTGCTTTCCCAAACAGATGTGTTTGTTCTATGGGCTTATTTATCAGGGAAGCCTGTGTTTCCGGCTTAAATCACGAATTGCGCAGCCAGACATGGCGTTTGAGAAGTATTCCCTGAACCAGGGAACGGCCAGCCGTCTCTGCGGCATCTAAGGAGTTCTTTACGATGCCCTGGTTTACAAGAGTTCCCTCTGAGATTGTAGCTAATAGGCGTGAACACAGGGGTACTGGTGCGTCCTTTGCTTCGCTGCGCAGCTTGCTCCACTGTGCATCTGCGTAGCTAGCTAGTAGGGAATTGTTATTTGCAATCCTAGTTGAAAAGGCGGTGGACGTCGTGATTCTCTTCCCCAGTGCATAGAGCTTTTTGCCCTCTTTGTCAGGTGGTGCCTCACTAGTGGATAGTGGTACCCCTGCTCTTTTCCTTGTATTAGTAACTACGAGGGAGTCTGGAATAGAATGGCCTCTGATGTACAAAGGGTCAGAGGACGAAGGGCTGAAGAGCTTTTCTATCCGAGGGTTGACCCCTCTGACTAAGGCAGGATTGGAAAGGGAAGGAGTTATTCTTCTCTTTATAGAAGCCAGGAGCGGAATAGACTGATTAACAGGGGCTTTTTCTTTAATAACTTTCTCTACAAAGTGTATGTCAGGAAGAGTCTCCCCTGTGTCTATTTCAAAATGCGCTGCTGCCTTGCGCAATAGTGCATTAAGTGAAGGTTGGTCATCTATGGGAGAGGTGTTTCCAATAGGTGAATCCTTGGGAGGAGAAGGGTGAAAGACATCAGGGTCTGAGTGCACTGATGGGGATTGCCAAGGCTGCACTGATGGGGATTGCCAGGGCTGCGAGGTAGCTGTATCTTCTTCGAAAGCTCCTGCACTAGTGTAAGGATCTTCTTCAAACCCCTCTTCCTCATGTTCTTCCTCTCCACCCAAACATTCCTCATCTTCCTGGAGGTATTGCTCCTCTTCAGTGAGGTCATATACGTCTGTAGAAGGGGGAAAAAGCCTAGGAATCTTGACCCTAGGGTCATCCTGGGGCCATTCTCTTGGTCTTTTGGGTGTGGGTGGGTATTGGTTTCCCAAAAACCTTTCCATTTTCTCCATACAAGAATGGAGTCTTTCAAGGGTCTCATGGTGGACCCCTGAATAGTCTAGAGGGGGGAAATCAGTGTTTTCACCTTCAAAACGCTTAGAACGCTCCCACAACATCGACGAAAGGTTTCCGTCGCCCTCTGAAAAGCCCTCCGGTAGTTCAGAAGTGCCCTTAGATGAAGCGGGCAGTTCCTGGCTACTCTTGTGCTTTTTCGGCGTTTCCATAGCTTTTTGTGCAGTATTCGACGTTTGTTTCGTCGTCCGCTTACGTTTGTCTTCGGAAACAATTCTCGCCAGGCTCTCGACAACGAGTTTGTCAGTAGAGGACTCTGGTGTCGACGTTGCCTGCGTTACGCGTTGTTCCTCGACGGCCGCTCTATGGAGCATTACGTCGGATGATTTTGGGGTAGCGCCCGTGTTTGATGAAAGCCCAATCGCTGGTCGCGGCTGCGTTTGCGGGTGGGGCTTGAGACCCTTACGGTCTGAGGTAGACGCCGGAGTGCCCTGCGTCCCCTTCGGCGCTGATGGATCCTTCGTCTTCGACGAAGAAGAGCCGTGGATTATGTGCTTAGGCCTATGGGGTCTGTGTGCGTCCTTGTCGCCGGGGTGTTCATCCCCATAAGCAGGGCGTGAGCCGAGCCCATCGGGGCCGGGGACGGACGTCGAGGAGCGCGAGCGCTCCTTCTGGGGGTTAATGACTTCCGTAACGGACGTTGAGTTATCACCCTCCTCGTCACTTTCTGTAACAGCGGCGGCGGGTGAGGAAACTGACTTTGACATAGCGTAGTCCGCCCACCTCTTAACTTTGCGTTCTTTAAGAGTTCTTGGTTTCAAGAGCTTACAGGCCGCGCAGCTGTCTTCCTTATGATCGAGGGGCAAGCAACGATTACAGAGCTTGTGTTTGTCCTTCCAAGTGTATTTGCCCCTACAGCGTGGGCAAAACTTAAAAGGTGTCCTCTCCATAGCTGAGGCAATAATAACTGGTGATAACAACCCCAAGGGAAAGATAGGGGAGAAAGAAAGACATTCACAAAGAGAAGATAAAAGTTCGAACCCCCACTCTCCCTACTGTATGTTGGCCGGCGAGGCCAGGCCACGTGTTCGGCAGCGCCGAAGGATCTCCTCCGTCTCTTCCCCTCCGTCGAAAACTTGCTCGGCGGAGAAACAGCTTCACAGCTAACGTCGAGGGGAGGGATCTTTAACAATATAATAAGTATAATGAAGGACCGAGGTCCGTAGTAAGTATTAGCAATGTCTCTCTAGGAGCTCCGCGTAAGGCGACCAGAAGCTGGGCGGAAAAGAACAATCTGAGGGACCTCGACGCGTGAGGGATTATGGGTACAACGCACGTCACTATAGGGATAGTGTTACAGACACACCTTGTCGACGTCCCCTTTTCGACTACGAAAAACAAAATGCAATACTCCGCAGTGACCACTGGATGTCGGACCTATGCACAGCATGTGATTCTAAGCAGATTAACAAACATCAGAAATATATATTCTTTTTAATACAAAGCTTTGGTCAGTGTTTCCTCTTGCCATAGTATTGTAGTCCTACTGTGTAAACCCTGAATACTGCTCATCTCCCTCTTGAGATAAGTCTGACTGCTTAGCCACAGCTACCAACTAAATCTTTGTGGTACAGACTGATACCAAAGGGGATTTATTGCTCACACCTGTAGTCTTAATCTTCGGTAGTGCTCCCTAAGGGAACTGCACAGGATTCTGCCTAACACAGATGAGGCTCAAGAATGTCATCGTCTGCGTGTGCTGCAGCTGCGACTTCTTGAGATTGAGCGAAAAGCCCAGATCGTGCAGTGTGTTCATAAGGACATGGGAAGTGTGGTGAACCGCTTCTGGAGATGGAGCCCTGACAGGGCAGTCGTTGAGGTATGGGTAGATGTGGAGGCCCTGCACTCTGAGGAGAGCAGCCACAGTATTCATGAGTCTGGTAAAGACCCTGGGGGCCGAGTTGAGGCCAAAAGGAAGGACCTTGTATTGGAAATGGTAGCCCATGATCCTGAACCGTATGAAAGAACGATGGGGCTGCCAAATCGTGACATGTAGGTACGCGTTCTTCAGATCCAGGGAGCACATCCAGTCTAACTTGGACAATGTTTCCGCTGTAAAAGCTGACGTAACCATATTGAATTTTTGTAGAGGTAACGAGAGGTTGAGGGTGGAAAGATCCAGCACAACTCAGGCCTGCCTGATTCTTTTTCTGAATGGCAAAAATCCTGGAGTAAAAGCCCAAGCCTCGCTGGGACTTCCTCCATGGGCTGGCTCTCTACGAGCGAGCGGATCTCCGCCAGGAGAGTTGCTGTCCCAACTTGAGGGGGAGGAGAGGCTGGGATGGCTAGGCGGTACCCCGTGGATACTATGGAGAGGACCCTGGGTCCGCGAAATTCTGGCACCAGAAATGTGCATGGAGAGCAAGCCTGCCCCTCACTGGAGACACGTGGGCCCGAATGGGCGTGGCATGCCTTCGTTCCCTGAGAGGCTGTTGCGGAGGAGGGGGACTGGAAAAAGCTGTTACTCACCACCCTTTTTGTTGCTTGCGCCGATTTGGAATCGGCAAGCGGTCCGGCTGCTCGGACCTCTGTTCCTGGAAGCTGTGGAACCCTCTGTACATACGCCCCTTGTCGGAGCCCTGCTGTGACTGGGTGTACGATTTGGGCGTGGTCTTTGTCAAGATGGATAAGGACTTGGCCGTTTGTGAGCTGTTTTTCTTTTTGTCCAGCTCCTCGTCTGTTGTGGAGTGGAAGAGGTCACCCCCTTCGAACGGAAGATCTAAGATGCGTTCCTGGATGTCCGGGTTCAATTTCATTGCACGGAGCCAGGCTGTCCTTCTCATGTCTGTGGCGATACAAATGGCACGGGCAGAGGTGTCAATATGGGCTACGGGGGACTTCATCAAGTCCTGCGCCATCAGCCTGGCCTCAGGGAGCCGCGCCTTGAAACATGATTGGCTATGCGTAGTGTGTTCTGGGAGGAAGTCTGCAAATTCCCGCCATAACCTCTGGTTGGCAGCAGCCAGCATGGCATCGGTGTTGGCCTGATGAAGATGCAAGGATGCTTTGGAATACAGCTTCTTCCCGTAAGCCTCCAAGATCATTTCCTCCTTGCCTAGCAGTGTCGCAGAGGAGGAAGCCGAGTACGACTGAGGCTTGGAGTATAGTGATGCTGCAGCGATCTGAGGATGGGCCGACAGCAAGAGTGTATCCCCCTCCATCTGCCTGTACTTGGCGTCCAGGCGTCGACTGACCGGCTGGACAGAGTGGGGCTTGAGCCAACCCTTTTTGGCCAGGGAGACTACATCGGTCTGCAGTGGAATTCCCGTTTTGGCAGAGGGGCGCAGCGTGAGGACTAAGGACCTCCTCTGCCGGTTGCTCGACCTCGGGTTGAGGCAGGCACAGGTACTCCGCCAGCCCTGCCAGACGTTTGTGGAAGGCCTTGGCTGACGAGGGCGTGTCAGGGTCCTCCTCCTCATCTGTGTCCTGAGGGTCCTGCGTCGGTGGGGAAGTAGCTGGAGCCGCCGGGTGGGGTACCAGGACCGAAGGCGGTGGAGAAGGCTGGTACGGACCCACCTGAGGAATCGGCTGGGGGGCCAGAGGCAGAGGCTGCGCCGGGGCCGCCGGCGGAGGAGCCTGAGGTGCTGGAAGCACTGGAGGGAGCACGTCCATGATGACATCCCTGAGGATAACCCCCATTCGAGGGGACTTCAAAGGCCACAGGAACCTCTCAAAGAACCTGCCTTCACAGGCCAGAGGAGCGGTAGGGGACCTAGACGAGGTAGCGGGAGGCTGCTGGAGCCGCTTCATACCCTGCCCATAAGGACGCAGCGGGATCCTGCCTTGCGCAAATGAAGGATAGGCTGTAGGCCACGTACTTGGTTGAGGCCAGTCCCACCTTGACACTTCTTCCTTGCGGAACTCTTAGAATGGCACTGGATGGGTGCTGATGTCTGGCACGGCAGCCATTTTGTCAAGCTGCATGCCACGTGCCTACGTCGTGTTGCTCGGCTCGCTGGGCCCAGCCTCCTCCAAGACTCTTGCGTGTGGATCGCAATACCTACCGTGCTCCTCTGGCCTAGACCCGGTAGATGTGAAACCCTCGGCCCGGAAGAGCTGCGTTTAGGCGGCCCCTAGGATGTATTGCAGGTACTAGGGCGTGGCCCCTCTGGCATAATGCCGGTACAAGGGCGGAGCCCCTCGGGTGAAGACCCGGTACAAGAACCTTCCGGTCCCTCAACACTGTCACCGGGAGGATCCCTCGGCCTGTAGCTGAAGCAGCCTCGGTGCACGTGCTGGTACGAGGACCTGAGCGGTCCTTTCTGCGCGGGCGAGTCCTTGGGAGTCTCCCTTGCGGGGTGCGATGGAAAATAGAGGCCCTACCTTGGGCTTGGATCGATGTTTCACTAAGTCCTTGAGGTCCTCTGGAGGCGACTTCTGGAAGAGCTCCCTCCACCTGACTAGTCTGTTCTTCAGAGACCTCGATGGCAGGGCGTTGCACGCTGTACAAGCTTGCCAACCGTGGTCTGGGCCAAGGCAACGTAGGCAGAGGGCGTGGGGGTCTGAAGTTGGGAAGAGCCTGTTGCAGGACGGACACCTGCTGAACCCTGTGGAAGTCGACATGCGCCGGGGAGGAGAATGACGCTTGAGGACTGAGTACCTGTATGATAAAAGACAAAAAAGACATAAGAAGTATCCACGTGTGGAATTACATGGCCGAAGCCAAACCCAGGAGTGCTGGTGAATTCGGCCTGTTCCCGTCAACGCGGCAAAGGGGACTAAGGTGTGATGGCGGAGTCAGGGCAGCGCATGCTCCCAGGGCCGCACCCCCACGCGCCTCTAAATTTAAAGGGGAAGTCGTTTTTTCTGGTAAAAAAGGTTCCGTCTACCGTCCCTTGGAAGGGACGCCCATGCAGTATGGAGGAAAAGGGACAGGACGTAAGTATATGGTAGACTCTGCATGGGCTCCAGCTGTGACTGGTGAGATTGGTGGAAAATCCCAGCTCATGTAGTGTATTCATGAGGGCGTAGGTGGGGTGGTGGACTGCCATGACTAGCCAGTTGTCTAGGTATGGGTAGACGTAGTGACCCTGGGCCCTGAGCAGGGCTGCCACCGCGTTCATCAGTCTTGTAAAGACCCTGGGGCCAAATTGAGGCCAAAGGGTAGAACCTTGCATTGGAAATGAAAACCCATGACCCTGACCCTGACCCTCAGAAAGGACCATGGGTCCATGAACCTTGTCTGCCAGCGTTAAGAGTGAAGGGCAAACCTGCCCCCCACCGGAGACTTGTGGATCCGGATGGCTGTGTCATGCCTTTTTGCCCTCTTAGGCTGGTGCCGAGGAGGGGGACTGGAAAAAGCCCTTTTGAGCTGCCTTGTGCTGCTTGCGCATGTGCTAGCTCGGGGGTCTTTCCGGTTGTCTGGACCATCTCTTCTGGAAGCCCCTGATACCACCGCAAGACCGACCTTTGTCTGCGCGCTGGTGTGTCTGGCTATATGCCTTGGGGTGGTCTTAGTGAGGATCGAAAAGGATTTGGCAGTCTGCAAACTAATCCTCTTCTTATCAAGTTCCTTGTTCAAAAGGAAGGTCCAGTATACGTTCCTGGACATCAGGGTTGAACTTCGTCACCCGCAGCCAGGCCATCCTTCTCATGTCGGTAGCAATACATATGGCAAGCCGAGAGGTGTCAATGTGAGCCACCGTGGACTCCATTATGTCCTGCGCTACTATTTTGGCTACAGCCAGCCCAGCCTTGAAGCGCGCCTGGCTCTGCACAGGGAGCACAGGAAGAAAATCGGCGAGCTCTCGCCAGATCCTTTGAGTGACAGCAGCCAGCATGGCGTCAGCATTGGACTGGCGCAGATGTAGAGAAGCGTTGGAATAGATTTTCTATCCATATTCTTCCAAGATCTTCTCCTCCTTGCCCAGGAGCGCAGAGGCTGATGTAGCTGATGACTGTGGCTTGGAATAGAGCGAAGCCGCAGCAATCACCAGGGAGTGTGGCGGGGGTGCGCTGACAGCAAGAGGGGGTGGCTCTCCGTTTGCCTAAACTTGGTGTCGAGGTGCCTATTGGTAGGCTGTGCAGAGTGTGGTTTGGGTCATCCTTTTTTGGCAAGCGCCACCACGTCCTTTTGAATTGCAAACCTGTTCTAGCCGTGCGGCGTAGGGTGCAGACTTCTGCCAGTACCCCCGCCTCTGGTTGTTCGACCTCAGGCTGAGGGAGCCCCAAACACTCAGCCAAGCCTGCAAGCCGTTCATGAAGGGCCTTGGTCCAAGAGGGTGTGTCAGGATCCTCCTCCTCATCCGTGTCCACCAATGTGTCCTGTTGGTCCGGTGCAGCTGGAGGACATTTGGTAGTAGGGAGCTGTGGTGTACTGATAAGCGCTGGAGGCTGCTGCAGCAGCAGATACAGGGCTGCTGTGACTGTCAGAGGCATGAGAGCCGGTGTCATGGGGACTGGCGCAGGCAGCTGGGCTGCATTGGACCCGGAGGAGCTAAACCCAAGGGCGGGGTGGCTGTGGGTGCTAGCGGCTGTACCAGAGGGAGAATGTCCCTGATAACATCCTTGGGGATGATGCCCAGCTGCAGAGACCTCATGAGAATCAGGAATTTCTCAAAAAACCTGTCTTCACAGGTCCAAGGAGGGCTTGGTAGAGCGGGTATGGGCAGAGCGGGCAGGGTGCGGGGCCCTGAGGTTGCTGAGACCTGGGCGCACCCTGTCTTGCTGTATGTGGCGAGGTGTATCTGGCCTGCAACGCTGATGGATATGCCGTAGGCCATGTGCCAGGCAATGACCATTCCCACCTGGAAACTCGTTCCCCTACCTGTTCTCAAAGGGGATACTGTCGGGCAGATTGGCCGCCTTTTTGTCTGGTTGCATGACACTTGCCTGTGTAGTCGCGCTTGCCGCGCTGGGCCGGCTTCCTCCAAGACGCGTAGCAGTGGAGGTTGAGGCCTACCCTGCACCTCAGGACAGGGTCTGGTACGCGGAGTGCCCTCGGCTGTGGGGCCGGTAGTGCAGAGTACAGGCGCGCCCTCAGACATCTGTCCGGTATTAGGGCATAGCCCCTCGGGTTCAGACACGGTAATAGAACCTTGCGGTCCCTCAGCGTAGTCACCAGTAGGATCTCGTGACCCCCTCGGCC